>NC_057800.1:15249923-15849923 GCF_018294505.1 Triticum aestivum
ATATGAATCGTCCAGCAGGGAAACAACAAGAGTCACCAGCCCTTCCTCAATTTTAAGAACATCGATGTATGTACCAATTCATCTCTTCTGCTTTCTTTATGCATCATGATGAAACATCCATAGTTCGTTTCTTATTTCTTTCTTAGATTGATCCCGACATGTTCCATATGGTAGCCATTGTTTGTTTCTTTGTCACTGAAAACACCATGCTCGAGCATCAACATGCATATCTGTGTACTGGCTGTATTCACATGTGTCTTGACCGCGCCTCCATTCCCAATGGTCCAAGGAGACATCTCACCTCCTCAACTCCTATTAGTAGTGGCCCGATTAACTTTTGCTGCCTCCGGTTCTTAGATTATGCAATAAACATAGTCTGTACATCAGGTGAATATAGTTTCTTATCTGATTGTGTTTGGGATACCTCCTTATTGATATACTGGTGATCCACGTTCCCATATTGCAGCATTATATTTTCTAAGATAAGCTTGCAACTTCTGTTCCGTGTACAACTGAACAGAGAAGCATATGATATCTGATATTGTGGTCTCAAGCTATATGTTTCTTTATTTGTTTGGTACATACTCGAAAAATGTCCGCCAGATCAGAGGAAGCAATTTATTTTTGTACAAGAGAACAGAGATTCAAATTAAATGTGGAGGAGAGTATATTCACCGGCCATAGATTCTGTGATAAATTTGTTTGCCGGAGAGAATGGTGTGTAGTCAGCAGTAACAGGACATGATCATCAGGTCTGAGAGAGAGAGGGAGATGTCAGGAGTATGTGGTATCTACTTCTCCACAAGCACCAACAAGACGCATTGACTATTTATGTTGATTTGCAGTTGAGGTTTCATGGGTTGTTGATATTCCATTTTAACTGTTGCTTTGATAAAAATGGTTGCTGCAAAATCATGCATTATATAACAAAAAGGTTAAGGATTTGAGGTAATGTTCTTTCTTTACACTTATATGGTGACATATCTTATATCTTATAATTGGAGGCTCCAGGTCTAATCATGCAAAACCAAATTATACCTGTTCGATATCCTGAGTATTGTCTGACCATATATCATTATCTGAAGGAGTGCCACGTCCAACTAAAAAAATTTAAAAAGTTTGGTAAAAAAATAGAGGGTCATAAAAAAATAGGAGTCCCACGTCCAAGTAAAAAAGTAGGACAAAATAGAGTCTGAAGGAGTCCCACGTCCAACTAAAAATATAGAGGAGTCTGGTAAAGAAATAGAGGAGTCCAGTCATAAAAAAAAACATGAGTCCCACGTCATGTCTTCCTCTGCCCTTTTCCTCGCACGAATTGGACCCTCCTTAAACGCATCCTTCTATCTTCATCTATCTCTCATGCTGCTCCACAGCCTCCCGTTAAACGTGATGGTTTTATCTTTCAGGCCGCAGTACTCCTGATCATGGTATTCTTCATGGTCGCATTATCTCAAGGCTAGGTATGACCAGCTCCCACCATCTCGTGTTTTTCAATATGCGTCTCCACATCTGAGGTTCTGGTCTCAACGAGGAGGCTCATCTCCGAGGTAGTTATGTATTTGATTACAATTATTATCTCAGGTAGGAAGAGAATTTGTTCTTTCGATAATTAAAAGAGGAACAAAGGATGTAATGTAATCATCCATAGATTTCTCATTTTTTTATCCTACACACACCTTCAATAGCTGTCCACCTCCATGTAGTTGCCACCACTCTTTGAGGTCTGTTTGACACGGGAAAGATATCTAGGTCTCCGTGAGAAGGGGAGAGGGAGTGTATTTCTCTCATACACCGGGGAAAGAAAAAAACATGCAGGCGTGCCAGTGTATACACAAAGAAAAGGGTACGGGAAACGAGTATTTCATTAATCTTATTGGCAAAACAAAATTACAAGATCCCATAAACAAATAGTGTGCTCGGTGGCCTACTAGCGCGGCTAGCCTGACTGTGGTGATTGCGGTCTCCTGGTTCCCGGGGCCTCGGAAGACTCCCGGTTAATTACTCCCGCAGGATACCTCCGATTAAGCCGTGTGGTCATCTTTGTCGTCTTCGCTTCGCGTTCTCCATGCATGATGATGGTGATGTGTGTGTCGGCGGTGGCAAAGCCCGTTTCCTCATTGGTACACGCGCCGCATGTAGCGTGGCCTGGTGGTCGTGCCCGCCCTCACCGTCGTGCCTCGTCGGTCTTGGCGGCGTTGGAGTAGTTGGTGTTGGGGTAGCATGGGTCGCGCTCGGCTTAGACTTCTCGACGTCCGGTTACTTCATCAGGGTGTGCAAGGGGCTACACCTTGCGGGAGTAATGGTTTGGGGAGGCCAGCGTCAGTGTACAAACTAACGCACGCTCACATGGGCGTGGCCGGGGTGGTCGGCGAGCTACGGTTCCGCCACACCGTCTCCTTCAAGAACGTAGTGCAAAAGCTATACGCCTATGATCTGTTCGCCATTGAACTATCTGTCGGGGACGTGCGCCTCATGAAGGAGGGGCCGGTCGTGAGCCGCGTCGCTGTGGACACTGGTTCCGTTGAGAATATGTACGTCATGAAGGTAAAGGCGCGTCTCGGGCTGCATCGTCGGCGAGCTCCGGTTTCACCACGCCGTCTCCGGCAAAGAACATGATACCTGAAACGAAAGTCTTGGGTAGGCAAAGCTTCGACGGCGTCGGTGCGGCTTTCTTGGTTGGTGATGACTTTGTGCTCGATGCATGCTGATGCAAAGGTGAGAGAGGAGAAAAAGAAATAAGACGATCGCCTCACCATCCGGGAACGTGAGCCCCGCCTCCATGCATGTCACGGTCGGCTAGTTCCTCCTGGCGCTTGTACGGGACGGTCGTCGGTGTTGGTGTCGCACGCGTGGTGACTTGATGTGCGGTGCTCCGAGAACTCCCTCGCCGCCGAGCGCCTCCGCGAGATGCGATCTCCGCCTCCGGGTCTCTGGTTGCTGCGTTCCTCCTGTGATGGATGGGTGTGGGCGCTGGTGAATGGATGGATGTTGGAGGTGCGCATGATGGATGTTTGCGAGCGTGGGTTCTCCCCTCACTGGCCGTGCATGAACCCTGGGGCGCGCAGATGTGAAAGGCGGCGGCCTTGCGGCGTCTATGCGTGCATGCCTCTCTTAGGTCTTCCTCGATGCGTACCTCTCTCCAGCGAAACCTAATAAAACAATGAAACAAAACAAAACACGTATTGCGGGAACAAGAGAAAGATAAGGGCGTGCTACCCAGCACCTCCTTGTGTCTGGCCATCATCATCGACGTTTGATCTTGCTTGAGGTCAGAGTGGCGCGGTTGCCACAGCCGACGTGCCGGCCAGCCTTGCGCCATCTCGACGGCTGTCATTTCTGGTCATTTGATCGGCAGCGGGGCTGCCATGTTCATCGACGCTGCCGCCACAGGCGCGTCTTCTCCTTGCTCTGGTGTGCCCCGATGCGATCTCACGGTGGCCTTCCTCCGGGTCTTCCCTCGGCTGTTCTTTCTTGATGTTTCTCTTGATGCGATCTGATGTATTAAGAGCAGAAAAAAAAAGGAACGAGTCATTGAAGAGAAGAGCACCATACGTGCCCTTGCATGTATGTGTCATGCATCTCGAGATGTCTCCACGCTTTCTGAAGAGCAAGCCTGACTTGACACGCAACGGCATTGTGTGTGTTGCCGTCACCGTCGTCGGGCTTGGACAGGTGCCACTGCCGCTGCCGCGGCGTCCTCTCACCGGTCTTCTTGCATGGGTCATGGGTACTTGCATCGTTGCGACGGAGCCGCCGGCCGTACGCGCCGCCGCCATAGACGCGTCATCTCCGTCCCGATCTTGCCGATGCTGCCGCCAGGGGCGCATCTCCTCCTGGCCCTCTCCCCTGTTGTTGCAGAAATGGAACCACCGGAGCACGACGAACACTGGAGACAAGAAAGAAACCAGGGGGAGGCAACACACAAGATTTCCAGGCGCTCGAACACCTCGCCGCACGGACGGCTCCTGTGTATTTCCGGAGAGCTCGAACTCGACTCCCCACTGTTACAATGACCAACACATGGGTTTTATACCCAGGCACACGATAGACACGTTCTTCACGCCCCTGCCTGCTCGCGCCCACGACCCAGCTCGCTCTGGCCGCGTCCTCCGCGTGCGCCCGCAACGCACACGACGCGCCGAGCCTTCCCGATCGCCACGCTCACCCTGGACCTGGTCTCTAACAGCCCCATACACACACGCATCCTATGCACCACACGTGAACACACACACGCACACACACCACGGCCAGCATGCGGCCAGAACCACACCTGGCACATCCAGTGCACGCACACACGCACGGTTTATTGGCTAACATCCCCGGCTGTTCTTCTCGTGTAGTATCTGATAGATGAAAACACATAGTAACGAAATAAAATTAGTGCTCCCGTTTCTTCATCTCCTTGGGCGCCTGTGTGCTTGTCGTGGGCAGGCCGCTGCCCGCTGCATGGTCTGCGATAGCGCGGCCGCGGGTGCGCGGTCGCCTCCTAGGTTGCCTTCCTTCTGGAGTATTCAGTTGGCAGTAAGTTAGAACCCAAATATATGTGTGAAATCAAGACTTGGCTCATGACCAGATTATCAGTTGGGAGCAGCCGAGAACCAGCAGGGGTATTCGACATCTCCAGCGGCAGCACGTAATTAGTCCTGACAGTGGCATTTGGATTCCCAGCATGGATCAATCAAACAACTGTGTTAGTACACTTTGAGTTTAGTGGAGGACTTATAGATGGTTTCCCTATGTTAGCCAATGTAATAAGTTGACATTTTGGCATGGACATGATTCGATCACTTCTATTGTTTCTTTTGAATACATCCTAATGAAACCTCCGATTGTCTATACTTCCGCCTTGCAGCATTAATTAAGCAAAGGTATGATGCCCAGACTTTTAATAGTTTGTATATATATTGACATTAAAGTTATATATTGACATTAAAGTTATTATGTCTCGGATTTGTACATATATTGACAACTTCTCGGATTTGTCGATATTATGTCTATAGTGTAATATTTATTTCGAAGATCATCATCCATGCAAATGATTAGGCTAACTTCCTGGATTTGTCGACCGTCCATCCACAAGGTTTGGCTTTCATCTCATCCAACGGCACTATGTAGTCCCTGAATTGGCATTGTTACATGGAGGAATCAAATAACTTAGTCGGATCACACTAAGATATATACATGGCTTTACAGATGTGTAAATGAGATCCAGAAGGATATGCATCGCCTCCAGCAGATTAATGTAATCCCTGCAGTGGCACTACTACAATAATACATAAACACCAGAGTGCTATTATCAAGTTTCAGTACTTTGAGGTTTCGAGCAGGCTTTACAGATGTGTTTATATATATTTCACCCATGTTAGCCAATGGAATCAGTTGAATACTCTATTTTTCTGTCTGTAAGGGTTGTGTGTATGGCACATGTTAGAAATTGGGAAATTTTGGCTTTCATGATACTAATTACACCCTTCCTTTGATCGAATTTGTATACAGTCTGTCCTTTTCGTCCCTAACAATCAGCCCTATATTTTACTGCATATTCATGCTCTAATGTCATGTTTTTGATGCCTTGCATAGGGAAACAATCATGGAGTAACATTCAGGTTGTACATATGGAGTAATGATTTTTGAAAATAGTTAAAATGGCTTAGTATTGGTACAGTTTGTGCCGTCTGTTTGACATGTTTCAGAACTTCTCTTTCCATAGGAATATTTGCAGCTTTTTATTTCTTCAGCAGGATTACACACTGACAATGATTATTGCATCTTCATAAACAATCTCACATGATTTAGGTTGCTTTTGTTATTGTGATGAATTCTGCTAATCCGGCTGCACAAACCCAGTTTTCCCCGTTTTAGTATTTGTTCGATTCTATTTTTTCTACTTTTGTGCCTAATTTTTCAGAGAAGACTATAAAATAATCACAGCACAGTTCAGTGACTGTGGATCCTAAAAAACTAAGCGCTTCGAGTTTCTTTGTTCCCTGATATTGCTCATATTTTCCTTGAATTTCCACAGTACAGGTTTCGATTTACCTATAATTATTTTAATTTATTGTTTGAGATGTATTGCGAAATTCTGAAGGATAATAAATTAATGACAGGGGCTTAAAGAAAACAAATGTCAATGCAATATAGTAATTTCAACCTAACTAAGTGTAAAACATATGGGTAGGACGTTGTGCAATGTAGTAATTTTTTAATATTGTTCTGAGACAATCCTTAGTGGAGTACATATTGAACAGCAACACTACCTTTGACACTGGCTAAAAAACTTTGTGTGACACAATTATGAAAATATTTGATGGTAACAGATTAACATAGGAGTCACAAAGAATGCATCTTCACACAACTATAATTAAGAAACAATATTACATGTTTCTAAATGATCATTTTCAAAAAGTTTATAATACCTTATTTCATTTGCAATTTTTCTTCTTCTGTTTATCATGTAAAATCCTAGCCCGTGCTGCTGCACGGGTTGATGACTAGTGAATATGCTCCATGTTTTTTCTCACAATGATATATTAATTCATCATGGACATAATGATATAACAACCTCTTAATTGGTACTGTATCAAAATTTGCATAACGGCGTATAAATACACTAAAAAATGAAAAACAGAATAGTGGTAGCGCGGGGCATGAAAAACGCTACTACTAGTTAGATTAGCAGTAGCGCTTGTACGGAAGGCGCTACCACTAAGTGGCTATAACAGTAGCGCGTGTAGGAACGCGCTACTGCTAAGTGTTAGCCGTACTGCCGTATCAGTAGCGCGGTACCCCGCGCTACTAATAGCCCTCAGACCCGCGCTACTGCTAGGCTTTTCCCTAGTAGTGTAAGGGTCCCTCGCTGTTGTCGAACGCATGGTCCTGGGAGAAGAATGGAGGAGGCGGAGACTACGACCCAGCAGCCGCGGGACGCGCTTGTCGCCACCGCACTGCGCGTCATTGTGTAGAGGGTTGTGGTCGCCCGACGGAGGCGAGGGGCCCGGGAGCTTGATACGCCTCCAACGTATCTATATTTTTTAATTGTTCCATGCTATTATATTATCTATTTTGGATGTTAATGGGCTTATTTATACATTTTATATTATTTTTGGGACTAACCTACTAACCCAAGGCCCAGTGCAAATTGCTTTTTCCCTATTTCAGTATTTCGCAGAAAAGGAATATCAAACGGAATCCAAACGGAATAAAACCTTCGGGGGGCTTATTTTTGGAACAAATGTAATCCAGGGGACTTGGAGTGGACGTCAAGCAACCAACAAGGAGGCCATGAGGCAGGGGGCGTGCCTACCCCCTTGGGCGCGCCCTCCCCCCTCGTGGACCCCTCGTGGCTCCATCGACCTACTTCTTCCTCCTATATATATTCATATACCCTAAAACATCCAGGAGCATCAGAAAACCCTATTTCCACCACCGCAACCTTCTGTACCCAAGAGATCCCATCTTGGGGCCTTTTCCAGAGCTCCGCCGGAGGGAGAATCGATCACGGAGGGCCTCTGCATCAACTCCATGGCCCCTCCGGTGATGTGTGAGTAGTTTACCTCAGACCTTCGGGTCCATAGTTATTAGCTAGATGGCTTCTTCTCTCTCTTTGGATCTCAATACAATGTTCTCCTTGATCTTCTTGGAGATCTATTTGATGTAACTCTTTTTGTGGTGTGTTTGTCGAGATCCGATGAATTGTGTGTTTATGATCAAGTTTATCTATGAACAATATTTGATTCTTTTCTGAAATCATTTATGTATGATTGGTTATCTTTGCAAGTATCTTCGAATTATCAGTTTGGTTTGGCCTACTAGATTGATCTTTCTTGCAATGGGAGAAGTTCTTAGCTTTGGATTCAATCTTGCGGTGTCCTTTTCCAAGTGACAGCAGGGGCAGCAAGGCACGTATTGTATTGTTGCCATCGAGGATAAAAATATGGGGTTTATATCATATTGCTTGAGTTTATCCCTCTACATCATGTCATCTTGCCTAATGCATTACTCTATTCTTATGAACTTAATACTCTAGATGCATGCTGGATAGCAGTCGATGTGTGAAGTAATAGTAGTAGATGCAGAATCGTTTCGGTCTACTTGTCGTGGACGTGATGTCTATATACATGATCATGCCTAGATAATCTCATAACTATGCACTTTTCTATCAATTGCTCGACAGTAATTTGTTCACCCACCATAATACTTATGCTATCTTGAGAGAAGCCACTAGTGAAACCTATGGCCCCCGGGTCTATCTTTTATCATATAAGTTTCCAATCTATTTTATTTATCAATCTATATAATAAAAATACCAAAAATATTGATCTTATTATTATTATCTCTATCACATCTCACTTTCGTAAGTGACCGTGAAGGGCTTGACAACCTCTTTATCGCTTTTGTTGCGAGGTTCTTATTTGTTTGTGTAGGTACGATGGACTTGCGTGTAGTCTCCTACTGGATTGATACCTTGGTTCTAAAAAACTGAGGGAAATACATATGCCGCTTGATACGTCTCCATCGTATCTACTTTTCCAAACACTTTTGCCCTTGTTTTAGACACTAACTTGCATGATTTGAATGGAACTAACTCGGACTGACGCTGTTTTCAGCAGAATTTCTATGGTGTTATTTTTGTGCAGAAATAAAAGTTCTCAGAATGACCTGAAAATCAATGGAGAATTATTTTGGAATATATAAAAAATACTGGAAGGAAGATCCACGTCAAGGGGGCCTCCACCTGTCCACGAGGGTGGGGGGCTCACCCTACCCCCCTGGGCGCGCCCCCCGCCTCGTGGGCCCACCCGACGCTCCACCGACCTCAACCCTGACTCCATATATTCACTTTCGGGGAGAAAAAAACCAGGGAGAAGGATTCATCATGTTTTACGATACGGAGCCGCCGCCAAGCCCTAAACTCTCTCGGGAGGGCTGATCTGGAGTCCGTTCGGGGCTCCGGAGAGGGGAATCTGTTGCCATCGTCATCATCAACCATCCTCCATCACCAATTTCATGATGCTCACCGCCGTGTGTGAGTAACTCAATCGTAAGCTTGCTGGAAGGTGATGGGTTGGATGAGATTTATCATGTAATCGAGTTAGTTTTGTTAGGGTTTGATCCCTAGTATCCACTATGTTCTGAGATTGATGTTGCTATGACTTTGCTATGCTTAATTCTTGTCACCAGGGCCCGAGTGCCATGATTTCAGATCTGAATCTACTATGTTTTCATCAATATATGAGAGTTCTTGATCCTATCTTGCAAGTCTATAGTCACCTACTATGTGTTATGATCCGGCAACCCCGAAGTGACAATAATCGGGACCACTCCCGGTGATGACCGTAGTTTGAGGAGTTCATGGATTCACTATGTGTTAATGCTTTGGTCCGGTACTCTATTAAAAGGAGGCCTTAATATCCCTTAGTTTCCAATAGGACCCCGCTGCCACGGGACGGTAGGACAAAAGATGTCATGCAAGTTCTTTTCCATAAGCATGTATGACTATATTCGGAATACATGCCTACATTACATTGATGAATTGGAGCTAGTTCATGTCACCCTAGGTTATGACTATTACATGATTGATCGCATCCGGCATAATTCTCTATCACCGATCCATTGCCTACGAGCTTTCCATATATTGTTCTTCGCTTATTTACGTTTTCATTGCTATTGTTGTTATCACTACAAAACACCAAAAATATTACTTTTGCCACTGTTACCTTTTACCACCATTACCACTACTATCATATTATTTGCTACTAAACACTTTGCTGCAGATATTAAGTTTCCATGTGTGGTTGAATTGACAACTCAGCTGCTAATACTTGAGAATATTCTTTGGCTCCCCTTGTGTCGAATCAATAAATTTGGGTTGAATACTCTACCCTCCAAAACTGTTGCGATCCCCTATACTTGTGGGTTATCAAGACTATTTTCTGGCGCCGTTGCCGGGGAGCATAGCTCTATTCTTTGAGTCACTTGGGATTTATATCTTCTTATCATTATGAAGAACTTGAAAGATCCAAGAACCAAGATTTATCCCTCAACTATGAGGGGAGGTAAGGAACTGCCATCTAGCTCTGCACTTGATTCACCTTTTGTTTTGAGTAAGCTTGTGACACCTAAACCTGCTTCTGCTATTAATTCTGATATGCCGCATGTTATTGATGACGCCACTTCTGCTATGCATGATACTTATGATGAAACTACTTCTATGCTTGATACTACTTTGCCACTTGGTGAATTTTCTTGATGAACAACTTGCTAGGGCTAGAGAGAATGAAATTATTGAAACTGATAATATTGATGAAAGTGATGATGAAGATTCTCCCCCTAGATATGAATTGACTGTTGTTCCTGAGGGTTATGTTATGGATGAAGAAACTGCTAGAGACTTTCTTGCTTGCAATGATAGGAGTGATCTTAAGAAACTATTAGCTAAGCTGAAACAAAAAACTCTGAATGCTAGAATGAAATATGATCCTGCTTATGCTACTTCACCTATCTTTGTTACTGATAAGGATTATGATTTCTCTGTTGATCCTGAGATAATTACTTTAGTTGAATCTGATCCTTTCTATGGTTATGAATCTGAAACTGTTGTGGCACATCTTACTAAATTAAATGATATAGCTACCCTGTTCACTAATGATGATAAAACTCACTATTATTATATCCTTAAATTATTTCCGTTCTCATTAAAGGGTGATGCTAAGATATGGTTTAATTCTCCTGATCCTGGTTGTGTGCGTAGTCACCAGGATATGATTTATTACCTCTCTGCTAAATATTTCCCTGCTCATAAGAAACAAGCTGCTTTAAGGGAAATATATAATTTGTGCAAATTGAAGAAGAGAGTCACCCACAAGATTGGGGGAGGCTTCTCCAATTACTTAATGCTTTCCCTGATCATCCTCTTATGAAAAATGAAATACTTGATATCTTTTATAATGGACTAACCGATGCTTCAAGAGACCACCTGGATAGTTGTGCTGGTTGTGTTTTCAGGGAAAGAACACCAGATGAAGCTGGAATTCTATTGAATAATATGTTGACTAATGAAAATAATTGGACACTTCCTGATCCAATCCCTGATTCAATTCCTGAACCAACTCCTGAGCCAACTCCAAAGAAGAGGGGTATTCTATTTCTCAGTCCTGAAGATATGCGAGAGGCAAAGAAATCTATGAAAGAAAAAGGTATCAAAGCTGAAGATGTTAAGAATTTACCTCCTATTGAAGAAATACATGGTCTTAATTTACTGCTTGTTGAAGAAATACATGCTTTTGATAACCCGACACAGGTAGTAAAGGTAAATTCTCTCTATTGATATGATAAAGCTGAAATCCCATCCTATATACCTAAGAGATTCATCCCTACTATCATATTTATCTCCACATGCAAGCTATCCACATCAGCCATGCAGCCATGTCAGCCCGTCTAATGCTTTTCATTTGAGGTTCATGCCACATCATTCCTTTGCTGCCGCCTCCACAAGGTGGAGAGTGGCTACCTTCCCCCACAACGCATGGGTTGTACGAATCCATTCCTGGCCAATTAACTGCCCCAACCATTAATTTAATCTCTATATTCTACTATTCATCTTCTCTCCCATATGCATTGGAGTACTATTCATCTTCTCTGCCGAATTAAAGGCAGCCCTTTCCTTTTCTGTTATAATGAACTATGTCATTTGACTGTTTTATCTCCCATACAGTACGTGATTGTTCCTTTTCGTCTTCCATCCATCGATCATAAATAGATGCGCATTGGTTCCTGCACAAAGCAAAGCACCGCCACCTCCTGCCTCGCCACTCCTACCCTCCCTCATGATACCCTGATCCATCCCCTCTCCTTTGTCCAGCCCCTGCACAAGTCACTCAGGAGGCCTTCGTCCCACTTCCCCCCATCCCCTCTTCTCCCGATCCAACCCCCTGCGTGAGCTGGAGGAGGAGGATTGCGCGAGCTAGAGAACTCCAGTACCCTCCAACCCCACCATCGTGAGGCCTTCTTTCCCGATCCGTAGGTAGGTAGACGACCAGATGGCGAGGACGGGGCCCTGCTCACTGTCGCCTCATCCCCACCAATATTGAGGCTGATCCGCTCCTACACGCCGTCGGAGAACTCCGCGAGGATATGTCCGCCCGAGCCAGAGGTAGATGGCGAGGACGAGGGGCTGCTCGTCACCGCCTCATCTCCTAGTGTTCGAGTCTGATCCGCTCCTGCATGTCGTTGGGAATCCCATGCCAAGGTCAATCTGCTCCAACACATGCGTTTGCCATGACATGGTGATAGCTACGAGCATCTTATCCACAACTCTCTTTTCTTCCTATTCATTTCTTTCTGTGGATTTATCTGGTGGATGCATCAGCTGAGTGGATTCTTCTTAAATTGTTTCAGCTAGACTGCTGCTGTTATCCATCGGGGGATATTATATTTATACCAAGTGCCGCTCTGATTCGTCACACATACAACATCAGAGGTGTATTCATCTTTAAGCTGGATGATCATGTTTCCATTTCAATCGAACCTATTCTGATATTGTTAGTTTACTTGGTACAAATAAATTCTTGTCCATTTTGTGCACCGAACCAAGCAGCTAGCTACTGGTGTGTCAACGATTAAAGGTAAATTCCTCATTATGGCCCAGTTAGAATTATACAAATATTTAACATGTATTGGGTTATTAACGTATAGCTGTTTTGAGTGCTCTTAACTCATCTGATGCTGGGAATTTGTAGACTGCAACTAAGGATCAACTTACCTAGAAAGACAACACAGAAGGACCGGATGCATTATGCACTGCTTGGGTGCACCATTGGCGCCGAGGAATGCAGCTGACAAGTTTTCATGCATAATTACTTTGTGTTGCAAACAAATTCTGACTTCAATGCGATAATTCGGACCTCAATCCTTATGATAAGTACTCATGCTCTTTTAAGACAAATGCATCGCGACAAAGAAATTGGTACTCACTTTGCAAAAATGAGAGAGAACGGAATTTGTTCTTTTGGTTGATACTAGAGCTCCACCACTTCACTGGCACATATTATTGTAAGCAGCTATGATGGCCAATCTTTTTTATAGTTAGCATTCTTTGTGTAGATCGCAAGCATGCAGATACGAAGATTGATTTACTACAATAATTACTATAACTATCTCAAAAAGGCATTTGTATATAACCTTTCATATTGTGCGCATTTCAGAAACTCCTTTAGCGTGTTGATATACATTAATATAAATATGAGTCACACAAGATGGCTTATGTCCTATATTTAGTCAAGAAATGATCGCATAATTCACATTTTGCAGTATTTATATTTGTACCAAGTATTGTGTCCATTGCAAAAAATATCTTAAGTATGTAAATACACTATGCAAAGAGTTGTTCAAATTATCTACCATCATGTTTATAGACTAATAATTGCCGCAGCAACACGCGGGGTATCATCTAGTTTACTAAGTTTGCTAGCCCATGCTTGGATGAGTTTGATGACTTTATGGTCAAACAAGAAAACTTCAATGCTTATTTTTGGTAGAGAATTAAAACACAATGCTGATATGCTTGAGCACTTGGGTGATTATATGGCTAATATTAAAGGTGAACTTAAACTTATTAGTAAACATGCTTCTATGGTTACCACTCAAGTAGAACAAGTACTCAAAGCTCAGAATGATTTGCTCAATGAATTGAATAGTAAGAAAAATGATAATGTTGTTAGAGTTATGACTAGAGGTGGTAAAATGACTCAGGAACCCTTGTATCCTGAGGGCCATCCTAAGAGAATTGAGCAAGATTCTTAGAGAAATAATATTGACGCACCTAGTCCTTCTAAAAGGAAGAAAAAGAAAAATGATAGGACTTTGCATGCTTGTAGTGAACCTGTTGTTGACACACCTGAGAATCCAAATGATATTTCTATTTCTGATGCTGAAACACAATCTGGTAATGAGCATGAACCTAGTGAAAATGTTAATAATGATGCTCATGTTGATGCTCAAACTAGTAATGACAATGAAGTAGAGATTGAACTTGCTGTTGATCTTGATAACCCACAATCGAAGAATCAACGTTATGATAGGAGAGACTTTGTTGCTAGGAAGCACGGTAAAGAAAGAGAACCATGGGTTCAGGAACCCATGCCTTTTCCTCCTAAACCATTCAAGAAAAAGGATGATGAGGATTTTGAGCGCTTTGCTGAAATGATTAGACCTATCTTCTTGCTTATGCGTTTGACTGATATGCTGAAAATGAATCCTTATGCTAAATATATGAAAGATATTGTTACTAATAAAAGAAAGATACTGGAAGCTGAAATTTCCACCATGCTTGCTAATTACACTTTTAAAGGTGGAATACCTAAGAAACTAGGAGATCCCGGAGTACCAACTATACCATGCTCCATTAAAAGGAACTATGTTAAAACTGCTTTAATCTTGGAGCCGGTGTTAGTGTTATGCTCTCTCTTTATATCGTAGACTTGATTTGAATAAGTTGGCACCTACTAAAATATCTTTGCAAATGGCTGATAAATCAACTGCTATACCTGTCGGTATTTGTGAGGATGTGCCTGTTGTGGTTGCAAACGTTACTATTTTAACGGACTTTGTTATTCTTGATATTCCTGAGGACGATAGTATGTCTATTATTCTTGGAAGACCCTTTTTGAATACCGCAAGGGCTGTTATTGATTGCACCAAAGGCAATGTCACTTTTCATGTTAATGGTAATGAGCATACGGTACACTTTCCGAGGAAACTACCTCAAGTCCATAGTATCAATTCTACTGGAAAAATTTCAACAATTACTATTGGAGGTTTTGAATTTCCTCTCCCTACTGTCAAGAAGAAATATGATATTCTTATTGTTGGGGATGTGCATATCCCCGTTGAGGTAACCTAGTGTTATTCGAAAATTCTCCGGTTCCATGTTACTCGGAATGAGTTTGTTAACAAGACCTGATCAACCTTGTTAGTGGATTCCTTTTGATGAGCATGAGATGGATGAATTTAGGAAACACAAATATCTATACCCTCTTTTCACTTTCTGTTATTTATATTAAATAAAGAAAAAATAATAATTTCTGTTTGTTCTCTGAATTATCCATGCAATAAAAAATACCCCAAAAATAAAAGTTCTCCAAATGCCCTGAAAATTAAATATGATTTTTGCTAGAATATTTGAGAATATCTAGCACTGAAAACACAGCAAGGGGAGAAAGCACCTGGCCACGAGGGTGGAGGGCGCGCCCTACCCCCTGGGCGCCCCCTGCCTCGTGGGCCCATGGTGGCTCCCCTCCACTTATTCCAGCTACCACACACTCCTTCTTCCTCCCACAAACATCACTAACCAACTCAAACCTGAGTCCAAGCTCATCTTGCTGCCATTTTTGATCTCCTTGCTCAAAGCTCCATTCACAAAACTGCTTTGGGGGATTGTTCTTTGGTATGTGACTCCTCCAATGGTTCAATTAGTTTTTGTTCTAGTGCTTTATTCATTGCATATTTTTTCTGCTTAGGTGACCCCGTTCTTGAGCTCGCATGTCAAATTTATATGGTCAAAAGTAGTTTTGATGCATGATATTGCCTCTAGGCACTTGTAGGAGTAGTTGCTATCAATTTTGTTGAGTTTGGTTCACTTTTATTTTGAAGTTACTAAAAATTTCAGAAATTTTCAGAGAAAGATGAAGAGATTTTTGAGGGGCACATCGAGCCGAAGCTCGAAGGATAAGCAAAGTGAGGAGCATAAGAGGCCCAAATATAATCTTCCTCGCACCGCGGAGGTTCAGCCATGTGAATGGCCTTGTGATGATTTCTTGAGAGCAGCTGGGATTTATGATGATGTCTATGAATTGGCTGAGAATGCAGGCCTCACCGCCTTCCTCCACGACCAACGCGAACAGTATCTCTTACTCACCAATATCTTTGTGCAGAACTTTCATTTCCATGCTAGGAGCTCACCACCTACGGTGGAATTTTATTTATATGATGAGCATAAGGAGATGTCACTCCGTGATTTTTGTCAGGTTTGTTTGATCCCTTTTGAGGGCAGCGTAGAGGAACCACATCGTGACGAGGTGGATGGGTTTATTGATACCATTGCTATAGGGGAAACGAGGAAGGTTTCCGACGCACGAATTACTAGCATACACTTTCCTGTTCTATGTTACTTTGCTATATTTGCTAGTAGATGCTTAATTAGGTGCCGAAACTGTGGAAACCTGAGTGCCCCTGATATTATTATTTTGTGCCATGCCTTATTTCATGATGACACATTCAGTATGGGCGCTATTGTTGCAAAGCGGTTAAATCTTAACCGTACTAAGGGCCCCGTCCTTGGAGGCATCTTAGCCTCGCGCCTCGCTGCACACTTTAACATACCTATTAGGCATTATGAGAAGGAAGAGAAGTTGCTGCCTCATGTTTATCTAGATTATAAGAGTATGGTAGCACATGATTTTATTGTTAAGAATAGGGAAAAGGCGCTTAAGTACAAATTAATATTTGGTAAAAATCTTCCTGAGACTATTACCTTGCCTGCTCCTTCCTTCTTTGATTTATCTGCAGGCAAGTACCTTGTTTCGTTGGAGGCCATTCATGCCTACCGGAACCCTACATCAGCTACAGAGCCAGAGCCAGAACCACAATTTGATCCTCCACGATAGTCTGATTACCAGTGGGATCCGGAGGTGGTTGCCAACCAGTGGAAATCCGAGGCTTCTTCACAGTACGACCCAACTATTACTTTGGATATCCGCCAGGCCAGCCGTGGCCATAGACCAACTTAGGCCAAAAGCCTAAGCTTGGGGGAGTACGTATTGCTCACCGACATTACATTCATGTTCACACACTCATGCTAGTTGTTGGTGCTCATACTTTTTCATTGTATCATCGATGCTAGTTTATTTTCATTTTTATGATTTCTTCTTGTGTGTTTAATAAACCTTAATAGAAAATAAAAAAAATTAGTTGTAGCTTTTAGTTAGCTTCTGTTTCATGCTGTAGTAGTAATAATTAAAAAGAAAACCCAAAAATATTTCTCGTTCTTCTTTTGCTTGTTGGGAGCTTTCCCGTGTAAATAGTTTTATTTCTTTTCTTTCCTTTGGGGGTCGAGAGGAGAAGACCATAATTAAAATGTTAAAGTGGCTCTTATATGCATTATTGTTGATCTAACAAAGAGCCCATATTACCTTGTCTTCTCTCTTGAATTGAATGATGGCAGATTCCAGCTTAGTCCAATGCACGTGCACTATTATTATTATCCACACTATTCGGTCGTGCAAGTGAAAGGCAATAATGATGATTATATGATGAACTTATTGAGATGAGAAAAGCTGGTATGAACTCGACCTCTCTTGTTTTTGTAAATGTGATTAGTTCATCATTCCTAATCCATCCTATTATGAATAAACATGTTTGCAATGACAATTATAGATTATAGTTGCTTATGCCATGCTTAATTAGCTAGGAGCTTATAATGGTTTACCTTGCGTGCCAACATGCTATTAAAATTGTTGTGATGTGGTATGATAGGGTGGCATCCTCTTTTGAACAATTCGAGTGGCTTGACTTGGCACATGTTCACGCATGTAGTTGAAACAAAATCAACATAGCCCCTACGATATTTATGTTCATGGTGCATTATATCCTACTCATGCTTGCATTCGGTGTTGATTAATTTTAATGCACGTTCATGACTGTTGTCGCTCTCTAGCTGGTCGCTTCCCAGTCTTTTGCTAGCATTCACTTGTACTAAGCGGGAATACTTCTTGTGCATCCAATCCCATAAACCCCAAAGTTGTTCCATATGAGTGCACCATACCTACCTATATACGGTATCTACCTGCCGTTCCAAGTAAATTTGTATGTGCCAAACTCTAAAACTTCAAATAAACATTCTATTTTGTATGCTCGAATAGTTCATTTATCAACTAGGGTTGTCCATATCTTCCATGTTAGCCGGGTTATTCTCAAGAGGAGTGGACTCCGCTCCTCACTCACGAGAAAATGGCTGGTCACTGGGATGCCCAGTCCCATGCTTTATGCAAATCAAATCAAAATAACTACAAACAAAACACCCCCGGGATTGTTGTTAGTTGGAGGCACTCGTTGTTTCGAGCAAGCCATGGATTGATGCTTGTTGGTGGAGGGGGTATAAACTTTACCATTCTGTTTGGGAACCGCCTATAATGTGTGTAGCATGGAAGATATCGACATCTCTCGGTTGTTATGTTGACAATGAAAGTATACCACTCAAAATATTATTCATATCTATTTCAAAACCGAGCTCTGGCACCTCTACAAATCCCTGCTTCCCTCTGCGAAGGGCCTATCTATTTACTTTTATGCTAAGTCATCATCCTCTTATTAAAAAGCACCAGCTGGAGAGCACTGCTGTCATTTGCATTCATTACTGTTAGTTTACATTGAGTATGACTTGATTGGATCTCTTTTACCTTGAATTGCAATATCTAGTAAGTCCTTGATCTTTAAAGGTGCTCTGCATTTATGTTTTGCGGTATCAGAAAGGGCTAGCGAGATACCATCATGTTATATCATATCATGATAGTTTTGAGAAAGTGTTGTCATCCGAGATTTATTATTATTGCTCGCTATTTTATTATGTCATTGATATGAGTAAACATGAGACCTAAATGTTATTGTGAATATGGTTAGTTCATAATCTTTGCTGAAAACTTGAATGATGCCCTTACATATTTACAACAACAAGAACAAACAGAGTTTGTAAAAGTTTTTCTTTATCACTTTCAGTTTATCAACTGAATTGCTTCAGGACAAGCAAAGGTTTAAGCTTGGGGAGTTGATACGTCTCCGTCGTATCTACTTTTCCAAACACTTTTGCCCTTGTTTTGGACTCTAACTTGCATGATTTGAATGGAACTAACCCGGACTAACGCTATTTTCAGCAGAATTGCCATGGTGTTATTTTTGTGCAGAAATAAAAGTTCTCAGAATGACCTAAAAATCAACGGAGAATTAGTTTGGAATATATAAAAAAATACTGGAAGGAAGATCCACGTCAGGGGGGCTTCCACCTGTCCACGAGGGTGGGAGCACGCCTTACCCCCTGGGCGCGCCCCCTGCCTCGTGGGCCCCCCGACGCTCCACCGACCTCAACCCTGACTCCATATATTCACTTTCGGGGAGAAAAAAACCAGGGAGAAGGATTCATCGTGTTTTACAATACGGAGCCGCCGCCAAGCCCTAAACTCTCTCGGGAGGGCTGATCTAGAGTCCGTTCGGGGCGCTGGAGAGGGCAATCCGTCGCCATCATCATCATCAACCATCCTCCATCACCAATTTCATGATGCTCACCATCGTGCGTGAGTAATTTCATCATAGGCTTGCTGGACGGTGATGGGTTGGATGGGATTTATCATGTAATGAGTTAGTTTTGGTAGGGTTTGATCCCTAGTATCCACTATGTTCTGAGATTAATGTTGCTATGACTTTGCTATGCTTAATGCTTGTCACTAGGGCCCGAGTGCCATGATTTCACTGAACCTATTATGTTTTCATCAATATATGAGAGTTCTTGATCCTATCTTGCAAGTCTATAGTCACCTACTATGTGTTATGATCCGGCAACCCCGAAGTGACAATAATCGGGACCACTCTCGGTGATGACCGTAGTTTGAGGAGTTCATGTATTCACTATGTGTTCATGCTTTGGTACAGTACTCTATTCAAAGGAGGCCTTAATATCCCTTAGTTTCCAATAGGACCCCGTTGTCACGGGAGGGTAGGACAAAATATGTCATGCAAGTTTTTTCCATAAGCATGTATGACTATATTCGGAATACATGCCTACATTACATTGATTAATTGGAGCTAGTTCTGTGTCACCCTAGGTTATGATTGTTACATGATCGATCGCATCCGGCATAATTCTCTATCACCGATCCATTGCCTACGAGCTTTCCATATATTGTTCTTTGCTTATTTACTTTTTCATTGCTATTGTTATCATCACTACAAAACACCAAAAATATTACTTTTGCTACCGTTACCTTTTACCACCGTTACCACTATGATATGTCTCCAACGTATCTATAATTTTTGATTGTTCCATGCTATATTATATCCTGTTTTGGACATTATTGGGCTTTATTATACACTTTTATATTATTTTTGGGACTAACCTATTAACCGGAGGCCCAGCCCAGAATTGTTGTTTTTTTGCCTATTTCAGAGTTTCTGGAAAAAGAATAT
Source organism: Triticum aestivum (assembly GCF_018294505.1). Taxonomy (NCBI): domain Eukaryota; kingdom Viridiplantae; phylum Streptophyta; class Magnoliopsida; order Poales; family Poaceae; genus Triticum; species Triticum aestivum. Next base: position 15,270,153 of record NC_057800.1, read on the forward strand.
CAAACGGAGTCCAAACAGAATAAAACCTTCGGGAACGTGATTTTCGGAACGAACATGATCTAGAGGACTTGGACCCTACGTCAAGAAATCAACAGGGAAGTCACGAGGTAGGGGGCGTGCCTACCCCCCAGGCGCGCCCTCCACCCTCGTGGGGCCCACGTTGCTCCACCGATGTACTCCTTCCTCCTATATATACCTACATACCCCAAACTACCACATATGGAGCCAAAAACCTAATTCCACCATCGTAACTTTCTGTATCCACGAGATCCCATCTTGGGGCCTTTTCCGGAGCTCCGCCGGAGGGGGTATCAATCACGGAGGGCTTCTACATCAACACCAAAGCCTCTCCGACGAAGTCTGAGTAGTTTACTTCAGACCTACAGGTCCATAGTTATTAGCTAGATGGCTTCTTCTCTCTTTTTGGATCTCAATACAAAGTTCTCCCCCTCTCTTGTGGAGATCGATTCGATGTAATCTTCTTTTGAGGTGTGTTTGTTGAGACCGATGAATTGTGGGTTTATGATCAAGTTTATCTATGAACAATATTTGAATCTTCTCTGAATTCTTTTATTTATGATTAGTTATCTTTGCAAGTCTCTTCGAATTATTAGTTTGGTTTGTCCTACTAGATTTATCTTTCTTGCAATGGGAGAAGTGCTTAGCTTTGGGTTCAATCTTGCGGTGTCCTTTCCCAGTGACAGTAGGGGCAGCAAGGCACGTATTGTATTGTTGCCATTGAGGATAACAAGATGGGGTTTATATCATATTGCATGAGTTTATCCCTCTACATCATGTCATCTTGCTTAAAGCGTTACTCTATTCTCTTGAACTTAATACTCTAGATGCATGCTGGATAGCGGTTGATGTGTGGAGTAATAGTAGGAGATGCAGGCATGAGTCGGTCTACTTGTCTTGGACGTGATGCCTATATACATGAGCATACCTAGATATTCTCATAACTATGCTCAATTCTGTCAATTGCTCAACATTAATTTTTTCACCGACCATAATACTTATGCTCTCGAGAAACCTATGGCCCCATGTTTATTTTCCATCATATTAATCTTCCTATACTTAGTTATTTCCTTTGCCATTTATTTTACTTGCATCTTTATTTATATTTATCATAAAAATACCAAAAATATTATCTTATCATATCTATCAGATCTCACTCTCGTAGGTGACCGTGAAGGGATTGACAACCCCTTTATCGCGTTGGTTGCGAGGAGTTTATTTGTTTATGTAGGTGCGAGGGACTCGTGCGTGGCCTCCTACTGGTTTGATACCTTGGTTCTGAAAAACTGAGGAAAATACTTATGCTGCTCTACTGCATCACCCTTTCCTCTTTAAGGGAAAACCAACGCAGTGCTCAAGAGGTAGCAAGAAGGAATTCTGGCGCCATTGTCGGGGAGTCTACGCAAAAGTCAACATACCAAGTACCCATCACAAACCCTTATCTCCCGCATTACATTATTTGCCATTTGCCTCTTGTTTTCCTCTCCCCCACTTCACCCTTGCCGTTTTATTCGCCCTCTCTCTCTCTCCATCCTCCCTCTCTTTCTCTATTCGCCTCTTTTTACCCGTTTCTTGTTTTCTTGTGTGCCGGATTGCTTGCTTCTCGTTATGGCTTGTCCCCTATCTTCTCCGTTGTCTCCTGAAAATTAAGTTCTTAATTTTAAGAAAAGGGAAGGAGAAAACCTAAAAGACGCTTGGTATAGAATTTGCAATGCTCAAAATAGGTCTACCAGGAAGCAATCTAGTTCTATTCTTCTTCGCAATTTTTATGTTGGTGCTATTCCTTGGCACAGATATGTCCTTGATACCATTACCGGAGGGAACTTCTTGGGTAGCCACACTTTTGATTCCTATAATGCTATGATATATTTGTTTGGCTCACCCCCTCTTTTGGTTAATGGAACTATGTTAACTTTGGAGCATGTAATGCAAAAACTTGAAATTGTTGAAAATAAAGTTGCTACCGTAGAGTTAATTGAAAATTTCGATAAAAAGATCCACAACCAAATTACTCAATATGTATCTAAAGTAGGAGTCACTCTGGAAAATATTAAGGAGAAGGAACCCATAGTTAATGAAAGAATAAATCATGATTCCATTAGAATCGATAAACTTGAGGGTATCGTTACCAACTTGGGAACCCCTTTTTCTTCCGTAAAGAATACCCCAAGTCCTCCAACTAAAATTTCCAAGCTTATGTATATTCCTAAAAATAAGGGTGAATCCTCTAGCAAAGAAACTGCGGATCTCAAATCTATAAGTATTCATCCTAATATTTTTACTATCATTAAGGAACCATTTGCTACTAATGATTTTTTCGATTTTGTGCCTAGAAGTTTGATTATTTATAAAAGGAAAGAAACTCCTAAAGGTGATAGATGTCTCATTAAAGAATTACCAACTAAAGATACCTAGATCTATCTTCGCTTTTATGCCTAGCTAAGGGCGTTAAATGATAGCGCTTGTTGGGAGGCAACCCAATTTTATTTTTATTCCTTGCCTTTTGCTCATGTTTAGTAATAAATAATTTCTCTAGCCTCTGTTTTGGTTGTGTTTTTTGTGTTTAATTAGTGTTTCTTCCAAGTAGAACCGTTGGGAAGACTTGGGGAAAGTCTTTTTAATCTTGCTGTAAAAAACAGAAACTTTAGCGCTCACGAGAACTGCTGCCATTTTTATTTTGAAAGTGCTATTTAGTTAATTCTTTTTGAAGATGATTAATAGATCAATTACTCACGTCAAGCAATTTAGTTTAGAATTGTTTGGGTTCCAGATCTTGCGTTAGCTACAGATTACTACAGACTGTTCTGTTTTTGACAGATTCTGTTTTTCGTGTGTTGTTTGCTTATTTTAATGAGTCTATGGCTAGTAAAATAGTTTATAAACCATAGAGAAGTTGGAATACAGTAGTTTTAATACAAATATAAATAATGAATGAGTTCATTACAGTACCTTGAAGTGGTGTTTTGTTTTCTTTCGCTAACGGAGCTCACGAGATTTTCTACTTTAAGTTTTGTGTTGTGAAGTTTTCAAGTTTTGGGTAAAAGATTTTATGGATTATGGAACAAGGAGTGGAAAGAGCCTAAGCTTGGGGATACTCATGGAACCCCAAGATAATCTAAGGACACCTGAAAGCCAAAGCTTGGGGATGATCCGGAAGGCATCTCCTCTTTCGTCTACTTCTATCGGTAACTTTACTTGGAGCTATATTTTTATTTACCACATGATATGTGTTTTGCTTGGAGCGTCTTGTATTATTTGAGTCTTTATTTGTTATTTTTCCACAATCATCATTGCTTCACACACCTTTTTGAGAGAGACACTCATGATTCGGAAATTGTTAGAATACTCTATGTGCTTCACTTATATCTTTTGAGTTATATAGTTTTTGCTCTAGTGCTTCACTTATATCTTTTAGAGTATGTTGGTAGATTTTTTTATAGAAACCATAGTTCTCTCATGCTTCACTTAGATTATTTTGTGAGTCCTACAAAACAGCATGGTAATTCGCTTTAATTATGTTAGGCATTCAAGATTAATAATAAAATTTTCTTATGAGTGTGTGGAATACTATGAGAAGTTTGAAACTTGATAATTGTTTTGAGATATGGAGATGGTGATATTAGAGTCGTGCTAGTTGAGTAGTTGTGAATTTGAGAAATGCTTGTGTTGAAGTTTGTGATTCCCGTAGCATGCACGTATGGTGAACCGTTATGTTAAGAAGTCAGAGCATGATGTATTTATTGATTGTCTTCCTTATGAGTGGCGGTCGGGGATGAGTGATGGTCTTTTCCTACCAATATATCCCCCTAGGAGCATGCGTGTAATACTTTGCTTTGATAACTTGTAGATTTTTGCAATAAGTATATGAGTTCTTTATGACTAATGTTGAGTCCATGGATCATACGCACTCTCACCCTTCCACCATTGCTAGCCTCTCTAATACCGCGCACCTTTCGCCGGTATCATACACCCACCATATACCTTCCTCAAAACATTCACCATACCTACCTATCATGGCATTTCCATAGCCATTCCGAGATATATTGGCATGCAACTTACCACCGTTCCGTTTACTATGACACGCTCCATCATTGTCATATTGCTTTGCGTGATCATGTAGTTGACATTGTATTCATGGCAAAGCCACCGTTCATAATTATTTCATACATGTCACTCTTGATTCATTGCATATCCCGGTACACCGCCGGAGGCATTCACATAGAGTCGTATTTTGTTCTAAGTATTGAGTTGTAATTGTTGAGTTGTAAGTAAATAAAAAAGTATGATGATCATCATTTTTAGAGCATTGTCCCAAGTGAGGAAAGGATGATGGAGACTATGATTCCCCCACAAGTCGGTATGAGACTCCCGACTAAAAAAAGAGGCCATAAAAAATAGAAAATGCCCAAATAAAAAAATGAGAGAAAAAGAGAGAAGGGACAATGCTACTATCCTTTTACCACACTTGTGCTTCAAAGTAGCTATGTTATCACTTTCATATACTAGTGGGAATTTTTCATTATAGAACTTTGCTTGTATATTCCAATGATGGGCTTCCTCAAAATGCCCTAGGTCTTCGTGAGCAAGCGAGTTGGATGCACGCCCACTTAGTTCTTTTTGTTGAGATTTCATATACTTATAGCTCTAGTGCATCTGTTGCATGGCAATCCCTACTCACTCACCTTGATATCTATTAATGGGCATCTCCATAGCCCGTTGATACGCCTAGTTGATGTGAGACTATCTTCCCCCTTTTGTCTTCTCCACAACCACCATTCTATTCCACCTATAGTGCTATGTGCATGGCTCACGCTCATGTATTGCGTGAAGATCGAAAAAGTTTGAGAACACTAAAAGTATGAAAAAATTGCTTGGCTTGTCATCGGGGTTGTGCATGATTTAAATACTTTATGTGGTGAAGATGGAGCATAGCCAGACTATATGATTTTGTAGGGATAATTTTCTTTGGCCATGTTATTTTGAAGAAACATAATTGCTTAGTTAGTATGCTCGAAGTATTATTATTTCTATGTCAATATTGAACTTTTGTCTTGAATCTTTCGGATCTGAATATTCATACCACAATTAAGAGAATTTCATTGAAATTATGCCAAGTAGCATTCCACATCAAAAATTATGTTTTTATCAATTACCTACTCGAGGACGAGCAGGAATTAAGCTTGGGGATGCTTGATACGTCTCCAACATATCTATAATTTTTGATTGTTCCATGCTATATTATATCTTGTTTTGGACATTATTGGGCTTTATTATACACTTTTATATTATATTTGGGACTAACCTATTAACCGGAGGCCCAGCCCAGAATTGTTTTTTTGCCTATTTCAGAGTTTCGCAGAAAAAGAATATCAAACGGAGTCCAAACGGAATGAAACCTTCGGGAACGTGATTTTTGGAACAAACATGATCCAGAGTACTTGGACCCTACGTCAAGCAATCAACGAGGAAGGCACGAGGTAGGGGGCGCGCCTACCCCCCCCCCCCAGGCGCGCCCTCCACCCTCGTGGCGCCAGCGTTGCTCAACCGACATACTCCTTCCTCCTATATATACCTACGTACCCCCAAACTACTAGATACGGAGCCAAACCCCTAATTCCACCGCTATAACTTTCTGTATCCACGAGATCCCATCTTGGGGCCTTTTCCGGAGCTCCACCGGAGGGGGTATCGATCACGGAGGGCTTATACATCAACACCATAGCCTCTCCGATGAAGTGTGAGTAGTTTACTTCAGACCTACGGGTCCATAGTTATTAGCTAGATGGCTTCTTCTCTCTTTTTGGATCTCAATACAAAGTTCTCCCCCTCTCTTGTGGAGATCTATTCGATGTAATCTTCTTTTGCGGTGTGTTTATTGAGACCGATGAATTGTGGGTTTATGATCAAGTTTATCTATGAACAATATTTGAATCTTCTCTGAATTATTTTATGTATGATTGGTTACGTTTGCAAGTCGCTTCGAATTATCAGTTTGGTTTGGCCTACTAGATTGATCTTTGTTGCAATGACAGAAGTGCTTAGCTTTGGGTTCAATCTTGCGGTGTCCTTTCCCAGTGACAGTAGGGGTAGCAAGGCACGTATTGTATTGTTGCCATCGAGGATAACGAGATGGGGTTTATATCATATTGCATGAGTTTATCCCTCTACATCGTGTCATCTTGCTTAAAGCGTTACTCTGTTCTCTTGAACTTAATACTCTAGATGCATGCTGGATAGCGGTCGATGTGTGGAGTAATAGTAGTAGATGCAGGCAGGAGTCGGTCTACTTGTCTTGGACGTGATGCCTATATACATGATCATACCTAGATATTCTCATAACTATGCTCAATTCTGTCAATTGCTCAACAGTAATTTGTTCACCCACCATAATACTTATGCTTTCGAGAGAAGCCTCTAGTGAAACCTATGGCCCCCGAGTCTATTTTACATCATATTAATCTTCTTATACTTAGTTATTTCCTTTGCCATTTATTTAACTTGCATCCTTATTTATATTTATCATAAAAATACCAAAAATATTATCTTATCATATCTATCACATCTCACTCTCGTAGGTTACGTGAAGGGATTGACAACCCCTTTATCGCGTTGGTTGCGAGGAGTTTATTTGTTTGTGTAGGTGCGAGGACTCGTGCGTGGCCTCCTACTGGATTGATACCTTGGTTCTCAAAAACTGAGGGAAATACTTACGTTGCTCTACTGCATCACCCTTTCCTGTTCAAGGGAAAACCAACTCAGTGCTCAAGAGGTAGCACACTACTATCATATTACTTTGCTACTAAACACTTTGCTGTAGATATTAAGTTTCCAGGTGTGGTTGAATTGACAACTCAGCTGCTAATACTTGAGAATATTCTTTGGCTCCCCTTGTGTTGAATCAATAAATTTGGGTTGAATACTCTACCCTCAAAAACTGTTGTGATCCCCTATACTTGTGGGTTATCACCTCTTGTGTTCTTGTGTGTTGGATTGTTTGTCACGATGGCTCAAGATAATACTAAAGTGTGTGATTTTTCAATACCAACAATAATGATTTTATTAGCAATCCGATTGCTCCTCTTACCGATTCTGAATCTTGTGAAATTAATGCCGCTTTGCTGAATCTTGTTATGAAAGATCCGTTTTCCGGCCTTCCTAGTGAAGTTGCCGCTACCCATCTGAACAACTTTGTTGATTTGTGTGATATGCAAAAGAAGAAAGATGTGGATAATGATATTGTTAAATTGAAGCTATTCCCGTTTTCACTTAGAGATCGTGCTAAAACTTTGTTTTCGTCTTTGCCTAAAAATAGTATCGATTCAAATAAGTGCAAAGATGCTTTTATCTCTAAGTATTTTCCTCCTGCTAAGATCATCTCTCTTAGAAACGATATTATGAATTTTAAGCAACTTGATCTTGAACATGTTGCACAAGCTTGGGAGAGGATGAAATTAATGATATGTAACCTACTCATGGTTTGAATCTTTGGATGATTATACAAAAAAATTATGCTGGATTGAATTTTGCTTCTAGAAATCTTTTAGATTTGGCCGCGGGAGGCACTTTTATGGAAATCACCTTAGGAGAAGCTATTAAACTCCTAGATAATATTATGGTTAATTATTCTCAATGGCACACTGAAAGATCTACTAGTAAAAAGGTGCATGCTATAGAAGAAATTAATGTTTTGAGTGGAAAGATGGATGAACTTATGAAATTGTTTGCTAATAAGAGTGTTTCTTCTGATCCTGATGATATGCCTTTGTCTACTTTGATTGAGAATAATAATGAATCTATGGATGTGAATTTTGTTGGTAGGAACAATTTTGGTAATAATGCGTATAGAGGTAATTTTAATCCTAGGCCATTTCCTAGTAATTCCTCTAATAATTATGGTAATTCCTACAACAATTCTTATGGAAATTATAATAAGATGCCCTCTGATTTTGAATCTAATATCAAAGAATTTATTAGTTCGCAAAAGAGTTTCAATACCTTGATTGAAGAAAAATTGTCTAAGATTGATGAGTTGGCTAGGAACGTGGATAGAATTTCTCTTGATGTTGATTCTTTGAAACTTAGATCTATTCCACCTAAGCATGATATCAATGAGTCTATCAAAGTTATGAGAATTTCCATTAATGAGTGCAAAGAAAGAACCGCTAGGATGCATGCTAAAAAAGGTTGCTTTGTGAAAGCGTGTTCTTCTAGTTTTGATGATAATAAGGATGAAGATCTAAAAGTGATTGATGTTTCTCCTATTAAATCTTTGCTTTGGAATATGAATCTTGATAATGATGGGACTGGAGATGAGTCAACTTTAGTTAAAAGGCATCCCAATGATTCAGAGTTTTTAGATCTTGATGCAAAAATTGATAAAAGTGGGATTGAAGAGGTCAAAAATTTACATAGCAATGAACCCACTATTTTTGATTTCTAGGAATTTAATTAGGATAATTTTTCTTTAATAGATTGAATTTCCTTGTTGCAATCCGTGCTAAATTGTCCACATGCTTATAATCAAAATAAAGCTTTTACTAAACATATCGTTGATGCTTTAATGCAATCTTATGAAGAAAAACTTGAATTGGAAGTTTCTATCCCTAGAAAACTTTATGGTGAGTGGGAATCCACTATTAAAATGAAAATTAAAGATCATGAATGCTATGCTTTATGTGATTTGGGTTCTAGCATTTCCACGATTCCAAAAACTTTGTGTGATGTGTTAGGTTTCCGTTAGTTTGATGATTGTTCTTTAAACTTGCACCTTGCGGATTCCACTATTAAAAAACCTATGGGAAGGATTAATGATGTTCTTATTGTTGAAAATAGGAATTATGTCCCTGTAGATTTCATTGTTCTTGATACTGATTGCAATCCTACATGTCCTATTATTCTTGGTAGGCCTTTCCTTAGAACGATTGGTGCAATTATTGATATGAAGCAAGGGAATATTATATTCCAAATTCTGTTAAGGAAAGGCATGGAACACTTTCCTAGAAATAAAATTAAATTACCTTATGAATCTATTATGAGAGCCACTTATGGATTGCATACCAAAGATTATAATACCTAGATCTATTCTTGCTTTTATGCCTAGCTAGGGGCGTTAAACGATAGCGCTTGTTGGGAGGCAACCCAATTTTATTTTTGTTCCTTGCTTTTTGGTTCTGTTTAGTAATAAATAATTAGTCTAGCGTATGTTTAGATGTGGTTTTATGCTTTTAATTAGTGTTTGTTCCAAGTAGAACCTTTGGGAAGACTTGGGGAAAGTCTTTGCGATCTTGCTGTAAAAAACAGAAACTTTAGCGCTCACGATATTTGGTGCCATCTTTTACTGGGGAGTGCGATTAAGTTTATTCTGTTTGCAGATGTTTAACATATAAATTCCTCACGTCCATAAATTTATTTTAGAATTTTTGGGGTTACACAAGTATTCGAAACCTACAGATTACTACAGGTTGTTCTGTTTTTGACAGATTCTGTTTTTTGCGTGTTGTTTGCTTATTTTGATGAATCTATGGCTAGTATCGGAGGTTATGTACCATAGAGAAGTTGGAATAGAGTAGGTTTAACACCAAAATAAATAAAGAATGATTTCATAACAGTACCTTAAGTGGTGGTTTGTTTTCTTTTACTAACGGAGCTCATGAGATTTTCTATTTAAGTTTTGTGTTGTGAAGTTTTCAAGTTTTGGGTAAAGATTTGATGTATAAAGGAACAAGGAGTGGCAAGAGCCTAAGCTTGGGGATGCCCATGGTACCCCAAGGTAAAATTCAAGGACAACCAAAAGCCTAAGCTTGGGGATGCCCCGGAAGGCATCCCCTCTTTCGTCTTCTTCTATCGGTAACTTTAGTTGAGGCTATATTTTTATTCACCACATGATATGTGTTTTGCTTGGAGCGTCTTGTATGATTTGAGTCTTTGCTTTTTGGTTTAGCACAATCATCCTTGCTGTACACACCTTTTTGGAGATACACACATGAATTAGAATTTATTAGAATACTCTATGTGCTTCACTTATATCTTTTCAGCTAGATAATTTTGCTCTAGTGCTTCACTTATATCTTTTAGAGCACGGTGGTGGTTTTTTATAGAAATTATTGATCTCTCATGCTTCACTTATATCATTTTGAGAGTCCCTTAGAACAGCATGGTAATTTTCTTTGGTTATGAAACTAGTCCTAATATGATAGGCATCCAAGTTGGGTATAATAAAAATTATCATAGAAAGTGCATTGAATACTATGAGAAGTTTGATACTTGATAATTTATTTGAGATATAAAGGTGGTGATATTACAGTTGTGCTAGTTGAGTATTTGTGAATTTGAGAAATACTTGTGTTGAAGTTTGCAAGTCCAGTAGCATGCATGTATGGTAACCGTTGTGTAACAAATTTGAAACATGAGGTGTTCTTAGATTGTCTTCCTTATGAGTGGCGGTCGGGGACGAGCGATGGTCTTTTCCTACCAATCTATCCCCCTAGGAGTATGCGTGTAGTGCTTGGTTTTTGATGACTTGTAGATTTTTTCAATAAGTATGTGAATTCTTTATGACTAATGTTGAGTCCATGGATTATACGCAATCTCACCCTTCCATCATTGCTAGCCTCTTCAGTACCGTGCATTGCCCTTTCTCACCTTGAGAGTTGGTGCAAACTTCGCCGGTGCATCCAAACCCCGTGATATGATACGCTCTATCACACATAAACCTCCTTATATCTTCCTCAAAACAGCCACCATACCTACCTATTATGGCATTTCCATAGCCATTCCGAGATATATTGCCATGCAACTTTCCACTGTTTCATTTATGACACGCTTCATCGTTGTCATATTGCTTTGCATGACCATGTAGTTGACATCGTATTTGTCGCAAAGCCACCATGCATAATTTATCATACATGTCACTCTTGATTCATTACCCTTCCCGGTACACCGCCGGAGGCATTCATATAGAGTCATACTTTGTTCTAGTATCGAGTTGTAATCACTGAGTTGTAAATAAATAGAAGTGTGATTATCATCATTAATTGTCGGGGGACTAATCCACAAGCACCTATGGGACCGGCGGACCGAGTCCCTTTCGGTTCGGCGGGGCGAGGGTCGCACGAAGAGCGGATCGAGGCGAAGCACACGAGCAGTTTACCCAGGTTCGGGACGCACGGATGCGTAAAACCCTACTCCTGCTTTGTGGTTTGTATTGAGTTCTTGCTCGGGAGCGCGGAGTGCTACAGTACACCCCAGCAGCCAACGAGACCGAGCGTGAGTGTTCTCTTCCTCCCGCCTCCTCCCCTCTATGTTGCACATGGGCCTCCTTTTATATGCTCAAGGGGTCACCGACAGGTGGCAACATAGACAAGGGTAAAAATGGAAAGGTGTTGCGGTTGGTACAGCTACCTGCTACAGTGTATCATACCTAACCCTGACGGCAGGGGACCAGGGCATTAAATGCCCATCTGCGTCGCCTAAATAGTGCAAAAGGGACCGTCAGGGACGCCACCGCTCGCCACGATGGCAATCTTGTCAGTGCCGCTTGCCACCGCGCACCGCTGGCTGCACAGCCTCCCACCACGTACGCCTGGAAGGGTCCCAGAGCGACACGTTGGTGGATGTGCTGGAGCGCGGGCACAGAGTGGTGGCTTGCCGCGGTAAGCGCCTTGCCGCGGTCGTTGTCTTGTCGCGTCCGGGAGCTTGTCGCTCACCGAGCCTTGCCGGGACGCGTGGCGCGTCGCGGCAAGTTCCTTGAGATGCCTTGGTTGGCCTTCCCGGCAAGCTCCTCTTGCCGGGGTCTTGTCTCCTTGGCTTGGATACTTTGTCCTTGAATGGCTCCAAAGGAACCACGGAGGACCTTGGCGGTCACCCAGCAAGCCTTGCCGCGGGATGCTGCGACTGCCCGTGCACAAGTTCGGGATACTAGGGTACCCCTACTCTAGTACACCGACAGGAGCCCCCAGGCCTGGGCCATACACGGTGCCAAGCGCTGTTGGGCCAGGCCCAAAACAGGGCACGGGCACGCGCGGCCTGGGTTATGCCGTATTTGTCCTCTTTATAAGCATGGGAAACAGGGGTAGTTCGCCCATTCGCCGGTTGCTACTCCAATCTCGGAAATCTCCGCCGCTCCCTCGTCTTCCCAAAGCTGAAAGAGAGCAGCGCCCCGCCCCCCATCGCCACCAGCACCACCAACGCCATCGACCTCCTCCACCACTTCCGCCATGGCTCCGAGAGCCGACAAAGGGAAGGTTGTGAAGTCGACCGAGGCGCAGCGGCTTGCGGCGCTGCGAAAGGAGCGGGAAATCTTCCTCCCCAAGCTCGCCGCGAGGGAGCTGAGGGAGAATTACTACCTCTTCTGGTCGACGGAGACGCGAGCGCATCCGCGCACGAAGGTACTTCCAGCCGCCGCTTGGAAAATGGCTCCAAATGGATATCCTTTCTTCGCCTTGTTCTTCTACTACGGGCTCTGCCCGCCTTTCTCTGAGTTTTTCTGCGATATTATGAACACCTACGGGTTCCGCCTCCTTGACTTCACCCCCAATGTTGTTCTGACCATGGCAGTTTTCGCACATCTCTGCGAAAACTTTGTCGGAGTCTATCCCAATGTAGCCCTTTTTCGCCACTTCTTTATGCCCCGAGTAGAGAGAGGAGAGCCTTTATCCGGCGGAATCGCCTGGATCTTGAGGGCCGGCAAGAAGGAGACTTATCTGGAGGGAGAGTTCCGCGGCAAGTGGGATGAATGGAGAGCAGACTGGTACTGGATTGTCGAGGAGAACCCGCAGCCGTTTACCGCCCGGCGCCAAGCCCCAGTAGCACGCGGCAGCGATTGGAGTGACGTGGCCCCGGAAGATGATAGGCTGAAGATTGCCGTCACCCGGATCCAACGCCTCAGGCTTGCCGGGCTCACTGTAGGCGTTGTTGGCGCAGATTTTCTTTGCCGCCGCATCGCCCCCTGCAGGAACGAAGGAGACCCGCCTGGGAATTCAAGAATGCGGCGGATATCATGAGGCTGCGTCCGGGCCTCAACTTCAACTTCACTATTCAGGAGCTTAACGCGATTCTCCAGGAGCTGTTCAAGTACGACCCTCAACATCCCGAAGTGTTCAGGTTGCCGAAGGGTGTCGTTCCGCTGTGCAACAACTCCGCGCTCGACCGCATCCGTGCAATGATGCCGCTGTGCGATTCGCATGGAATTGTCCCAACTTGGCAAGAGCCTGCAGACGACGTCGTGCAGGAGTTCTTTGACGGCTTGGTAGAAGTGCCGGTCCAATCCGACGAAAAGAATAGCCTCACCCACGACACCACCGATGCAGAGATGACACGCATCGCCACTAGGCTGGAAGAGGCGGCGGCAGCCGCAGCCGCGGGCGAATTTGGATTCACCGTGGAGGAGGCAGAGGCAGCAGAGGCGGCAAGCCGTGCCGAGCGAGAGGAGCTCGTCGGCGAGAAAGAGCTTGCCGGGCATGACGTCGAGTCAAGCGAGCCCGCCAAGGATACGAGCGGCTCACTAGAGATCAACTCCTCTTCCTCCTCATCTTCAGGCAGCTCGCCGCAAGCAGAGCCTCCATCCCCACCAAGAAGGCGTCTATGCAAGGCCGGGGATGTAGCGGGGCGGCGGGCGAGTCAACGGTCGCCGCGCCGCGCGACACGCTCCACAGCGGCAAGCACTGTTGCCGCGGGAGCACCTCATGCTGCTGCGGCAACTGGAGCGGGGTCCACCCGGACCACCGCTTCTGCTCCTGCCGCTTCTCACGCCGCGGCGGCAGCCGAAGTGGGGTCGTCTCAGACCACCGCCACTGTTCCCGCCAAGCGGCCAAGGGAAACTACTCCTCCACCTCCTCGCGCCGGACGTGAGCCGGACTTCGACTTCTCCGCGTTCAGCTCCGACGAGGAAGAAGAAGAGTAAGATTCTATTGTTGTACTTGTAGTTCTTCAATTCTTGTTGTTTTGTCTTGTATCTCATTTGCTTTACTCTGAACTTATTCCTTTTTAGGACTCTGGCCCAGAAGCAGCGAAGAGAGCCAAGGTCCCGGTGATTGTCATCGAGGACGAACCCACCGCGACAGCAGGGGGTGCGTCCGAGACAACCTTGCCGGAACCGGCAACTGTTCTCCAGAGCAGCCCCCAGCGTATGTATATGGATCGCTTTCCGCTGTTAGGCGCGCATGGGTACTCTTTCTTTGCTGACATCTGACTGTTGGTTTGTGTAGGAGCAGAGCAGCCCCACCAGGAGCGCCCGGAGGCTGCCCCCGAAATGCCAAGGGAGAGTCCTCCGGCAAGGGACAGCAATAGCGTCCCCCCGGCGGCGGAGACTACGACTGCCGAACCCAGTACAGGTAATCTTCTCTTCAAAGCTTCCCTTGGGTTCTTCTTCTTTTTGGGTATTTGCTTGACTTTTCTCACTTTTCCGGCCATCAGACCCATCTGCTGCGGAGCCGATGGAGACCGAGGTTGTTGCCGACGACGCCGCTGCCACTGAAGAAGCAGCCGGCGCTGATGATCCCGCCGGCGACGAGGCCGCCAAAGCTGCTGCCGCAGCAGCTGGCGAGGGGTCTGGCGATTGCACTGACGGCCCTGAGGCCGCAGGAGCGCCAGGCGCTTCGTCGACCGCCGACCTGTCCGCCGCTGCCGCAGCGCCAGGCTCCGAAGAGCCCTAGCCAGGCGTCTACTTGAAGGCCGGCGATGGCATCTTCATCAACCTCCCTTGGGCGTCAAGCTCCAGGGCGCCGGTCGAGGGAGAGAGCTTTGATGGAGAGGTGCTCACCTCCGCTGGGCTGACGCTAGTTGATGCGCCGAGCAGCAGCAGCGGCGAGCCTGAGGAGGAGCGGCTGCTGCGGAAGCTGTTGTCGCTCTACCACGCGCGGCAAGCCAAGCTGGAATCCCGCGAGGCGCTTGTCGCGAAGGCGGGAGCGAACATCGAGAAGCGTGCGGAGGAGCTCCGGGATCTCAACCAGGAAGCTCTCCGGTCCCTAGCAGAGGAGCGGGAGCAACTCACCGAAGAGCAGAAGGCCTTCTTCCTCGAGAAGGCCGAAGTTGAAGAGCAACAGCGGCTTGCCGCTGAGAAGCTGTCTGCGCAGGAGGGCGAGCTGGTGCAGCGGAAAGTTAACCTCGACAGCCACGAGGAGGAGCTTGCCGCGCGTGAGCAAAAATTTGGCGGAGCCCTTAAGCAAGAAGAGGATGCTGCCGCAGTTGCCGAGGCCGCCAAGAAGGAGCTGGAGACGAAGGTGGCGCAGCTGGAGGCCGATCTCAAGGCGAGTGGTGAAGAGCTTGCCGCGCTCAAGCGTGAGCGGGAGAAGGACACCCACAGCAACTCAGAGCTGGAGGTTCGTCTCGCCGAGAAGGGCAAAGAACTTAGCGCCCCCAAGGACTCCAACACAGATCTTGAGTTGAAGCTGACCACTTTGACCAAGACGCTGGACGGCGCCAGGGAGCAGGAGGTGGCCTTGAAGGAGGAGATCAAGGCCGACAAGGCGCTGCTGGCGAGTGCTGCCGCCGCCCAGAATGCTTTTAGGGAGAATGTGGAGCACTGGACGGAGGGTCTCGTGAAAGCTGCCGCAGATATCGATAGGGAGCTGGCGCAGCTAGGGGTGGAGGATCTCGGGTATCCCTCTGATGAGAACCTCCAACCCAGCGCCAAGCTCACCTTGTTCTTCAAAGGCGTGGCGACGGCCCTCCAGCGGCTCCGGGAGAAGATCCCAAAGCAGCTGGCCGACGAGTCGCGCAAGATCTGCGCGGGAGCTCTTCAAAAGGTGTTGGTGAAGGTGGCCTTCCGCAACCCGAGCCTCAACCTCACCAACGTCCTCAAGACCCTGCCCCGGATGCTGATCTGGAGGCGCTCAAGACCCTTGTCGCACCCATTGTGGACATGGTGAGCAGGATCAAGAGGATTGACGGCGATCGCGTAGACTAGGCCGCCCGTTTTCTTCTTTTCTTGTCGCTGCTGGTCATGTTATGAGAACAATCTGTTAGAGCCGCGACAAGCTACCTTGTAATATAACTCTATTCCGGGTAATGATTGCAATGTTATTCCCTTTACTTGATTCCTCCCTTTGTATGTTTTTGCCCTATGCTTTTAGGGAACTTGCCGGTGCAGGCACCTTAGCCGCGAGCGCTGAGTGCGGGACGTCAGCAGCCTGCTGGCGGTGCCGCTACCGACAAGAAACCTTGTCGCAACTAGTCGCAGCTCACTTAAGTTGTTGAGCGGACTCGAAACAAAGTAAGGGCGCAACTAGCTACGAGTTGGTTCCTCCGCGCATTGTTTTTCCATACAAAGTGCGGTCGTTCAAGGGAGATAACTTAAAAATTTAAAAAATCTGATTGCTCAAACTTTAGCAACTTAGCTTTTCTGTTGCTTGCTTCCCGGTAAGGCGAAACTTTCTTGAACGACGCCTGGTCCATACTATTATCTTCTCCTTTCCCCCCGGCAAACTTGTGGGCGAGGGAACCTTCCTTTCTTTGAGAAAAAAGAAAGAGGAGAAAATAAAGATAAGGAGCCTTACGGCTCGTTATTGGTTACCAGGGAGTAGGTGCTACACAAAGTGTCAGATCACATATGCAAAAAATAGAAAGCATGAAATTGACAAGATGTGCGGAGCATATGAGCTTTACTTATGCACGGGGTCTGCGCCCGGCTTTGTACAAAGGATTACATGCAACAGCGGCAAGACTTGTACAAAAGGTGGTTGCCGGAACAGGTTCCGGCAACCGCGCCTTACGGGTAAAACTTACGAAGATGCTCAATGTTCCAGGAATTGCTCACCGGAAAGCTATCTTCGGTCTCAAGGTGGACAGCGCCAGGCCTTGTGACTCGTTTCACCCGGTAAGGGCCTTCCCACTTTGGCGTCAACTTGTTGGAATTCTTGGCGGACTGAACACGCCGAAGAACAAGGTCGCCTTCCTCGAGACTTCTGGCGTTAACTTTGCGGCTATGGTAGCGGCGCAAAGCTTGCTGGTAGCGAGCAGCTCGTACAACAGCCTGAAGACGGTCTTCCTCAAGGATTAGCGCGTCATCTTGTCGCAGCTCCTCTTGCTCAAGCTCATCATAAGCGAGCACTCGAGGTGACCCGTATACGAGTTCCATGGGGAGAACTACCTCTGCTCCATAGACTAGAGCGAAAGGTGTCTGGCCAGTGGCTCGATTTGGCGTCGTCTTGATCGACCAAAGAACCACCGGCAGCTCCTCGATCCAGTTTCTTCCGCACTTGTGCAGCCTGTCGAAAGTCCTGGTCTTGAGCCCACGCAGCACTTCAGCATTTGCCCTCTTCGCTTGACCGTTGCTTCTCGGGTGAGCAACAGAAGCGAAGCAGACCTTGGCGCCAAGATCTTGGACGTACTGCATGAAGGTGCGGCTCGTGAATTGCGTACCGTTGTCGGTGATTATCCTGTTAGGGATCCCAAAGCGGCAAACAATCGACCTGAAGAACTTGACTGCTGATTGTGCTGTCACCTTCCTCACTGCTTCCACTTCCGGCCACTTTGTGAACTTGTCGATTGCAACATACAAGTACTCAAAGCCCCCGACTGCTCGGGGAAAGGGGCCGAGGATGTCGAGCCCCCAGACCAAAAATGGCCAGGATAAAGGGATCGTCTGGAGAGCTTGAGTTGGTTGGTGTATCTGCTTGGAATGGAACTGACACGCTTCACACTTGGTTACTTGTGCAGTTGCATCTTGGAGGGCTGTCGGCCAAAAGAAACCTTGCCGGAATGCTTTGCCGGCAAGTGCTCTTGCACCAATGTGGTGACCACATATGCCTCCATGTATCTCTGCCAACAGCTTTTGTCCGTCTTCCCGGTAAATACACTTCAATTTCACACCGTTGAGCCTTCTTCTGTACAGTGTGTTGTCGACAAACTGGTACATACTTGACCGCCGGGCTACTCTTTCCGCTTCTTCTTGCTCTTCGGGAAGTTCTCCTGTCTGAAGGAAACAGACAATCTGCTGTGTCCATGCTGGAGCTTGTGGCTCGACAACAAGGACTAAAGGCAAATCTGCTGCTGCGGGAACATCCGCTTCTACGGCGAGAACCTGCGGCACTACCGGAGCTTGACGTTCCCCGGCAAGCTTGCCGGAGCAAAACTTGTCGGGAGCTTCTACTTCAACGGAACAAACCCTTGGCCTTGCTGGAGCAGACTGCTCCTCAGCGCTCTTAGCGTTGATCTTGGGGACCTTCTTGGCGGCGGCTTCGGGAAGCTCTGCCGAAAAATAGTCACCAGAAATCAACTTCCTCTTCTTGCTCTGTCCAGTTGATGGTGTTACAGACGGTTGAGTCAGCTTGAGCACAAAGATCCCTGGTTCCACAGGTAACTTAAGTGCGGCGCACTTTGATAGGCCATCGGCAATGGTGTTCTGAGCTCTTGGAACATGCTCCATCTGTAGGCCGTCAAAGTGCTCTTCTAGCTTTCTCACTTCGTTGACGTAGGCTTCCATCAACGGACTCTGATAGCTCTTGTTCACTTGGCGGACGACAAGCTGCAAGTCACCCCTGACAATGAGCTTCTTGATCCCAAGGTCTGCCGCGATCCTGAGACCGGCAAGCAAGCCTTCATACTCTGCAGTATTGTTTGTTGCTTGCTCCTTGGGAAAGTGCATCTGGACTACGCACTTGAGGTGCTCTCCGGTGGGTGCGACAAGCAGCACGCCAGCGCCGGCGCCTTGCAACGAAAAGGCACCATCAAAGTACATCAGCCACTCTTTGCTTGCTTCCTCGACGGGGATGCTCGTTTCTGTAATTTCTTCATCTGGTGTTGGCGTCCATTCTGCTACGAATTCTGCCAATGCTCTGCCTTGGATAGT
The DNA here is from genome assembly GCF_018294505.1 of Triticum aestivum. Taxonomy (NCBI): domain Eukaryota; kingdom Viridiplantae; phylum Streptophyta; class Magnoliopsida; order Poales; family Poaceae; genus Triticum; species Triticum aestivum. The sequence goes on from NC_057800.1 coordinate 15,288,958, forward strand.
TGAACTACTCTCAAACTTGAGGCCAAAGCTTGACAGTTCCAGTGCCCACTCAACAATCCTGCCTGTCGCTTCTGGATTCTGTAGTATCCTCTTCAGCGGAAAACTAGTGACAACTGTGATCTCATGTGCTTGGAAGTAATGGCGCAGCTTTCTCGAGGCCATGAGAAGGCCGAAAAGCAATTTCTGCACGCCAGAGTACCTTGACCTAGCCCCCTGCAGAAGGGAACTGACAAAGTAAACTGGGCGCTGTACCATTCTCTTCTGTATCTCCTCGCGCGTCTGCGCAGATCCATCCTTGTCGGGACCAGAGCTTGTCGGGGAAGCCCCCTGCTTGTCGCTGGATGCGCCTGCCGTGGCTGCTGGCTCGTCATCTGCCTCCCTCTCTGCTACTAACGCAGCACTAACCACTTGATTGGTTGCCGCTATATACAGCAGCAACTTCTCTTGTGGCTTAGGTGCGGCAAGTGTTGGAGTGGAGGACATGTATCTCTTCAAGTCTTGTAGCGCAGCCTCCGCTTCTGGAGTTCATTTCATTGGACCTGCCTTTTTCAATATTTTAAAAAATGGCAGGGCACGCTCAGCAGACCTAGAGATAAACCTGCTGAGAGCAGCCACGCAACCGGCAAGTCTTTGTACATCCTTGACGCGCTTTGGTGCTTCAATTTGCTCAATGGCCTTGATCTTGTCGGGATTGGTTTCGATTCCCCGCTGAGACACGAAGAGCTCGAGAAGCTTGCCGGAGGGGACTCCAAGCACACACTTCTCGGGGTTGAGCTTGAGGCTGATCTTGCGCAGATTTGCAAAGGTCTCGTCTAAATCTTGAATCAGAGTTGCCTTGTCCTTGCTCTTGACCACTATGTCATCCATGTAGGCTTCCACATTTCTGTGTATTTGTGGCTCAAGAGCGACATGGACTACCCTTGCAAATGTTGAACCAGCATTTTTTAAACCGAAAGGCATCCGTATGAAACAGTACGTGCCACATGGAGTGATGAATGCGGTCTTCTCCTCATCCTCTTCTGCCATGAAGATCTGATGGTATCCTGAGTATGCGTCAAGAAATGAAAGCAAGTCACATCCGGCCATGGAGTCAACAATCTGGTCAATGCGCGGCAAAGGAAATGGGTCTTTGGGACAAGCTTTGTTAACATCGGTAAAGTCGATACAAAGTCTCCATTTCCCGTTTGCCTTGCGCACGACTACAGGATTGGCCAACCACATAGGATGGAGCACTCCTCTGACAAGGCCTGCTGCTTCCAACTTCTTGATCTCTTCTGCGATGAATTCTTGGCGCTCCACTGCTTGCTTCCTGACCTTCTGCTTGACGGGCCGCACATGAGGACAAACGGCAAGATGGTGCTCAATTACTTTCCTGGGTACACCGGGGATGTCAGACGGTTGCCACGCAAACACGTCGACGTTCGCCCGCAGGAAAGCAATGAGCGCGCTTTCCTATTTAGGGTCGAGAGTGGCACTGATGGTGAAGGTACCACCAGTGCCGTCCTCCTTGGCGGACACCTTCTTGGTCTCTGGCGGAGCTGCCATTGTCTTCTTACACTTGCCGGTGGAGCTCGATGGTGCGTCCTCGACGGCAGCGCAGCACTCCGAAGAGGTGCACTTGCCGGAGTGGGCATCAGAACTCTTGCCGGACTTGGTCTTCTTCTTCCCCCTGGGAGCTTCAATGGCAGGTGACTTGCGATCTGTTGCGGCTGCCGCTTCTCGGTAGATCTTGTCGGCGCAGATAAGAGCATCCTTCTTGTCGCCAGGGACAAAGATGACGCTTATCGGGCCTGGCATCTTCAGCATGTTGAATGCGTAGTGAGAGGCTGCCATGAACTTGGCGAGTGCTGGACGGCCGAGTATCCCATTGTAAGGCAATGGAAAATCGGCAACGTCAAAAGTGACCCTCTCAGTCCTGAAGTTCACCTTGCTGCCAAATGTTACTGGCAACGTGACCTTCCCCTTCGGCTTGCTCCTTCCTGGGTTGATTCCTTGGAATGTGCCGGTCTCTTCAAGCTCGCTGTCAGTGATCTGGAGTTTCTGGAGTACAGCGGAGGAGATCAGGTTCAAGCCGGCCCCGCCGTCAACTAGCATCTTAGTGACCTTGAGGTTGCGGATAGTTGGTGAAACCAACATCGGCAAGCACCCGACCGCAGTTGTGCGATCAGGGTGGTCCTTAATATCAAAGATGATAGGCGTGCTGGACCATTTCAGAAGCTTGCGTGACTCGACAGGTGGTTCCACCGCATTGACTTCCCGCACCCACTGCTTGAGTTGGCGGTGCGAAGTATGCAGAGAAGCACCGCCGTCAACGCACCAGACCTCTGTGACTTTCTGGAACTCCTGCTCACTGGTCTCGACACCATCCATGTCTTCGTCGTCGTCGTCATCTTCATCCTTGTCGCGGCAGCGGGGAGGTCTGTCTCCTTGCCGCTGCTTGGCCTTGCCGCGGCGTCCTCCCCGGCCGGCGCGCTTATTGCCGGATTCTCCAGCGCCTCCTTGGGCCCTCTCCTTGTCGCGTCGCTCGTATTCAGCCTTTTGCTGTTGGACAAGCTGCTCGACCTTCTTGCAGCTCTGGAGGTCATGGCCCTTGGTGCGGTGGATCTTGCAGTACTGCTTGTCGGTGCCGTCCTGCTTGTCGGCGACCGCCACAGTCTGGCAGTTGGTGCATGCAGCAATCTCCTTGCCGGAGCTACCAGCTTTGGCTTTCTTGGTGCCACCTTCGTTGCCGGACTGCTCAATGACTAGCACATCTTTGCCTTTCTTCTTCCTGTTGTTCCGCCGCCGGTTTTTCTTTGCCGGGTAGCATCCTCGCTGTCAGATCCTCCTGCTCCTGTATTCTCTCCCGGGAGTTTCCTCCCTTCCTCAGCATGTGCACACTTGTCGACCAGGGCATACAGCTCACTGACGTCTCTGATCTTGCACATCGCCATCTCCTCCCGCATCCTGCGGTTACGCACGTTCTGATGGAACGCGCTGATGACCGCGGCAGGGTGGACATCTGGGATGTTGTGCTGTACACGGCTGAATCTCTGAATGTACTTGCGCAGGGGCTCTCCTTCCTTCTGGGCGAGCAGATGAAGGTCACTCTCTTGGCCATGAGGTATGTGGCCGCCTGTAAAGGCGCCGACAAACTGATGGCATAGGTCTGCCCAGGAGGATATGGAGTTGTCCGGCAAGTGCATGAGCCAGGACCTGACGTTGGGCTTGAGCACCAGCGGGAAGTAGTTGGCAAGGATCTTGTCGTCCCGCCCCCCGGCAGCCTGCACTACGATGGTGTAGATGCTGAGGAACTCCGACGGATGCGACTTGCCGTCGTACTTCTCTGGTACGTCTGGCTTGAAATTCTTCGTGCTAGGCCACTGGACTTGCCGCAGCTCACGAATAAACGTAGGGCAACCTACCGCGTAAGGCAAGTCGCCTGGTTCCCCTGGCGCATGCATGTCGACAGAGGGCCCAGCGCGCTGGTCCGATTGACGTCGCGCTTCTCTTCGGCGCTCGATGCGAGTACGGTCGTCTTCTTGCTGTCGTTCGTGAAGAACTTGGCGCTGATCGCGACGAGCTCGTGGATCTGATGACGCGGTGGAGTCGCTGTCGAGGTGGATCCGGCGAGTCGGCGATCTTGGCCTTCGGGGCGGAGAGTGCACAGTGGTTGCACCTCCACCGGTCTTGTCGCCACCGGCTCGTGCCTGGCTGACTTGTCGCGGCTGCGACGTGCTCGGTTGCCGTTGAGTGTCGCCGTTGGCGAAGCCGATGAGACTCTGAATGGTGGCCCTCCAGTCGTCAATCTTGTCTGCCGTTGGAGGGTAGTCCAGGAGCAGTTGAGCTCGCGCCAAAGCTTCGGCTGTAGTGGCGGGTGGCGGTGGCGAACGGTGCGAAGAGCGGGATATGCTCGGACTTCTAACTATGTTAGAAGGAGCAGTATCCCGTCCAGGCGACCGTGCCTCGCTCGTGCCAGCATGTTAGCGTGCATGCTGGTCTTGAGCACTCCGAGATCCACCAGCTCGATCTTGGTCCAGCAAATGCATGGTACCGTGAGTACCATGACGCTGCCGGTCCCGCGCCTCCTGAGATGGGCGCGGTGCATGTACGGACGCCGAGGTCTTGGAGTGCGCCCGGTCATTGTGGGAGCCGGCTACGCCGCCGATGGGCAGCGCAGCCTTGTCCTTGGACCTGGCAGCACCGTGAGCTCCCTCGTCGACGCCCGTTCTTCCGCCGGCGTCTGCCCCATCAGCCGTTTGCTCCGGTGGTGGTGGGTTCGGCGCGGACGGAGCAGCCGCCTCCGAAGCCTTCTTCTTCGGCGGCATGTCGATGAAGATGATGAACATCTAGCTCGTGTGAACGCCGGATCTGGTTCACACAACCTCGACGCCCCTACCTGGCGCGCCAAAGATGTCGGGGGACTAATCCACGAGCACCTATGGGACCGGCGGACCGAGTCCCTTTCGGTTCGGCGGGGGCGAGGGTCGCACGAAGAGCGGATCGAGGCGAAGCACACGAGCAGTTTACCCAGGTTCGGGCCGCACAGATGCATAAAACCCTACTCCTGCTTTGTGGTTTGTATTGAGTTCTTGCTCGGGAGCGCGGAGTGCTACAGTACACCCCAGCAGCCAACGAGACCGAGCGTGAGTGTTCTCTTCCTCCCGCCTCCTCCCCTCTACAATGCGCATGGGCCTCCTTTTATATGCTCAAGGGGTCACCGACAGGTGGCAACGTAGACAAGGGTAAAAATGGAAAGGTGTTGCGGTTGGTACAGCTACCTGCTACAGTGTATCATACCTAACCCTGACGGCAGGGGACCAGGGCATTAAATGCCCGTCTGCGTCGCCTAAATAGTGCAAAAGGGACCGTCAGGGACGCCACCGCTCGCCACGATGGCAATCTTGTCAGTGCCGCTTGCCACCGCGCACCGCTAGCTGCACAGCCTCCCGCCACGTACACCTGGAAGGGTCCCAGAGTGACACGTTGGTGGATGTGCTGGAGCGCGGGCACAGAGTGGTGGCTTGCCGCGGTAAGCGCCTTGCCGCGGTCGTTGTCTTGTCGTGTCCGGGAGCTTGTCGCTCACCGGGCCTTGCCGGGACGCGTGGCGCGTCGCGGCAAGTTCCTTGAGATGCCTTGGTTGGCCTTCCCGGCAAGCTCCTCTTGCCGGGGTCTTGTCTCCTTGGCTTGGATACTTTGTCCTTGAATGGCTCCAAAGGAACCACGGAGGACCTTGGCGGTCACCCGGCAAGCCTTGCCGCGGGATGCTGCGACTGCCCATGCACAAGTTCGGGATACTAGGGTACCCCTACTCTAGTACACCGACATTAATAGAGCATTGTCCCAAATAAAAAAAAGGAAAGAAAAAAGAAGAAGAAAGGCCAAATAAAAAAGGCCCAAAAAAGAAAATAAATAAAAAGGGACAATGCTACTATCCTTTTTTCCACACTTGTGCTTCAAAATAGCACCATGTTCTTCATGATAGAGAGTCTCTTTTTTTGTCACTTTCATATACTAGTAGGAATTTTTCATTATAGAACTTGGCTTGTACATTCCAACAATGGGCTTCCTCAAATGCCCTAGATCTTCATGAGCAAGCAAGTTGGATGCACACCGACTTAATTTCTTTTGTTGAGATTTCATACATTTATAGCTCTAGTGCATCCGTTGCATGGCAATGCCTACTCCTTGCATTGACATCAATTGATGGGCATCTCCCTAGCCTGTTGATTAGTCTTGTCGATGTGAGACTTTCTCCTTTTTTGTCTTCTCCACATAACCCCCTATCATTATTCTGTTCCACCCATAGTGCTATATCCATGGCTCACGCTCATGTATTGCGTGAAAGTTGAAAAAGTTTGAGATTACTAAAGTATTAAACAATTGCTTGGCTTGTCATCAGGGTTGTGCAAGATGAGACCATTCTTGTGTGACGAAAGTGGAGCATGACCAAACTATATGATTTTGTAGGGATGAACTTTCTTTTTCCATGTTATTTTGAGAAGACATGATTGCTTAGTTAGTATGCTTGAACTATTATTATTTTTATGTCAATATTAAACTTTTGTCTTGAATATCTCGGATCTAAACATTCATGCCACAATAAAGAAAATTACATTGAGAATTATGCTAGGTAGCATTCCACATCAAAAATTCTTTTTTTATCATTTACCTACTCGAGGACGAGCGGGAATTAAGCTTGGGGATGCTTGATATGTCTCCAACGTATCTATAATTTTTATTGTTCCATGCTATTATATTATCTGTTTTGCATCTTAATGGGCTTATTAATACACTTTTATATTATTTTTGGGACTAACCAGCTAACCCAAGGCCCAGTGCAAATTACAGTTTTTTTGCCTATTTCAGTGTTTCGCAGAAAAGGAATATCAAATGGAATCCAAACGGAATAAAACCTTAGGGAGAGTTATTTTTGGAACAAACGTGATCCAGGGGACTTGGAGTGGACGTCAAGCAACCAACGAGGAGGCCACGAGGCAGGGGGGCGCGCCTACCCCCCTGGTCGCGCCCTCCCCCCTCGTGGGCCCCTCATGGATCCACCGACCTACTTCTTCCTCCTATATATATTCATATACCCCGAAAACATCCAGGAGCACCACGAAACCCTATTTCCACCGCCGCAACCTTGTGTCCCCAAGAGATCCCATCTTGGGGCCTTTTCCGGAGCTCCGTCGGAGGGGGAATCGATCACGGCGGTGTTGGGGAACGTAATAATTTCAAAAAAATTCCTACGCACACGCAAGATCATGGTGATGCATAGCAACGAGAGGGGAGAGTGTGTCCACGTACCCTCGTAGACCGAAAGCGGAAGCGTTAACACAACACGGTTGATGTAGTCATACGTCTTCATGATCCGACCGATCAAGTACCAAAAGCACGGCACCTCCGAGTTCTGCACACGTTCAACTCGATGAGGTCCCTCAAACTCCGATCCAGCTGAGCTTTGAGGGAGAGTTCCATCATCACGATGGTGTGGTGACGATGATGATATTCTACTAACGCAGGGCTTCGCCTAAGCACCGCTACGATATTATCGAGGTGGATTATGGTGGAGGGGGGCACCGCACAAGGCTAAGAGATCCAAGAGATCAATTGTTGTATCTCTAGGGGGTGCCTCCCTCCCCGTATATAAAGGAGTGGAGGAGGGGGAGGGGGCCGGCCACCCTTGGCGCGCCCCATGAGGAGTCCTACTCCCATCGGGAGTAGGACTTCCCCCTTCCATGTTGGAGTAGGAGAGGAGAGGGTAGGAGAAATAGGAAGAAAGGAAAGGGGGCCCGCCCCCCTTCCTTGTCCAATTCGGACTTGGGAGGGGAGGGGCGCGCAGCTGCCCCTTGGCCACCTCTCATCTTCCACCAATTGGGCCCATGAGGCCCAATAACCTCTGGGGGGGTTCTGGTAACCCTCGATACTTGATAACCCACAAGTATAGGGGATCGCAACAGTTTTTAAGGGTACAGTATTCAACCCAAATTTATTGAGTCGACACAAGGGGAGCCAAAGAATACTCTCAAGTATTAGCAGCTGAGTTGTCAATTCAACCACACCTGGAAACTTAATATCTGCAACAAAGTGTTTAGTAGCATAGTAATATGATAGTAGTGGTAACGGTAGCAAAAGGTAGTGATAGTAAAAGTAATGTTTTTGGTATTTTGTAGTGATGATAGCAATAGCAATGGAAAAGTAAATAAGCGAAGAACAATATATGGAAAGCTCGTAGGCAATGGATCAGTGATGGAGAATTATGTCGGATGCGGTTCATCATGTAACAATCATAACCTAGGGTGACACAGAACTAGCTCCAGTTCATTGATGTAATGTAGGCATGTATTCTGAATATAGTCATACGTGCTTATGTGAAAGAACTTGCATGACATCTTTTGTCCTACCCTCCCGTGGCAGCGGGGTCCTTACGGAAACTAAGGGATATTAAGGCCTCCTTTTAATAGAGTACCAGAACAAAGCATTAACACATAGTGAATACATGAACTCCTCAAAGTACGGTCATCACCGGTAAGTATCCCGATTATTGTCACTTCGGGGTTAACGGATCATAACACATAATAGGTGATTATAGACTTGCAAGATAGGATCCAGAACTCTCATATATTGATGAAAACATAATAGGTTCAGATCTAAAATCATAGCAACATCGATCTCAGAACATAGTGGATACTAGGGATCAATCCCTAAAAAAACTAACTCGATTACATGATAGATCCCATCCAACCCATCACCGTCCAGCAAGCCTACGATGGAATTACTCACGCATGGCGGTGAGCGTCATAAAATTGGTGATGGAGGATGATTGATGATGACGATGGCGATGGATTCCCCTCTCTGGAGCCCCGAACGGACTCCAGATCAGCCCTCCCGAGAGGTTTTAGGGCTTGGCGGTGGCTCCGTATTGTAAAACGCGATGAATTCTTCTCTCTGATTTTTTCTCCCTGAAACATAATATATAGAGTTGGAGTTGGAGTTGGAGTCGGAGGAGCTCCAGGGGGCCCACGAGGAAGGGGGGCGCGCCCCCACCCTCGTGGACAGGTGGTGGGCCCCTGGCCTTCATCTTTTGCAGGTTTTTTTATATTTTCCAAAAATTTGCTCCATGAAGTTTTAGGTCATTCCGAGAACTTTTGTTTCTGCACATAAATAACACTATGGTAATTCTGCTGAAAACAGCGCCAGTCCGGGTTAGTTCCATTCAAATCATGCAAGTTAGAGTCCAAAACAAGGGCAAAAGTGTTTGGAAAAGTAGATACGACGGAGACATATCAACTCCCCCAAGCTTAAACCTTTGCTTGTCCTCAAGCAATTCAGTTGATAAACTGAAAGTGATAAAGAAAAACTTTTACAAACTCTGTTTGCTCTTGTTGTTGTAAATATGTAAAGCCAGCATTCAAGTTTTCAGCAAAGATTATAACTAACCACATCCGCAATAACGCTTAGGTCTCAAGTTTACTCATATCAATGGCATAACCAACTAGCGAGCAATAATAATAAATCTCAAATGACAACACTTTCTCAAAACAATCATAATATGATATAACAAGATGGCATCTCGCTAGCCCTTTCTGAGACTGCAAAACATAAATGCAGAGCACCTTTAAAGACCAAGGACTGACTAGACATTGTAATTCATAGTAAAAGAGATCCAGTCAAGTCATACTCAATGTAAACTAACAGTAATGAATGCAAATGACACCGGTGCTCTCCAACTGGTGCTTTTTAATAAGAGGATGATGACTCAGCATAAAAGTAAATAGATAGGCCCTTCGCAGAGGGAAGCGGGGATTTGTAGAGGTGCCAGAGCTCGGTTTTGAAATAGAGATGAATAATATTTTGAGCGGTATACTTTCATTGTCAACATAACAACCAAGAGATGACGATATCTTCCATGCTACACACATTATAGGTGGTTCCCAAACAGAATGGTAAAGTTTATACTCCCCCTTCCACCAAGAAGCATCAATCCATGGCTTGCTCGAAACAACGAGTGCCTCCAACTAACAAGAGTCCCAGGGGGAGTTTTGTTCACAATTATTTTGATTTAGTTTGCATAAAGCATGGGACTAGGCATCCCGGTGACCAGCCACTTTCTCATGAGTGAGGAGCGGAGTCCACTCCTCTTGAGAATAACCCACCTAACATGGAAGATACGGACAACCCTAGTTGATACATGAGCTATTCGAGCATACAAAACAAGATATTTATTTGAAGGTTTAGAGTTTGGCACATACAAATTTACTTGGAACAACAGGTAGATACCGTATATAGGTAGGTATAGTGGACTCATGTGGAATAACTTTGGGGTTTAAGGGGTTGGATGCACAAGCAGTATTCCCGCTTAGTACAGGTGAAGGCTAGCAGAAGACTGGGAAGCGACCAGCTAGAGAGCGACAACAATCATGAACATGCATTAAAATTAATCAACACCGAATGCAAGCATGAGTAGGATATAATCCACCATGAACATAAATATCGTGAAGGCTACGTTGATTTTGTTTCAACTACATGCGTGAACATGTGCCAAGTCAAGTCACTTAAATCATTCAGAGAAGGATACCACCCTATCATACCACATCATAACCATTTCAATAGCATGTTGGCACGCAAGGTAAACCATTATCACTCATAGCTAATCAAGCATGGCACAAGAAACTATGATCTCTAGTTGTCATTGCAAACATGTTTATTCATAATAGGCTGAATCAGGAACGATGAACTAATAATATTTACAAAAACAAAAGAGGTCGAGTTCATACCAGCCTTTCTCATCTCAGTCAGTCCATCATATATCGTCATAATTGCCTTTCACTTGCACGACCGAACGATGTGAATAATAATAATTGCGCATGTGCATTGGACTAAGCTGGAATCTGCAAGCATTCAATAAACAGGAGAAGACAAGGCAATATGGGCTCTTTTGTCAGATCAATAATTATGCATATAAGAGCCACTTCAACAATTTAATTATGGTCTTCTCCGATCGACCCCAAAAGAAAAGAAAAGAAATAAAACTATTTACACGGGAGAGCAACCAACAAGTAAAAGAAGAACATGAAATCTTTTTGGGTTTTCTTTTTAATTACTGCTACAAGCATGGAAAGTAAACTATTTTTTTGGTTTTTCTTAAGGTTTATTAAACACACAAGAAGAAAGCATAAAAGGAAAGTGACTAGCATGGATGATACAAGGAAAAAGTGTGAGCACCGACATCTGGCAATGAGTGTGTGAACATAAACGTAATGTCGGTGGGAAATACGTACTCCCCCAAGCTTAGGCTTTTGGCCTAAGTTGGTTTATGGCCACGGTTAGCCTGGCGGATATCCATAATAGTAGTTAGGGTCATACTAAGATGCAGCGGCTATCGCCTCCTGCGCTGCAGCGTGGCGACGAGCGGCCTCCGCTCTCCTCTCGTACTCATCTGCCTCCTCTCTGGTAATAACATATCTTCCTTTTGCCTGATGATCAAAGGAGGCAGGAGCAGGGAGAGTAATATGGACAGCACAACGTCTGTCAAAGATTAGTCGATACTGGAGAGGTGATTCATTCCTCTCGACAAACTGGTGGTGAACCATAGCATTAAAGTCTAGGTAAGCAGGGGTAATTCAATATCATCTTCGAGTATGGCTATACCAAGAAAATTAGCTATGCGGGTTGCATAAATGCCTCCAAAGAAATCTCCATTAAATCTGTTAAGATGCAACCTACGTGCAACAATGGCTCCCAAATTATAAGATTTATGTCCTAACATAGCACTCCTAAGAATACTGAGGTCAGGACACACATGTGACATGCCTCATCTTTACCATTAATGCATCTACCTATGAAGAGAGCAAAATAATGTATAGCAGGAAAGTGAATACTCCCTATGGTAGCTTGTGTTATATCTCTAGATTCTCCCACAGCTATGCTAGCAAGAAAATCTCTAAATTCAGATTTGCGAGGATCCCTTATACTAGCCCATTGTGGAAGTTTGCAAGCAGTGGTTAAATCCTCTAAGTCCATAGTGTAATTTTTTTCATAAAGATCAAAGAGGACAGTTGGAGAATTACGTGAAGATGAAAATTCAAACCTCCTCACAAAGGAACTAGTGAGATTGTGATACTGGCTGCACTTCTCTTCCTCGAAGCTTAGAAGATCAGCGTTACGAAAATATGCGTTAAATTCTTCCTTAATTCCCGCTCGATCCATAAAGTTCTCAGAAGGCCATTCACAAGGACGCACTGGAGCGTCTCTTGGTGGCTCATCATCAGCATCACACATTGCAAGCCTGGGTCCTTGCTTCCTTGAAGAACCACCCTGAAACATTTTCCTAAGCATATTTCTTCCTCAAGGAACAATCTCCCCAAGCAGTTTTGTGAGAGGTGCTTTGAGCAAGGAGATCGAAAATGGCAGCAAAACGAGCTTGGACTCTGGTTTGAGCTGGTTGTTCGTGTTTGTGGGAGGAAGGAGTGTGTGGGTGAAAGGATAAGTGGAGGAGGGCCATCGTGGGCCCACGAGGCAGGGGGCGCGCCCAGGGGGGTAGGGCGCGCCCCCCACCCTCGTGGCCAGGTGGATGGCCCCCTGCTGTGTTCTCAGTGCCAAATATTCTCAAATATTCTAGAAAAAATCATATTTAAATTTCAGGGCATTTGGAGAAATTTTATTTTCAGGGTATTTTTATATTGCACGGATAATCAGATAACAGACAGAAAACACTATTTTTATTTTATTTAATATAATTATCAGAAAGTAAAAGGAGGGTACAGAAGGTTGTGCCTTCTAGTTTCATCCATCTCATGCTCATCAAAAGGAATCCACTAACAAGGTTGATCAAGTCTTGTTAAAGAACTCATTCAGAATAACATGGAACCGGAGAAATTTCGAATCACACTATGTTACCTCAGCGGGGATATGCACATCCCCAATAATAAGAATATCATAATTCTTCTTGATAGTAGGAAGGGGAAATTCAAAACCTCCCAATATAATCGATGGAAATTTTCCAATAGAGTTGATACTATGAACTTGAGGTTGTTTCCTCGGAAAGTGTACCGTGTGCTCATTACCATTAACATGAAAAGTGACATTGCCTTTAGTGCAATCAATAACAGCCCCTGCAGTATTCAAAAAGGGTCTTCCAAGCATAATAGACATACTATCGTCCTCGGGAATATCAAGAATAACAAAGTCTGTTAAAATAGTAACGTTTGCAACTACAACAGGCACATCCTCACAAATACCGACAAGTATAGTAGTTGATTTATCAGCCATTTGCAAAGATATTTCAGTAGGTGTCAACTTATTCAAATCAAGTCTACGATATAAAGAGAGAGGCATAACACCAACACCGGCTCCAAGATCACATAAAGCAGTTTTAGCATAGTTTCCTTTAATGGAGCATGGTATAGTGGGTACTCCTGGATCTCCAAGTTTCTTTGGTATTCCACCCTTAAAAGTATAATTAGCAAGCATGGTGGAAATTTCAGCTTCCGATATCTTTCTTTTATTAGTAACAATTTCTTTCATATACTTAGCATAAGGATTCATTTTGAGCATATCAGTTAATCGCATACGCAAAAAGATATGTCTAATCATTTCAGCAAAGCGCTCAAAATCCTCATCATCCTTTTTCTTGAATGGTTTAGGAGGAAAAGGCATGGGTTCCTGAACCCATGGTTCTCTTTCTTTACCGTGCTTCCTAGAAACAAAGTCTCTCCTATCATAACGTTGATTCTTCGATTGTGGGTTATCAAGATCAACAGCAAGTTCAATCTCTACTTCATTGTCATTACTAGTTTGAGCATCAACATGAGCATCATTATTAACATTTTCACTAGGTTCATGCTCATTACCAGATTGTGTTTCAGCATCAGAAATAGAAATATCATTTGGATTCTCAGGTGTGTCAACAATAGGTTCACTACAAGCATGCAAAGTCCTATCATTTTTCTTTTTCTTCCTTTTAGAAGGACTAGGTGCGTCAATATTATTTCTCTGAGAATCTTGCTCAATTCTCTTAGGATGGCCCTCAGGATACAAGGGTTCCTGAGTCATTTTACCACCTCTAGTCATAACTCTAACAACATTATCATTTTTCTTACTATTCAATTCATTGAGCAAATCATTCTGAGCTTTGAGTACTTGTTCTACTTGAGTGGTAACCATAGAAGCATGTTTACTAATAAGTTTAAGCTCACCTTTGACATTACCCATATAATCACCCAAGTGTTAAAGCATATTTGAATTCTATTTCAATTGTCTACCAAAATAAGCATTAAAGTCTTCTTGCTTAGCCATAAAATTTACCAAACTTATCTAAGCATGGGCTAGCAAACTTAGTAAATGGGATTTCAGCTTTATCATATCTATAGAGAGAATTTACCTTTACTACCTGTGTCGGGTTATCAAGACCATGAGTTTCTTCAATAGGTAAAGGATTAAGACCATATGTTTCTTTAACAGGCGGTAAATTAAGACCATGTATTTCTTCAATAGGAGGTAAATTCTTAACATCTTCAGCTTTGTTACCTTTTACTTTCAAAGATTTCTTTGCCTCTTTTATATCTTCAGGACTGAGAAATAGAATACCCCTCTTCTTTGGAGTTGGTTTAGGAATAGGCTCAGGAATTGGCTCCGGAGGTGTCCAATTATTTTCATTTGTCAGCATATTATTCAATAGAATTTCAGCTTCATTCGGTGTTCTTTCCCTGAAAACAGAACCAGCACAACTATCCAGGTAATCTCTGGAGGCATCGGTTAGTCCATTATAAAAGATATCAAGTATTTCATTTTTCTTAAGAGGATGATCAGGCAAAGCATTAAGTAATTGGAGAAGCCTCCCCCAAGCTTGTGGGAGACTCTCTTCTTCAATTTGCACAAAGTTATATATATCCCTTAAAGCAGCTTGTTTCTTATGAGCAGGGAAATATTTAGCAGAGAAGTAATAAATCATATCCTGGGGACTACGCACACAACCAGGATCAAGAGAATTAAACCATATCTTAGCATCACCCTTTAATGAGAACGGGAATATTTTAAGGATATAAAAGTAACGAGTTATCTCATCATTAGTAAACAGGGTAGCTATATCATTTAATTTAGTAAGATGTGATACAACAGTTTCAGATTCATAGCCATGGAAAGGATCAGATTCAACGAAAGTAATTATATCAGGATCAATAGAGAATTCATAATCCTTATCGGTAACACAGATAGGTGAAGTAGCAAAAGCAGGGTCAGGTTTCATCCTATCATTTAGAGATTGCTTATTCCATTTAGCTAACCTCTTGAGTTCGTATCTATCTTTGCAAGCTAAAATAGCTAAAGAAGGTTCTTTATCAAAAACATAACCCTCAGGAATAACAGGCAAGTCTTCATCATCAATTTCATCAGTATTATCAGATTCAATATTTTCAATCTCTCTAGCCCTAGCAAGTTGTTCGTCAAGAAATTCACTAAGTGGCACAGTAGTATCAAGCATAGAAGTAGTTTCATCATAAGTATCATGTATAGCAGAAGTAGCATCATCAATAACATGCGACATATCAGAACGAATAGCAGAAGCAAGTTTAGGTGTCGCAAGCTTACTCATAACAGAAGGTGAATCAAGTGCAGAGCTAGATGGCAGTTCCTTACCTCCCCTCGTAGTTGAGGGACAAATATTGGTTTTTGGATCTCCCAAGTTCTTCATAATGATAAGAAGATATAAATCCCAAGTGACTCAAAGAATAGAGCTATGCTCCCCGGCAACGGCGCCAGAAAATAGTCTTGATAACCCACAAGTATAGGGGATCGCAACAGTTTTCGAGGGTAGAGTATTCAACCCAAATTTATTGATTCGACACAAGGGGAGCCAAAGAATATTCTCAAGTATTAGCAGCTGAGTTGTCAATTCAACCACACCTGGAAACTTAATATCTACAGCAAAGTGTTTAGTAGCAAAGTAACACTACAAGAAATGTGTTAATACATGATGGATTTGCGGTGACAGATTCAGAAACCGTCACGGACAGACTGGTACAGCCCGCAAGCCCACCTAAGCCCGCCTGAAGCCCTAAACCATTCCCCATATATAAAACCTAACCCTAGGGACACTCCCAATCTTTCTCCTCCTCCACCGCCGCCCCCATCTTGGCCCTTTCCAGTTAGCGACTTCCTGCCCTCCCTGCACCGCGTCACCGTATCCTCCTCCTTTCCACGGCCGCCGTGCTGCTCCTGCCTGTCGTCCAGCTCCTGCTCCTCCACCAGAACCAACCGGAGCACGTCTGGAAGTGGAGGAAATTCCCGTCCCTCTCTGTACTGTATCTGGATCGGCTCCCATGATTCTTCCTCCCTCTGCCGGTAAGGACGCACTAGCACATCTACTATCTTTTGCGGCGAAGAATCGAACTAAATCCAATTCATTTCAGGCAGACCTCTTATCTTTGCAAACTTTTGTGCTGATCCGGCATGGAGGTCAAACCCGACGACGGCTTGTTGGAGCAGAGTGGCCATGCGGTGGCCTATGGCACGACTCAGTAGAGGGAGCCGCGCAGCGGCATCGCCGTTTCCTTCCCCGTCCATGAGGTCTGATCTCCCGCCCGCCCCATACACCGAACTCAAGATCCACTTGTTCTTGTTTTTTCTTTTTTCTTTGGACTAATCTCATAGCTTCTTGGTCAGTTCGTTTTTTACCCCAAGATAATTTCCACGAATCAGTATCTTCATTGATTTTGGTCTGTGGCTACCTAATTCTACAACTAGAATAGAATAGAATAGGTTGAGAGGATCGATCCGAAACTAAGTAGGCAAACATTTCAGTCTAGGTTAGTCGGTGTCTTTGGAGCAAAATTGAACGCCCCCAAAAAAAATATCTGCACACAGGACAAAAAACAAAATGGTATTTTGAAACATCTAAATAAAATTTCAATGCAACGAGAGTGCCATATCGGTAGACTGCTAGAGTTGTACTTGTTTTCATTTCTTCCCATTCGATTTGCTATTAATCTTACTTTCTCAATGTAGAGATGTGCTACACAAATGTTAAAAAATCTTGATGGTTAACACTTTAACTTAAGGAGATATTTCCATAAGCAAGTTTAGTTTCTCGCTGTGCTGGGTTCTATTAGCTTATTCTGAATCTGAACATGACATGACAAACCACTGAAACATGATCAGATTTTTGTGTGTGTATTTAACAAGTTTCTTTGATTGATTGTCATACATCTCACGCACACATACTGGATCGCAGCAGTGCGGCCAACCTCTGGCCTTTGCTTCTTCCTCCCTGATGGCGGCGTGGAACAATAGTGGGTTCCACTAACCCCGACCGCGGCCTAACATGCATGGACTGAAGCATTGGACAGGCGCACACTACTCGGCTCTACATATCTGGGTCATCTGAGATAAGTTATTATGTTTCTTCTTTAAAGTGAGATCGTGTGCTTCTTTGATCCAGTTGTAGTAAGTTGTACAAGGCCTTAGCTGGTTTTCAGGGAGGAACTTCATCTCATGGCTAAAACTTGGGTAAAACTATGGGCATACAAAATATATCTTTGTTTTTGTTGCCTTACAAACATGGTTGTGAACGAACTGAATGTTGGCAAACAACTGTATATCCATCCTCACTTATTTTGATATTTTTGGAAGTGAAAGGGAGTAAGGATAGGGCAGAGAGCAGAGAGCACACCGGTTATGTTGGAAAAATTGGTCGAAGTTACAGTCCAGTATCTGGCATAAATACAGGACAACTAGAATGCCTAAATGCACACAACGTTGATGGTAAGACATGCTTGATAACTACCTAACACAGTCAAATTATTCATTTCATAAATTTAGACAAAAAATAGTATTGTCTTCACAATGTCCACCAATGAATATCTTTGTGCATTTCTAGACCTTGAAGTTACATAAAAAATGCAGTTTATCTTCTTGCTTGTGTCCTGGAAGGTTTCAGCATCTGTACCTATATCAGTGATTTCTTTTACATGTGTTCTGATTCAGCTTGTACCTTCATTAACGTGAAGTAATTTTAAAGATATATATAGACTAAATTTGTAGTCTAATTCTTGCAAGCCTTGTTCCTACTGCTGCCACTTTGTATAAATATATACTGGTTCGTGCAAGCCTTGCTCCTACTTCAAATTTGTAGTCTGAATGTACCTATATATCCGTGCATCAGACTAAATTTGTAGTCTAATTCGTGAAGTAGGAGCAATGCGTCCTACTGCTGCCACCTTGTATAAATATATACTGGTTCATTTCGTTTCATTATTGTTTTTCCTTATAAATAATAGTACTATGTTGGTCAAGTGGGCAGCACATAAAATTGTTATGCACAGAAGTAACAGGATAATAAAATCAATGGGTTTATGATAGAAAAGCTTTTCTGTATATCCTGAATGAATATAAACGATGCATGATCATGTCAAGCTGCACTTTCCTATCTATAATTTCATTGTTTATCAAGTATTTTCAAGTTTCATAGTCCATTACATTACAAATTTTGATTTTTCATCTAATAACAAATACATAGCTTAATGTTCCAGAATAAAACTAAGTGTGGGAGATCTCTCAAGCTGTATCATATTCTTTGGTGAAATTTTCCATGCCATTTGAAGTTCACTTGGCATGAAAGTATTCTTTACTATTTCTTAGCCCTCTGAGATGTAGTTGCAACATAAACATTGCCGCTGCTCGTTGACCCGGATGACATAAACTTCAAATGTTCATGTGTCAACAAGTTTACACATCATGGGGGGATATTGTTTGTTAGTGATATGCCATTTCGTTGGCGGGTTTATATGGCCTCAACTACTGCTGCTATAGTACTTGGAGCTCTGTGATGTGTATTTTTTCACTTTGTCATTTGAATTTCATTTGGCACACTTTTCTTTGTCTTAATTTTAAGAAACCACATGTTTACTCTTGTTTTATACTCCATTTATAGGCACTATAAGATTTAGGAATTCTGGACATCATGTAATTCATTTTTTATTTTTGTTGCAATTCTCTTATTTCTACCATCCATTCATATATCCAAATATCTAATATTTGTGTAAATATGCTAGGTAATATTGGATAGAGTGCTACTTGGTGCTTCCCATCACAATCATCCACAGCATGATAGTTGCCATCAAGAGCGTCGACGGCAAGAGCCTGAATAACAACATACTCAATAGTTTATGTGTTCTGTTGATGTAAAATGGATTGTATTGGTTCATATATAACTCTGTTGTGTGATATATTTTCTCAACCTATGTTGTATGTTATCATTTTGTAGAGGATTTTTTAAACCGCTATGTTGTAGATATGTACGGATGGATGTGATAAACTTTGTAATGTTTCACACCATGCAAATAATTTTTGTTGGGCCAAAATTGGCATTAGGATTTGTGTATCGCATTATGTTAAAAACATACTGGGTCAAACTTTGGCCAAAATAAATGGGCTAATGGGCTCAAGCAAATTTAAACTACCTTTTAAATTTTGCCTAAATCCATGACGGATTTCGTGACGAAAAATAGTATCCACGTAGGCAGCCACATCATTCGAAATAGTCAATTGAAAATCCTACGTGGCGTTAGTCCATGACGGATTATTCCGTCACAAAGGCTTGGGCCCGGGCGGGCCTGGGGCAGATCCATGACGGCCAAGAACCATCATGACTGGTACGATATTACATTATGACGCGATATACATGACGGATTTCAAATCTGTCAAGGATGGGCACCCATGACAGTTTTTCACTAATCTGTGATGGACTAGATCCGTCACGTATTAACAGATTTCTTATAGTGTAATATGATAGTAGTGGTAACGGTAGCAAAAGGAAGTGATAGTAAAAGTAATGTTTTTGGTATTTTGTAGTGATGATAGCAATACCAACGGAAAAGTAAACAAGCAAAGAACAATATATGGAAAGCTCGTAGGCAATCGATCGGTGATGGAGAATTATGCCGGATGCGGTTCATCATGTAACAATCATAACCTAGGGTGACACAGAACTAGCTCCAGGTCATTGATATAATGTAGGCATGTATTGCGAATATAGTCATACGTGCTTATGGAAAAGAACTTGCATGACATCTTTTGTCCTACCCTCCCGTGGTAGCGGGGTCCTTATGGAAACTAAGGGATGTTAAGGCCTCCTTTTAATAGAGTACCGGAACAAAGCATTAATATAGTGAATACATGAACTCCTCAAACTACGGTCATCACCGGTAAGTATCCCGATTATTGTCACTTCGGGGTTAATGGATCATAACACATAATAGGTGACTATAGACTTGCAAGATAGGATCCAGAACTCTCATATATTGATGGAAACATAATAGGTTCATATATGAAATCATGGCACTCGGGCCCTAGTGACAAGCATTAAGCATAGCAAAGTCATAGCAACATCAATCTCAGAACATAGTGGATACTAGGGATCAAACCCTAACAAAACTAACTCGATTACATGATAGATCCCATCCAACCCATCACCATCCAGCAAGCCTACGATGGAATTACTCACGCACGGCGGTGAGCATCATGAAATTGGTGATGGAGGCTGGTTGATGATGACGATGGCAACGGATTCCCCTCTCCGGAGCCCCGAACGGACTCCAGATCGGCCCTCCCGAGAGGTTTTAGGGCTTGGCGGCAGCTCCGTACCGTAAAACGCGATGAATTCTTCTCTCTGATTTTTCTCCCCGAAACACAATATATAGAGTTGGAGTTGGAGTCGGAGGAGCTCCAGGGGGCACGAGGTAGGGGGCGCGCGCCCCACCCTCGTGGACAGGTGGTGGGGCCCCTGGCCTTCATCTTTTGAAGGTATTTTTATATTTTCCAAAAAGTTTCTCCGTAAAGTTTCAGGTCATTCCGAGAAATTTTGTTTGTGCACATAAATAACACCATGGTAATTTTGCTGAAAACAGCGTTAGTCCGGGTTAGTTCCATTCAAATCATGCAAGTTAGAGTCCAAAACAAGGGCAAAAGTGTTTGAAAAAGTAGATACGACGGAGACGTATCAGTACTCCGGTATATATCCGATAACCCCCGGAACCATTCCGGTGTCCGAATATAGTCGTCCAATATATCAATCTTCATGTCTCAACCATTTCGAGACTCCTTGTCATGTCCGTGATCACATCCGGGACTCCGAACTACCTTCGGTACATCAAAACACATAAACTCATAATATAACCGTCATCGAACTTTAAGTGTGCGGACCCTACGGGTTCGAGAACTATGTAGACATGACCGAGACACATCTTCGGTCAGTAACCAATAGAGGAACCTGGATGCTCATATTGGCTCCTACATATTCTACGAAGATCTTTGTTGGTCAAACCACATAACAACATATGTTGTTCCCTTTGTCATCGGTATGTTACTTGCCCGAGATTCGATCGTCGGTATCTCAATACCTAGTTCAATCTCGTTACCGGCAAGTATCTTTACTCGTTCCGTAATAAATCATCCCGCAACTAACTCATTAGTTGCAATGCTTGCAAGGCTTAAGTGATGTGTATTACCGAGTGGTCCCAGAGATACCTCTCCGACAATTGGAGTGACAAATCCTAATCTCGAAATACGCCAATCCAACAAGTACCTTCGGAGACACCTGTAGAGCACCTTTATAATCACCCAGTTACGTTGTGACGTTTGGTGGCACACAAAGTGTTCCTCCGGTAGACAGGAGTTGCATAATCTCATAGTCATAGGAACATGTATAAGTCATGAAGAAAGCAATAGCAACAAACTAAACGATCAAGTGCTAAGCTAATGGAATAGGTCAAGTCAATCGCATCATTCTCCTAATGATGTGATCCCATTAATCAAATGACAACTCTTTGTCTATGGCTAGGAAACATAACCATCTTTGGTCAACGAGCTAGTCAAGTAGAGGCAAACTAGTGACACTCTGTTTATCTATGTATTACACATGTATCATGTTTCTGGTTAATACAATTCTAGCATGAATAATAAACATTTATCATGATATAAGGAAATAAATAATAACTTTATTATTGCCTCTAGGGCATATTTTCTTCAGTCTCCCACTTGCACTAGAGTCAATAATCTAGTTAACATCTTTATGTGATTAGTTCACATCTCCATGTGACTAATACCCAAAGGGTTTACTAGAGTCTATAATCTAGTTCACATCGCTATGTGATTAACACCCAAAGAGTGATCATGTTTTGCTTGTGAGAGAAGTTTAGTCTACGGGTCTGCAACATTCAGATCCGTATGTATTTCGCAAATTTATATGTCTACAATGCTCTGCGCGGAGCTACTCTAGCTAATTGCTTCCACTTTCAATATGTATCCAGATTGAGACTTAGAGTCATCTAGATCGATGTAAAAAGCTTGCATCGATGTAACTCTTTACGACGAACTCTTTTATCACCTCCATAACCGAGAAATATTTCCTTAGTCCTCTTAGGATAATTTTGACCGTTGTCCAGTGATCTACTCCTAGATCATTACTGTACTCCCTTGCCAGAAAGATGCTAAAGTATACAATAGGACTGATAAACAGCATAGCATACTTTATAGAACCTATGACTGAGGCATAGGGAATGACTTATCATTCTCTTTCTATTTTCTTCTATGGTCGGGTTTTGAGTCTTTACTCAACTTCACACCTTGCAACACAGGCAAGAACTCCTTTGACTGTTCCATTTTGAACTACTTCAAAATCTTGTCAAGGTATGTACTCATTGAAATAACTTATCAAGCATCTTGATCTATCTCTATAGATCTTGATGCTTAATGTGTAAGCAGCTTCATCGAGGTCTTTCTTTGAAAAACTCCTTTCAAATACTCCTTTATGCTTTCCAGAAAATTCTACATTCTTTCCGATCAACAATATGTCATTCACATATACTTATCAGAAATGTTGTAGTGCTCCCACTCACTTCCCTGTAAATACAGGATTCACCGCAAGTCTGTATAAGACCATATACTTTGATCACTTTATCAAAGCATATATTCCAACTCTAAGATGCTTGCACCAGTCCATAGATGGATCGCTGGAGATTTCTCACTTTGTTAGCACCTTTAGGGTCGACAAAACCTTCTGGTTGCATCATATACAACTCTTCTTTTTAAGAAATCCATGAAGGAATACAGTTTTAACATCCATTTGCCAGATTTCATAAAATGTGGCAACTGCTAACATGATTTGGATAGACTTTTAAGCATCGATATGAGTGAGAAAATCTCATCGTAGTCAACATCTTGAACTTGTCGAAAACACTTTGCGACAATTCGAGCTTTGTAGATAGTAATGTTGGAAATGTGCCCTAGAGGCAATAATAAAATGGTTATTATTATATTTCCTTGTTCATGATAATTGTCTATTGTTCATGCTATAATTGTGTTATCCAGAAATCGTAATACATGTGTGAATACATAGACCACAACATGTCCCTAGTGAGCCTCTAGTTGACTAGCTCGTTGATCAAAAGATAGTCATGGTTTCCTGACTATGGACATTGGATGTCATTGATAACGGGATCACATCATTAGGAGAATGATGTGATGGACAAGACCCAATCCTAAGCATAGCTCAAAGATCGTGTAGTTCGTTTGCTAGAGCTTTTCCGAATGTCAAGTATCATTTCCATAGACCATGAGATTGTGCAACTCCCGGATACCGTAGGAGTGCTTTGGGTGTGCCAAACGCCACAACGTAACTGGGTGACTATAAAGGTGCACTACGGGTATCTCCGAAAGTGTCTGTTGGGTTGGCACGAATCAAGACTGGCATTTGTCACTCCGTATGACGGAGAGGTATCTCTGGGCCCACTCGGTAATGCATCATCATAAAGAGCTCAATGTGACCAAGTGGTTGATCACGGGATCATGCATTATGCTACGAGTAAAGTGACTTGCCAGTAACGAGGTTGAACGAGGTATTGGGATACCGACGATCGAGTCTCGGGCAAGTAACGTACCGATTGACAAAGGGAATTGTATACGGGATTGATTGAATCCTTGACATCGTGGTTCATCCGATGAGATCATCGAGGAGCATGTGGGAGCCAACATGGGTATCCAGATCCCACTGTTGGTTATTGACCGGAGAGTTGTCTCGGTCATGTCTGCGTGTCTCCCGAACCCGTAGGGTCTACACACTTAAGGTTCGGTGACGCTAGGGTTGTTGAGATATTAGCATACGGTAACCCGAAAGTTGTTCGGAGTCCCGGATGAGATCCCGGACGTCACGAGGAGTTCTGGGATGGTCCGGAGGTGAAGAATTATATATAGAAAGTCCAGTTTCGCCCATCGGGAAAGTTTCGGGGGTCACCGGTATTGTATGGGGACCACCGGAAGGGTCCCGGGGGTCCACCGGGTGGGGCCACCTATCTCGGAGGGCCCCATGGGATGAAGTGGGGTAGGGAACTAGCCCCTGGTGGGCTGGTGCGCCCCCCTTAGGCCTCCCCCTGCGCCTAGGGTTGGAAACCCTAGGGGTGGGGGGCGCCCCACGTGGCTTGGGGGGCAAGCCACCCCCTTTGGCCGCCGCCCCCTTGGAGATCCCATCTCCTAGGGCCGGCGCCCCCTAGGGATCCTATATATAGTGGGGGGAGGGAGGGCAGCCGCACCCTAGCCCCTGGCGCCTCCCTCTCCCTCCCGTGACACCTCTCCCTCTCGCTAAGCTTGGCGAAGCCCTGCCGAGATCGTCGTTGCTTCCACCACCACGCCGTCGTGCTGCTAGATCTCCATCAACCTCTCCTTCCCCCTTGCTGGATCAAGTTGGAGGAGACATCTTCCCAACCGTACGTGTGTTGAACGCGGAGGTGCCGTCCGTTCGGCGCTAGGTCATCGGTGATTTGGATCACGACGAGTACGACTCCATCAACCCCGTTCTCTTGAACGCTTCTGCTCGCGATCTACAAGGGTATGTAGATGCACTGCCCTCTCCCTCATTGCTAGATGACTCCATAGATTGATCTTGGTGATGCATAGAAAATTTTAAAATTCTGCAACGTTCCCCAACAGTGGTATCAGAGCTAGGTCTATGCGTACTTTCTAAGCACGAGTAGAACACAAAGATGTTGTGGGCGTCGATATTGTCAATTTACTTGCCGTTACTAGTCTTATCTTGATTCGGCGGCATCGTGGGATGAAGCGGCCCAGACCGACCTTACACGTACGCTTACGTGAGACTGGTTCCACCGACTGACATGCACTAGTTGCATAAGGTGGCTAGCGGGTGTCTGTCTCTCCCACTTTAGTCGGATCGGATTCGATGAAAAGGGTCCTTCTGAAGGGTAAATAGAAATTGGCATATCACATTGTGGTTTTGGCGTAGGTAAGAAACATTCTTGCTAGAAACCTATAGCAGCCATGTAAAAACTTGCAACAACAATTAGAGGACGTCTAACTTGTTTTTGCAGCATGTGCCGTGTGATGTGATATGGCCAAAAGGATGTGATGAATGATATATGTGATGTATGAGATTGATCATGTTCTTGTAATAGGAATCACGACTTGCATGTCGATGAGTATGACAACTGGCAGGAGCCATAGGAGTTGTCTTAATTTATTTATGACCTGCGTGTCAACATAGATGTCATGTAATTACTTTACTTTATTGCTAAAGTGTTAGCCATAGTAGTAGAAGTAATAGATGACGAGACAACTTCAAGAAGACACAATGATGGAGATCATGATGATGGAGATCATGGTGTCATGCCGGTGACAATGATGATCATGGAGCCCCGAAGATGGAGATCAAAAGGAGCAAATGATATTGGCCATATCATGTCACTATTTGATTGCATGTGATGTTTATCATGTTTTACATCTTATTTGCTTAGAACGACGGTAGCTTAAATAAGATGATCGCTCGTAATAATTTCAAGAAAGTGTTCCCCCTAACTGTGCACCGTTGCGAAGGTTCGTTGTTTCGAAGCACCACGTGATGATCGGGTGTGATAGATTCTAACGTTCGAATACAACGGGTGTAAGCCAGATTTACACAGGCAATACACTTAGGTTGACTTGACGAGCCTAGCATGTACAGACATGGCCTCGGAACACGGAAGACCGAAAAGTCGAGCATGAGTCGTATAGAAGATACAATCAACATGAAGATGTTCACCGATGTTGACTAGTCCGTCTCACGTGATGATCGGACACGGCCTAGTTGACTCGGATCATGTTTCACTTAGATGACTAGAGGGATGTCTATCTGAGTGGGAGTACATTGAATAATTTGATTAGATGAACTTAATTATCATGAACTTAGTCTAAAATCTTTACAATGTGTCTTGTAGATCAAATGGCCCACGCTAATGTTGCCCTCAACTTCAACGCGTTCCTAGAGAAAACCAAGCTAAAAGATGATGGCAGCAACTATACAGACTGGGTCCGGAACCTGAGGATCATCCTCATAGCTGCCAAGAAAGATTATGTCCTAGAAGCACCGCTAGGTGATGCACCCATCCCAGAGAACCAAGACGTTATGAACGCTTGGCAGTCATGTGCTGATGATTACTCCCTCGTTCAGTGCGGCATGCTTTACAGCCTAGAACCGGGGCTCCAAAAGCGTTTTGAGCAACACGGAGCATATGAGATGTTCGAAGAGCTAAAAATGGTTTTCCAAGCTCATGCCCGGGTCGAGAGATATGAAGTCTCCGACAAGTTCTTCAGTTGTAAGATGGAGGAAAATAGTTCTGTCAGTGAGCACATACTCAAAATGTCTGGGTTGCATAACCGCTTGACTCATATGGGAGTTAATCTCCCGGATGACGCGGTCATTGACAGAATCCTTCAGTCGCTTCCATCGAGCTACAAGAGCTTTGTGATGAACTTCAATATGCAGGGGATGGAAAAGACCATTCCTGAGGTATAATCAATGCTGAAATCAGCGGAGGTGGAAATCAAAAAGGAACATCAAGTGTTGATGGTGAATAAAACCACTAAGTTCAAGAAAGGCAAGGGTAAAAAGAACTTCAAGAAGGACGGGAAGGGAGTTGCCGCGCCCAGTAAGCAAGCTGCCGGGAAGAAGTCAAAGAATGGACCCAAGCCTGATACTGAGTGTTTTTATTACAAGGGAAGTGGTCACTGGAAGTGGAACTGCCCCAAATACTTAGAGGACAAGAAGGCCGGCAACACTAAAGGTATATGTGATATACATGTAATTGATGTGTACCTTACCAGTACTCGTAATAGCTCCTGGGTATGTGATACCGGTGCGGTTGCTCACATTTGTAACTCAAAGCAGGAGCTGCGGAATAAGAGGAGACTGGCGAAGGACGAGGTGACGATGCACGTCGGGAATGGTTCCAAGGTCAATGTGATCGCCGTCGGCACACTGCCTCTACATTTACCTACGGGATTAGTTTTAAACCTCAATAATCGTTATTTAGTGCCAGCTTTGAGCATGAACATTGTATCAGGATCTCGTTTAATTCGAGATGGCTACTCATTTAAATTCGAGAATAATGGTTGTTCTATTTATATGAGAGATATGTTTTATGGTCATGCCCCGCTGGTGAATGGTTTATTCTTAATGAATCTCGAGCGTAATGTTACACATATTCATAGTGTTAATACCAAAAGATGTAAGGTTGATAATGATAGTCCCACATACTTGTGGCACTGCCACCTTGGTCACATAGGTGTCAAACGCATGAAGAAGCTCCATGCAGATGGACTTTTGGAGTCTCTTGATTACGAATCATTTGACACGTGCGAACCATGCCTCATGGGTAAAATGACCAAGACTCCGTTCTCAAGAACAATGGAGCAAGCAACCAACTTATTGGAAATCATACATACTGATGTGTGCGGTCCAATGAGTGTTGAGGCTCGCGGTGGCTATCATTATGTTCTCACCCTCACTGATGACTTGAGTAGATATGGGTGTGTCTACTTAATGAAACACAAGTATGAGACCTTTGAAAAGTTCAAGGAATTTCAGAGTGAGGTTGAGAATCAACGTGACAAGAAAATCAAGTTCTTGTGATCAGATCGTGGGGGAGAATACTTGAGTCACGAATTTGGCACGCACTTAAGGAAATGTGGAATAGTTTCACAACTCACGCCGCCTGGAACACCTCAGCGTAATGGTGTGTCTGAACGTCGTAATCGCACTCTATTGGATATGGTGCGATCTATGATGTCTCTTACCGATCTACCGCTGTCATTTTGGGGCTATGCTTTAGAGACTGCCGCATTCACTTTAAATAGGGCTCCGTCGAAATCCGTTGAGACGACACCGTATGAATTATGGTTTGGGAAGAAACCTAAGCTGTCATTTCTAAAAGTTTGGGGATGCGATGCTTATGTCAAGAAACTTCAACCTGAAAAGCTCGAGCCCAAATCAGAAAAATGCGTCTTCATAGGATACCCTAAAGAAACTATTGGGTATACCTTCTACCTCAGATCCGAAGGCAAGATCTTTGTTGCCAAGAATGGATCCTTTCTACAGAAAGAGTTTCTCTCGAAAGAAGTAAGTGGGAGGAAAGTAGAACTTCATGAAGTATTGCCTCTTGAACCGGAGAGTGGCGCAGCTCAGGAAATTGTTCCTGAGGTGCCTGCACCGACTAGAGAGGAAGTTAATGATGATGATCACGAAACTTCAGATCAAGTTGCTACTGAACTTCGTAGGTCCACAAGGACACGTTCCGCACCAGAGTGGTACGGCAACCCTGTCTTGGAAATCATGTTGTTAGACAACGGTGAACCTTCGAACTATGAAGAAGCGATGGCGGGCCCAGATTCCGACAAATGGCTGGAAGCCATGAAATCCGAGATAGGATCCATGTATGAAAATGAAGTATGGACTTTGACTGACTTGCACGATGATCGGCGAGCCATATAAAATAAATGGATCTTTAAGAAGAAGACAGACGCGGATGGTAATGTAACCATCTATAAAGCTCGGCTTGTCACTAAGGGTTATCGACAAGTTCAAGGGGTTGACTGCGATGAGACTTTCTCACCCGTAGCAAAGCTGAAGTCCGTCCGAATCATGTTAGCAATTGCCGCATTCTATGATTATGAGATATGGCAAATGGACATCAAAATGGCATTCCTTAATGGTTTCCTTAAGGAAGAATTGTATATGATGCAGCCGGAAGGTTTTGTCGATCCTAAGAATGCTGACAAGGTGTGCAAGCTCCAATGCTCGATATATGGGCTGGTGCAAGCATCTCGGAGTTGGAACATTCGTTTTGATGAGATGATCAAAGCGTTTGGGTTTACGCAGACTTATGGAGAAGCCTGCATTTACAAGAAAGTGAGTGGGAGCTCTGTAGCATTTCTCATATTGTATTTGGATGACATACTGTTGATGGGAAATGATATAGAATTCTTGGAAAGCATAAAGGCCTACTTGAACAAGTGTTTTTCAATGAAGGATCTTGGTGAAGCTGCTTACATATTAGGCATCAAGATTTATAGAGATTGATCGAGACGACTCATTGGTCTTTCATAGAGTACGTACCTTGACAAGATATTGAAGAAGTTCAATATGGATTAGTCAAAGAACACTACTAGAAAAAAGGCTATAGATGGGATTGACACTAATGGCGCACCAGACAAGTGGTGCGCCATTAATATATACTAATGGCGCACCTGGCTGACGGTGCGCCATTAGTATCAAAAAAAAAATTTAACTAGTGCGCCTGTCCAAACGTACTAATGGCGCATCCACAGGCAGTGCGCCATTACTAGTTGTAACTAGTAATGGCGCACCTTCGGGTGCACCCAAACCCTAGCAACCCAATCCGGATCTGTCTCCCCCTCTCCCCCTCTACTCGCCCTGTCGCCGCCCTTCCTCCCCCTCCCAGTCACTCCCCTTTGCCCTCCCGCAGCAGATCGGGCGCGCCGGCGCTGGTGTTCGCCGCCTCCTTCCTTAGGCTGCCGCCCCGCATGTCCAAGCAGCAGAAGCGCAACAGGGTGGACGCCATCACCACCTCCCTGTCCCGGGCCTCCTTCCGCGACGCATCCCGCAGCGGCGCCCACCGCGGCCCCTGCCGACCGCCCTCGCGGCTGGCTGCTTGTGCGGCGACGACGGCAGCCTCGTCTTCCCCGAAGGCCGCGATGCCTCAAGGCCGACCTGGCGCCCCCTCCTCGCCCTTCCTCCACCTCTGAGCCGGGGTTCGGTTTGCGTGCAACGGCGGTGGCGTACGAGGCGAACAAGCCGCTGGTGGTCGAGGACGTGTAGGTGGCGCAGCCGCTGGCCGGCGAGTCTGCATCAAGGTCCTCTCCACTTTGCTCTGCCACACTGACTACTACACCTGGAGCGGCAAGGTACGTCACCCCCCCATCCTCCTCGCCCTGCGCTTCCTTGAATCTAGGTTTCAATGGCCGCGGTTGCCTAGGGCCTGTAGCCAGCGCTGGCAGCCTGGCACTGCTGCTAGTCACCACCTCCCCCAACCCCAGCAACTTATCCTTGGATTTTCCCTACCGCCAGTGCTATTCCACTGTGTCAATGGTTGCGATGAGACTGAGTAATTGGGGATTAATTGACTTCCATGTAGCATTGTACGAGTTGTTCCTCATAGTGTCGGGTTGGGTGTAGAGTGAATTGACATGATGTACAGTAGAAAATGTTTGTGCAAATCTGAAAGCCTACTGCATGCCGTAGAGATTTACTAGAATTTGTGTTCGTGTCATGAAAGGATTTCTTTTGCTATGCAGGATCCCGAGGGCCTCTTTCCTTGCATTCTTGGTGACAAGGCTGCTGGGTAAGCCCACAAATTTGTGTGATTTCAGGTATTATCATCCATAGCTAAAGATAACTGTGCACTGATAAGTTTGCTTCCATAGCTTCTGATAGAATTGTTGAGAGTGTCGGCGAAGGAGTGACCGACGTGCAGCCAGGGGGACTGCAAGATGTGCACTAAGTAAGGATCCGATCTGATTGGGCTCTGCTCGCGCTCGTGGTAGATCGTATGGTCTGCCACATGCCTGGTAAGATGCTCTTGTTGATTCATCTTTTATAGGTTAGTTTATTTCCATATTTCTATGAATGCCACCTTGTTGTGATTAAATAGGTTAGTTTATTTCCAGATTTCTAAAATATACTCTACTTACTATTCGGAGTTGATTGCAAATTAGTTCTGGTGCCTCCGCAGTGGAGTAGAGTGTGGGGAGCCAAGTAGAAAATAAGATTTATCTCTTTCAATTCATTTAATTTGCTTACTAAAATTAGGTGGCTGCCTTGATACAGTATTGTACAGTTGGTCTGCCCCAACTCTGTTGAACTGAACCTTATAGATTGGGAGTTAGTTTTTAGCTGCCATCTAGCTCTTTAAATTGAGTTAATTTGCTTACGGATGTACTGTTTTTCTTGATATGTTTGATGTTCATCCATCGTCCAGATTTACTAGCACACCAGCTAGAAATCGTGATCGATGCCACTCAACAGAATTTCCTAGACATTTTATTGGATCGTCAGATCGTTAGGGTGGCAGGGTGTGTTTGGCTAACATATTGCATTGGAATTATATTCTTCATCGCCTAATGTTCTTGTTGCAGATAATAGGGCGTGTAGATAGCAATTTATTTTCCTAGTGGTTACTTATGCTTATTGTGTCTCACGCTGAAAGAAAATGCGCAA
This sequence comes from Triticum aestivum, assembly GCF_018294505.1. Classification (NCBI taxonomy): domain Eukaryota; kingdom Viridiplantae; phylum Streptophyta; class Magnoliopsida; order Poales; family Poaceae; genus Triticum; species Triticum aestivum. Next base: position 15,319,994 of record NC_057800.1, read on the forward strand.
TGAGCTTGTTTGACTTTTTTTATGCTTGTAGTATACTTGATCAGGGTAGTGCTGTTTCCTGTGATCTTTCCTATCATTTGCTAGTGTTATGCTTCAAGATGAAACATTTTAAAACCCAAACTACTGTAAATAAGCGTTCTGCATCTTGAGGATTAAGTATTCATGATATGTCAATAGTGTAGTTGATCCTCACTGTTGCTCAATGGCATTGCTTGATATGATATAAGTATGAGCACTTAACCATTGTACAACTGTTTGCATATTTTTTTGTATTTTTTTATAAATGATGATAGTTTGCGTAAGATGTACACATGTTAATTTTTTTGACTTGAATCTGTTATGCCCTTGATCTTTTACTTAGCTTGACCAAGAACAACAGCATCCTTGATGCTTACTAACCCCACCTCACTCTTGCTCTCTCAGACCCGAAGGAGCCCGTATGGAATGCACCTCCTCTCCGGGTGGTGAGAGCGTTGAGGGGTCGTGGGTGCTGCTAATGGCCATGTCCGTGGCCGTGCCTGCCATTACCCTCTCTACAAGGGCACAGCCAGGAAGACGCTCATCAACCAAATCGTCGTCCACTCCAAGTGGAGGGGACAACTCAAGCGATAGTAAGTTTCTAGTATTCTCTAATGTGTTGATGTGGCTTGTTTACCTCATCCTTGTTACACTTGATTTCCTTATATGATTTCTGCTCAACGGATCTGATAGAGATGATTCGTTCAAAGTAGTACAGTATGTGATTCTTGTTTTATTATAGTTTTTTGTTTGTCCCCGTCCTCTGTTGCATGGCTGCTATTTTCCCTTTCCTAATCGCATTGCACATTCATTTTTGGTACTGGAAATGTGATAGTATACATGCAATTTCAGTTCCTATAGTAGTCCAGCAGGAATTGCTTCGTCGTTGGACACTGGTAATTAAGAGAGGGTGTTGTATGCTCTTCGATTAATTGTCTAGTGATTGCCTGAAGCATCTATCTTCCCAGCTTTCAGAATGGAGAAACTCGTGTCATTTCATATATGATCGGAATGAAATGTCTAGGACTTGCGGCAGTTTATCTGATAATGTATACTGTACTAATAAAGAAACAACATATGTGCTCCTGAAACGCGTACTAAGTTCTTCTCTGTTCCATGTTCCCATTTAAGCTATGTGCTCGATTTAAATTTCAACAATGGGTTGTTTCGCATTCTTACCTGTTTAGTAAACCTTGTGCCATGCTTATTTCATGTAGCTAACAGTAACTTGCAAACAAATAATTAGCAAGATTTGTTCTGCTTGTCTGCTACAAAGTTTTCAAATAACTACTGCTTAATTAGTAGCATGTAGTCTAGATATACAAAAGCATGTGTTGTCCAGCCCATGTAGCAATCACTGCTAGTCTGTATTGAGCAAACAGTGCACCGTGCTGTAGCTAGCCGCGCGAGGTAGCCGCCGCATGAGACGTTGTTGTGCGTCGTGTGAAGTATATATTTTCCCATCTTTTTTTTAAATGTCAGGTGTTGTATTAGTATTATGATGTTATCTTCTTAAATTGCTGCTACTGTTGCTCAACTGCAATATATTATTGGACATAGTACTCTGCTCATAAAGTTTTCTTATAAAGTTTCATAGTCATTCAAAACCAACTGCAATATATTGATGGGCATAGTACTCTGCTCATGTGTACATCTTTCTTTAAATGTCAGGTTGACATGGAAAGTGCTATGGAACAAGAGATACCAAGAGGTGGAGAACCAAAGAGTGATGCTGCTATTGTTGCTGACATTCTCACTAAAGAATGTCCCTCCAGCACATTCCTTCACTGGTTGTGTTGTTTTGGTTGGTGCCATCTTATGTTACTGGTTACTAGTGCACAATATGGACATGGTCATATTATGAACATTCATTTTGTTATTTTGTTTGGTGCATCTTATGAACCTGTGGTGTAAAGATAATGTTGGGCCTAAGTTATTGAAATCCTGGAGAATTATGTTATTATTGTCATTATATTCTCCTGTGTTGGTTGACTGCCAAATTGTGCAATGTATTTTTCTTTTTTAGATACTGAAAATACTAAATTGTGTTAGTGGGCTGTTGTTGGTGACCCTTCAATAAGGGTTGGACTGAAAATACTAAATTGTGTTAGTGGGCTGGACCGTTGATGTATTCGATGAATCTTCTATTGTATTCGATGAATCTGTTGTTGATGTGTGCTGGCTATATTTTGTCAAATTATACATTTTGTAACCTGTGCAAAAAACAGAAAATAAAAAAATAAAAAAACCCTAATATTCATACTAATGGCGCATCACATGACAGTGCGCCATTAGTATGACAAAGCATACTAATGGCACATCACTGGTCAGTGCGCCATTAGTATGCCATGGTTACTAATGGCGCATCTCGTGGTCGTGCGCCATTAGTATGCCAAAGCACCTGGGTATACATGGCCCCTGGGAGGCATACTAATGGTGCACCGTAGCCTATACTAATGGCGCACCAGTGGTGCGCCATTAGTATACCAGATACTAATGGCGCACCACTGGTGCGCCATTAGTAAAAATTACTAATGGCGTGCTAGTAATGGCGCACCAGTGATGCGCCATTAATGGCCAAATTAGGTGCGCCATTAGTAGCGGTTTTTCTAGTAGTGGAAGGGGCTTGCCTGTATTGCAAGGTATGAGATTGAGCACGGCTCAATGCCCGACCACGGCAGAAGATAGAGAAAAGATGAGTGTCGTCCCCTATGCCTCGGCCATAGGGTCTATCATGTATGCTATGCTGTGTACCAGACCTGATGTAAACCTTGCCGTAAGTTTGGTAGGAAGGTACCAAAGTAATCCCGGCATGGAACACTGGACAGCGGTCAAGAATATCCTGAAGTACCTGAAGAGGACTAGGGATATGTTTCTCGTTTATGGAGGTGACGAAGAGCTCGTCGTAAAGGGTTACGTCGATGCTAGCTTCGACACAGATCTGGATGACTCTAAGTCACAAACCGGATACGTGTATATTTTGAATGGTGGGGCAGTAAGCTGGTGCAGTTGCAAGCAAAGCGTTGTGGTGGGATCTACATGTGAAGCGGAGTACATGGCAGCCCCGGAGGCATCACAAGAAGCAATCTGGGTGAAGGAGTTCATTACCGACCTAGGGGTCATTCCCAATGCGTCGGGCCCGATGATTCTCTTCTGTGACAACACTGGAGCTATTGCCCTTGCCAAGGAGCCCAGGTTTCACAGGAAGACCAGGCATATCAAGCGTCGCTTCAACTCCATTCGTGAAAGTGTTCAAAATGGAGACATGGATATTTGTAAAGTATATACAGACCTGAATGTGGCAGATCCATTGACTAAACCTCTCCCTAGAGCAAAACATGATCAACACCAGAACTCTATGGGTGTTCGATTCATCACAATGTAACTAGACTATTGACTCTAGTGCAAGTGGGAGACTGTTGGAAATGTGCCCTAGAGGCAATAATAAAATGGTTATTATTATATTTCCTTGTTCATGATAATTGTCTATTGTTCATGCTATAATTGTGTTACCCGGAAATCGTAATACATGTGTGAATACATAGACCACAACATGTCCCTAGTGAGCCTCTAGTTGACTAGCTCGTTGATCAAAAGATAGTCATGGTTTCCTGACTATGGACATTGGATGTCATTGATAACGGGATCACATCATTAGGAGAATGATGTGATGGACAAGACCCAATCCTAAGCATAGCTCAAAGATCGTGTAGTTCATTTGCTAGAGCTTTTCCGAATGTCAAGTATCATTTCCTTAGACCATGAGATTGTGCAACTTCCGGATACCGTAGGAGTGCTTTGGGTGTGCCAAACGTCACAACGTAACTGGGTGACTATAAAGGTGCACTACGGGTATCTCCGAAAGTGTCTGTTGGGTTGGCACGAATCAAGACTGGGATTTGTCACTCCGTATGATGGAGAGGTACCTCTGGGCCCACTCGGTAATGCATCATCATAATGAGCTCAATGTGACCAAGTGGTTGATCACAGGATCATGCATTACAGTACGAGTAAAGTGACTTGCCGGTAACGAGATTGAACGAGGTATTGGGATACCGACGATCGAGTCTCGGGCAAGTAACGTACCGATTGACAAAGGGAATTGTATACGGGATTGATTGAATCCTCGACATCGTGGTTCATCCGATGAGATCATCGAGGAGCATGTGGGAGCCAACATGGGTATCCAGATCCCGCTGTTGGTTATTGACTGGAGAGTTGTCTCGGTCATGTCTGCGTGTCTCCCGAACCCGTAGGGTCTACACACTTAAGGTTCGATGATGCTAGGGTTGTTGAGATATTAGTATACGGTAACCCGAAAGTTGTTCGGAGTCCCGGATGAGATCCGGGACGTCACGAGGAGTTCCGGAATGGTCCGGAGGTGAAGAATTATATATAGGAAGTCCAGTTTCGGCCATCGGGAAAGTTTTGGGGGTCACCGGTATTGTACGGGGACCACCGGAAGGGTCCCGGGGGTCCACCGGGTGGGGCCACCTATCCCGGAGGGCCCCATGGGCTGAAGTGGGGTAGGGAACCAGCCCCTGGTGGGCTGGTGCGCCCCCCTTAGGCCTCCCCCTGCGCCTAGGGCTGGAAACCCTAGGGGTGGGGGGCGCCCCACGTGGCTTGGGGGGCAAGCCACCCCCTTTGGCCGCCGCCCCCCTTGGAGATCCCATCTCCTAGGGCTGGCGCCCCCTAGGGATCCTATATATAGTGGGGGGAGGGAGGGTAGCTGCACCCTAGCCCCTGGCGCCTCCCTCTCCCTCCCGTGACACCTCTCCCTCTCGCTAAGCTTGGCGAAGCCCTGCCGAGATCGTCGTTGCTTCCACCACCACGCCGTCGTGATGCTGAATCTCCATCAACCTCTCCTTCCCCCTTGCTGGATCAAGTTGGAGGAGACGTCTTCCCAACCGTACGTGTGTTGAACGCGGAGGTGCCATCCGTTCGGCGGTAGGTCATCGGTGATTTGGATCACGACGTGTATGACTCCATCAACCCCGTTCTCTTGAACGCTTCCGCTCGTGATCTACAAGGGTATGTAGATGCACTGCCCTCTCCCTCGTTGCTAGAAGACTCCATAGATTGATCTTGGTGATGCGTAGAAAATTTTAAAATTCTACTACGTTCCCCAACAGTGGTATCAGAGCTAGGTCTATGCGTAGTTTCTAAGCACGAGTAGAACACAAAGAAGTTGTGGGCGTCGATATTGTCAATTTACTTGCCGTTACTAGTCTTATCTTGATTCGGCGGCATCATGGGATGAAGCGGCCTAGACCGACCTTACACGTACGCTTACGTGAGACTGGTCCCACCGACTGACATGCACTAGTTGCATAAGGTGGCTAGCGGGTGTCTGCCTCTCCCACTTTAGTCGGATTGGATTCGATGAAAAGGGTCCTTCTGAAGGGTAAATAGAAATTGGCATATCACATTGTGGTTTTGGCGTAGGTAAGAAACATTCTTGCTAGAAACCTATAGCAGCCATGTAAAAACTTGCAACAACAATTAGAGGACGTCTAACTTGTTTTTGCAGCATGTGCCGTGTGATGTGATATGGCCAAAAGGATGTGATGAATGATATATGTGATGTATGAGATTGATCATGTTCTTGTAATAGGAATCACGACTTGCATGTCGATGAGTATGACAACCGGCAGGAGCCATAGGAGTTGTCTTAATTTATTTATGACCTGCGTGTCAACATAAATGTCATGTAATTACTTTACTTTATTGCTAAAGCGTTAGCCATAGTATTAGAAGTAATAGATGACGAGACAACTTCAAGAAGACACGATGATGGAGATCATGATGATGGAGATCATGGTGTCATGCCGGTGACAATGATGATCATGGAGCCCCGAAGATGGAGATCAAAAGGAGCAAATGATATTGGCCATATCATGTCACTATTTGATTGCATGTGATGTTTATCATGTTTTACATCTTATTTGCTTAGAACGACGGTAGCTTAAATAAGATGATCGCTCGTAATAATTTCAAGAAAGTGTTCCCCCTAACTGTGCACCGTTGCGAAGGTTCGTTGTTTCGAAGCACCACGTGATGATCGGGTGTGATAGATTCTAACGTTCGAATACAATGGGTGTAAGCCAGATTTACACAGGCAATACACTTAGGTTGACTTGATGAGCTTAGCATGTACAGACATGGCCTCGGAACACGGAAGACCGAAAAGTCGAGCAAGAGTCGTATAGAAGATACGATCAACATGAAGATGTTCACCGATGTTGACTAGTCCGTCTCACGTGATGATCGGACACGGCCTAGTTGACTCGGATCATGTTTCACTTAGATGACTAGAGGGATGTATATCTGAGTGGGAGTTCATTGAATAATTTGATTAGATGACCTTAATTATCATGAACTTAGTCTAAAATCTTTACAATGTGTCTTGTAGATCAAATGGCCCACGCTAATGTTGCCCTCAACTTCAACGCGTTCCTAGAGAAAACCAAGCTGAAAGATGATGGCAGCAACTATACAGACTGGGTCCGGAACCTGAGGATCATCCTCATAGCTGCCAAGAAAGATTATGTCCTAGAAGCACCGCTAGGTGATGCACCCATCCCAGAGAACCAAGACGTTATGAACGCTTGGCAGTTATGTGCTGATGATTACTCCCTCGTTCAGTGTGGCATGCTTTACAGCCTAGAACCGGGGCTCCAAAAGCGGTTTGAGCAACACGAAGCATATGAGATGTTCGAAGAGCTAAAAATGATTTTTTAAGCTCATGCCCGGGTCGAGAGATATGAAGTCTCCGACAAGTTCTTCAGTTGTAAGATGGAGGAAAATAGTTCTGTCAGTGAGCACATACTCAAAATGTCTGGGTTGCATAACCGCTTGACTCATATGGGAGTTAATCTCCCGGATGACGCGGTCATTGACAGAATCCTTCAGTCGCTTCCATCGAGCTACAAGAGCTTTGTGATGAACTTCAATATGCAGGGGATGGAAAAGACCATTCCTGAGGTATATTCAATGCTGAAATCAGCAGAGGTGGAAATCAAAAAGGAACATCAAGTGTTGATGGTGAATAAAACCACTAAGTTCAAGAAAGGCAAGGGTAAAAAGAACTTCAAGAAGGACGGGAAGGGAGTTGCCGCGCCCAGTAAGCAAGCTGCCGGGAAGAAGTCAAAGAATGGACCCAAGCCTGATACTGAGTGTTTTTATTGCAAGGGAAGTGGTCACTGGAAGCGGAACTGCCCCAAATACTTAGAGGACAAGAAGGCCGGCAACACTAAAGGTATATGTGATATACATGTAATTGATGTGTACCTTACCAGTACTCGTAATAGCTCCTGGGTATTTGATACCGGTGCGGTTGCTCACATTTGTAACTCAAAGCAGGAGCTGCGAATAAGAGGAGACTGGCGAAGGACGAGGTGACGATGCACGTCGGGAATGGTTCCAAGGTCAATGTGATCGCCGTCGACACGCTGCCTCTACATTTACCTACGGGATTAGTTTTAAACCTCAATAATTGTTTTTTAGTGCCAGCTTTGAGCATGAACATTGTATCAGGATCTCGTTTAATTCGAGATGGCTACTCATTTAAATCCGAGAATAATGGTTGTTCTATTTATATGAGAGATATGTTTTATGGTCATGCCCCGCTGGTGAATGGTTTATTCTTAATGAATCTCGAGCGTAATGTTACACATATTCATAGTGTTAATACCAAAAGATGTAAGGTTGATAATGATAGTCCCACATACTTGTGGCACTGCCACCTTGGTCACATTGGTGTCAAACGCATGAAGAAGCTCCATGCAGATGGACTTTTGGAGTCTCTTGATTACGAATCATTTGACACGTGCGAACCATGCCTCATGGGTAAAATGACCAAGACTCCGTTCTCAAGAACAATGGATCGAGCAACCAACTTATTGGAAATCATACATACTGATGTGTGCGGTCCAATGAGTGTTGAGGCTCGCGGTGGCTATCATTATGTTCTCACCCTCACTGATGACTTGAGTAGATATGGGTATGTCTACTTAATGAAACACAAGTATGAGACCTTTGAAAAGTTCAAGGAATTTCAGAGTGAGGTTGAGAATCAACGTGACAAGAAAATCAAGTTCTTGTGATCAGATCGTGGGGGAGAATACTTGAGTCACGAATTTGGCACGCACTTAAGGAAATGTGGAATAGTTTCACAACTCACGCCGCCTGGAACACCTCAGCGTAATGGTGTGTCCGAACGTCGTAATCGCACTCTATTGGATATGGTGCGATCTATGATGTCTCTTACCGATCTACCGCTGTCATTTTGGGGCTATGCTTTAGAGACTGCCGCATTCACTTTAAATAGGGCTCCGTCGAAATCCGTTGAGACGACACCGTATGAATTATGGTTTGGGAAGAAACCTAAGCTGTCATTTCTAAAAGTTTGGGGATGCGATGCTTATGTCAAGAAACTTCAACCTGAAAAGCTCGAACCCAAATCGGAAAAATGCGTCTTCATAGGATACCCTAAAGAAACTATTGGGTATACCTTCTACCTCAGATCCGAAGGCAAGATCTTTGTTGCCAAGAATGGATCCTTTCTACAGAAAGAGTTTCTCTCGAAAGAAGTAAGTGGGAGGAAAGTAGAACTTCATGAAGTATTGCCTCTTGAACCGGAGAGTGGCGCAGCTCAGGAAATTGTTCCTGAGGTGCCTGCACCGACTAGAGAGGAAGTTAATGATGATGATCATGAAACTTCAGATCAAGTTGCTACTGAACTTCGTAGGTCCACAAGGACATGTTCCGCACCAGAGTGGTACGACAACCCTGTCTTGGAAATCATGTTGTTAGACAACGGTGAACCTTCGAACTATGAAAAAGCGATGGCGGGCCCAGATTCCGACCAATGGCTGGAAGCCATGAAATCCGAGATAGGATCCATGTATGAAAACGAAGTATGGACTTTGAATGACTTGCCCGATGATCGGCGAGCCATAGAAAATAAATGGATCTTTAAGAAGAAGACAGACGCGGATGGTAATGTAACCATCTATAAAGCTCGGCTTGTCGCTAAGGGTTATCGACAAGTTCAAGGGGTTGACTGCGATGAGACTTTCTCACCCGTAGCGAAGCTGAAGTCCGTCTGAATCATGTTAGCAATTGCCGCATTCTATGATTATGAGATATGGAAAATGGACGTCAAAATGGCATTCCTTAATGGTTTCCTTAAGGAAGAATTGTATATGATGCAGCCGGAAGGTTTTGTCGATCCTAAGAATGCTGACAAGGTGTGCAAGCTCCAACGCTCGATATATGGGCTGGTGCAAGCATCTCGGAGTTGGAACATTCGTTTTGATGAGATGATCAAAGCGTTTGGGTTTACGCAGACTTATGGAGAAGCCTGCGTTTACAAGAAAGTGAGTGGGAGCTCTGTAGCATTTCTCATATTGTATGTGGATGACATACTGTTGATGGGAAATGATATAGAATTCTTGGAAAGCATAAAGGCCTACTTGAACAAGTGTTTTTCAATGAAGGATCTTGGTGAAGCTGCTTACATATTAGGCATCAAGATTTATAGAGATAGATCGAGACGCCTCATTGGTCTTTCATAGAGTACGTACCTTGACAAGATATTGAAGAAGTTCAATATGGATTAGTCAAAGAAGGGGTTCTTGCCTGTATTGCAAGGTATGAGATTGAGCACGGCTCAATGCCCGACCACGGCAGAAGATAGAGAAAAGATGAGTGTCGTCCCCTATGCCTCGGCCATAGGGTCTATCATGTATGCTATGCTGTGTACCAGACCTGATGTAAACCTTGCCGTAAGTTTGGTAGGAAGGTACCAAAGTAATCCCGGCATGGAACACTGGATAGCGGTCAAGAATATCCTGAAGTACCTGAAGAGGACTAGGGATATGTTTCTCGTTTATGGAGGTGACGAAGAGCTCGTCGTAAAGGGTTACGTCGATGCTAGCTTCGACACAGATCTGGATGACTCTAAGTCACAAACCGGATACGTGTATATTTTGAATGGTGGGGCAGTAAGCTGGTGCAGTTGCAAGCAAAGCGTTGTGGTGGGATCTACATGTGAGCGGAGTACATGGCAGCCTCGGAGGCAGCACAAGAAGCAATCTGGGTGAAGGAGTTCATTACCGAGCTAGGGGTCATTCCCAATGCATCGGGCCCGATGATTCTCTTCTGTGACAACACTGGAGCTATTGCCCTTGCCAAGGAGCCCAGGTTTCACAGGAAGACCAGGCATATCAAGCGTCGCTTCAACTCCATTCGTGAAAGTGTTCAAAATGGAGACATGAATATTTGTAAAGTATATACAGACCTAAATGTGGCAGATCCGTTAACTAAACCTCTCCCTAGAGCAAAACATGATCAACACAAGAACTCTATGGGTGTTCGATTCATCACAATGTAACTAGACTATTGAATCTAGTGCAAGTGGGAGACTGTTGGAAATGTGCCCTAGAGGCAATAACAAAATGGTTATTATTATATTTCCTTGTTCATGATAATTGTCTATTGTTCATGCTATAATTGTGTTATCTGGAAATCGTAATACATGTGTGAATACATAGACCACAACATGTCCCTAGTGAGCCTCTAGTTGACTATCTCGTTGATCAAAAGATAGTCATGGTTTCCTGACTATGGACATTGGATGTCATTGATAACGGGATCACATCATTAGGAGAATGATGTGATGGACAAGACCCAATCCTAAGCATAGCTCAAAGATCGTGTAGTTCATTTGCTAGAGCTTTTCCGAATGTCAAGTATCATTTCCTTAGACCATGAGATTGTGCAACTCCCGGATACCGTAGGAGTGCTTTGGGTGTGCCAAACGTCACAACGTAACTGGGTGACTATAAAGGTGCACTACGGGTATCTCCGAAAGTGTCTGTTGGGTTGGCACGAAACAAGACTGGGATTTGTCACTCCGTATGACGGAGAGGTATCTCTGGGCCCACTCAGTAATGCATCATCATAATGAGCTCAATGTGACCAAGTGGTTGATCACGGGATCTTGCATTACGGTACGAGTAAAGTGACTTGCCGGTAACGAGATTGAACGAGGTATTGGGATACCGACGATCGAGTCTCGGGCAAGTAACGTACCGACTGACAATGGGAATTGTATACGGGATTGATTGAATCCTCGACATCGTAGTTCATCCGATGAGATCATCGAGGAGCATGTGGGAGCCAACATGGTATCTAGATCCCGCTGTTGGTTATTGACCGGAGAGTTGTCTCGGTCATGTCTGCGTGTCTCCCAAACCCGTAGGGTCTACACACTTAAGGTTCGGTGACGCTAGGGTTGTTGAGATATTAGTATACGGTAACCCGAAAGTTGTTCGGAGTCCCGGATGAGATCCCGGACGTCACGAGGGGATCTGGAATGGTCCGGAGGTGAAGAATTATATATAGAAAGTCCAGTTTCGGCTATCGAGAAAGTTTCGGGGGTCACCGGTATTGTACGGGGACCACCGGAAGGGTCCCGGGGGTCCGCCGGGTGGGGCCACCTATCCCAGAGGGCCCCATGGGCTGAAGTGGGGTAGGGAACCAGCCCCTAGTGGGCTTGTGCGCCCCCCTTAGGCCTCCCCCTGCGCCTAGGGTTGGAAACCCTAGGGGTGGGGGCGCCCCACGTGGCTTGGGGGGCAAGCCACCCCCTTTGGCCGTCGCCCCCCTTGGAGATCCCATCTCCTAGGGCCGGCGCCCCCCTAGGGATCCTATATATAGTGGGGGAGGGAGGGCAGCCGCACCCTAGCCCCTGGCGCCTCCCTCTCCCTCCCGTGACACCTCTCCCTCTCGCTAAGCTTGGCGAAGCCCTGCCGAGATCGTCGTTGCTTCCACCACCACGCCGTCGTGCTGTTGGATCTCCATCAACCTCTCCTTCCCCCTTGCTGGATCAAGTTGGAGGAGACGTCTTCCCAACCGTACGTGTGTTGAACGCGGAGGTGCCGTCCGTTCGGCGCTAGGTCATCGGCGATTTGGATCACGACGAGTTCGACTCCATCAACCTCGTTCTCTTGAACGCTTCCGCTCGCGATCTACAAGGGTATGTAGATGCACTCCCCTCTCCCTCGTTTCTAGATGACTCCATAGATTAATCTTGGTGATGCGTAGAAAATTTTAAAATTCTGCTACGTTCCCCAACAAGTAACACTACTATCAGTGTCCGTCTTCCTCTTGAAGATCCATTTATTCTTAATGACTCACCGATCATCAGGCAAGTCAATCAAAGTCCATACTTTGTTCTCGTACATGGATCCAATCTCAGATTTCATGGCCTCAAGCCATTTCGCGGAATCTGGGCTCATCATCGCTTCCTCGTAGTTCGTAAGTTCATCATGGTCAATTAACATGACCTCTAGAACATGATTAACGTACCACTCTGGTGCGGATCTCACTCTGGTTGACCTATGAGGTTCGTTAGTAACTTGATCTGAAGTTACATGATCATCATCATTAGCTTCCTCACTAATTGGTGTAGGAGTCACAGAAACAGATTTCTGTGATGATCTACTTTCCAATAAGGGAGCATCTACAGTTACCTCATCAAGTTCTACTTTCCTCCCACTCACTTATTTCGAGAGAAACTCCTTCTCTAGAAAGGATCCATTCTCAGCAACAAATGTCTTGCCTTCGGATCTGTGATAGAAGGTGTACCCAACTGTCTCCTTTGGGTATCCTATGAAGACACATTTCTCCGATTTGGGTTTGAACTTATTAGGATGAAACTTTTTCTGATAAGCATCACAACCCCAAACTTTAAGAAACGACAACTTTGGTTTCTTGCCAAACCACAGTTCATACGGTGTCGTCTCAACGGATTTAAATGGTTCCCTTTTTAACGCGAATGCAGCTGTCTCTAATTCATAACCCCAAAACTATAGTGGTTAATCGGTAAGAAACAACATAGATTGCACTATATCCAATAATAGTACGGTTATGACGTTCGGACACACCATTATGCTGTGGTGTTCCAGGTGGCACGATTTTGTGAAACTATTCCACATTGTTTTAATTGAAGACCAAACTCGTAAATCAAATATTTGTCTCTGCGATCAGATCGTAGAAACTTTATTTTCTTGTCATGATGATTTTCCACTTCACTCTGAAGTTCTTTGAACTTTTCAAATATTTTAGACTTATGTTTCATCAAGCAGATATACCCATATCTGCTCAAATCATCTGTGAAGGTCAGAAAATAACGATACCCGCCGCGAGCCTCAACACTCATCGGACTGCATACATCAGTATGTATTATTTCCAATAAGCCAGTTGCTCGCTCCATTGTTCCGGAGAACGGAGTCTTAGTCATCTTGCCCATGAGGCATGGTTCGCAAGCATCAAAATGATTCATAATCAAGTGATTCCAAAAGCCCATCAACATGGAGTTTCTTCATGCGCTTTACACCAATATGACCTAAACGGCAGTGCCACAAATAAGTTGCACTATCATTATTAACTTTGCATCTTTTGGCTTCAATATTATGAATATGTGTATCACTATGATCAAGATCCAACGAACCATTTTCATTGGGTGTATAACCATAGAAGGTTTTATTCATGTAAACAGAACAACAATTATTCTCTAACTTAAATGAATAACCGTATTGCAATAAACATGATCAAATCATATTCATGCTCAATGCAAACACCAAATAACATTTATTTAGGTTTAACACTAATCCCGAAAGTATAGGGAGTGTGCGATGATGATCATATCAATCTTGTAACCACTTCCAACACACATCGTCACTTCACCCTTAACTAGTCTCTGTTCATTTTGCAACTCCCGTTTCGAGTTACTACTCTTAGAAACCAAACTAGTATCAAATACCGAGGGGTTGCTATAAACACTAGTAAATTACACATAAATAGCATGTATATCAAATATAGCATTGTTCACTTTGCCATCCTTCTTATCCGCCAAATACTTGGGGCAGTTCTGCTTCCAGTGACAAGTCCCTTTGCAGTAGAAGCACTCAGTCTCAGGCTTAGGTCCAGACTTTGGGTTTCTTCACTTGAGCAACAACTTGCTTGCCATTCTTCTTGAAGTTCCCCTTCTTCCCTTTGCCCCTTTCTTGAAACTGGTGGTCTTGTCAACCATCAACACTTGATGCTCTTTCTTGATTTCTACCTTCACTGATTTTAGCATCACGAAGAGCTCAGGAATTACTTTCGTCATCCCTTGCATATTATAGTTCATCACGAAGTTCTAGTAACTTGATGATAGTGACTAGAGAACCTTTTCAATTACTATCTTCTCTAGAAGATGAACTCCCACTTGATTCAAGCAATTGTAGTCAAGGTTGTCAGAATCGTGATTTTGAATCGGATCGGAGCTCTGATGGTAGAATCGTAAATTGTAGAATCTTCACTACCAGGATCGTAGAAACGTAGATTTTATGAACTAAAATCGTAGAATCAGATGGGTAAGTTTGGATCGTAAAGTCGTAGAATCGTATAACAGAATCGCGATTCTAACAACCCTGATTGTAGTACTCAGATAATCTGAGCACATGCTCACTGGTTGAGCTATTCTCCTCCATCTTATAGGCAAAGTACTGTCAGAGGTATCATACCTCTCGACACGGACATGAGTATGAAATACCAATTTCAACTCTTGGAACATCTTATATGCTCTGTGGTGTTCAAAACATTTTTGAAGTCCCAGTTCTAAGCCGTAAAGCATGGTGCACTAAACTATCAAGTAGTCATCATATCGAGCTTGCCAAACGTTCATAATGTCTACATCTCCTCCTGCAATTGGTCTGTCACCTAGCGGTGCATCAAGGACATAATTCTTCTGTGCAGCAATGAGGATAATCCTCAGATCATGGATCCAATCCGCATCATTGGTACAAACATCTTTCAACTTAGTTTTCTCTAGGAACATATCAAAATATACAGGGGAGCTAAACGCGAGCTATTGATCTACAACATAGATATGCTAATACTACCAGGACTAAGTTCATGATAAAATTAAAGCTCAGTTAATCATATTACTTAAGAACTCCCACTTAGATAGACATCCCTCTAATCATCTAAGTGATCACATGATCGAAATCAACTAAACCATGTCCGATCATCACGTGAGATGGAGTAGTTTGCAATGGTGAACATCACTATGTTGATCATATCTTCTATATGATTCACGCTCGACCTTTCGGTCTCAGTGTTCCTAAGCCATATCTGCATATGCTAGGCTCGTCAAGTTTAACCCAAGTATTCTACATGTGCAAAAACTGGCTTGCACCCGTTGTAGATGAACATAGAGCTTATCACACCCGACCATCACGTGGTGTCTCGGCACGACTAACTTTGGCAATGGTGCATACTCAGGAAGAACACTTTTATCTTGAAATTTAGTGAGAGATCATCTTATAATGCTACCGTCGATCTAAGCAAAATAAGATGCATAAAAGATAAACATCACATGCAATCAATATAAGTGATATGATATGGCCATCATCACCTTATGCTTGTGATCTCCATCTCCGAAGCACCGTCATGATCACCATCGTTACCGGCATGACACCTTGATCTCCATCATAGCATCGTTGTCGTCTCGCCATCTATTTCTTCTACGACTATCGCTACCGCTTAGTGATAAAGTAAAGCAATTACAGGGCGATTGCATTTCATACAATAAAGCGACAACCATATGGCTCCTGCCAGTTGCCGATAACTCCGTTAAAAAACATGATCATCTCATACAATAAATATAGCATCATGTCTTGACCATATCACATCACAACATGCCCTGCAAAAACAATTTAGACGTCCTATACTTTGTTGTTGCAAGATTTATATGGCTGCTACGGGCTGAGCAAGAACCGTTCTTACCTACGCATCAAAACCACAACGATAGTTGGTCAAGTTAGTGTTGTTTTAACCTTCACAAGGACCGGGCGTAGCGACACTCGGTTCAACTAAAGTTGGAGAAACTGACACCCGCCAGCCACCTGTGTGCAAAGCACGTTGGTAGAACCAGTCTCGCATAAGCGTACGCGTAATGTCGGTCCGGGCCGCGTCATCCAACAATACCGCCGAACCAAAGTATGACATGCTGGTAAGCAGTATGACTTGTATTGCCCACAACTCACTTGTGTTCTACTCGTGCATGTAACATCTACGCATAAAACCTAGCTCGGATGCCACTGTTGGGGAACGTAGTAATTTCAAAAAAAATCCTACGCACACGGAAGATCATGGTGATGCATAGCAACGAGAGGGGAGAGTGTGTCCACATACCCTCGTAGACCGAAAGCAGAAGCGTTAGCACAACGCGGTTGATGTAGTCGTACGTCTTCAAGATCCGACCGATCAAGTACCGAACGCACGGCACCTCCGAGTTCTGCACATGTTCAACTCGATGACGTCCCTCGAACTCCGATCCAGCCGAGTTTTGAGGGAGAGTTCCGTCAGCACGATGGCGTGGTGACGATGATGATATTCTACCGACACAGGGCTTCGCCTAAGCACCGCTACAATATTATCGAGGTGGATTATGGTGGAGGGGGGCATCGCACACGGCTAAGAGATCCAAGAGATCAATTGTTGTGTCTCTACGGGGTGCCTCCCTCCCCGTATATAAAGGAGTGGAGGAGGGGAAGGGGGCCGGCCACCCTTGGCGTGCCCCATGAGGAGTCTTACTCCCACCGGGAGTAGGACTTCCCCCCTTCCATGTTGGAGTAGGAGAGGAGAGGGAAGGAGAAAGAGGAAGAAAGGAAAGGGGGGGGGCGCCGCCCCCCTTCCTTGTCCAATTCGGACTTGGGAGGGGAGGGGCGCGCGGCTGCCCCTTGGCCGCCTCTCCTCTTCCACCAATTGGGCCCATGAGGCCCAATAACCTCCGGGGGAAGGGTTCCGGTAACCCCCGGTACTCCGGTATATATCCGATAACCCCCGGAACCATTCCGGGTCCGAATATAGTCGTCCAATATATCAATCTTCATGTCTCGACCATTTCGATACTCCTTATCATGTCCGAGATGACATCCGGGACTCCGAACTACCTTCGGTACATCAAAACACATAAACTCATAATATAACCGTCATCGAACTTTAAGCGTACGGACCCTACGGGTTCGAGAATTATATAGACATGACCGATACACGTTTCCGGTCAATAACCAATAGCGGAACCTGGATGCTCATATTTGCTTCTACATATTCTACGGAGATCTTTAATGGTCAAACCGCATAACAACATACATTGTTCCCTTTGTCATCGGTATGTTACTTGCCTGAGATTCGATCGTCGGTATCTCAATACCTAGTTCAATCTCGTTACCGGCAAGTCTCTTTACTCGTTCCGTAATACATCATCCCGCAACTAACTCATTAGTTGCAATGCTTGCAAGGCTTAAGTGATGTGTACTACCGAGTGGGCCCAGAGATACCTCTCCGACAATCGGAGTGACAAATCCTAATCTCGAAATACGCCAACCCAACAAGTGCCTTCAGAGACACCTGTGGAGCACCTTTATAATCATCCAGTTACGTTGTGATGTTTGGTAGCACACAAAGTGTTCCTCCGGTAAACGGGAGTTGCATAATATCATAGTCATAGGAACATGTATAAGTCATGAAGAAAGCAATAGCAACAAACTAAACGATCAAGTGCTAAGCTAACAGAATGGGTCAAGTCAATCACATCATTCTCCTAATGATGTGATCCCGTTAATCAAATGACAACTCTTTGTCTATGGCTAGGAAACATAACCATCTTTGATCAACAAGCTAGTCAAGTAGAGGCATACTAGTGACACTCTGTATGTCTATGTATTCACACATGTATCATGTTTCCGGTTAATACAATTCTAGCATGAATAATAAAAATTTAGCATGATATAAGGAAATAAATAATAACTTTATTATTGCCTCTAGGGCATATTTCCTTTAGTAGGGACTCTACATCAACTCCATGGCCCGTCCGATGATGTGTGAGTAGTTTACCTCAGACCTCCGGGTCCATAGTTATTAGCTAGATGGCTTATTCTCTCTCTTTGGATCTCAATACAATGTTCTCCTTGATCTTCTTGGGGATCTATTTGATGTAACTCTTTTTGCGGTTTGTTTGTCGAGATCTGATGAATTGTGGGTTTATGATCAAGTTTATCTATGAACAATATTTGATTCTTCTTTGAAATCATTTATGTATGATTGGTTATTTTTGCAAGTCTCTTCGAATTATCAGTTTAGTTTGGCCTACTAGGTTGATCTTTCTTGCAATGAGAGAAGTGCTTAGATTTGGGTTCAATCTTGCGGTGGCCTTTCCCAGTGACAGTAGGGGCAGCAAGGCATGTATTATACTATTGTCGTTGAGGATAAAAAGATGGGGTTTATATCATATTGCTTGAGTTTATCCCTCTACATCATGTCATCTTGCCTAATGCATTACTATGTTCTTATGAACTTAATACTCTAGATGCATGTTGGATAGCAATCGATGTGTGGAGTAATAGTAGTAGATGCAGAATCGTTTCGGTCTACTTGTCGCGGACGTGATGCCTATATACATGATCATTCCTAGATATTCTCATAATTATGCACTTTTCTATCAATTGCTCGACAGTAATTTGTTCACCCACCGTAATACGTATGCTATCTTGAGAGAAGCCACTAGTGAAACCTATGGCCCCCCGGTCTATCATTTATCATATAAGTTTCCAATCTATTTTATTTCGCAATCTTTACTTTCAATCTATATCATAAAAATACCAAAAATATTGATCTTATTATTATTATCTCTATCACATCTCACTCTTGTAAGTGACCATGAAGGGCTTGACAACCCCTTTATCGTGTTGGTTGCGAGGTTCTTATTTGTTTGTGTAGGTACGAGGGACTTGCGTGTAGTCTCCTACTGGATAGATACCTTGGTTCTCAAAAACTGAGGGAAATACTTAAGCTACTTTGCTGCATCACCCTTTCCTCTTCAAGGGAAAACCAACGCAGTGCTCAAGAGGTAGCAGAGCTCGACCTCTCGCAGCTCTCTTGTTCTAATAACCTGGCTATAGAAAATGCTTATGTACCTGGCCCATAGACATTGTTGTTGCCGTCTAGCCCTAGCTCTCGCCTACCTCTCGCAGCTCTCTTGTTCTGCAGCGGACTGAGGTAGAAGAAGAAAGGAAGAAGAAGACACAGGTGGACACAGGAGGTTTCCGGCGCTCGAACGCCACTACCACGAGCACGAACTCGTTCCGAGCCTCTGGTTACAACACGCAGGGGACGGGGTTTATACGCGTACGCTACAACGCTCACGTCCGCTCCTGCCGCAGCTCCGCTGCCCACTTGGCCACTCTCCCACGCACGCATGCACTCACCAGCTCGCTCACGATCTGCACGCTCTGCCGCACGCACAGCGCGCTCCTACGCGCATGACGCGGCCAACGTCCAACAGATCACAACGGCTCCCGCTACCCTCGCCAACGACTCGACTCGGCCGCACACGCATGCATCACGGTTTACTGGCTAACAGACATGAGTTGTCATTTGATTAATGGGATCACACCATTAGAGAATGATGTGATTGACTTGACCCATTCCATTAGCATAGCACTTGATCGTTTAGTTTGTTGCTATTGCTTTCTTCATGACTTATACATGTTCCTATGACTATGAGATTATGCAACTCCCATTTACCGGAGGAACACTTTGTGTGCTACCAAACGTCACAACGTAACTGGGTGATTATAAAGATGCTCTACAGGTGTCTCCGAAGGTACTTGTTGGGTTGGCGTATTTCGAGATTAGGATTTGTCACTCCGATTGTCGGAGAGGTATCTCTAGGCCCACTCGGTAATGCACATCAATATAAGCCTTGCAAGCATTGCAACTAATGAGTTAGTTGTGGGATGATGGGTTACAAAACGAGTAAAGAGACTTGCCGGTAACGAGATTGAACTAGGTATTGAGATACCGACGATCGAATCTCGGACAAGTAACATACCGATGACAAAGGGAACAACGTATGTTGTTATGCGGTTTGACCGATAAAGATCTTCATAGAATATGTAGGAGCCAATATGAGCATCCAGGTTCCACTATTGGTTATTGACCGGAGACGTGTCTCGGTCATGTCTATATAGTTCTCGAACCCATAGGGTCCGCACGCTTAAAGTTCGATGACGGTTATATTATGAGTTTATGTGTTTTGATGTACCAAAGGAGTTCGGAGTCCCGGATGAGATCGAGGACATGACGAGGAGTCTCGAAATGGTCGATACGTAAAGATTGATATATTGGACGACTATATTCGTACATCGGAAAGGTTCCGAGTGATTCGGATATTTCCGGAAGTACCGAGGAGTTACGGGAATTCGTATTGGGCCTTAATGGGTCATACGGGAAAGGAGAGAAAGGCCTCAAAGGGTGGCTGCACCCCTCCCCATGGGCTGGTCCGAATTGTACTAGGGAGGGGGGCGCCCCCTTCCTTCCTTCTCCTTTTCCCTTCCCTTTCCTTCCCTCCTACTCCTACTACTTGGAAGGGCTCCTAGTTCTACTAGGAAAGGGGGAATCCTACTCCTGGTGGGAGTAGGACTCCCCTAGGTCGCGCCATAGAGAGGGCCGGCACTCCCCCTCCTCCACTCCTTTATATACGGGGGCAGGGGGCACCCCAAAGACACAAGTTGATTAGTTGATCTCTCCCAGCCGTGTGCGGTGCCCCCCTCCACCATATTCCACCTCGATCATACCGTAGCGGTGCTTAGGCAAAGCCCTGCGTCGGTAGCAACATCATCACCGTCACCATGCCGTTGTGCTGACGGAACTCTCCCGTGAAGCTCTGCTGGATCGGAGTTCGCGGGACGTCATCGAGCTGAACGTGTGCTGAACTCGGAGGTGCCGTACGTTCGGCACTTGGATCGGTCGGACGTGAAGACGTACGACTACATCAACCGCTTGTGTTAACGCTTCCGCTTTCGGTCTATGAGGGTACGTAGACAACACTCTCCCCTCTCGTTGCTATGCATCACCATGATCTTGCGTGTGCGTAGGAATTTTTTTGAAATTACTACGTTCCCCAACAACAAGTCCAGCATGATATTATTCTTAAACAAGGTGTATGAACTATAAAACAATGGATAGTGTGTTTCAAACAAATAAGAGTATCACAAGTAGTTTGCAGAATTTAGTGCAAAAGTAGTTACCATCAAGCTACCAAAGGGATGTGAAGCTACCCATTTGCTATGTTCCTTGGTGACAATGCTCAAGCGTGGAAAACCAATAAACAGTGGTATATACATTATTCTGCAAGCACTTCTAAACCTTCAGCAGAAAGCAAATGAACTGTAACACCAAAAAAAACTACACACAATTTTGGTATTGTTTTCAATCCAATTTTTAAACAGTTTGACAGAACAAGGCGTGCGATATACCATTAGAACGCTATGAATTAGGCGATTTTTTTTCATGTAGAACACTTTTCAAGATTTCTTATAGTCTAAGAGCAGTTTAAAAAACGGCGCGCCACCCGACGAGTGGCAGCAAGTGTATTTTCATGAAATTTTTCAAAACCCTCGTCAAAACATTGCAAATGATATAATGTTGGAAAGATATTGACGAGGCAGAACTTTTTCATGTATAACACTTTATCTAATTAATCATGGTTTAAGTGGTTTTGAATTTACTGAAATGCGGACACTACTTTTTGCGGATCCATCGATGAAGTGAACTGCATCAAACGGGCAACCACATTAAATTGCAACAGAGAGAACTGCACACTAATTTTTTTTACCATTTTCGCTGCAATTTTGGATGCAGTTCACATGGTCGGACACCATGTGAACTTCATTCGACGACCAAGCGCACTAGAGGTGCTGATGCGTTTGACTTATTCTGGAACATGCTTGTACAGATTTGAGTGAGCTGCATTTTTTTCTTAGGCGGTTTGTTAGATAGAATAAGGTCTTAAGGGTGTTTGTAGAATAGTCCCACACACTATATGAAAAAGTAGTAACATCTAAAGCAGATGTGGAAACTAGAGAGATTTGAAAACATACTAGATAGCATGAGTGGATCAATCAAAGAGGGCTTTAAAAAGTGAATCGAAGCACTTGCGATGGTGGGATTCCAGCATGGTATTGTACCTTCCTCTTCCTAGTTGATCTTCTTGGTAGGTTATCACCGTCCATGGCGATCCACTGCTTACTGCAGATTACAACCCAACTAATCAGTTGCAACACACCAAAACTTTGAGTAGTGAGGATGTATGGCGGCGATTGACAACGAAAGAAGCGGGATTTCATCCTTACCAGTTAAGAGAAGGTTAGCAGCAGCGCGAGCGAACAAGTGGTGGTGTGTGGATGGGTGACGGCGAAGGTGGCGGCTGGCGCAGAATTTGAGGGGGATATCTCACTCCTCTCTAGGGTTTGCCCCAAATGGAAGGGGGTGACCTGCCTTATATAGGAACAGGGGGTTATTGGGCTATTTGGGCTAGAATTTAGGGGGGGGGCTTTAGGTGGGGTGTTGGGCTGAAAGGAGAGAGGGAAATAGCAGCCCACTTTGATAGTTTTATTGCAAACTTTATTTATTTGTTTGTATTACTATCACACCTCCATATTAATCCGTTCGAGTATCAAACGAACTCTGGTTGACAAAAAAAAGTTAAGTAGCCTTCGTATACTATAACAAGGTCACTTGTGTGGCTCTCGTCTTTCATCCTTAGTTCGGCGTGGTCTTCTTCGATCCGTCTCCAGCGGGGTTGCCATAGAAATTATGATTATTTTCTCATAAAAATAGTTTTCCATTTTCCAAGTCCCACAAATCACTTTTTTGTGAATGAAGTGTCTCAAATAAGTTTAAAAATTGGGCCTTTTCATTTTTCATCAAAAGTAGGCCACATTGGATATCCATTTACCAAGTTTCAATAATTTCAGAGTAGTATTGCTATATTCCATCCATTTAGTGTACTCATACTGAATTATGAGAACTTGCTCAAATTTGAACTACAAGCGTGATGTACTTTGGTCTGAAAATAAATAAAAAATCATTTTATGCTCAAATGTTGGTGGTGCATGCACTTGGCACAAACCAAAGTTGAAATTTCAAACCATTTGGTATGAATGATCAACATTGCAAGTTTGACCCCATTTTGAAAACAAAAAACAAAAAATGCCTCAAAAATTAAATTGCCTTTGCATTGAGTCATCTTATGTGCACTAGTTTGTGGGAAAATCATAAAATTACAATACAACAAGTTTGAAAAAACATTCACAAAATGACCTATCTAGTATGTACTTGCATCGATTTCAAGCCATATGCCCATGGCCATGGCCACATCCATGGCATAGTCCATGATAACATGCCCAAATTTGGCACAACTATGCCATTACCATTGTGAACAATCTTGCCATTGGAATTATGAATTATTTTTCTAATAAAAATAATAATTTTCCACTTTTCAAGTCCCACAAATGACTTTTTGTGAAGGAAGTGCTTCAAATAAGTTTGAAAATTGGGCATTTTCATTGTTCATCAAAAGTAGGCCACATTGGATGCCCACTGACCAAGTTTCAATAATTTCAGAGTATTATTGCTCTATTCCATCCATTTAGTTGACTTATAATGAATTATCAGAACTTGCTCAAATTTGAACTACAAGTGTGATGTACTTTGATCCTAAAATTTGAGGAAAAAAAATTATGCTCTAAAGTTGATGGTGCATGCACTTGGGATAACTAAAGTTGAAATTCCAAATCATTTGGTATGAATGGTGTTTGACACGAGAAAAATCATCTGGGACTCCGCGAGAAGGGAAGGGGAGCGTATTTCTCTCTTGCGCCAGGAAAGGGAAAAGTAAATATGTGGGCGTGCCAGTGTACCATAGTACACAAAGAAAAGGATGCGGGAAAGGAGTATTTCATTAATCTCATTGGAGAAA
Source organism: Triticum aestivum (assembly GCF_018294505.1). Taxonomy (NCBI): domain Eukaryota; kingdom Viridiplantae; phylum Streptophyta; class Magnoliopsida; order Poales; family Poaceae; genus Triticum; species Triticum aestivum. The sequence continues at coordinate 15,343,887 of NC_057800.1, forward strand.
CAAAAGTACAAGATCCCGTAAACAAAAAGTGTGCTCCGTGGCCTACTAGCGCGGCCAGCCTAACTGTGGCGATTGCGGTCTCCTGGTTCCCGGGGCCTCGGAAGGCTCCCGATTAATTACTCCTGCGGGTTGCTCCGCGGGATACCTCCGATTAAGCCATGTGGTCGTCTTCATCATCTTCGCTTCGCGTTCTCCATGCATGATGATGGTGTGTGTATGGGCGATGGCAGAGCCTGTGTCCTCATCGGTACATGCGCCGCATGTAGCGTGGCCTTAGCGGTGGCCGCGCCCACTCTCGCCGTCGTGCCTCGTCGGTCTTGGCGGCCTTGGAGTAGTTGGTGTTGGGGTAGCATGGGTCGTGCTTGGCTTAGACTTCTCGATGACCAATTACTTCATCAGGGTGTTCAAGGGGCTACGCCTTGCAGGAGTAATAGTTTGGAGAGACCGGCGTCAACATAAAAACTGACGCGCGCTCACATTGGCGTGGCCGGGGTGGTTGGCACCTCGTCTCGGCTAGACGCCAAGTATTCGGCGGTCCGCCAAGGCAAAGGTGCCGCATCACGAGGCCGTGGAAGGTGGCGTTGTAGAGGCCGCATCGCCTTGGGCTGGTGCTACGCCAAAGGGTGACCTGTACGCCACCGACGTCGTGGACCTGTACGCCAAGGACCTGTTTGCCATGGTAGGTGCACCTCTCGAAGCAGGGACCGGTCTTGTACAGCATCGCTTCAATCTTCGGTTCGACCAAAGATCTTTTACGCCATAAAGGGGGAAGCGAGTCCGGGGCCGCGTCATCATCGAGCTCTGGCTCCACCCCGCCGTCTCCTCCAAGAACGTGGTGCAAAACTTGTACGCTTGTGATCTATTCATCATTGACCTATCTGTCGGGGACGTGCTCCTCATGAAGGAGGAGCCAGTCGTGGGCCGAGTCGTTCCAGTCACGGGTTCCGTCGAGAATCTGTACACCATGAAGGGAAAGGCGAGTCTCGGGCTGCGTCGTCTTCTCCGGGAAGCAAAATGCTAGATCCATTCACCGCGATTGGGACGCCATGGACCTGGACACCGGAGACCTGTACGCCGCGACCTGTCTACCGCGATGGGTGTGCCTCTCGGAGGAGGGAACGGTTTTGGGCTGCATCATCGTGAGCTCCGGTTCCGTCTCGCTGTCTCATCCGCGAAGCAAGACACCAAACCTGTGCACCGTGATCGGAACGCCATGGTAGGGCATCGGGGCTAGCGGTTGGGCTATGTCGTTGGCGAGCTCCGGCAGCTCCCGAGTCATCTCGGGCCAAGAACATGACACCTGAAAATGAAAAGCTTGGCGTAGACAAACTCCGACATGTCGGTGCAGTTTTCCGTTCTGGTACAGTCATCTCCGGCGGTGGCGACGGGATCACGCGAGTGTTGTCTCCGGTGACCGGCATGTAGTCTCTGTTGGAAATATGCCCTAGAGGCAATAATAAATTAGTTATTATTATATTTCCTTGTTCATGATAATCGTTTATCATCCATGCTAGAATTGTATTGATAGGAAACTCAGATACATGTGTGGATACATAGACAACACCATGTCCCTAGTAAGCCTCTAGTTGACTAGCTCGTTGATCAATAGATGGTTACGGTTTCCTGACCATGGACATTGGATGTCGTTGATAACGGGATCACATCATTAGGAGAATGATGTGATGGACAAGACCCAATCCTAAGCCTAGCACAAAGATCGTGTAGTTCGTATGCTAAAGCTTTTCTAATGTCAAGTATCATTTCCTTAGGCCATGAGATTGTGCAACTCCCAGATACCGTAGGAATACTTTGGGTGTGCCAAACGTCACAACGTAACTTGGTGGCTATAAAGGTACACTACAGGTATCTCCGAAAGTGTCTGTTGGGTTGGCACGAATCGAGACTGGGATTTGTCACTCCGTGTAAACGGAGAGGTATCTCTGGGCCCACTCGGTAGGACATCATCATAATGTGCACAAAGTGACCAAGGAGTTGATCACGGGATGATGTGTTACGGAACGAGTCAAGAGACTTGCCAGTAACGAGATTGAACAAGGTATCGGGATACCAACGATCGAATCTCGGGCAAGTACAATACCGCTAGACAAAGGGAATTGAATACGAGATTGATCGAATCCTTGACATCGTGGTTCATCCGATGAGATCATCGTGGAACATGTGGGAACCAACATGGGTATCCAGATCCCGCTGTTGGTTATTGACCGGAGAACATCTCGGTCATGTCTGCATGGTTCCCGAACTCGTAGGGTCTACACACTTAAGGTTCGATGACGCTAGGGTTATAAAGGAAGTTTGTATGTGGTTACCGAATGTTGTTTAGAGTCCCGGATGAGATCCTGGACGTCATGAGGAATTCCGGAATGGTCCGGAGGTAAAGATTTATATATGGGAAGTCCTGTTTTGGTCATCGGAAAAGTTTCGGGTTTTACCGGTAGTGTACCGGGACCACCGGAGGGGTCCGGGGGTCCACCAAGTGGGGCCACCAGCCCCGGAGGGCTGCATGGGCCAAGTGTGGGAGGGTACCATCCCCATGTGGGCTGGTGCGCCCCCCCACCAAGGCCCAAGGGGCCTCCAAGAGGGAAGGGGGGCAAACCCTAGGGCAGATGGGCCCTAAGGCCCACCCCAGGTGCGCCTCCCCCTCTCCCCCTTGTGGCCGCCACCCAGATGGGATCTGGGGGGCTACCGCCACCCCTAGGGAGGGAACCCTAGGTGGGGGAGCAGCCCCTCCCCTCCCCCTATATATACTTGAGGTTTGGGCTGCCCATACACATGAATTCTTCCTTTGTTGGTGCAGCCCTACCCCTCTCCCTCCTCGTCTCTTGCGGTGCTTGGCGAAGCCCTGCTGGAGTACGACGCTCCTCCACCACAACCACGCTGTTGTGCTACTGCTGGATGGAGTCTTCCTCAACCTCTCCCTCTCTCCTTGCTGGATCAAGGCATGGGAGACGTCACCGGGTTGTACGTGTGTTGAACGCAGAGGTGCCGTCCGTTCGGCACTAGGATCATCGGTGATTTAAATCACGACGAGTACGACTCCATCAACCCCGTTCACTTGAATGCTTCCGCTTAGCGATCTACAAGGGTATGTAGATGCACTCTCCTTCCCCTCGTTGCTGGTTTCTCCATAGATAGATCTTGGTGACACGTAGGAAAATTTTGAATTTCTGCTACGTTCCCCAACAGTGGCATCATGAGCTAGGTCTATTGCGTAGATTCTATGCACGAGTAGAACACAAAGTAGTTGTGGGCGTTGATTTTGTTCAATATTCTTAGCGTTACTAGTCCAATCTTGATTCGGCGGCATTGTGGGATGAAGCGGCCCGGACCGACCTTACACGTACTCTTACGTGAGACTGGTTCCACCGACTGACATGCACTAGTTGCATAAGGTGGCTAGCGGGTGTCTGTCTCTCCCACTTTAGTCAGATCAGATTCGATGAAAAGGGTCTTTATGAAGGGTAAATAGCAATTGGCATATCACGTTGTGGTTTTTGCGTAGGTAAGAAACGTTCTTGCTAGAAACCCATAGCAGCCACGTAAAACATGCAAACAACAATTAGAGGACGTCTAACTTGTTTTTGCAGGGTATGCTATGTGATGTGATATGTCCAAGAAGAATGTGATGAATGATATGTGATGTATGAGATTGATCATGTTCTTGTAATAGGAATCACGACTTGCATGTCGATGAGTATGACAACCGGCAGGAGCCATAGGAGTTGTCTTTATTAATTGTATGACCTGCGTGTCATTGAACAACGCCATGTAATTACTTTACTTTGTTGCTAACCGGTAGCCATAGTAGTAGAAGTAATAGTTGGCGAGCAACTTCATGGAGACACGATAATGGAGATCATGGTGTCATGCCGGTGACAAGATGATCATGGAGCCCCAAGATGGAGATCAAAGGAGCTATATGATATTGGCCATATCATGTCACTATTATTTGATTGCATGTGATGTTTATCATGTTTTTGCATCTTGTTTACTTAGAACGACGGTAGTAAATAAGATGATCCCTCATAATAATTTCAAGAAGGTGTTCCCCCTAACTGTGCACCGTTGTGACAGTTCGTTGTTTTGAAGCACCACGTGATGATCGGGTGTGATAGATTCTAACGTTCACATACAATGGGTGTAAGACAGATTTACACACGTGAAACACTTAGGTTGACTTGACGAGCCTAGCATGTACAGACATGGCCTCAGAACACAAGAGACCGAAAGGTCGAGCATGAGTCGTATGGTAGATACGATCAACATGAAGATGTTCACCGATGATGACTAGTCCGTATCACGTGATGATCGGACACGGCCTAGTTGACTCGGATCATGTAATCACTTAGATGACTAGAGGGATGTCTATCTGAGTGGGAGTTCATAAGATGAACTTAATTGTCCTGAACATAGTCAAAAGGTCTTCGCAAATTATGTCGTGGCTCGCGCTATAGTTCTACTGTTTAGATATGTTCCTAGAGAAAATATAGTTGAAAGTTGACAGTAGCAATTATGCGGACAGTAGAAAGCTTATGTCCTTAATGCACCGCTCAGTGTGCTGAACCCCAAACGTCATTTGTGGATGTTACGAACATCGGACATACACGTTTAGATAACTACATGATAGTTCAGTTAAACGGTTTAGAGTTGAGGCACCAAAGACGTTTTTCGAAACGTCGCGGAACATATGAGATGTTTCGAGGGCTGAAATTGGGATTTCAAGCTCGTGCCCACGTCAGGAAGTATGAGACCTCCGACGATTTTTCTTAGCCTGCAAACTAAGGGAGAAAAGCTCAATCGTTGAGCTTATGCTCAGATTGTCTGAGTGCCACAATCACTCGAATCGAGTGGGAGTTGATCTTCCAGAGATAGTGATGTTTCTCCAAAGTCATTGCCACCAAGCTGCTAGAGCTTCGTGATGAACTATAACATATCAGGGATAGATATGATGATCCTTGAAATACTCGTGATGTTTGACACCGCGAAAGTAGAAATCAAGAAGGAGCATCAATTGTTGATGATTAGTGAAACCACTAGTTTCAAGAAGGGCAAGGGCAAGAAGGGATACTTCATGAAACGGCAAATCAGCTGCTGCTCTAGTGAAGAAACCCAAGGTTGGACCGAAACCCGAGACTAAGTGCTTCTGTAATAAGGGGAACAGCCACTGGAGCAGAATTACCCTAGATACTTGGTAGATGAGAAGGCTGTCGATAGAAATATATTGGATATACATTATGTTAATGTGTACTTTACTAGTACTCCTAGTAGCACCAGGGTATTAGATACCGGTTCGGTTGCTAAGTGTTAATAACTCGAAATAAAAGCTACGGAATAAACGGAGACTAGCTAAAGGTGAGATGATGATATGTGTTGGAAGTATTTCCAAGGTTGATCAAATATCGTACGCTCCCTCTACCATCAAGATTGGTGTTTGCGTTGAGCATAGATATGATTGGATTATGTCTATCGCAATACGGTTATTCATTTAAGGAGAATAGTGGTTACTCTGTTTATTTGAATAATACCTTCAATGGTCTTGCACCTAAAATGAATGGTTTATTGAATCTCGATCGTAGTGATACACATGTTCATGCCAAAAGATATAAGATAGTAATGATAGTACCACCTACTTGTGGCACTACCACGTAAGTCATATCGGTATAAAACGCATGAAAAAGCTCCATGTTGATGGATCTTTGGACTCACTCGTTTTTTGAAAAGTTTGAGACATGCGAACCATGTCTATTGGTGTATATGCATGAAGAAACTCCATGCAAATGGACCGTTTGGACTCACTTGATTTTGAATCACTTGAGACATGCAAATCATACCACATGGGCAAGATGACTGAAAGCCTCGTTTTCAGTAAAATGGAACTAGAAAGCAACTTGTTGGAAGTAATACATTTTGATGTGTGCAGTCCAATGAGTGTTGGGGCGTGTAGTGGATATCGTTATGTTCTTACTTCACAAATGATTTGAGTAGATGTTGAGTACATTTACTTGATGAATCACGAGTCTGAATTATTGAAAGGTTCAAGTAATTTTAGGGTGAAGTTGAAAGATCGTCGTGACAAGAGGATAAAATATCTATGATATGATCATAGAGATGAATATCTAAATTACGAGTTTGGCACGGAATTAAGACATTGTGGAAATTGTTTCACAACTAATACAGCCTGGAACACCATAGTGTGATGGTGTGTCCGAACATCATAACTGCACCCTATTGGATATGATGCATACCATGATGTCTCTTATCGAATTACCACGATAGTTTATGGGTTAGGCATTAGAGACAACCACATTCACTTTAAATAGGGCACCACGTAATTCCGATGAGATGACACCGTATGAACTATGGTTTAGAGAAACCTAAGCTATCATTTCTTAAAAGTTTGGGGCTGCGACGCTTATGTGAAAAAGTTTCAGGCTGATAAGCTCGAACCCAAAGCAGATAAATGCATCTTCATAGGACACCCAAAACAGTTGGGTATACCTCATGCCTCAGATCCGAAAGCAATAAGGGATTGTTTCTAGAATCGGGTCCTTTCTCGAGGAAAAGTTTCTCTCGAAAGAATTGAGTGGGAGGATGATGGAGACTTGATGAGGTTATTGAACCGTCTCTTCAACTAGTGTGTGGCAGGGCACGGGAAGTTGTTCCTGTGGCACCTACACCAATTGAAGTGGAAGCTTATGATAGTGATCATGAAACTTCAGATCAAGTCACTAACAAACCTCGTGGGATGACAAGGATGCGTACTACTTCAGAATGGTACGTAATCCTGTCTTGGAAGCCATGTTGCTAGACAACAATGAACCTACGAGCTATGGAGAAGCAATGGTGGGCCTGAATTCCGATAAATGGCTCAAGGCCATCAAATCCGAGAAAGGATCCATGTATGAAAACAAAGTGTAGACTTTGGAAGAACTACTTGATGGTCATAAGGTTGTTAGGTACATATGGATTTTAAAAGGAAGACAGACAATGATGATAAGTATCACCACTAAGAAAGCTCGACTTGTCGTTAAGATGTTTTCTGACAAGTTCAAGGAGTTGACTACGATGAGACTTTCTCACTCGTAGCGATGCTAAGAGTCTTTTGGAATTATATTAGTGATTACTGCATTATTTATGAAATCTTGCAGATAGGATGTCAAAACATTATTTCCTCGACGATTTTCTTGAAGAAAGGTTGTATGTGATACAACCGGAAGATTTTGTCAATCCTGAAAGATGCTAATAAGTATGCAAAGCTCCAGTAATCCTTCTAAGGACTGGAGTAAGCATCTCGGAGTTGGAATGTATGCTTTGATGAGATGATCAAAGATTTTGGGTGTATACAAAGTTTATGAGAAACTTGTATTTCCAAAGAAGTGAGTGGGAGCACTATAGAATTTCTGATGAATATATGTTGTTGACATATTGTGGATCAGAAATGACGTAGAATTTCTGGAAAGCATATAGGGTCATTTGAAAGGTGCTTTCAATGGAAAACCTGGATTAAGCTACTTGAACATTAAGCATCAAGATCTATAAGGATAGATCAAAAACGCTTAATGGTACTTTCAAATGAGCACATACCTTGACATGATCTTGAAGGTGTTCAAGATGGATCAGCCAAAGAAGGAGTTCTTGCCTGAGTTGTAAGGTATGAAGTTAAGACTTAAAGCTCGACCACAGCAGAAGAAAGAGGAAGGACGAAGGTCGTCCCCTATGCTTTTGTCATAGGCTCTATACGGTATGCCATGCTAAGTACCGCACCTGATGTGTGCCTTGCCACATGTCTGGCAAAAGGGTACAAAGGTGATCCAGGAGTGGATCACTAGATAGCGGTCAAAAATTGTCCTTGGAGTAATAAGGACAAGTTTCTCGATTATGGAGGTGATAAAGAGTTCGGCGTAAAGGGTTACATCGATGCAAGCTTTAACACCTATCCAAATGACTCTGAGTAGCAAACCGGATACGTATAGTGGAGCAACCATTTGGAATAGCTCCAAGTGGAGCGTGGAAGCAGCATTTATAATATGACCTAGAGATTTGCGAAGTACATACGGATCTGAATGTTGCAGACCCGTTAACTAAAACCTCTCTCACAAGCAAAACATGATCAAACCCAGAACTCATTGAGTTTTAATCACATGATGATGTGAACTAGTTTAGTGACACTAGTAAACTCTTTGGATGTTGGTCACATGGCGATGTGACCTGTGAGTGTTAATCACATGACGATGTGAACTAGATTATTGACTCTAGTGCAAGTGGGAGACTGTTGGAAATATGCCCTAGAGGCAATAATAAATTAGTTATTATTATATTTCCTTGTTCATGATAATCGTTTATTATCCATGCTAGAATTGTATTGATAGGAAACTCAGATACATGTGTGGATACATAGACAACACCATGTCCCTAGTAAGCCTTTAGTTGACTAGCTCGTTGATCAATAGATGGTTACGGTTTCCTGACCATGGACATTGGATGTCGTTGATAACGGGATCATATCATTAGGAGAATGATGTGATGGACAAGACCCAATCCTAAGCCTAGCACAAAGATCGTGTAGTTCGTATGCTAAAGCTTTTCTAATGTCAAGTATCATTTCCTTAGACCATGAGATTGTGCAACTCCCGGATACCGTAGGAATACTTTGGGTGTGCCAAACGTCACAACGTAATTGGGTGGCTATAAAGGTACACTACAGGTATTTCCGAAAGTGTCTGTTGGGTTGGCACGAATCGAGACTGGGATTTGTCACTCCGTGTAAACGGAGAGGTATCTCTGGGCCCACTCGGTAGGACATCATCATAATGTGTACAAAGTGACCAAGGAGTTGATCATGGGATGATGTGTTACGGAACGAGTAAAGAGACTTGCCAGTAACGAGATTGAACAAGGTATCGGGATACCGACGATCGAATCTTGGGCAAGTACAATACCGCTAGACAAAGGGAATTGAATACGAGATTGATCGAATCCTCGACATCGTGGTTCATCCGATGAGATCATCGTGGTACATGTGGGAACCAACATGGGTATACAGATCCCGTTGTTGGTTATTGACCAGAGAACGTCTCGGTCATGTCTGCATGGTTTGCCGAACCCGTAGGGTCTACACACTTAAGGTTTGATGACGCTAGGGTTATAAATAAAGTTTGTATGTGGTTACCGAATGTTGTTCGGAGTCCTGAATGAGATCCCGGACGTCATGAGGAGTTCCGGAATGGTCCGGAGGTAAAGATTTATATATGGGAAGTCCTGTTTTGGTCACCGGAAAAGTTTCGGGTTTTATCGGTAGTGTACCGGGACCACCGGAGGGGTCCGGGGGTCCACCAAGTGGGGCCACCAACCCCGGAGGGCTGCATGGGCCAAGTGTGGGAGGGGACCAGCCCCAGGTGGGCTGGTGCGCCCCCCCCCCCCCACCAAGGCCCAAGGCGCCTCCAAGAGGGAAGGGGGGCAAACCCTAGGGCAGATGGGCCCTAAGGCCCACCCCAGGTGCGCCTCCCCCTCTCCCCCTTGTGGCCGCCACCCAGATGGGATCTGGGGGGCTGCCGCCACCCCTAGGGAGGGAACCCTAGGTGGGGGCGCAGCCCCTCCCCTCCCCCTATATATACTTGAGGTTTGGGCTGCCCATACACACGAATTCTTCCCCTGTTGGTGCAGCCCTACCCCTCTCCCTCCTCGTCTCTTGCGGTGCTTGGCGAAGCCCTGCTGGAGTGCCACGCTCCTCCACCACCACCACACCGTTGTGCTGCTGCTGGATGGAGTCTTCCTCAACCTCTCCCTCTCTCCTTGCTGGATCAAGGCATGGGAGACGTCATCGGGCTGTACGTGTGTTGAACGCGGAGGTGTCGTCCGTTCGGCACTAGGATGATGATTTGAATCACGACGAGTACGACTCCATCAACCCCGTTCACTTGAACGCTTTCGCTTAGCGATCTACAAGGGTATGTAGATGCACTCTCCTTCCCCTCGTTGCTGGTTTCTCCATAGATAAATCTTGGTGATACGTAGGAAAATTTTGAATTTCTGCTACGTTTCCCACACTCTCCGTGTGGCGCATGCATGCTGGATGTGAAGGAGAAAGAAGGAAATATATGTATTAGATCAAAATTTCACCTTTCGGGAATGTGAGCTTGGTGTCCATGTCGCTGGCGCCGGTGTTCTCGCCCGGCTGCGTTCGCCCGTCAATGCGATCTGGACTTGTCTGCGTGGCTGCCTGCACTGTACCTGTATCTTGGGTGCGTAGATGGATGATGGATGAGATGCGATGGCTGGATGCTGGAGGTGTGCGGGTGTGAGTTATGGGTGCGTAGATGGATGATGGATGGATGTGTGCTACGTAATGGATAGATCTCCTGATAAATGGATATGTGCGTTGGTGAATGGATGGATCTCCTGATAGATGGATGTGTGCGTTGGCGAATGGCGGCGGCCTTGCGGCGTCTCTCTTTCCGTGCGTGCGTGCCCCGTGCAAATGGCTTTGTGCCTCTTTATATAGGCAGCGGGAGGATAGATGGATGGCGACGACGTTCGTGATCTTCGGCAGTAGTTACAACGGCGGATCTTATCCAGCCGGCCGGTTTGCTACGCGTGATCTTGGTACTGGTTGCGCTTATCTTCTCCTTCGGCTTCTTGACTCCCACGCCTGCAAAACAAAGTATAGCTTACCCATATCTTAGTTTTAAGTCGCCGGCAAGTGGGTCGATCCATCTGCCAAACGCGTGACTAACCCTATCTCCAAAGTTCATCAATTTCTATTTTATTTTCAAGTGGTTGTGCGGGTATTCGGGTATGTACGCGCACTTGCCGGCCAGCGTACGGGCATTTGTACGTAGCTGTACGTGCCGGTCGCGACGGCCGCCGCATACAGGCAAAGAGGTGCACGTTGCTGCTATATACCTGGTCTTCAATGCATGCTTGTAGTACGTAGGCACTCCTTTTACTTTTGCCACCAATGCATGCTTGTAGTACGTAGGCACTCCTTTTACTTTTGCCATGCATCACGTACAAGGATAGGCATGCATGCATGCATGCTCTAGTCCATGTCCATGTGTGCATATTCACTCTTTCGTGGGTATCCTGCACTAATAATAAAAACCTTGTACAAATAATAAATCAGTCAAATGGGTTAGTTATGTAGAAGCAGAAAAAAAAGATATCAAGTACTACAAAACATATTTAACTTCTTTGGTACAAAAACGCGTCGAACAAATGGTCAACATTGCAAGTTTGACCCTATTTTGAAAAAAAATCAAAGAAAATGAAAAAAGCCTTTGTGTTGAGCCATCTTATTGCACTAGTTTGTGGGAAAAAATATAAAGCCGCTTCTGGACTGTTTGGGTGAAAATTTGGCATTGTTTAAATGAAAACACCCAATTATTTTAACAAAAGTAATGAAATGCGGGTCACCACTTGTCACGTTGTGCAATAAGTAACTAAAAGGGCAAATATTGGACATTCAAACATGTGAACAGCACAAATTTTATTTAAAGTTTATAAATTTTACAGGCATAACCCCTAAACATAGCTAGTGACAAAATAATACCGGTGCATAAACCTAATCTATTGATCGACATCGTCCATGTCGGAGCCGCTATGATGCCGAAGGAGCCATCCTCTTCCTCCTCCTTATTGCCATCACCGTCCTTGCCAACAATCTTTACCAACGGTCGACGTGCTTCAGCACCGTCATATGTCATACCTTCGCAACTGCGGTATTTGTGTGAGCAACGATTCATAGAGACACTCGCTTTTGGAATAGAACATTCTGTGTTGTGTTTGAGCACTCGAGGAGACGGACTTGGTTGATGTTCTAATGGCAAATATGGAACCTGATGCAAGATGATGGATATTGAAAGCTTTGCGGAAACAGTTCTTTCAAAGCCCGCGGGCGACCCACCAATTTATCAAGAAATACATCAGTGAAGTTGATAGTTGCAAACCCCAAAAGCTCCAACTCGAGCAGCTAGGGGGATATCTGCGCCTAGCACATGTTGGATACCTCCTCCACCTGGTGTTGAGAAAATATGGGTCGATGGGGCTGTTGTGAGGGGAACAATGAAGGATCTTCTTGTACCATTTGTAGGGATTTGTCGGGGAATTATGTTGGGTCATGTGCTCTAAAAATTCTTGGGTGTCATTTACCCTGCATGTCTGGAAATAATCGCATGTCGCGAGACACTGGCTCTATTTTCTGATCTAAATATCTCCCATATGGTCATTGCTTCAGTCTGCAAAGAGGTTGTTGAAGACATCGGGAATGATACTGGCAGCTTGCATGGAAACATCATTAAGGATATTATAGCTACGACTGCTCTTTTTGGATCTTGTTCTTTCATCTTTGAAAGTAGGGAGTCCAACATTGAGGCACACAGTCTCGTTGGACACGCTTTGGGTCTGTCTCAAGGCCGTCATTTATGGCTTCTACTGTCTCTAGATTTGCATTCTATTCACAAGAACATTTTGGTCAATGAATAAAGCTGAGCGTGTTTAGCCTTAAAAAAGGTAGATATGACTCATTTCGGATGGAGAGGGATGCAACAGGGTCGGTTAGGCACCCGTGAGTAGGAGGAATCAATGAGAGGAAGATGATGGTTGGTGTAGGTTGAACAACTACATGTCTACATCCATCCCCCCCCCCCCCCCCGGGTAAAAAGAAACAAATTCATTCTTCATGCTGCACAGTTTAAGCTATACTTCATGCTCCTGGCGGCATGACTGCTCGATCTGAGGCAACTCGGTTCGGCAGATCCATTGGCAGTGGCTGCGGGTGCACACACATCGGACTTTCTTGCTTAAGGGGAGATGAAGGCGGCGAAGTGGCAATTGGGCTTGCCGAAGTGGCGCCCGAGAGGAGAGAGAGGAGGGGTGGTGGCCGGGCATCGGAGGGGTTGGCAACACGATGATCACACACACCTCTAGTTCACAGATGATGATGCGAAGTTGAATTTTCTTTCGTTGGAACTATCAAATTTGTTTACAAGCCGCAATCACCCCCTAAAAAATGTTTTGGAGTACTTTGTGTTTTTATTCTATCGGTGAACAGAACCCGTGATATATATGTTGTGCCATGGGATTGAGAAGATATAATTACTGTTTGTATAGCATAAACCACACCATTGGAGAAAATATTGGTCAAATTGAAATCCCAGAAAACATGCACGCCTACCAACTACGATAGTGGGAGTATAATGAAATGTTGGTAATAATAATGGCATGAATATCATAGGATACATGCCTCTTAATAGCACTACCTTGCATGAAGGGTTTTTTATGCAGCTAGACATCACATTTAGGATGAGCACAAGGTTCCCAAATTCGGGATCAATCAAGCAACATATTTGGAGTGCTAGCTGCAACAAAATACTATAATAGTATTGCTGCGTATGGCCATAGATTGGCAGCATTCCGTAGCAACCACGTACTGGAACAGTACCAACTAATTCCCATCTGAACTTAAGAGCACCATCTTCGATCACATCCTGTCAATGCGAAGGCCCGGCGGGCAGCGTACCGTGGGCATGGGGACGCTCCTGCACAGCGACCTCGCCGGGCCTAGTGCTGCTCGTCACCGCCTTCATGTCCAGTAGAATGCTGCCCGCCGCGCTGCTCGGTAGTGGTGGACCATTTGCCCAAACCTTGACAGCGTACCGTGGGCATGGGGACGCTCCTGCTCTGATGCACACTGCAGACACGACGGTGGCCATGTCTAGGGCGCCAACGGCCAGGAGGCACACGCTGTCGTCCCCTTGCCCGTGGAGCAGGCACTGCGGCTCCGACACCCGGAACCGGTGAACCTTCCCATAGTGGACCTTGTGCACTGGCATTGTATGCAGGGCACCCAGGTGGCTGAGGAGCGCCAGCGGTGCACCGACGAAGCCGCAGCCAGGCTCCATGCAGAAGCAGGGCGCATGCAGGCACGTGCTCTGGTGGTCCTCGAGCTCGTTGTAGGGGACGTCGCTCCCGCAGCCGTCGTGGCGACACTTGACCGTCGAGGAGACGACGGCGTCCATCGCAGGGCAGCGGCTAAAGCCACCGCCGTGCTCGCACGTCTGGCACTGTTCGCCAGGGAGCTCGGCGAGGCATCTGCCGCATGCCAAATGCCCGGCATTGCACTGCACAAAAAATTGTATCGGTTACTGACAGTGACATACCTCAGGGTGAATGGAACAAGAGATTGATCAAGCATTGTATAGAATGAAAAATAACCTGGAAGACAGGGGGCTTGATGGGGCGGGAGCAGACGCGGCAATTAAGCAAACTCATGTCCATCTTTATGGTAACTTCTCCGGCTGGCTTCACTTGGCCACTGCTGGGCAGCTCCGCCCTCGCTTTCTTGGCGCTCCGATTGTCCTTCTCCATCGTTGACGGCGAACCCCTGTTCCTTCCCACATCCACTTCTGGAGGAGCCTGCACCCCGTCTGTAATCTGGCAAGAAATCATGGAGGGGAACACAATTACATCATGAACTGGAACCCACAACGACGTAGAGATATTTTTTCTGTGTAAGTCAATAATACAGTCAGGGTAGTGAAGTGAAGAGCGTTGACAAACTTGTACAGAATACGGTTCAGAAGAAGGACCAGCAGACTGCAATTGCTCACCGCTTGTTGGAAAAATTATGCTTTCTTCTGTCAAGGAGTCTGGTGCTGCAACTGTAAATGTAACATTAATACACGCTAGAATTTTGCCTGAGATATATAAAACCAATCTTAAAATAAAAGATTTGTTTCAAATTCATCATGAGAGTGGAAATGCCAGTGCACAAGGTCCACGCTGGCTACATGCATCTCAACAGGGACAAGTCATGTTAATAAGTTTATTAAAGAGTGCAAATGTTTATGAAAAATCTGTTATAAGATATAACCTGGCTATGGAAAATGCTTATGTACCTGATGATCGAGCTGATGTACTATGTAATACTACAGGTTCAACAATGATCGAGCTTGCCATGTTATGGGTTGTTCTAGCATTGCCAAGCTCTGCTGATACAGGATGCTTGTTATTCTCATCAGTGTCGGTGATAGCAAACTGATCGGCCTGAGCATCAGTATTTGTCTCAGAATCAGCACATTTTCCCCCTTCAACAATGTTACCATGTCCCATGTTGTTAAGCACAGGAGCATAAACAGAGTCTTCTAGACGATGTACCTAGTTGAATCAGAGCGCGCTTAAAGTTATCATCTGTTGCAAAAGTAATATGCAACTTCAGAAAAAGAAAAGTAAGTACTTTGAAAGAGGTCGGCCAGATATGATTTCATCTACTCTTTCGGTCCCCATTTACATGGTACAAACGTATTTCAACGGCCAACTTTGACAAACGAAATGTTGGTCACGTGTCATAAAAATTATAACATCAATTCATATTGAAATGTAGATTCCATTGGTATACTTTTTATGTAAATATTATATATTTCTGGTGAAGGTTATGGTCTAAGTTTAATCGTGGAAACTGAGGTTGAAATTTAGGGACAGAGGGAGAGTAATAAACCTGGCCAGTCATTAACATTTGGTAAAAAAAATAAGCCTACGCATGGGATAAATGTTACAGGACTAAAAATACGTTTATAGAGCACGGCATTATTTTGAAACAAGACACGAGACTGGAAATAGTGTATTTCAAATAAATAGAGTATCACAATTTGCTTTCAAAGTTCAGAGCATAAGTCGCAATTACCTGCAAGCTACCAAAGGGATGTGAAGCTACCCATTTGTTATGTTCCGTAGTGACAACACTCAAGCGTGGAAAGCCATTTGGTACTTCGAACGCAGCATGTTTCACAAGATCGATAAAAATGACCTGCATTTCAAAGAAAATTATGGAAATAAATTTTGTAAATAAAGAAGTGACATTAGCACATTCAAGCAATTTGTTATCCCGTAATAATGAATAAGTCTGTTAGTGTGGTGAAAATGTTTCTTACACTCAGTATGTGCACGCAACCCTTTACATGGACAAACAATGCATCAGACTCTTTATATTCCCTGATTCCTTTGATTAGGCAGTCAGCAACCAAATTGCACCAATCCATCTGTTTGAGCTTATCAAGCTGTTGAGCAGCTCCCAGAAAGGACCTGTTGACAGCCACGGATGTATTTGGTGCTAGATAAATCGCAAGTATCGCCATCATGAAGGCTATACAGAATGGTTCCTCCTCAGTCATGGCACACATTTCTGTTGCCACCATCTTCGCATTCTTTGCTCTATTATTGTGAGAATACTGATTGTAAAGAGCGTCATCAACATACACATGTAAAGACCAGTTGGGAGCTCAACCGTACCACCGTTAATTACATGGGATGGCCCACTTAGGACCATCGCTAGTGGAGACTACTATACGTGCCACCAACAGAAGTACTAAGACTACCACAATGAAGAGTAACATACATTAGTAATATACACATATCCCTAGACTATATTACTACCTTTATAGTGGGTAGTAACATAGGTGTGGTGTCATGCAAAGCTCCATTTATTAGGTTATAGACTCATATTACATTGGGACATGTGATGTTACAGTAACTAGCTAAGTTACTATGAGGATGCTTGGATACGTTTTTAGTCTCATGACTAAAAGTAGTGGGACTAAAACTTGCTAGCCTCACCCATGCTTGGATCCAAATACTAAAGAGACTAAAATCAAGTTATTGAGCATTTATTATCCTCCAAACCCTCCAATCCAAAACTCGCATGTATTAAAGGAGAGGGATTAAATAATGAGAGAGAGGGCTAATACATATTTTAGTAGATTTCCTATGACTAAAAAATTTTAGCCTCAAGACTAGTCCTAGCCTCTCTTTAGTCAGGGGTGCTTGGAACTTTAGCCTCTAAAAGAGACTATTTTTAGTCAGACTAACCCTTGGATCCAAGCACCCTTGTAGCGACCTGACCCGAATGGGTCAAGTCTCTGTGCTTAAGTGTCATCCCTGTATCGGTATGCTGACACACTCAGTACTCGAGGATTTATAACAGAGGTAAATCACATATAAAAGTAACGTAAATACTATTACCTCAATCCAAATAGCAGAAGTAACAAGGTTGTGGATTCCCAACACCAACGGCAAAGTTGAGTGTAGAAATCGTAACCCTAACGTATCACTTACTCGTCGTAAGATAATCCTGCAACATGAAATGTTGCAGCCACAAAGGGTCAGTACATTGAATGTACTGGCAAATTCACACCATAGAGAATGATGAATAAAGGCTATCACTACATGCATATTTGGCTGGTGGAAAGGCTATATAGTTTAGTTTTGCGAAAAGCCAATTTTTCCTTACTGCAAAGGAATAAATTTTATTTAACTATCATGGTGGTTGTTAAACATTGAGAATGGTTGACAGCATTCTCAATCCCAATTAAAAATAATCATTAACAATCCAACAAAATTAATTAAAGTAACATGATGAGATTCACATGATAATCCAAGTATTAGATACTCAAGACGTCCATAATAGGGGACACGGCTAACCATGATTAGTTTATACACTCTGCAGAGGTTTGCGCACTTTTCCCCACAAGGCTCGATCGCCTCCGTTGGATTTCTCGCACTACATGGTGTTTGAGAAATGGATGACTGAGACATAGTCTTTCAGAAGCGCTAGCACCTTACGATGGATAGACCGTTACAGCTACTTTCCCCTACATCTGCTAGTCTACCCTGTAAGAGTTCGCACGACTTAGTCAACTATGCTAGAGCCCATAGTAGCTTGTGGCTGCACACGGAAGTTTCTAGTATGAATAATCTCATGATTCCTTTGAGTCTGGGTGGCGGTCCATAAAAAAACAGGCAATCCTGGTCTATCCAGGTGCCTAGATAGGCAATCCTGGAATACCCAGGTGCCTCAATCCACCCAGATGTGTGTTTAAGTTGCCACCTTAAGTAAACCATTAATTAACAATCTCACATCTGTCATGAATACTCTCAAAACCCAATCCACGTCTACGAGCATAGCATGGCAATGTAAGCATAACGTAATAGTAACTCCCAAGGGTTTGATAATAAACAGGTAATAGGTACTACCTCAACTACTTCCCATGCCATAATTTAGTTAGATCCTAATCATGCAATGTTTGAGGTTTGATCTAATGCAATAAAAACTGGGTATGAAAGGAATATGATCAAAGTGTGAACTTGCCTGCAATGTTGATGAAGATGATTCGCACTCATAACTCTTGATAATTCTACTCGTCACACTCCGATCAATCTATCGTAAGCAAGCAATAGTAACCACACATAAGCAATCACTCAAAAGATCAGAAAGATCGAAGAAGTCGATTCGGAAAACATCAAAACCAAGCAAATAGCTCTTGCAACATAAAACAATTTCTAACAGTACCAAAATTATGTGAATTTGGCCTTATCAGAAAGTTTAGGTCAAGAGCTTCGATTTGCAAAAAGAATCAACTCAAACGGAGCTACGAAACTCAAGTTATGATCAAACGAAGTTTGAATTCAAATCTGATATAATTCAAATTTTAAACTTTTCAAAAACATGTTTGAGTTGGATTACTGGATAGAGGAGATCATAGCGAAGACGTGGGCGTTGGTTTCATTGGATTTAGACTAACGAGTAAAAAGTAATGATCGTTTGAAGTTCAGGGACTAAACTATAAATAAAATCATCACAAATAGATCCCTGGCCGAAATTAAAAAGAAAAAGAAAAAAAAAACTAAATAACGAACATTCGCTGTCGAACGCTAACTAACGAATACGTTCGCTGTGAAAACCTAACCAGCGAACGTTCTCGAAATAACTAGGCAAAAGAAAAACCGATCTAATAAAATAAAACCGAACTAAAGAAAAACCTAAAAAAAAACCGGGTCGGTTTGTACCGGTTCAGGGCGGTTTTCCATCGAAAACCGCCGGCAATAGTTAGCGAGTCCGGCGGCGGCGATGTTTGCCGCGGCGAGGCGGACAGCGGCGGCTTCGGCGTCGGCAGCCAACTCCGGCGAGGCGGGGTGGTGGCGACGGCGGTCGAGCGGGCGGCGGGGAGCGGAGCAGGCGACGGCAGCGAGCGGCGCGGGTGGCGGCGAGCGGCGCGGCGCGCGGCGGCTCCGGCGAGATGCAGGGGCAGGCAGCAGCGGCGGGCAGAGAGAAGGGGCCTGGGGCCGCGCTATTTAAGGGGGGAGGAGGCCTCGGGAGGCGTGGAGGAGGGGCGAGGGCAGAGGCGGCGGGGCGCGGTGTCCGCGATGGACACGGCGGCGGCGGCGCTGTCGTGGTGGCGGCGGTCTCTTGCTCGGGCGGTTGGGGCGACGGGGCACTGGGCCGCGGCCTGGCTGAGCTGGGCCGGCCCAGTTCGGCGACGGAGGGTTTTTTTTAAACATTTCCAGACAAATAAAAAATAATAAAAGCAAAATAAATAAAAATATTATATAGGCATATAATATATCAGAATTTTCAGAAAAAGATTTTCTACGACATGGGCATTTTTATAATGCCAAATAAAATCCACGCAAATTTAGATAATTGAAAGAGTGCTACTGGTCTAATAAAATCCAATGAAAATCATTTTAAAAATACCGAAATGATTTCAAATTAATTTTTCTCCAATTTTCTATTGTAGGGAATCATGTTACCCTATTTTCCATGTATTTTGTTTCTGGAGAAAAGTAATTTGAATAAAACTCAAATAATCCAAATTGAAAAATAATTTCAAATGGATTTTGAATTTGAGTTTCTTTGAAACTCCCAACTCATATTTCATATAATTTGAAGAAGTCATTTTATCTTCTCTCGTGAAAATCATTGAGTTGCATAAAGTTTCAGAATTGGAAATGTTCTCAAATGAAATTCAAATATTTTCAACACCCCTTGTCATTTAAATAAATGGAAGAAGTCATGTCATCTTCTCTCGGGGTTTTGTATTTGAATTCACGGAGAGCACGAATGAAAAATGAAAGTTTGGAAAAGTCCTTTTATTCCCTCTCATTTAACTTTCAAAAAGGTTTCGAATTTCACTCAATTTCACACAATCAATCAAATCTATCTATTTATTATAACATTCCAAAATTTATTATAACATTCCAAAATTTAGAATTTTGGGATGTTACAACCCTTTATAATTATCTTTCTCTTCATTAACTCATTGCCACATAAACAAATTTACTGAGTTGGACTTGAAGTTACTGCTGAAATTACTCCCACTGTGGCTAGTCTAAGTGGCAAATAGGAAAGCCGACCTTTGTTGGATGGCTAGCGATAACCATTCAAAGTTTCTCGAGGTGGACGTCAAAAAAAAGTTCCTTGAGGTGGGACCAGACACCTCGTCAACACATTTTTCGTTGACCTTCAAAAGCTTTCTATGACCCTTAGTACGGAGCACTCAAAGTTGCTCACACTGTCGAGCAAGACTTCGATATCGATTTAAGAGAGCAAACACATCTCAGACGTTTCTCCAATGATCGGTCACTTTTGGGCCCGCCGGTGGAAGTCCTAGTTTCGGCTCGGCAGCGATCGACCATGCATTGACCAACAAAGCATATATGCAACAATAATACACC
The DNA here is from genome assembly GCF_018294505.1 of Triticum aestivum. Lineage (NCBI taxonomy): Eukaryota > Viridiplantae > Streptophyta > Magnoliopsida > Poales > Poaceae > Triticum > Triticum aestivum. Next base: position 15,364,410 of record NC_057800.1, read on the forward strand.
ACTAAAAATTTATTTCGAATAAAACTTCAATGATATATTTTGTGACCTGCAATTTACATTTTATTGCTCCCTTCGCTTTTATTTACTCTGCATATTAGAGTTGACTGAAGTCAAATTTTATGAAGTTTGACCAAGTTTATAAAAAAATATAACCATTTACCATAGCAAATCTATATGATGTGAAAGTATATTTAATAATAAAATCTAATGGTATTGATTTACTATTGTATATGTTTATATTTTGGGAATTTGTAAATTCCAAACGTTTGGAATTAGGCAATAGATCCGAACGATCTAATTGGCGTTCGATCCTGATTCCCCGCGCGATAATTTCTCGCTCGCTCGCAGCCAGATCCGATTCTCGCGTGGGCCCAACCGCCCGTTCTACTTCTCGAGCGTGAAAAGATATCGAAGAGAAAAAACTGCGCCTGTAGGGATTTAAACACACGAGCTGCTCCATGGGATACCAGTGCACCACCACCCGGGCTAAGCCTGCCTCTTGTGTTCCAGATTCAGGTTAGCCGATATTTATACTTTATTTGAAAACGGGAAAATAACAATGCTTTCCACAATGAGAAGAACCATCTGGATCAAGTTTTTTAAGGAACGATGTGCTGTGTTTGTACTCATCTCCTTTTTGTACAGATGATCAATTTTTAGAGAAATAAATATTTCGCCTCCTAGACTTACATAACTTCTTTTTGTAAATATGATGATAGTTTACGCACAGCAAGACTGATAACTTAGGTACAAATATTGTGATAACTTTGAGCGAGGGAGGGGATGTTGTTGAAATAGAGTTGATAACTCATATGTGCTAGCATGGTAATATACGCACATCAGAGCTGATAACTTACTTAGTAGGGGTGTTCCTAACTAAAGCTTCCTACCATAAGTCAGACATTCCGTGGAGGAGCCCGAGGAGAGAACTGTTCCCCCTTTCCTTTTGGGAGTAGCCCAAGCGTGGTAACTATTTTTGACTCATGGAAAAAATTATTGAAAAAAACCCCATGACTCATGTGTACTAGCACGGTAATATATGCACAACAGAGCTGATAATTTATTTAGCCCGGATGTGGTAACTATTTCATTCGAAAAATTTATTGAAAAACATCCTCGATAACTCATGTGTACTAGCATGATAATATAAGCATAGAAGAGTTGATAACTTACTTAGCCAAGGTGTGGTAACTTTTGATCTGATAAAAAGTTGTTAAAAACACCATGATAGCTTATGTGTAAATAACATGGTAATATACGCATAACAAAGCTGATAAACTACTTAAACCCAAGCCTGGTAAATTTTTGACCATAAAAACTCATCGGGGATATACCACCATGGGACCTACCTTTGAATTTTTCGTCGCGTCAGATTTTTTATGTTGAACAATTTTTTGATCTGACCAACGGTTTTGAGGTAAAAAAAATTGAGTTTCGAAATAGCAGAATGTAGGACGACATTAGCTTTTTATGTCCTCTAGTATATGCATGCATGTGGGGAGAAGGTAAGAGAAATCATTTTTATGCCCCGGTAGTTTTTGTGGAAACAAACTGATAACTTATGTACCACATATGTGATAATTTGCGTAGTATATGCATGGTAACTTTTTGTCCGAAAAAAAGTCGTCGGAATATACCAGGGAAAATGTTGTTAAAAAATACCTCCCAATAACTCATGTGTAAGCAACATGTTAATACACGCACAAGAGAGCTGATAACTCACACACAAATGTCACGGGAATTTTAACCGAGGGAATGAAAATTGTACCCCGAATAACTTTTATGCAACATAGTAATATACACAATAAAGTTGATAACTCACTGCAAACATCATATTCACTTTTTGACCCTGGGATAAAAGTTTGTTGAAAACATACCCCAAAAACTATTGTGTAAATGACACGGTAACTTATGTATGACAGACGTGATAACTAGTCCAGATGTGATAACTTTTGGTCCGAAAAAAGTCATCAGAACATATAAATATGAGATCTAGTTTTGAAGGTCTCGTCGAGACGAATTTTTTATGAAGACGTTTTTTCAGTCGGAGCAACGGTTTGAGCTACAAAACATTTTGAAGTTTGAAAAAAGAAAAAATCTAGAATGACATCAGCTTTTCGTCCTTTAGTGTGTATATATGCATATAATTAGAGTGAGTAATGCACGTGAAAAAAAATTAATCATTCTAATACATGCATGTATGTAATTATAGTGAAGTAAGAATCGTTCTTGCTTATTACTAAAATCCGAACGTTGGTAGTTATAAAAATTCAAATATTTTTGTTTGTTGTCAAAGTTTATAAAGCTTGACTAACTAAAGCTAATACGCGGATCAAATAAAAACGAAGGAAGGACTAGCAAGTTGAGGACCAAGTGTGACCGTGGGTGTGTGATATACTTTGCGCAGCTGTACTTTTTGACACGTGTTAGCAAAAACCAAAACCAGCATGCACGATGCGCCGTCGCCAACTTGAATCATGCACCATCCGCAAAAAAAAAAAAGCTTGAATCATGCACGCCACCGCGCAGACAATCATGTTAGAGTTGTGTCGAATATTATTGTACAAGGTAGGTTACAGTTGGACTTGGTTTTGGACTGTGTGTAGACAGGGTAGGAGTTGTGTCCTAATAGGACACTTGTATTCTAGGCCTCTCATATATATCGGGGGTAGACATACGATGTAAGCTATGCCAACATAATAGCACAGGCGCGCAAGGGGGAGCCGGCGGCGTGTGCCGGTGCCCGGGTGGCCGGATGCGGTATTGTGACGGTATCACGGAAAGGAGCGCCCGTAGTCAAGCCCCGGGATGTAGCCATATCGGTGAACCTTGTTAGCAAATCTCGGTGTCGTGCTCATGTGATTGCTTGATCCTCGAATAATTGACGGAGTGCCTCGAATTTGTTCTAACAAAACATGGTTGAGCTCCTCATGGATCGTCTTATTCCGCACGTACAGTAGGCTCGTGCTCCTTACGTCGTGAGGTGCATACATGCAGGAGATGAGATCCCGTGTTCCTTCCGGGTGAAGACGAAGACGGGGGTAGTCGGCGCGCGGCAACGTGGCCATTCGACGACCACCTACGAGGCTTGGAAGAATTCGGGGCGACCGCTGCTGCTGGAGCTAGCTGGCCTTCTGGGGGTACGTGCGTGCAGCTGGTGCGGCCGGTGGAACGCACCTTCGTGTTCCCCGTCCACGTGCATCATCCCGCTGGCCCGCCACTTGCCAGGAAGATCGATCAGCCGCGCGCGCGTATATATAGTACATGAGCTCGCTGCGATGAGCATCATATTCAAAGCTGATATCATTGCCACTTCCAGGAGAGTACTCTGTCGAGGTTCATGGCGTCCATGGAGAACATCCATGTCCGGACGGACGGCGAGCCGGGGTGCGCTCTGCCGCCGGAAGCACACTCTTTCTCGGGGGATATCGGCGGCGGTACGACGATCGAGACGCCTTTCTCTGTGTCGTTGAGCGTTCCGGCCTCACCGATGGAGACGAAGATCGGTGTCCACCACCCCGCCATGCCCCTGAGGCAAGCCCGTCAACACTCGCTGCCGTCCCCGGTAGTCAGAGGTAATGCCGACGCGCCGGCCGTGCCGCGGAGCGACACCATGCGGAAGCGGGACCGGCGATTCGACCGCTTAAGGACCTTCTCCGGCCGCCTCGACCGCCAGCTCTCCACCCTCCGCGGCTTGTCACAGGAACTGCCGGCTGCTGACCCCGAGCGTGGCAGCGCCAATATCTCCGAGGAGGACACTGATGAGGACCACGACGTCCCCACCGCCGGCCGCTACTTCGCCGCACTCGAAGGCGCCGAGCTCGACACCCTTCGTGTATGTAGTATATTATCACATTTTACCATTTCCCGCAAGCAAAACCAGGGGGCGTTGCTTTGTTTTTTAACAACATGCTGAATGTTTGCAGTCGACGGAGGTGGCGGTGCTGCCCAAGGACGACCTGTGGCCTTTCTTGCTTCGGTTCCCCATCAGCGCCTTCGGGATGTGCCTCGGCGTCAGTAGCCAAGCGATGCTATGGAAGACGCTCGAGTCAGAGCCCTCCATGGCGTTCCTCCGCGTGCGCCCCGCCGCCAACCATGTCCTCTGGTGGGTCTCCGTTGCCCTCACCGCCGTTGTCTCCATCGTCTACCTTCTCAAGGTCGTCTTCTACTTCGAGGCCGTCCGCCGCGAGTTCCACCATCCGGTCCGCGTCAACTTCTTCTTCGCTCCCTGGGTCGCCTGCCTCTTCCTCGTCAAGGGAGTGCCCCTCCCAGAGTGGGAGATCCACCATGTCTTCTGGTACCTTCTCATGGCGCCCATCTTATGCCTCGACCTCAAGATCCACGGCCAGTGGATGTCCAGCGGCGAGCGGCGCCTCTCGAAGGTGGCCAACCCATCCAACCACCTCGCTGTTGTTGGCAACTTTGTTGGTGCGCTACTCGGTGCCAGGATGGGCCTCCGGGAGCTGCCCATCTTCTTCTTTGCTGTTGGGTTGGCCCACTATGCGGTGCTCTTCGTCACCCTCTACCAACGGCTCCCCACTAACATGCAGCTCCCCAAGGAGCTCCACCCGGTCTTCTTTCTCTTGGTTGCCACACCTAGTGTCGCGTCCATGGCATGGGCGAGGATCTCCGGCGAGTTCAACAACAGCGCCAAGCTCCTATACTTCATCTCGCTCTTCCTCTATGTATCGTTGGTGGTGCGTGTCAACCTGTTCCGGGGGTTAAGGTTCTCGTTGGCTTGGTGGGCCTACACGTTCCCGATGACGAGTGTTGCCCTAGCGACGGTGTTGTATGCGTCAGAGGTGAACAACATGGTAACACAAATGCTTACGGTCGGGCTATCAGGAATTGCCGTTGTCACCGTCATCGGCGTGTTGGCCACCACCGTGTACCACGCCTTTGTGCGTGGGGACCTGTTCCCCAACGACGTTTCCATCGCCATCACGCAAAAGAGGCCCAAATTTAGCAACATACTTGCACACCTCCGCTCGCCCACTCCGGCGTCAAGTAGCTCATCCTCTTCATCCTAATTTCATTTCCAAGCATGACACCTACTTTGATGAGTCTATCTCCAACTCTAGGACAACGTGCAGCGCCGGTGAGACTCCGGTGGTGCATGGGCATGGAAGAGCAGAGTGTTATATGGTCGGTGAACAGAAGGATGCATGTTGTGAATGCACACAAGAGTTGATATTGATTAGTACTCCCACTGTAAACTAATATAAGAGCGTTTAGATCACTATCTAAACGCTCTTGTATTAGTTTACGGAGGGAGTGCCAACTTATTTGTACAAAGTTCCTTCTCTTTGTTTTCTTTTGTTCTTTTTCCATCATTTGCCAACTGACTACACGTAGTGGCAGGTGGCAGTGATATCCTTGAGTAATTTGCATTGCCATGGACCATGGTACGATATATAATTTCTAGAATTAACATTTGTGTTTGCAAATTGAGTGGGTTCTTGAGAAGTTTAAATTAGTACAATATCGAATTTTCAAGTATTGGTCGCCTTTCTAACGCAATTGCAACTGCAATTCTTCAACGCAATTGCAACTCTATATTGTTTTGTCGGGGAGGGACAATTGCATGTCTAATACTAACCATGCAATTGTAAGTATTGCCTCGTAATGCAACTATGTGTTGTTTTGTGTGTGGGGGGTGTGGAGTTGCATGTATGCAACCAGGCACGCAACTCTGATTGTCGTGCCCCATCTGCAACTGCATGTCTTGTAACCTGAACGCAAGTGGAATTTTTTGTTCTGTCGGAGGGGGCGGGCCAGTTGCAAGCCCGACAACAGCCCCGCAACTGCAAGCACCGCACCCGACCGCAACTGCATGTCCTCCAACATAGTTGCAACTGGACCTTTGTTTTGACGGAGGGGGCGGGCCAGTTGCATGTCTGACACTAGGCATGCAACTGCAAGTGTCGCACTCGACCACAACTGCATGTCTTCTAGCTCGACGGCAACTGGACTTTTTTATTCTGTTGGAGGGGGTGCCGGTAGAGGGGGCGGACCAGTTGCAAGCCCGACAGCATCCCCGCAACTGCAAGCGCCGCACCCAACCAAATTTGCATGTCCCCCAACGTGGTTGCAACTAGACCTTTGTTTTGTCGGTGGGGGAGGCGGGAGAGGGGGCGGGCCAGTTGCATGTCTGACACTAGGAATGCAACTGCAAGTGTCGCACCCGACCGCAACTGCATGTCTTGTAACCCGACCGCAACTAGACTTTTTTGTTCTGTCGAAGGGGCACCGCTAGAGGGGGCGGGCCAGTTGCAAGCACGACAACTGCAAGCGCCGCACCTGACCGCAACTGCATGTCTCCCAACATGGTTGCAACTGGACCTTTGTTTTGTCGGAGGGGGCGATGGGAGAGGGAGCGGGCCAGTTGTATGTCCGACACTAGGCATGCAACTGCAAGGGCCGCACCTGACCCGAACTACATGTCCCCCAACATAGTTGCAACTGGACCTTTTGTTTGCCGAAGGGGGAGGCGGGAGCGGGGACGGGCCAGTTGCATGTCCGACACTAGTTGCACGTCCTCCCATGCGCAACCACATATGTTGTAGTCTGCATGCAATTGCAAGTGACACCACCTGAGCAAAACTAGGGTGTGTGTGTTGGGGGGGGGGAGGGGGTTGGTTGCTTGGGCAGACCGATATGACATGTTTATTTTTAGCTTTTTCGTTTTCTACTTTTTTTGTGTTTTTGTGTTTTGGATTTTGTGTTTTTCCTTTTCTTATTAGCGATGTCTAGGATTTTTATTTTAAATAACGCCACTCGACTTGCATACCCATGGGCCGAACAGTCACCTGTACTCTGGCCTTGCCCATCCATGTACAACTTAATATATTTTTATTTTTATAAGATAGTGCCACTAGTTATGCACGTGCCACCCACATGTCAATCGTCCACGCGCAATTGCATGCTCGTTATTTCTATGCAACCTTTTTTCTCAAAATATTGTCATCTGATCGCTCACACGTTGATCACACGCAATTGCATGTCCGTCATCTGCGTGTAACTTATTATTTTATTTTAAATATATTTTATTTTCCCACGGATCACCTAAAACTAGTGATATACACTAAGAGAGAAGTAGATGGTCCCAGACTAGGCATATGCAACATTAGTCTTGTTTCAAATTACATTTTTGTTGATCAGAGAGTGACCTTTAGTTTTCTGCTATCTGCTTCCCCTTTTTAGCAGTTTTTACGACAGGCACCAGGAAGCTCATTTTTAGTTCCACCAAAGATGTTCTCTAATGATCTTAAAAAAATATGTTCTCTAATTTATTTTTCTATTTCTTGTGTCAAAAGTATGTGCTCAAGTAATACAAACACACATTTTTTATGCATTATGTTATGTTTCATGGAGACACACTCCACACCTGGCAGCGTTGACACAGACACTGATATATTTGTCAGGCCAAATACAAAAAAATAACCAACCAAGTAGGAGACTAGACAGCCCAGTACACTTCAGAAAAGTAGGCACCGGAAAAGAAGACAGCCCAGCACGAGACAAGCTTTTGGGAGGACAAAATAAAGGAAAAGCAGCCCACTTAAGAAAAGAGTCGTACACACAGCCCACATGAACGAAGAGGAAAATCAATCGTCTGGGTCAAGCCTATACATACGATCCTGACGTCAGTCGACTGAGACTTCACGAAGTCTCAATCGGAAGTCTCAGTCGACTAAGTCCTAGCTAAACCCTAATTCCATACATAACTAACAAACTGAAAATGGCACGACAGGGTGTTCCTACAATTTCATATAGATAGGAAAAAGAAAGAAAATACAAAGTGGCCTGGTTTTTTAAGAGGGAAACAAGGCCAAAGACCGAAAGAGAACAAACAATGAGAAACAAGTAAAAACGACTAAGCGGTCACCAGACGAACAAGAACAGCACCACCAGCATATCCACCAACTGAAGAGAACTGAGTGGTTTCTTGGAAGACGCCTTCAAAAAGGAAACATTGCACCCACAGGCACCGTTGCCGCTGGCATCGACCCTTGTCGAAGACTAAGGTTTCGCCCAGAATCACCCATGACCAAATCGCTGAAACCATTTGAAAGGGTCCGGACACGTCATCTTCAAATTCAAGAGCCTCGGTAAATTGATGTGCACTAGTAGAAAACGGAGCTTTAAAACCGGTTCGTAAGGGCCTTTAGTGCCGGTTTCATAACCGGCACTAATTGGTGGGCACTAAAGCCCCCCCCCCTTTAGTACCGGTTCGGCACGAACCGGCACTAAAGTGCCACCACGTGGCGTGAGCTCGCGCCCTGGTATGGGGGACCTTTACCAACCGGTACTAAAGGTTTTTTTTTGAAAATTTTGGAAAAAAATTTGATTATTTTTTTTATTTTTAATTTTTCTAAATTATTTGGTGATTTAGTCTTTAATCACCTCTCTTAACTGCTCAAGTGTGGATCACTCATTCCAAATCATCTAACTTCCCGACCGGTCACCCATCCCTCTCACTACTCCAGCCCGAGCACGTTTAACTTTCAGGTTCTATTCTCCTTCGTTTCCAAGTCTGCACTTGTTGTTTTCCTAACAATAGTAAGATGTCAATCCTATTAACCCTCAGGAGTTTAGCTTGAGCATGAAGTCACACATTTCAATGTTTGAGTTTTTGAAACTATTATTCTAAAAAACAGTAATTATTTAGTAACACTAATATTTCTTGAATAAGTTTGACCATAGTTTGACCACAGTTTGACCATAGTTTGACCAAATTTGACCAAAATTCAAAAAATTGAAATAATTATTTAGTAACACTAATATTCTTGAATAATTATGTAGTAAAATTAATACTTCTAGAATAAGTAGTTTGACCAGATTTAACAAAAAAAATTAAAAAACTGAAATTTGACCATATTTTTTTCCTTTTGGAATTTGAGGATTCTAAAAAATTTCAAACAGGCCATAGGCGGTCTCCATCGGATGCGGATTTTCGTGCTGAATTTTTTGATATATTATACGTTTTTTTCCGACATCGTATGCAAAAGTTATAGCCGTTTTACATTTTCCCTACACTTTTTGCGAAACATGTCCAAATTTAAGTTTTCAAATTTTCCTAACTAGTAGATGTAGTAATATAACTACCTCTCGAAGGATTTTACTTTTTGAAGTTTTTATCATTTTCTTTTGATTTTTTCAGAACTGAAATGGCAACACACGGGGGGGGGGGGGGGTGTTAGAGTTTGAAAATTGCCCTATAGTGCCGGTTTGTACTAAAGGTTAGCCCTTTAGTACCGGTTTGTGCCACGAACCGGTACTAAAGGTGATCGTGGGGCCCCAGCCTGACGCCAGCCTGCCATCACCCATTTAGTACCGGTTCGTGGCACGAACCGGTACTAAAGGTTCAACACGAACCGGCATTAATGCATAGTCGTTCGAACCGGCATTAATGGTATCATTAGTGCCGGCTCAAATTCAAACCGGCACTAATGTGCTTCACGTTTAACCCCTTTTCTACTAGTGGTGTCACCTTAAAATTCAAGAACCTCGTGAAACTTATGAACCAAATAAAGAACTTATCAATCAACCTGTCCATGGGGTCAAGAGGCCGACTTATTTTGGCTCTATGCGCCGTGTTAATTATTGCCAGGCGCCAAAGCTGATGGACCCAAACATACGGAGATATTTACGGGACAACAGCAGCGCACAGATTCAGATTCCATCTCGAATTTTATGGGGGAGCAATCCGAAAATGGAGAAGCAGCCAATTACCGTGCAGTATGCACGATGGCTTGGTCGGCAGGGCGCCAGGTGGCACCAGGATAGGGTACTGCTCTCGCTCGCCACGTCGGCCATGGCGCACAACAAAACCCTGGAAGGAGAGAGGGAGAGGGAGAGGGAGCAGTGCAGAGCAGAGCAATGGAGGCCGACATGGACGCGAGCTTGGACTTCTTGGAGCTGGAGGCCCATCTGGTGTTCGATCTCGGAGACGCCGATAGGTACGTACGTGATGAGATGAGATGAATTCAAAATATTGCATTGCTTCTCAATCTCGCGTCAAACTATTGCATTGCTGACGACGTCTGTTTCGCTCTGCCCTGCCTAGCAAACGTTGGATGAGCCTGGCTGACTGCTGCAGCTCGTACCTGCCGGCCGAGGACTCGCTCTCCGGCCTCGACTCCTGCTACAACGACTCCACCGGCTCGCCGTCCACGGCGTCGGCGAGGGCCACCAGGGCCAGCAAGAACATCGTTGAGGAGAGGGACCGGCGCAGGCGGCTCAACGAGAAGCTCTACGCCATCCGCGGCGTCGTCCCAAACATCACCAAGGTCTACTTCATACTAGCTAGTACAGTTTGATTTGATAGGGTTTTCTCTTAATTTGTGCGGCGTTAGATGGACAAGGCGTCCATCATCCAGGACGCCGTCGCATACATCGAGGAGCTGCAGGAGCAGGAGCGCCGGATCCTCGCCGAGGTGTCCGACCTCGAGGCCGGCGGCTGCACCGCCGTGGTGGTCAAGTCGGAGGCCTCCACCGGTAGCGAGGGGGTGGAGGACGCCGGCGTTGGCTTCTCGCCGCCGAAGAAGACGAGGAGGACTGCCTCCTCCTCCATCAACGACCCCGTCACTTCTCCTGCAACGCATCCGGTCCTCCTTGAGGTAAAGATTGCTCGCCGGAGAAGTTGAGTAGCATTTTTCGGGTCTTTGTATATAAAATGATCGAGAAGTCCAAATGTAAATCTAGTGAGAATGTTTCTGACCAAAAGAATAAAAAAAACTTGTGTAACAACTAAAATGTTAGCAAAGAGAAATACTCTATGAAACATTTTATAGACAACAAAACGCTTCCAAGATAACATGGCAAATGTGAAACATTTTGGGGCAACTCTATGAAACAAGACCAGGATGTCAAAACACACCATTGAATAACCGCGTGGTTTATCATTTCTACAGCTGGAGGTGATGCCCATAGCGGAGAAGCTGGCGGTGGTGAGCATGAGGCATGACAACGCGCAACACGTCATGGCGAAGATGTACAAGGCGCTCGATCCGCTCCGTCTCAAGGTCATCACCTCAAGTGTCACCTTCGTGGACGGCCGCACAGTCCACACAATGTTCATCGAGGTAGCCATCCGTGATTTGCTGCATTTCTCGTCCAATTAGTTTCCTCTAGTTCTCCTCCTGATTTCATGAACGAAAAGCTTGCTTCCATCTCTTTCGCTCGGTCGCTCTCGAATTCTTTGAGTGATGTCACATGAATGACATCATAAGGAATGTCACTGTTGGTTATGGGAGTTCATCTATACTAATATAAAAAGACCTAAATGGGCAGATCCAATTAATCTCGGCCATCAAAACATGCAATCCAACGACCTAGACTGCTTCAATGTCGAGCGCTCAACACGTTTAGCGTGCAGTTAATTTCATGTCAAATATAGTCTAATCACATAATAACACGCAAATAATATCATACTTAATATCCGCATGCACTTAATATACTTTCAAATTAACGTGCATTGCACGTACACATTGACTAGTAAATTTAGGAGTCATGTTTTACTTCACAAGGGAACCAAGTCCCTATTTGGTTTCAAAGGAAAATTACGGCAATAGTGGGGAAACACAATTCATACAGAAAGTTTTCTCTTCAGCCCACTTGGAACGTAGGATAGCAGCCCCACCCCCCCCCCCCCCCCCCCCCCCCCCCAAAAAAGTTTTTTCCTATCTTGTGCTCCAAACGAGGCCTAAGAGGGTTGCCATCATCTCTTGTTCTTCAACCCTGTCCAATTTTTGTATGTTCTGCATTTTTTGCTTTTATCATTGGATAACTGAGACGATTTTGCACATGCTCGAAATCCAGCCCACAGGTGGGAGATATTTGAAAAAGCATTGTGAAAAAAAGTAAATGTATAGGCATGATTTGAAGGTTTGGATACAATTTTTCTTGTCTATTATTTAGTTTCATGGATATGATTATGAAAAATATTATTGAAAAAATAACCATAAAAGAATGTATCATCTAACAAATTTTCATCTAACATGTCATCCTAATGGAAGACGACAAAGAAATAATGGGCACCAGTAGAGAATCATTCACCATTTCAATCTCCCCAAGTTCCCCACATCACCGACACCTCATTAGTCAGTGAGAGGCAAGGGAACCACTTATCAATGCTTGGTGTTCATTTCTTATACGTTCTTTGTTAGGTTTGTGTGCTTTCGGCGGTTGAGATGGTGTCATGCCGAACATAGATATTTTGGCTCCATCACTTCCCTGGCATTGTTATCATGGTCTAGGTCTACCATATAGAGCCAATGGTTCTCATTAGTAGTCGCTTCATACTTTTTATATTCTTCCTCCTCAATGCTGACTAGGCATCATTTTGACAAGTTTTCCATGTGAGACGTTCGACCCGTACATGGCTCATTTAAAAAAAATCTTGAGGTGTGCAACTATTAAGTCTCTTTAAACGTTATGAGGTTGGCTCTTTAGACCTTATGAAGTTAGTCCAGCTTGTATGGAATTTGTAACTTCATCATCAGGTACATGGGGAAACATCAAGATGGGATCTAAAGATGTCCGCTTCGAAGGACCTTGACATGATCTTTGGTCTTGTTGTTGGTTTTCATTTCAGGTCTTCTGATCTACTGGACTTTATTTCATGAATCAATAGAGCCATGCCGCTGTTCTGAAAAAGGGATTGCCAGCAAACTTATTGCATAACATAATTTTTCCAATTACGTTGATCAATGACCGTGTTGCCAGTTCATATGACTATGTATTTTAGTCACACTTTCTTTCATACGACTCATTAGACATGCGTTGGCTTGACTTAAGCTTGTGACCACATGGATTACACATATGCATTTGCTAGCATGCACATAATTTCACTACATTTTGTGCAAATATCTGCAGCCATTTATATTCTTTGAAAATCTAGTTATTATATTTTTCAGATGGAAGAAACGGATAGTGTTGAGACGATCAAGGAGATGGTACAGGCTGCACTCAGCCATCTCGAATTCTTGATGTGAGAAGAAGCCCAAAAAAGTCCATGAGTCACTGATGAAGATTAAGTGTCTCAAAGAATGCGTAATGGGCACCCCAACTACTGATGCTCCATCATGATCAATATCATGGAGGAGAGCGCGTGGTTTGGTCCAATCTGGTACTACAACATTCTAATAAAAGTGACTACAACTGCAATCACTTGTATGGCCCAAAAAATAGTAATTGTGCCTAGAATTTATGTAAGCTCATAGTATTAGTACTCCCTCCCTTGGGATTTGTGAGGACATCTCCATACATAATTATAGAACTTCAGTTCAGTTTACATCTTTGTGCACCCAACTACTGGTATGAAATCTGCACTTTAACTTTACCATGGTCGGCATTGCAGATTCTTTTTACATATTGATCAGGGTAAAAGGTAATATAATCTCGAAAGGCGATGGTGTGACCCTCGTCATCACGATCATAGTGAGTTGCAACGTGCAGGTCCAGGTAGAGTATCAGGAGCGGCTCCATGTATATCGGAACAGCCACACACTTCCGCGATAGCGGGAGCTCGCCATCGATGACCTCCTCCTTGTTCTCTTCTCCACGAGAAAAGAGCACGACACTCTCACCGTCGTAGAGTTCGTGGTGCGCGGTGATCTCGCCATAGACATGGTAGACGGTGCCAGTCCCAGTGGCACCGGCCGGGAGGCGCGAGATCAAGGTTGACGTACACGTTGGCCTATATAGCCTTGTGCAGCGCCATGAAGGTCATGTCTATCTTGCGGCCGTGTCTATGACTTTGTTGCACGCGTACAGGTTCACCGTGAACGAGAAGTTTCCATTGTCGTGATCATTGGTTTCGCCGTTGTCCCCCGGGATCTTGATTTTGACCCAGAAGGTGTCCGTCAGGGCGCTCCTCGACTCGAGTATCAGATTGTTCTGTGGATCGACGATGTCTCCTCTTTGCGAGGACCAGATGTGGCAACCAAAGCCGTCGGTGGCGGCAAAGGACCCCGTGAAGTGGAAACGAGGGCGCACGGTGAAGAGCTCCACCCGGTACTTAGAAAAGGAGTAGGCTAAGTTCAGGTTTTTGCTGTCTCCGTTGTAGTCGATCATGTGACCGGGTGGTGGATAGTCCCTCTCGTCACAGCTATCGCCGTCTCCTCGCTGATGTAGTTGGCCATGTCCTGCGGTCTGTAGAACCCCCCATTGTCGACATCATCATACTCGCTAGCTGCTCCTGCGGTCGTCGTCGTCATCATCATCGCCGCTGTCGTTCACGATGACGCCGTCATTGCCGATGCGATGGAGCCCGCTTCGATCATTGTCGCCCCCGACGCCTTCATCGCCGATGCCATGGTACCCATCGCCGGCATTGTCGTCAACCTCTTTCTGGTTGAACTCGGCAGCAGAGTCTTTCGTCTCTGCCGTTCCTGTTCCGATAGCGGGCTCAGTGGTGCATGTCTGCAGGTCGCCCAAGATGGCCCTCGGGGATGGTCTTTCCGGCGGCCCTCCGGCGGCAGCCATACCGCGCACGCCCTTGCCAAGAGTCGCCGGCGGTGATGAAAACCTAGAGCGATCGATCTGGTTGATTAACTACTTCGGTCTCCTGAGACGGACCTTCTAATTTATCCACGTCAGCCATCAAACCTGGGCCGGGCCTGGTTCTGTGTACAGTTCCTGGCCCAGTCGAGGAGGGAGACACAAACCTGGACCGAAACTGGTTCGGCGCATTAACTTCCCTGGACCAAGACCACCGTCCGAAGGGGAAAAACGAGAGAATACAGCGAGAACGGCGGCGGCGGCGGCGGCGCCACACTTGCCGGCGATGTACGCGGAAACGGAGCCCGGCGGCGCCGCGGAGCGCACGGCGTTCCGGCGGGCCGAGAAGCAGTACAAGCTCTACAAGCCACCCAGTCGCAAGGGCAGGTCGAAATCCAGGTCTCTCTCTCTCCCTGTCTCTCTGCCATCTCTGTGCGGAAACAGCATAGCAGAACCCTGACTTTTCAAGCGCTACAGGGGCAAGCAAGCCGGTGGTGGTGGGTTTGGCGGCGGCGGGGACCTGTCCGCGGTGGTCGACTTCCACGCGCTGCTTGCTGCCGGAGAAGGCGAGCTGCCCGCCGGGATCCGGAGGTGCGACCGCGCCGGCTTCCACCTGCCCGTGTTCTGCTTCCTCGACCGGCCGGGTAACTCCACAATTTCTCCCAATATTGCTTTGTTTTCGATACTTACGATTATTCTTGATCCAGTTTGGATTTCTGTTCTTACAAATTTGCAAGTCAGGACATTGCATTTGAACAGCGGCAACTTACAAAATTTCTTCCTGATTCTGGTTTTGGGTCATAAAATTATTTCTTACTCCCTCCGTCCCGTAATATAACAACTATATTATGGGACGGAGGGAGTAATTGTTTATTCCAGTGCTTGTGCAATTTTCACATTAATGCTAACTTTGTCCCAAACATGAGCGGCAGAGAATGTCAAATTTTCATATGGAACTCATGATTTCCCTTAACCCCTCCTATGTGGAACATATGCTATGCCTGAACTATTATGTCAGCAAGTTCTTCATCATGAGTATATCTGTATATGTGTATCCAAAAAGGAGGACGAATGGCATCATAACTTTTGAGTAATTAGGGTTTTGCTTGCCTATTTATGTCAACATTTCAGGTTCCAACACTTGATCGTCACACCTAATATCCATCAATCATCGTAATCTCATTATAATGTTCGTTTGTGAAATAGTACTGATAATACCCTTCGCGCCTCAATTTTTGTAGGATTCTATTTCATCCCTGGTGCTCTATCAACTGAGGAACAATGCTATTGGATCAGGGAAAGCTTGAAAACATTCCCACAGCCTCCTAATAGAACTAACTTGACTGCTACATACGGTCCAATTTCTGACTTGTTCATCGCTGCTAAAAACCAAAAGATTTTGGTTGAAGTGCAAAGTTCCAATGGCCAAGAAAGAATTGAGCAGAATAATGTTGGGGAAAATGCACATCCGGGTAAATTCAAATTTGTGGATGGCTCAGAGATCCAAAAGGAGGAAAGACCTAAGTCGACCATGGCAGCTGCTCTTGTGCGCAAGCTCCGGTGGAGCACCCTTGGCTTGCAATTTGATTGGTCAAAAGTATGTATGTACAATGAATGTGTCTTTATTTTCATTTTTCTTGAATTTAATTCTTTTAGCTTGTGATGGTATTAAAATTTGATGCTTTACATATGAATATGAATAAACCAGCAGGCATAATTTTCTTCAAATTTTTCTGCAGTTGTGACAAACAAGCCCAATTCATTATAATCATATTATGATGATGATGAATTCATAATTCCATGTTAGCGCATAACAAGTTTTATTACTTAAGGAGCTTTGTTTGCTTATGATAGTTCTTCCTTGAAAGCTATTTTTAAGCATGATGATCTCTGAAATCATTATGCAACTAATCCCAGTGTGCATACATCATACGCTAATATCATGATGTAACTTATTCTCGTACTCAGCCATGAAACTTGATAGCTGCAATCTCTTGCGCGGTGCTCGCAGTTAATTAAAATCATGTACTTATTGCACTGTAAGATACGCTTTTGGTCGCAACTGCATATTAACCAGTTCCTGTTTCTGTCAGCGTAACTATGATGTATCGCTTCCACACAACAAGATTCCAGATGACCTTGCTACTCTAGCAAAAAAGATGGCTGTTCCAGCAATGCCTTCTGGAGAAGAATTCACTGCAGAAGCGGCCATCGTTAACTATTATGGTCCAAGTATGTAGCTTGTCTTTTCAAACAGTGAATAACCTAACCTCGTAGATATACTGATATACACCATGGCACATTACCTCGAAGTTGCATGCTTGCCTCTCTGTCCATACAACAATAAGCTTTGACTTCTGTAGGCGACATGCTTGGTGGCCATGTTGATGACATGGAAGCAGATTGGACAAAACCTATTGTGAGCATAAGGTACTACGGTTCAGTTGCTTATATAATGATCTTCATTTGAGTGTAGTCTCTTACTTTTTTGTTGTTTTAGTTTGGGTTGCAAGTGTATTTTTCTGCTTGGAGGGAAGACAAGGGATGAAGCTCCAACGCCAATGTTCCTGCGAAGTGGTGATATTGTACTGATGGCTGGGGAAGCACGAGAGCGCTTCCATGGTAATTTATTTATTTTTAATGGGAAAAATTTATGTCTTAATAAGAAAGTAAACTGAAATACCATGGATCATCAGCTTTGTAGAATAACCCATGGCCTCTATTCTACAGGTGTCCCACGGATCTTCACAGAGGGTGACCAGCAAGATATCTCTGGGCTGGTATCAGAACTATCTGATGATGATGACCGCTTTATATTGGACTACATTCATAATTCAAGGATAAATATCAACATAAGACAAGTATACTGAAGCTACTTTAGTTATTATTGAAAGTTTGCTCTCCTGCTGCCTCTCGGGCCTACACTAGATGAGCAATTGTTTGATTAACTGTGTCTGGAGTTTGTTTCTGAAATGTTGCTGGAAGATGGGGTAATTTATTGATCGGGGGAAGCGTTCATCTTCTTTCAAAGGGTAGGCCTTCCATGGACAGGGCATTTTTGATAGTTTCGTACCCTCAGCAAGACCCCAGTTATCATTAAAAAAATCCAGCTAATGCGAGAGAATGTAAATCACTTAATGGCTTACTGCCTGATGTGTGAGAAGTTGTTCATCTTGAGTATTCTTTTCCAGGAAATTTACTTGCCAATATCTCTATCTGTTGATTCGTTGAACAAAAACGTACCTTCTGCAGTGCAGATGGACAAGCTACATGTAAATTGGTCAGATGGGTTCATATTTTTTTCAGCCAGTGTCCTATCAAATATAGAAATGTTTGGGCACAATTCAAAGTCACGGAGAAGTCAGCAATTTGACATGTGATCTTCTTGTGTTGGCTCTTAGTCTTACCATAGGTCATTATGTCAATATTCAGTCGTCTCCTTAACTGCCTTCGTTTTCGTCCCTTTGTCGATCGATAATGGCAACTCATTGTCTCCATGGAAAATAAGAAATAAAATTGTATTTGCTTAAACTGGATGTTTTGACAAGGTTGTGTCATCAAGGTTAATTGTATGCATTTGGGGTTAAGTGAATGTATGGCAAGAAGCTGTGTACACTATTT
Source organism: Triticum aestivum (assembly GCF_018294505.1). Classification (NCBI taxonomy): domain Eukaryota; kingdom Viridiplantae; phylum Streptophyta; class Magnoliopsida; order Poales; family Poaceae; genus Triticum; species Triticum aestivum. The sequence continues at coordinate 15,382,536 of NC_057800.1, forward strand.
GTAGCCTTTCCGGTGGCAAAATGCAGATAATATAAGTAGAACAGCTGTAGTCTTTTCACTTAGCAAAGTGCAGATTACATGAAGTAAAGCTGGATGGCAATTATATGCTTCTTGTATGGGCAGAATACAACCATCGGCTATAGTAGAGGGAGAAGACTGGATGGGATGTAAATCTCTCATCTCATCAAACATGTGAACTATTTCTCAACAATCTCTTGGATCTGCTCCGGAGTCGAGATTGACGCACTGGTATCGAAATCAGCACTCTCCAACTGCTTGCGCAACTGCATTGGCAATAATGTCAAGGTAAGCGTTATGCATTGCTTCTTCTGCTGATAAACGGTCAAAACAAAACTCTGTTTGTGTATGTTTTACTGAAAGGGGACGAGCATAGAGAACATACAGTCTCAAGTATGACAGATTGGCTCTCGGGGCTGTATTTTCTAATTTGAACCAACATCTCCAGTTGCTGCAACAGCAATTAAAAGGATCTAATTACCATCTTCAATACAGTTAAGATGGATGTTTTGAAGAAGGCACTATAAAAACATCTTTGCCTCACCTGTTGTTGCAATTCCTGTTGAGTGTGCATTTTCTCGGCAAACTCTAGAGGCTCAAGCTCGGCCTCGTCAATAGCCATCTCTTCTCTATCAAATTAAATGGGGAAATAATCAGAACATGGCTTTTAGACAATAGTTCAGGTGAAGTTTGTAAACCACAAACTATTCTTGCCAGAGAGCAGAGGGCAGGTAACTGTGGCTTTATATTCATTTTACTTGTTCCGTTTTATAGCTGGTGGATTAACTGATACAGCTCTTTTCCTTGAAAATAAATAAATAAAAGAACACACCACTACACAGATCAATGTGGACTATATTCAAACTTGCACTACCATATAAGTTGTTTTAATTAGAAAAATTAATATGTCACTGAATTATGTAAAGGCCATGCAACATTAGAACTAATATATGAATCTATGGGGTGTAACATACACAAATGAGATCAGAAAACTGCTAAATCCAAAATAGTGAATAAATAAATTAAGGTTTACTGGCAGGTCTCTTAGCCCACTACTAACTCCGTCCGGCTTTATTAGGCCCCCTCTTATTTTGGGCTAAAGTTTGACAATAAATTTCACTAATAAATTGTATAATATGTGTCACAAAAAACTATACTATGAGAAAGCTCTTTCAAATACAAAGCTAACAATATGCTTTTTGTATCATATAATTTATATTTTATTAGTTTGATAGATGATCAAAGTTTGACCCAAAATATACAAGAAAAAAAATCAGTAGGCTCTCACTTGGCAACAAACTGGTAGAATTTAATCATCAAATCCATGTCATTCTCATACACGACGTTCACCTTTCCCAGGCAGCTAATACCAAAACCTGGATCTGATGTTCAGAAATTACATGTCAGCGTAAGTCATGCATGAAACATTACTGTATATATCAAGTCAAAGAAAATCATGATTCATTCAGAACCCTTCTATAAGAAAAATAAATTAGCAATCTTACTTAGCGTACAAGTGATAAGTAGAAGTTTGATTTTTTTTTTTACATCTACAAAGCATTTTATAGACTTGACGCAACAAGGACTCCATGGCAGACGGCGAATTGATTCCAAAGCGCTGAAGATTACAACATGATGCATTTGGACACAGTTGAAGCAGAAACTACAAACATTTGGTGATGTCTTTGCGTTGGTCAGCTATGAGCAATTGGTTGTTCAGATTTTTGACTTGCATCCAAGATCACTACACTGTTGCTGCTGTGGACTCATAGTTTTCTACCAGACCAAACTCACGATCGATTTATCACATAACAAAAGATTGATTTCCTTCATTATTCAGCACAAATATTTTTCAATCGGCATCGTGTATTCTACGTACCTGAAGCTGCGTTGTGTTGCAACCCATCATATGAAGAGAGATTTAATTTAAGAAGTAAAATTCCTAGTAAATGAATACACTGATCATGGCTGTAAGGCAGTGGCAGCAACAGTGGGCTATTGGCTAAACAGTAACTCCATGTATGGCACATGTACTCACTGTCAATACCTAGCATTTGACAGGAAGTATGGACCTCTTCAATAAACTAAATTTCCATACATCAGGATATGTTACATAGCTTAACAAATATGCTACTCCCTCCGATTCATATTAATTGTCACTCACTTAGTACAAGGTACAAAGTTGTACTAAGTGAGCGACAATTAATATGGATCGGCGGGAGTACCAATCGTTGAAATCTTTCTAGTTTCTACATGACTAAATTCTGCATTTGGGCATCACTACTAACATAGACATGGTAGGCCATTGTCAATTCGAACCTCACATCTGCACAAGAATCGCTGGAGCAAAGCAAGCCAGAAAAGACATGGAGCTAAGAATGCAGTTAGGAACATATACCGATCCCCATCTCGCGAAGGATCTCCTCTTGCACCTCGGTGGTCACCGCCACGGCCTCCTGTGGAACAAGAAGAACACACGGATACTGTAAGAGGGAGGCTCCACACGAACTAAACCATCTACCATCCAATCCAAGTCGGTCACATTTCAAGAATTGTCCAAACTGAATGAAATTACAGAGGACCGAGTCAATTCACTTCAATTGCATCTGCACAAATTACAGATACTACTACTGCTGCTAGCAAAGGAATGCGGGGGAAAGAACAGAGAAAGATTTCCAACCTGCTTGTCGCTGACGGCGTCGGCGATTCGGTCCTTGAACTCTGGAACTCCGCGGCAAAGACCACGATTAGGAAGGGGAGGAAAGTGACGGGGGATCAGTGTTGAAGGAAAATAAGTCGGCGGGATGGGATGGGAGACCTGGGAGCGAGGTGAGGAAGGAGAAGCGGGAGAAGAGGTGGAGCAGCTGCTCCCTCGTCATCATGCTCCCGCCGCCGGCCGCCGTCGCCATGGCAGCTCCCCACACTCTCTCCTCGAGTCCTACGGTCCTACCAACCTTTGTGTGGCTCGTGCTGCTCCTCCTGAGCGAATCCGGATCTCTTATGGGCCTGGGCCATGCCGGGCCGTACAGGGCTCATCTAGTTCCGCTCTAAGTTTCTCAATCTGAACAAAAATGAAACAAGTTTCCTGAAAAAACAAACGAGATCTCACTAACTTGAGGAATTCAGACCCAATTTCTCCATACCTGTTTTTGCTAGTAGCAGAGGGCCCTTCGTGCCTTTTAAAAACCCAAGATGAATCACCTCACCTCAGTGGATTTCGAGTAGCTCCGTCGGCTCCATCGATAAGCCACTTGCTTTTTGCAGATGATAGCCTGCTGTTTGTTAAAGCCAGTTCTTTCGAAGCAAATGAGTTGTCTTCCTTGATGGATAATTATTGCAATGCCTCGGGCCAGAGAATAAACTTATCAAAATCCTCGGTGTTTTTCAGTAAGGGCTGCCCAACTTCTCTCAAAATCGAGGTAAAGAATGCAGTGAATATTACAAATGAATCGCTTACAGATAGATATCTGGGAATGCCATCTGATGTGGGTAATTGTAAGAATGGAGCTTTCAAATTTTTAAAAGACAGAGTCTGGAACAAGGTAAAAGGGTGGACGGAGAAGCTTCCGTCAGCGGGAGGCAAAGAAGTTTTGATTAAATCTGTTGCACAGGCGGTCACTGCATATTCCATGTCTTACTTCAAACTTCCCCGTGGCCTTTATGAGCACATTAACTCATTGATCGGAAAATTTTGGTGGGGCAGCAAAGAAGGGCAGAGGAAGCCAAGTTGGGTCTCCTGGAGTACGATGACTAGGCCGAAATATTGTGGAGGGCTTGGATTTCATGCCATAGAGCTTTTCAATCTAGCCCTCCTAGCCAGACAGGCGTGGAGAATCTTAACGGGTCCAGTCTCCCTCAACGCTCGAGTACTGAAGGCCAAGTACCACCTTGGTGTTGATTTTTTTAACTCTAAGTTGGGCTCGGCTCCTTCACAAATCTGGCAGGCCACTATGGATGGCCTGGATGTTCGCACCCAAGGGCTGATCAGGCGCATCGGTGATGGACTCACCAGACACATATGGGAACGGAACTAGCTGCCAAGACTAGCCAACATGAGACCTATATTAAGCAGGGTTGCAGACCCACCTCAGTGGGTCGGTCAACTGATTCTGTCGAGTGCGGATTGGGACCGAGTTGTTGTCTCGGAGATCTTTCTACCAACGGATGTGCGGGCAATCATGTCCATACCCTTGTGCACTAGACACATTGATGAGTTTCGTCCTAGGTACATAAAAAGAACATAGCTTCCTCTGTTCGATCTGCCTACCGCATGCTTGTTGACACCAAAATGAGGAGAGAAGCATGGCTTGAGGGTCGTGCTAATTCTTTAGACACCAGCAGAGAAACCAAGGCTTGGGAGAATCTATGGAAAGTTGATGTTCCGTCCAAAGTAAAAATCTTCTTATGGAGTCTCGCCCAACAGTCAATTCCCATAGCGGATGTGCTAAACCATCGGAATATGTTGACCAGCACAACGTGCAGTTTATGCGGGGCTGAAGATTCATGTCAACACTCTTTGCTTCATTGCACAGTAGCTCGGTATGATTGGGCGCTACTGAAGGAAATATGCCCTGGAGGCAATAATAAAGTTGTTATTTTATATTTCCTTATTCATGATAAAGTTTTATTATTCATGCTAGAATTGTATTAATCGGAAACTTAAATACATGTGTGAATATATAAACAAATACCGTGTCCCTAGTAAGCCTCTACTAGACTAGCTCGTTGATCAAAGATGGTTAAGGTTTCCTAACCATAGACATGTGTTGTCATTTGATAACGGGATCACATCATTAGGAGAATGATGTGATGGACAAGACCATCTGTTAGCTTAGCATATTGATCGTTCAGTTTATCGCTATTGCTTTCTTCATGTCAAATACATATTCCTTTGACTATGAGATTTTGCAACTCCCGGACACCGGAGGAATACCTTGTGTGCTATCAAACGTCAATGTAACTGGGTGATCATAAAGATGCTCTACAGGTATCTCCGAAGGTGTTTATTGAGTTGGCATAGATCGATATTAGGATTTGTCACTCCGTGTATCGGAGAGGTATCTCTGGGCCCTCTCGGTAATACACATCATAAGCTTGCAAGTAAATGACTAAGGAGTTAGTCACGAGGTGATGTATTACAGAACGAGTAAAAAGACTTGCTGGTAACGAGATTGAACTAGGTATAGAGATACCGACGATCGAATCTTGGGCAAGTAACATACCGATAGAAAAGGGGAATTACGTATGTTGTCATAACAGTTCGACCGATAAAGATCTTCGTAGAATATGTAGGAGCCGATATGGGCATCCAGTTTCCGCTATTGGTTATTGACCGGAGAGGAGTCTCGGTCATGTCTACATAGTTCTCGAACCCGTAGGGTCCGCAAGCTTAACGTTCGTTGACGATATAGTATTACATGAGTTATGTGATTTGGTGACCGAATGTTGTTTGGAGTCCCGGATGAGATCAAGGACATGACGAGGAGTCTCGAAATGGTCGAGAGGTAAATATTGATATATAGGACGATGGTATTTGGACACCGGAAGTGATTCGGAGGGTACCGGGTACTTATCGAGTCACCGGAAAGGAGTTTCGGGCACCCCCGGCAAAGATATGGGCCTTATGGGCCAAGAGAGGGAACACACTAGCCCACAAGGGGCTGGTGCGCCCCTATAGTGGCCGACCATATGAGCAAGATAAGGAAAGAGGGGAGGGAAAGGAAAGTGTGGAGTAGGACTCCCCCTTCTTTCCCTCCCCCCTCTTTCCTTCCCCCTTGTTGATACAAGGAAGGGGGCGTAGGGCAAGGCAGTAGCCCTAGGGCTGCCTCCATGTCTCTTGGGGCGCCCTAGGGGCTGCCTCCTCCCCTCCCACCTATATATACATGGGTAGGGAGCGCAACACAAAGAACACAACATTGTCTTAGCCATGTGCGGCGCCCCGTCCATCGTTTACTCCCTCGGTCATATTTTCGTAGTGCTTAGTCAAAACCCCGCGGAGATCACATCACCGTCACCATCACCACGCCGTCGTGCTACCGGAACTCATCTACTACTTCGACCATCTTGCTGGATCAAGAAGGCGAGGACGTCACCGAGATGAACGTGTGCTGAACGCGGAGGTGTCGTACGTTCGGTACTTGATCGGTTGGATCGCGAAGAAGTTTATGCATAGATGATATGCACGAGTAGAACACAAAGAGTTGTGGGCGGTAATAGTCATACTTCTTACCACCAATGTCTTATTTTGATTCGGCGGTATTGTGGGATGAAGCGACCCGAACCAACCTTACATGTCCACGCACATGAGACCGGTTTCACCGACAGGCGTGCAACTAGTTTTGCATAAAGGTGGCTCGCAGGTGTATGTTTCTCCTACTTTAGTTGAATCGAATTTGACTATGGACGGTCCTTGAAGAAGGTTAAAACAACAAACTTGGTGAAACACCATTGTGGTTTTATGCGTAGGTAAGAATGGTTCTTGCTAGAAGCCCATAGCAGCCACGTAAAACTTGCAACAACAAAGTAGAGGATGTCTAACTTGTTTTTGCAGGGCATGTTGTGGTGTGGTATGGTCAAGACATGATGTGATAAATGTTATTGTATGAGATGATCATGTTTTGTACGTTATCGACAACCGGCAGGAGCCTTATGGTTGTCTCTTTATTGTATGAAATGCAAACGTCATGTAATTGCTTTACTTTATCACTATGCATCAGCGATAGTTGTAGAAGCAATAGTTGGCGAGACGACCACGACGCTATGATGGATATCAAGGTGTCGAGCCAGTGACGATGGAGATCATGACGATGCTTTGGAGGTGGAGATAAAAAACACAAGATGATGATGGCCATATCATGTCACATATTTTGATTGTATGTGATGTTTATCTTTTATGCATCTTATTTTGCTTAGAACGACAGTAGCATTATAAGATGATCCCTTCACTAAATTTCAAGATATAAGTGTTCTATCTGAGTATGCAGCGTTGCGAAAGTTCATCGTTTCGAGACACTACGTGATGATCGGGTGTGATAGACTCTACGTTCACATACAACGGGTGTAAGCCAGATTTACACACGCGGAATACTTGGGTTAAACTTGATGAGCCTAGCATGTACAAACATGGTCTCGGAACACTAGAGACCGAAAGGCCGAACATGAGTCATATAGTAGATATGATCAACATGGAGATGGTTCACCATTGATGACTACCCCATCTCACGTGATGATCGAAAATGGGTTAGTTGATTTGGATCATGTATAACTTAGGCAACTTGAGGGATGTTGATTTAAGTGGGAAGTAATTTGATTAATTGAACTTAATTTATCATGAACTTAGTCTTAATAATTTTGCATATATATGTTGTAGATTGATTGCGGCTTGAACTACGTCGGTATTTCCCCAAAGAGGAAGGGGTAATGCAGCACAACAACGGTAGGTATTTCCCTCGGTGATGAGACCAAGGTTATCGAACCAGTAGGAGAATCACGCAACACTACGTAAACAGCACCTGCAGACAAAGAACAAATACTTGCAACCCGACATGTTAAAGGTGTTGTCAATCCCTTTCAGGTAACGGTGTCAGAAATTGTCGAGTTGACGGGATAAAAACATGATAGATTGGATAAATAGATCTCGAATAAATTCAAAATAAAATAAAGTGCAGCAAGGTATTTTTGGGTTTTTGGAAATATAAATCTGAAAATAAAAGCGAATAAAAATAGATCTCAAAGGCAAATATAATAAAGAAGAGACCCGGGGGACGTAGATTTCACTAGTGGCTTCTCTCGAGAAGATAGCATATGGTGGGTAAACAAATTACCGTTGACAATTGATAGAACTTCAAATAATTATGACGATATCCAGGCAATGATCATTATATAGGCATCACGTCCAAGATTAGTAGACCGACTCCTGCCTGCATCTACTACTATTACTCCACACATCGACCGCTATCCAACATGCATCTAGTGTATTAAGTTCATGGAGAAATGGAGTAATGCAATAAGAATGATGACGTGATGTAGACAAGATCTATTTATGTAGAAATAGACCCCATCTTCTTATCCTTAATAGCAACAATACATACGTGTCGGTTCCCCTTCTGTCACTGGGATCAAGCACCGTAAGATCGAACCCATCACAAAGCACATCTTCCCATGGCAAGAAAAATCGATCTAGTTGGCCGAACTAAACCGAAGATTCGAAGAAGAAATACAAGGCTATAAGTAATCATGCATATGAGAGATCAAAAGACTCAAATAACTTTCATGGATAAAAACATAGATCTGATCATAAACTCAAAGTTCATCGGATCCCAACAAACACACCGCAAAAAGAGTTACATCAAATAGATCTCCAAGAGACCATTGTATTAAGAATCAAAAGAGAGAGGAAGCCATCTAGCTACTAACTATGGACCCCTAGGTCTACAATGAACTACTCACGCATAATCGGAGAGGCACCAATGAGGATGATGAGCCCCTCCGTGATGGTGTCTAGATTGGGTATCTGGTTTCTGGAACTTGCGGCGGATGGAATTGATTTTCGTCGACTCCCCTAGGGTTTTTGGAATATTGGGGTATTTATAGAGCAAAGAGGTGGTGCGGGGGGTCACCGAGGTGGGCACAACCCACCTGGGCGCGCTTGGGCCCCCAGGCGCGCCCTGGTGGGTTGTGCTCCCCTCGGTGACCCCCTCTGGTACTTCTTGCGCCCAATAGGTGTCTTCTGGTCCAGAAAAAATCTCCAAAAAGTTTCGTTGGGTTTGGACTCCGTTTGGTATTGATTTTCTGCAAAGTAAAAAACAAGGAAAAAACAGCAACTGGCACTAGGCACTATGTCAATAGGTTGGTCCCAAAAAAATGATATAAAGTTGATATAAAATGATTGTAAAACATCCAAGAATGATACAATAACATCATGGAACAATAAAAAATTATAGATACATTGGAGACGTATCTCGTCCTTGAGTAGGTAAATGGTAAAAACAGAATTTTTGATGTGGAATGCTGCCTAACATGTTCATCACATATTCTTTTCTTTGTAGCATGGACATTTGGACTTTTATATGATTCAAAGCAATAGTCTAGTTTTGACATGAAGATTTCAATACTCAAGCATATCAACAAGCAACCATGTCTTTCAAAATATCAACACTAAAGCAAGTTATCCCTACCCCATTATGCTCAATCATTGATCCATTCATGAAACTCACTCACATATTAGCTACACCCAATGCTCAAGTACGGTCATAGTGCCCCTTAGTTGGTGCTTTATAAGACAAGATGGAGACTTAAGTAAAAATAAAAATTGCATAAAGTAAAAGAAAGGCCCTTCGCAGAGGGAGGTAGGGATTTGTAGAGGTGCCAGAGCTCAAAGCGAAAAAGATGGAGATAAAACATTTTGGGTGGCATGCTTTTCCTGTCAACAAAAACGATCGAGTAGTTCCCAATACTTTCCATGCTAGATATATCATGGGCGGTTCCCAAACAGAAAATGAAGTTTATTCCTTTTTCCACCATACTTTCACTTTCCATGGCTAGCTGTATCCACGGGTGCCTTCCATACCAACACTTTCCTAGGAATTTATTATTTGACAACATAAAGTAAATTCATTTTTCATTTTGGGACTGGGCATCCTTAATACCTTTGCCGTACTCTCGTGCAATGAAAAGTGAATAAACACTCATCTTGAGAATAACACATCTAGCATGGAAATATATCAGCCACCCTTACCATTTCGTGAGCAGTACGAGTACACAAAAGAGAAATTTATTTTGAAAATTAGAGATGGCACATACAGATTTGCTTAGAACGGCAAAATAATACCGCATATAGGTAGGTATAGTGGACTCATGTGGCAAAACTGGTGAGGGAGTCCTGGATTAGGGGGTCTCCATTGGCCGGACTATCTCCATTGGCCGGACTGTTAGACTATGAAGATACAAGATTGAAGACTTCTTCTCGTGTCCGGATGGGACTCTACTTGGCGTGGAAGGCAAGCTAGGCAATACGGATATGGATATCTCCTCCTTTGTAACCGACCTTGTGTAACCCTAACCCTCTCCGGTGTCTATATGAACCGAAGGGTTTTAGTCCGTAGGACAACAATCACAACATACAATCATACCATAGGCTAACTTCTAGGGTTTAGCCTCTCTGATCTCGTGGTAGATCTACTCTTGTACTACCCATATCATCAATATTAATCAAGCAGGACGTAGGGTTTTACCTCCATCAAGAGGGCCCGAACCTGGGTAAAACATCGTGTCCCCTGCCTCCTGTTACCATCCGGCCTAGACGCATAGTTCGGGACCCCCTACCCGAGATCCGCCGGTTTTGACACCGACATTGGTGCTTTCATTGAGAGTTCCTCTGTGTCGTCGCCGTTAGGCTTGATGGCTCCTACTATCATCGATAGCGATGCGGTCCAGGGTGAGACTTTTCTCCCCGGACAGATCTTCGTATTCGGCGGCTTTGCACTGCGGGCTAATTCGCTTGGCCATCTGGAGCAGATTGAAAGCTACGCCCCTGGCCATCAGGTCAGATTTGGAAGTTTGAACTACACGGCCGACATCCGCGGAGACTTGATCTTCGACGGATTCGAGCCACAGCCGGGCGCGCCGCACTGTCGCGATGGGTATGACCTAGCTCTGCCGCCGAACAGTACCCCAGAGGCCGCGCCCGCATCAGCTCCGACCCTTAGTTCGGAGCCAACTGCGCCAATCGAGGACGGGTGGTTAGACACCGCCTCAGGGGCTGCAGTCTCAACGGCGATCGAGCCGAACACCAACATAATCCTCTGCGCAGCCCGTGACTCCAAGGTGCCGGACTCTTTTTCTGACTCCGAACCGCCCGCGCCCCTGCCAATCGAATCCGATTGGGCGCCGATCATGGAATTCACCGCCGCGGATATCTTTCAGCACTCGCCCTTCGGCGACATTCTGAATTCACTAAGGTCTCTCTCTTTGTCAGGAGAGCCCTGGCCGGATTATGGCCAACAGGATTGGGATGCGGACGACGAAGAAATTCGACGCCCACCCACCACCCACTTCGTAGCCACTGTCGATGATTTAACCGACATGCTCGACTTCGACTCCGAAGACATCGACGGTATGGACGACGATGTAGGAGACGAACATGAACCAGCACCTATAGGGCACTAGAAAGCCACCTCGTCATATGACATATACATGGTGGATACACCCAAAGAAGGCAATGGCGACGGGATAGCGGAGGATGACCCCTCCAAGAAGCAACCCAAACGCCGACGTCAGCGGCGCCGCTCTAAGTCCCGCCAAAGCAAAAGTGGTGATACCGGCACAGGAGATAATAACACTCTGGATAGTGCTGAAGAAAACAACAAACCCCTCCAGCAAGATTTAGAGCAGGAGGATGGAGGAGCCAGCTCTCCTGAGAGAGTGGCAGACGGAGAGGAGGAGGATGACAATTACATCCCCCCTCCGAAGACGAGGCAAGCCTCGGCGACGATGAGTTCGCCATCCCAGAGGATCCCGTCGAATAAGAGCGCTTCAAGCGCCGGCTTATGGCCACGGCAAATAGCCTAAAGAAAAAGCAGAAGCAACTTCAAGCTGATCAAGATCTGCTAGCTGAAAATGGACTGAAGTCCTCGCGGTCGAGGAATATAAACTCGAGCGCCCCTCCAAGAGTTACCCAAGGCGCGGGTTACTACCCTGACTGGAGGAAGAAGCGTATGATACGCCTGATCGGCCACCTCGTGGCCACGATAGAGAGGCATTCCATCCAAAAGCTCAGCCTCCACCCCAACGCCATTCAAATAAAAAGGCATGGGGAGATACACCAGACCTGCGAGACATATTGGAGGACAAGGCAAAGCATTCAAGATCGATCTACGGATCACGAGGGCGCACCACTCTGCGAGACGACAAACGTCACGCTGGATACAGAAGAAAATCCGGCCAGGCTGAACACAGCGGGCAAGACGCATTCGAGCTGCGTCGCGATATAGCCCAATATAGAGGCGCCGCACACCCCTTATGCTTCACAGACGAAGTAATGGAACATCAATTCCCAGAAGGTTTCAAACCTGTAAATATTGAATCATACGACGGCACAACAGATCCTGCAGTATGGATTGAGGGTTTCCTCCTCCACATCCACATGGCCTGCGGCGATGACTTACACGCCATCAAATACCTCCCACTAAAGCTCAAAGGACCAGCGCGGCATCGGCTTAACAGCTTGCCAACGGACTCCATTAGCTGTTGGGAAGATCTGGAAGCCGCATTGCTCGACAACTTTCAGGGCACTTACGTGCGACCACCAGACGCCGATGATTTGAGCCACATAATTCAGCAGCCAGAAGAATCAGCCAGGCAATTTTGGACTCGGTTCCTTACTTAGAAAAATCAAATCGTCGATTGTCCGGATGCGGAGGCCTTAGCGGCTTTCAAGCACAATATCCGAGACGAGTGGCTAGCCCGGCACCTTGGTCAGGAAAAGCCGAAATCTATGGCAGCTCTCACAACACTCATGACCCGCTTTTGTGAGGGAGAAGACAGCTGGCTGGCTCGCAGTAATAACATATCAAAGAACCATGGTACCTCAGATACCAAGGACGGCAATAGCAGGTCACATCGCAACAAGCATAAGCGCCGCATTAACAGCGAAAATACTGAGGATACAACAGTCAATGCCGGATTCAAAGGCTCTAAACCCGGTCAGCGGAAAAAGCCATTCAAACAAAGTACACCGGGTCTGTCCAGCTTGGACCATATACTCGATCGCTCGTGTCAAATACACGGCACCCCAGACAAGCCAGCCAATCACACCAACAGGGATTGTTGGGTGTTCAAGCAGGCCGGCAAGTTAATTGCCAAAAACAAGGACAAGGGGCCGCATAGCGATGACGAGGAGGAGCCGGCAGCCGCACACTGGAGGACAGAAGAGGTTTCCCCCGCAAGTGCGGACGGTGAACATGATATACGCAACCCACATCCCCAAGAGGGAGCGGAAGCGTGCGCTCAGGGACGTATATGCGCTGGAGCCAGTCGCCCCAAAGTTCAACCCTTGGTCCTCCTGCCCGATCACCTTCGATCGCAGGGACCACCCCACTAGTATCTGTCATGGTGGACTCGCCGCACTGGTCCTAGACCCAATCATCGACGGATTTCACCTCACTCGAGTCCTTATGGACGGCGGCAGCAGCCTGAACCTGCTTTATCAGGACACGGTGCGCAAAATGGGTATAGACCCCTCAAGGATCAAACCCACAAAAACAACCTTTAAGGGCGTCATTCCAGGTGTACAGGCCCATTGCACAGGCTCAGTTACACTGGAAGTGGTCTTGGGATCCCCGGATAATTTCCGAAGCGAAGAGTTAATCTTCGATATAGTCCCGTTCCGCAGTGGTTATCACGCGCTGCTCGGGCGAACCGCATTCGCTAGATTCAATGCGGTACCGCATTATGCATACCTCAAGCTCAAGATGCCAGGACCTCGCGGAGTTATTACAGTCAATGGAAACAGAGAGCGCTCTCTCCGAACAGAGGAGCACACCGCGGCCCTCGCAGCAGAAGCGCAAAGCAACCTCTCAAGGCAATCAACCAGTTCGGCGCTTCAAAGCCCGGACACCTTCAAGCGCGCTCGGGGCAATCGGCAAATAGATCGCCTGGTGCGATCTGAGCTCGCGTAGCAATACGGCGGCCACCCCAATCCCAGCCCAGCGGCGAAACTCGTGTTGCGCATACATAATTACGCATTAAAAATACCATGGGCATAGGTGGGGAGGGGGGCACAACTGCGGCACGCCCCAAAACGTGGCCTAAACCGCACTAGGGACTTCCCATTTGGTTATTTTTCTTTTTCTTTCAGGACCTTAATCTCTGGAAACACTGTCCGGCGTCACTATTGCTGAACACATGATGCAGCAACCAAGGAGGCAGACAGCTACGTTATACCACGGAATTCCCAGGTTGATTACAGTAACGAGTGAAATATTCAATTTAATATCATTCCTCAGCTTGCCCTTGGAAGGGACATAGTCCTACTCTTTGCTTATCGCACTATCTGTATCACTCTGCTTTAACGCAATTTTTTAATAAACAATGCATGACATTACGACTATTATTGCATTCTTGTTATATATATATATGTGTGTGTGTGTGTGTGTGTGTTAATATATGACGCCTTGAAACCGTACACTCTGGTACGACCAATACACCAGGGGCTTACGTACCCCACAATGCGGTGTGAAAAGTCCGAACACTTTCACAAGTGCGGCACCCCGAACTTATAGCATTATATGCATCAGCTCCAAATCATGTCTTTGGTCAAATGTTGGGTTTGCCCGGCTCCTATGTTTTGGTACCTTATGTTCCGCTCTATCGGCTAAGGTAGCGCTAGGAGAACTACTGCGATTGTGCCCCGGTTCTGCCGGGCTTAGCACCTCAGTAGAGAAAGCTAAAGCTGACTGTCATGATAAGGCGAGAGGCTGGTCGCTGTTCGGCGAGGTTTTTAAAGTCCCTAAAGACTTATGTCGCTTAGGGCGAGGGGCCGGCCCTGTCCGGCTTACAGGCATGTATCGCGCCCCGAATTCGGCCTTCCGTATACCAGGGGCTTCGCCGAAATTTAAAATTATAGAATTCTATGGCTAAGTGATAGCGATAAAGCATTATTAGTCCGGTTGCCTTGTTCGTTGTGCTGAGCACCTCCCTCGAAGGACCCAAATATGGGAACAAGAGTGCTCAGGTTTATCCCGAACACCCCAGCACTCGTGGCATGGGGGCAGAAGCCGAGGACTAGCCATCTCTCAGATTGGATAAACAGCCAAACATAAGGTAATATTTTAAATTCAAACAAGCGTTGCATAGCGCATACGAAACATGTTTTCATAAATACAGGATAAAACGAGCGAGTTTACTAAAATATTACATCTTTTGAACACTCATCCGCGATAAGACGGGCACCCGGCAGAACACCCTCGTAGTACATCTCGGGGTGGCGGTGCTCCTTGCCCTTCGGCGGCCCCTCCTTGATCAGCTTCACGGCATCTAGCTTGACCAACTGCAGTTTCACACGGGTGAAAGCCCGGCGTGCACCTTCAATGCAGACGGATCACTTGACGGCCTCCAGCCGTGGGCAGGCATCCACAAGCCGCCTCACCAAGCCGAAGAAGCTATTCGAAAGGGCGTCGCCAGGCCACAGCTGGACTATAAATCCCTTCATGGCCTGATCGGCCGCCTTATGTAGCTCAACCATCTGCTTCAGCTGGTCGCTCATCGGCACCGGATGTTCGGCCTCAGTATACTGAGACCAGAACAGCTTCTCCGTCGAGCTTCCGTCCTTGGCCTGGTAAAATTGTGCGGCATCGGACACACTGCGTTGCAAATCTGCGAATGCTCCTGAAGAGCTCCGAATCCGGGTAAGTAATCGGTAATTTACTTTTACATGCTTGCTTTGCTTATAGAAAGCCTTACCCGCCGCTATCTTCTTCATTGCGTCGATCTCCTGGAGGGCCTTCTGGGCCTCGGCCTTGGCACTCTTTGGGCTCTCAAGGGCCGCGACAAGCTTAGACTCTCGCGTCTTCGAGTCAAGCTCCAACGCCTCGTGCTTTGTCACGAGAGCCTGGAGCTCTTGCTGCACCTCGCCCACCCGAGCCTCGTGCTTCTCTCGCTCGGTGCGCTCCTTGGCCGCTCTATCTTCGGCCTTGGTTAGCGCTTGCTTCAGGGTCGCCACCTCGGTCGTGGCCCCTGACAAACATACGATGATCCTGTCATTTTGCAATCATGTCATTTTTTACATATCTATAGACAGGGTATTACTTACCCTTGTTCTCCTCGAGCTGCCTCTTGGCAAGGCCGAGCTCTTTCCTGGACCCCTCGAGGTCCTGCTTCAGTACGGCGACCTCTGCAGTCAGTGCGGCGGACGCCAGTAGCGAAGCCTGCATACGCATATTGACACACCTATATTAGACTCCTGCAATATTATTTGATCCTTTGTTCGGCTTTTCTTTGAGAACACCGAACAAAGCATCAGGGGCTATGGTCTATGCGGTAATATTTCTACTACATTTTAAAACATTTACCTCAAAGCCTGTTAGAAGGCTGGCACAGGCTTCAGTCAATCTGCTCTTGGCGGACTGAACCTTCTGGATCACCGCACTCATGATAGTGCGGTGCTCCTCGTCGATGGAAGCGCCGCAAAGCGCTTCCAGCAGATTGTCCAGCGCCTCTGGATGGACAGAGGTCACCAGCAGGCGTCTTGCCCCTCTTAGAAGGAGGCCACCTGCCGGAGCCCGAAACCGCTGGAGGGCCCGGCGCGGTGTTCGACTGAGGGCCGAACTCGGAGCTCTCGGGGGCCCCGTCCCCTCAGCTCCCAGAGTCCGAAAGGTCACCTTGAGGCGCCTCTGGGACTGTCTCCCCTCAATCCGGTGCCTCTTGAGAGAACACCTCGGCGTCGTCGATAGGATGAGGGGAGGTGGCGGTCGGGACTGGATCGCTATCCATGTCCGACAAGCCCAAGGAGCCGTCCGACGATACATCGATACTGGCTCGGGGCGGCCTGCATAATTGTGTTCGGCGTTAGGGAAAACAGTGCGACAAAGGAATCCTATGGGTTACTTTGGTATCCGAATACTTACGATCTCCCCGGGGGCTTGGCCCTGGGCAACTGTTCGTCTTCTCCTTCGTCGGCGGTGGTGGAGCTGTCCGGAAGGAGAGTCCTTCCCTTCTTGGACCCTCCGGCCTCCCTAGTTGGGGCGGCCTTCCTTTTCTTGTCTCCCCCAGTCGGTGGGGGAGCATCTTCTTCTTCTTCTTCTTATTCTTCTTCTTCTTCTTCTTCTTCTTCCTTCTCGTCTTCGGGGGAAGAGTGCGCCGCAGAGTCATCGGACGGTGAGTCCGACGACGCCTGGCGTCAGGAACTCTTTCGAGTTCCCTTGGCCTTCTTGGTCTTCTCCGGCACCTTATAAGGGGCCGGAGTCAACATCTTCACCAGAAGAGCATCTGCGGGGCCTTCGGGCAAAGGAGCCGGACAGTCGATCTGTCCGGCCATCTTCTGCGAGTCCTGTCAAAGGTACGGGAGTTTAGATCCCGCGTAGAGTCAATCTATATGAAAAAATAAAGTATCCTGTGAAAGGTAGAGCAGCTTACCGCACTGGCCTGGCGCTTCGCGCTGAATCCGTGATCCTCCATAATAGGGGGGGGGGGGCTCGGCACTTTTAAACAGCACGCTCCAGGCGTCTTCATGAGTCATGTCGAAGAGCCTGTTCAGAGTTCGGTGCTGTGCCGGATTGAACTCCGACAAGTTGAACTCCCGTTGTTGGCACGGGAGTATCCGGCGGATGAGCATGACTTGGACTATGTTGACAAGCTTGAGCTTCTTGTCCACCATGTTTTGAATACATGTTTGGAGTCCGGTCAGCTCTTTTGAATTACCCCAGGACAGGCCCTTCTCTTTCCAGGAGGTGAGCCACGTGGGGATGCCAGATCGGAACTCGGGGGCCGCTGCCCATGCAGGGTCGCGCGGCTCGGTGATATAGAACCACCCCGATTGCCACCCGTTTATGGTTTCCACAAAGGAGCCCTCGAGCCATGTTATGTTGGGCATCTTGCCCACCATGGCGCCTCCGCACTCCGTCTGCGGCCGCCCACCACCTTCGGCTTGAAATTGAAGGTCTTCAGCCATAAGCCGAAGTGGGGCTTGATGCGGAGGAAGGCCTCACACACGACGATAAGCACTGAGATGTTGAGGATGAAGTTTGGGGCTAGATCATGGAAATCCAGGCCGTAATAAAACATGAGCCCCCGGACGAAGGTCTGGAGAGGGAATCCCAGTCCGCGGAGGAAATGGGTGAGGAATACTACCCTCTCATGGGGCCTGGGGGTGGGGATGAGTTGCCCCTCATCGGGGAGCCGGTGCCCGATGTCGTCGGGCAGGTATCCGGCTCTCCTCAGTTTCTTGATGTCTCCCTCCGTGACGGAGGAGACCATCCACTTGCCTCCCACTCCGGACATGGTTGGAGAGGGTTGAGGCGGAAGTGTGGGCTTGGGCGCTAGAGCTCGAGTGTGCGAAAACGGATGAGCAATGGAGGAAGAAGGCGTGGATAGAAAGGTGAATCCTTATCCGGGCGGACGAAGCTAAGCGTCCCCACTTGCCTGGTAAAACTCGCTTATCCCCCAAGCGCCGCAATTGATGGCGCGGTTGGGTTACCCACGCCCGTATTGATGAGAATCCCGTAATAAGGGGACACGATCTCTGCTTTGACAAGACGTGTCAAAAAACTGCCTCGCGTTATGTGCGGGGCTGGTTAAAGGAAATGGTTCGAATAATCACCGGGCCATGACATAACGTCATGCTGCCAAAACAAGCCATCAAATTAGATCTGCGAAAATATTATTTTCTCCATGGTGGAATGTGGAACCTATTTTGCAGGGTCGGACACTATCCTCGTATTCAAATTCTTCTGTGAAGGAACCCGCCTTACAATGCCGAAGACAAAACTACGCGCCGGACTCATCGTCATTGAAGCCTGGTTCAGGGGCTACTGAGGGAGTCCTGGATTAGGGGGTCTCCGGACAGCCGGACTATCTCCATTGGCCGGACTGTTAGACTATGAAGATACAAGATTGAAGACTTCGTCTCGTGTCCGGATGGGACTCTACTTGGCGTGGAAGGCAAGCTAGGCAATACAGATATGGATATATCCTTCTTTGTAACCGACCTTGTGTAACCCTAACCCTCTCTGGTGTCTATATAAACCGAAGGGTTTTAGTCCGTAGGACAACAATCACAACATACAATCATACCATAGGCTAGCTTCTAGGGTTTAGCCTCTCTGATCTCGTGGTAGATCTACTCTTGTACTACCCATATCATCAATATTAATCAAGTAGGACGTAGGGTTTTACCTCCATCAAGAGGGCCCAAACCTAGGTAAAACTTCGTGTCCCCTGCCTCCTGTTACCATCCGGCCTAGGCGCACAGTTCGGGACCCCCTACCCGAGATCCGCCGGTTTTGACACCGACAACTGGTTTAAGGATTTTGGATGCACATGTAGTGATCATACTTAGTGCAAATGAAGGCTAGCAAAAGATTGAGAAGCATCCAACCAAGAAATAAAAAATCTCATAAGCGAGCATTAAGCATAACTAACACCGAATAATGCACCATAAGTAGGATGTAATTTCATTGCATAACTATTGTCTTTCGTGTTTGCATAGGGAATCACAAACCTTAACACCAATGTTCTTACTAAAGCATAATTACTCATTAACATGACTCACATATTATATCAACATATTGCAAAACTATTACAAGGAATCAAGTTTATTTTGTCCAATGATCTTCATGAAAGTTTTTATTATATCCCTGTTGAATATCTACCACTTTGGGACTAATTTCATAAGTTGCTTTGATAGCTCAAACAAATCTAAGTAAAGAACATGAGCATAAAAAAATTCTTCTCTCAAGATAATTTAGGTGAAGCATGAGAGAATTTCTTCAAAAATTTTACTAACTCTCAAATAAATCTAAATGAAGCATGAGAGCATTTATCCAAAAATAATAAAGCAAAACGTGCTCAAAAAGGATATAAGTGAAGCACTAGAGCAATTCCATAGCTCAAAAAGATTTAAGTGAAGCATAGAGAGCAATTCTAACAAGTCATAGCATAATTTTGGATGTCTCAAATAGGTGTTTCCAGCAAGGATAGATGACTTATATTAGAAATAAAAACAAGCAAATGCTCATATCATACAAGATACTCCAAGCAAAACTCATGATGTGGCAAATAAAAATATAGCTCCAAGTAAAATACCGGTGGTCGTTAGAAGAAAGAGGGGATGCCACTCGGGGTATCCCCAAGCTTAGTTGCTTGCTTCTCTTTCTAGATAATGGCTTGGGATGCCATGGGCATACCCAAACTTAGTCTCCTCTTACTCCTTATTCATTCATCCATCGTTATCTCACCCAAAACTTGAAAATTTCATTCACACAAAACTCAACAAAACCTTCGTGAGATCCGTTACTATAACAAAGCAAATCACTACTATAAGTATTGTTGCAAACCCATTCATATTTTATTTTTGAATTATATCTACTATATTACAAATTTGCTATAGCTTATACCCTCCAATACAAACCATAGATTCAAAGAAATAAGCACACAACACAAAGAAAACAGAATCTGTCAAAGACAGAATAGTCTGTAGCAATCTGAAAGCTTCGAATACTTATGTAACTCCAAAAATTCTGAAACATTAGGACAACATGGGGAATTTGTATATTAATCTTCTGCAAAAAGAATCTGTATTTTATCGTGCATCTGTTAAAAATGAGAATTATTTTTGTGAGCACAAAAGTTTCTGTTTTTCAGCAAGATCAAATCAACTATCACCCAACATGATCCCAAAGGCTTTGCTTGGCACAAACACTAATTAAAACATAAAGCACAATCATAACAGTAGCATAATTGTGCAAACACTCAAGAACAGAAATAAAAACACACAAATAAATTTCATTCAATGGGTTGCCTCCCAACAAGCGATATCGTTTTATGCCCCTAGCTAGGCATAATGCAAAGATTCAAGTGTTGTCATCTTTTTTTCTAGATCCATAAGATGCCCTAATGATTGATTCATATGGTGGCTTAATTCTTGTTCTAGGTAAGTGTTCCATACCATTCCTTAGTGGAAATTGAAATTTAATATTGCCTTCTTTCATATCAATCACGGCACCCATAGTGCGTAAAAAAGGTCTACCAAGAATAATTGGACAAGATGGATTGCAATCAATATCAAGAACAATAAAATCTATGGGCACAATTCCTATTTGAAAGAATAAGAACAACATTAATTATTCCCATAGGCTTTTTAGTAGTAGAATCCACGAAGTGCAAATTTAAAGAACATTCTTCAATATCGGTAAGACCAAGCACATCACATAAAGATTTCGGAATTGTAGAAACACCAGCACCCAAGTCACATAAAGCAAAACACTTATAATTTTTAATCTTGACTTCTATAGTAGGTTCCCATTCATCATGCAATTTTCTAGGAATTGAAATCTCTAATTCCAATTTTTCTTCCAAAGCTTTCATCATAGCATCAACAATATGTTTAGTAAAAGCTTTATTTTGTTCATAAGCATGGGGTGAATTAATCATGGATTGCAAAAAAAGAAATACAATCAATCAAAGAGCAATTATCATAATTAAAGTCTTTATAATCCAAAAGAGTGGGCACATCACTAGTTAAAGTTTTGACCTCTCCAAACCCACTTTTATCAATTTTCTCAACAAGTTCACCCTCCGAATTATCGGGACGCCTTCTAGATAAATTTGACTCTTATTCAGTCCCTTTATTATCAATCTTAATTTTAATAAACAAGGAATAAATAGAAGAGACACTAATCATTTTAAGATCTTCATCATTTTTATGAAAGCAATCACTAGAAGACACCTTTTCTAAAAATTCTCTTTTAGCTCTAAGCATAGCGGCTCTTTTCTTACTGTCACCCATAGAAACATATAAAGCTTTAATTTATTCTTCAACCTTAGGCACGAAATTTTTCATCTTGAGATTTTCTACATCATGAGAAATTCTATCAATGCTTCTAGACATATCATCAATCTTACTCAACTTTTCTTCTATCGTGGTATTAAAATTCTTTTGAGCATTGATAAATTCTTTAATATTATTCTAAAGATCAGAGGTGTTCCTATTATTATTATAATAAGAATTACCACAATTATTAGAGGAATTTCCCAAAAAAGGTCTAGGATTAAAATTACCTCTATAAGCATTGTTATTAAAGTTGTTTCGCGAGACAAAATTCACATCTACGGCATCACTATTTTGCTCAATTAAAGTAGAAAAAGGAACATCATTAAGATCAATAGGAGCATTTTTATTAGCAACCAACTTCATAAGAACATCAACTTTTTCACTCAAAGTAGAAATTTCTTCAACCGAATTAACCTTTTTACTAGTAGGAGCTCTTTCGGTATGCCATTGTGAACAATTTGCCATAATATTATCAAGCAATTTGGTAGCTTCACCCAAAGTAATTTCCATAAAAGTACCACCCGTGGTGGAATCTAAAAGATTTCTGGAAACAAAATTCAATCCCGCATAAAAAAATTGTATGATCATCCAAAGATTTTAACCATGAGTGGGACAATTTCTTAGCATCAATTTCATTCTTTCACAAGATTGCGCAACATGTTCATGCTCAATTTTCTTAATATTCATGATTTGTGTCCTAAGGGAAATAATTTTCGTGGGCGAAAAATATTTAGTAATAAAATCATCTTTGCACTTATCCCAAGAATCGATAATATTGCGAGGTAACGAAGAAAACCAATTTTTTGCACGATCTTGCAAAGAAAACGGGAATAATTTCAACTTCACTATATCATTGTACACATCTTTTTTCTTTTGCACATCTCATAATTCCGTGAATGTATTAAGATGGGATGCGTCATCGTCACTAGGAGTACAGGAAAATTGATCTTTCATGACAAGATTCAAGAAAGCGGCATTAGTATCACAAGACTCCCCACTAGTGGCGGGAGGAGCAATCGGAGTGCTAATAAAATCATTGTTGTTGGTATTGGAGAAATCACAAAACTTGGTGTTCTCTTGAGTCATAGTGACTACGCAACAAGATTGCACTCAAAAACAGATCTGACAAGAAAATGGCGACCGAAAAAGAGGGCGAATAAAACAGCAATTTTTTGTGAAGTGGGGGAGATGAAAACGAGAGGCAAATGGAAAATAATGTAAATTTCAAGGAGATGAGATTTTTTATTAGGAACCTAGTAGATGTTGATGATGTCTCCCCGACAATGGCGCTAGAAATTCCTTTTGATCGCGGCTTGAACTACGTCGGTATTTCCCCAAAGAGGAAGGGATGATGCAGCACAGCAACGGTAGGTATTTCCCTCCGTGATGAGACCAAGGTTATCGAACTAGTAGGAGAATCACGCAACACTACATAAATAGTACCTGCACACAAAGAAAAAATACTTGCAACCCGACGTGTTAAAGGGTTTGTCAATCCCTTTCGGGTAACGGTGCCAGAAATTGTCAAGTTGACGGGATAAAAATATGATAGATTGGATAAATAGATCTCGAATAAATGCAAAATAAAATAAAGTGCAACAAGGTAGTTTTGGGGTTTTGGAAATATAGATCTGAAAATAAAAGATAATAAAAATAGATCTCGAAGGCAAATATAATAAAGAACAGACCTGTAGGCCGTAGATTTCACTAGTGGCTTCTCTCGAGAAAAATAGCATACGGTGGGTAAACAAATTACTGTTGGGCAATTGATAGAACTTCAAATAATTATGACGATATCGAGGCAATGATCATTATATAGGCATCACATCCAAGATTAGTAGACCGACTCCTGCCTGCATCTACTACTATTACTCCACACATCGACCACTAGTCAGCATGCATCTAGTGAATTAAGTTCATGGAGAAATGGAGTAATGCAATAAGAACGATGACATGATGTAGACAGGATCTATTTGTGTAGAAATAGACCCCATCTTGTTATCCTTAATAGCAATGATACATATGTGTCGGTTCCCCTTCTGTCACTGGGATCAAGCACCGTAAGATCGAACCCATCACAAAGCACCTCTTCCCATGGCAAGAAAAATCGATCTAGTTAGCCTAACTAAACCGAATATTCGAAGAAGAAATACGAGGATATAAGTAATCATGCATATGAGAGATCAAAAGACTCAAATAACTTTCATGGATAAAAACATAGATCTAATCATAAACTCAAAGTTCATCGGATCCCAACAAACACACCGCAAAAAGAGTTACATCAAATAGATCTCCAAGAGACCATTGTACTGAGAATCAAGAGAGAGAGAGGAAGCCATCTAGCTACTAATTATGGACCCGTAGGTCTACAATCAACTACTCACGCATCATCGGAGAGGCACCAATGAGGATGATGAACCCCTCCATGATGGTGTCTAGATTGGATATGTGGTTTCTGGAACTTGTGGTGGCTGGAATTGATTTTCGTCGACTCCCCTAGGGTTTCTGGAATATTGGGGTATTTATAGAGCAAAGAGGTGGTGCGGGGGGCACCGAGGTGGGCACAACCCACCAGGGCGTGCCTGGGCTCCCCTTGGAGCATCCCTCTGGTACTTCTTAGGACCAACATGTGTCTTCTAGTCTAGAAAAAATCTCCAAAAAGTTTCGCTTCGTTTGAACTCCGTTTGGTATTGATTTTCTGTGAAGTAAAAAAAAGAAAAAAAAACAGCAACTGGCACTGATGTCTACTACACAACCTTCTTCTTGCAGACGTTGTTGGGCCTCCAAGTGCAGAGGTTTGTAGCACAATAGCAAATTTCCCTCAAGTGGATGACCTAAGGTTTATCAATCCGTGGGAGGCGTAGGATGAAGATGGTCTCTCTCAAACAATGCTGCAACCAAATAACAAAGAGTCTCTTGTGTCCCCAACAGACCCAATACAATGGTAAATTGTATAGGTGCACTAGTTCGGCGGAGAGATGGTGATACAAGTGCAATATGGATGGTAGATAATGGTTTTGTAATCTGAAAATATAAAAACAGCAAGGTAGCAAGTGGTAAAAGTGAGCACAAACGGTATTTCAATGCTAGGAAACAAGGCCTAGGGTTCATACTTTCACTAGTGCAAGTTCTCTCAACAATAATAACATGATTGGATCATATAACTATCCCTCAACATGCAACAAAGACTCACTCCAAAGTCACTAATAGCGCAGAACAAACGGAGAGGTTATTGTAGGGTACGAAACCACCTCAAAGTTATCCTTTCTGATCGATCTATTCAAGAGTCCGTAGTAAAATAACATGAAGCCATTCTTTCCGTTCAATCTATCATAGAGCTCGTACTAGAATAAAACCTTAAGACACAAATCAACCAAAACCCTAATGTCACCTAGATACTCTAATGTCACCTCAAGTATCTATGGGTATGATTATACGATATGCATCACACAATCTCAGATTCATCTATTCAACCAACACAGAGAACTTCAAAGAGTGCCCCACAGTTTCTACCGGAGAGTCAAGACGAAAACGTGTGCCAACCCCTACGCATAAGTTCACGAGGTCATGGAACTCGCAGGTTGATCACCAAAACATACATCAAGTGGTCACATGATATCCCATTGTCACCACAGATAAGCACATGCAAGACATACATCAAGTGTTCTCAAATCCTTAAAGACTCAATCCGATAAGATAACTTCAAAGGGAAAACTCAATTCATCACAAGAGAGTAGAGGGGGAGAAACATCATAAGATCCAAATATAATAGCGAAGCTCGCGATACATCAAGATCATGCCGACTCAAGAACACAAGAGAGAGATCAAACACATAGCTACTGGGACATACCCTCAGCCCCGAGGGTGAACTACTCCCTCCTCGTCATGGAGAGCATCGGGATGATGAAGATGGCCACCGGAGAGGGATTCCCCCCTCCGGCAGGGTGCCGGAACGGGTCTAGATTAGTTTTCGGTGGCTACAGAGGCTTCTGGCGGCGGAACTCCCGGTCTAGGTTTCTTTCTGGAAGTTTTGGGTTATATAAGAGGTGTTGGAGTTGGGAACAAGTCAGGGGGGTCTCCGGGCTATCCACGAGGCAGGGAGGCGCGCCCCCACCCTCGTGGGCAGCCCGAGACTCTTCTGGCCCAATTCTTTTACTTCCTGGCCTTCTTCTGGCCCAAAAATAAGTTCCGTGAAGTTTAAGGTCAATTGGACTCCGTTTGGTTTTCCTTTTCTGTGATACTAAAAAACAACGAAAAAACAGAAATTGGCACTCGGCTCTAGGTTAATAGGTTAGTCCCAAAAATCATATAAAATAGCATATAAAACATCCAAGGTTGATAATATAATAGCATGGAACAATCAAAAATTATAGATACGTTGGAGACGTATCAAGCATCCCCAAGCTTAATTCTCGCTCGTCCTCGAGTAGGTAAATGATAAAAGCAGAATTTTTGATGTGGAATGCTACCTAACATATTTATCTATGTAATTCTCTTTATTGTGGCAAGAATATTCAGATCCATAAGATTCAAGACAAAAGTTTAATATTGACATCAAAATAATAATACTTCAAGCATACTAACTAAGCAATTATGTCTTCTCAAAATAACATGGCCAAAGAAAGCTTATCCCTAAAAAATCATATAGTTTGGCTATCTTCATTTTTGTCACACAAAAATGCTCTCATCATGCACAACCTCGATGACAAGCCAAGCAATTGTTTCATACTTTAGTAATCTCAGACTTTTTTCAACTTTCATGCAATACATGAGCGTGAGCCGTGGACATAGCACTATGGGTGGAATAGAATATAATGATGGGGGTTGTGTGGAGAAGACAAAAAAGGAGAAAGTCTCACATTGACGCGGCTAATCAATGGGCTATGGAGATGCCCTCCAATTGATGTCAATGCGAGGAGTTGGGATTGCCATGCAACGGATGCACTAGAGCTATAAATGTATGAAAGCTCAATAAAAGAAACTATGTGGGTGTGCATCCAACTTGCTTTCTCAAATTATGCATGGTGGCTTTGCCACAAATATGATGTCAACTACATGATCATGGAAGGCAATATGACAATGATGATGTGTGTCACGATGAACGGAACGGTGGAAAGTTGCATGGCAATATATCTCGGAATGACTATGGAAATTCCATAATAGGTAGGTATGGTGGCTGTTTTGAGGAAGATATAAGGCAGTTTATGTGTGACAGAGCATATCATATCACGGGGTTTGGATGCGCCAGCGAAGTTTGCACCAACTCTCGAGGTGAGAAAGGGCAATGCATGGTACCGAAGAGGCTAGCAATGATGGAAGGTGAGAGTGCGTATAATCCATGGACTCAACATTAGTCATAAAGAACTCATATACTTATTGCAAAAATCTACAAGTCATCAAAAACAAAGCACTACGCGTATGCTCCTAGGGGGATAGATTGGTAGGAAAAGACCATTGCTCGTCCCCGACCGCCACTCATAAGGAAGGCAATCAAAGAAACACCTCATGCTTCAAATTTGTCACACAACGGTTACCATACGTGCATGCTACGGGACTTGCAAGCCTCAACACAAGTATTTCTCAAATTCACAATTACTCAACTAGCACAACTCTAATATTACCATCTTCATATCTCAAAACAGTTATCAAGTATCAAACTTCTCATAGTATTCAATGCACTTATATGAAAGTTTTTATTATACCCATCTTGGATGCCCATCATATTTGGACTAACTTTATAACCCAAACAAATTACCATGATGTTCTAAAAGACTCTCAAAATAATATAAGTGAAGCATGCGAGTTCATCTATTTATATAAAATAGAACCACCGTCGTGCTCTAAAAGGATATAAGTGAAGCACTAGAGCGAATGACAAACTACTCCGAAAGATATAAGTGAAGATCAATGAGTAGTTGACTAATTATGCAACTATGTGAAGACTCTAATATTTAAGAATTTCAGATCTTGGTATTTTATTCAAACAGCTAGCAAAACAAAAGAAAGTAAAATGACGCTCCAAGCAAAACACATATCATGTGGTGAATAAAAATATAGCTCCAAGTAAAGTTACCGATGAACGAAGACGAAAGTGGGGATGCCTTCTGGAGCATCCCCAAGCTTAGGCTCTTGCCACTCATTGTTCCATAATCCATCAAATCTTTACCCAAAACTTGAAAACTTCACAACACAAAACTTAAAACAAAATCTCGTGAGCTCCGTTAGTAAAAGAAAACAAACCACCACTTCAAGGTACTGTAATAAACTCATTATTTATTTATATTGGTGTTAAACCTACTGTATTCCAACTTTTCTATGGTTCATAAACTCTATTACTAGCCATAGATTCATCAAAATAAGCAAACAACACACGAAAAACAGAATCTGTCAAAAACATAACAGTCTGTAGTAATCTGTAGGTTTCGAATACTTCTGGAACCCCAAAAATTCTAAAATAAATTGCTGGACGTGAGGAATTTATCTATTAATCATCTGAAAAAAGAATTAACTAAATAGCACTCTCCAATAAAAAATTGCACCAAATCTCGTGAGCGCTAAAGTTTCTGTTTTTTACAGCAAGATCGCAAAGACTTTCCCCAAGTCTTCCCAAAGGTTCTATGTCGGTGTCAAAACCGGCGGATCTCGGGTAGGGGGTCCCGAGCTGTGCGTCTAGGCGGATGGTAACAGGAGGCAGGGGACACGATGTTTTACCCAGGTTCGGGCCCTCTTGATGGAGGTAAAAACCTACGTCCTGCTTGATTAATATTGATGATATGGGTAGTACAAGAGTAGATCTACCACGAGATCAAGGAGGCTAGCCTATGGTATGATTGTTGTTCTGTCCTACGGACTAAAACCCTCCGGTTTATATAGACACCAGGGAGGGATAGGGTTACACCTAGTCGGTTACAGTGGTAGGAGATCTACATATCCGTATCGCCAAGCTTGCCTTCCACGCCAAGGAAAGTCCCTTCCGGACACGGGACGAAGTCTTCAATCTTGTATCTTCATAGTCCAGGAGTCCTGCTATCCGGACACCCCGTAATCCAGGACTCCCTCAGTAGCCCCTGAACCAGGCTTCAATGACGACGAGTCCGGCGTGCAGATTGTCTTCGGCATTGCAAGGCGGGTTCCTCCTCCAAGTACTTCATAGAAGATGTTGAACACAAAGGTAGTGTCCGGCTCTGCAAAATAAGTTTCCACATATTGCCATAGAGATAATACTATTTACACAAATCTAATCTGCTGACGTATTCCGTAGCGTGACATCACACCACGGCCAAGTGTTTATCTGAATCGTTTTACTGTCCCACCTCAGCGCGTTTAGCGAGGTGGTTTCCTTGGCACATCTTGTTAAAGCAGAGATCGTGTCCCCTTATTCCGGGATTCTCATCAATACGGGCGTGGGTAACCCAACCGTACCTGTTGGTATGTTTTCTCGATCAAAGGCGAGTCCCAAATGGTCACAGGGAGGGCCCTTGGTATTCAACCTCTTATAAAGAGACCAAGGCCATACTCCTTCCTTTCAATCTCAAACGAGTTCACCCTTCGCCTCGAGTTCCAACACCCAAGGCTCCAGATTTCAGGCGCTTCGGACCTTCGACAATGTCCGGTTCCGACCTTCGAGGCCGATGGATGCCCTCCTCCGTCACGGAGGAGGACGTGCTGAAGTTGAGAGAGGCCAGGTTCTTGACCGGCGAAATCTGGCATAGGCTGCCTGCTCAAGGGCAGGTCATTCCCACTCCCAAGCCTGGTGAGAGTGTGGTGTTCATGTCTCACTTCCTTCGGGGGCTAGGCTTCCCAACGGATCCCTTCGTGAGGGGGCTCATGTTTTATTATGGGCTGGAATTTCACGACTTAGCTCCAGAGTCCATCCTCCATATTTCCTCATTCATCGTCGTGTGTGAAGCCTTCCTCTGTATTATGCCTCACTTCAGACTATGGCTCAAGACCTTCAAAGTAGAGCCGAAGATGATCGAGGGACGGCACGCGGAGTGCGGAGGTGCTTTTATAAGCAAGAATGCTGGTGCTCCATGGCCCGAGGGCTCTTTTCAAGAGGAGTACAGCTTATGGCAACGAGAGTGGTTTTACATCACAGCTCCCAGGAGCACCAAGTGGGTGGCACTGCCTGCTTTCCGCTCGGGTTCCCCGCCACGACTGGCGTCATGGGTCAGTAAGGGGCTGGACTGGGGGTCGGCAAAGGACGTGCCCCTGTTGCAGGGCCGCATCTGAGATCTCCTAGAAAGATACATCAGTCTGGTCGTGGAGACGCAGGTTATGTTAATTCGCCGAGTTCTGCCTTGCAAACGTCGCCCCCTCCACCTGTGGGAGTTCAACCCGGAGGGACCACGAGTTCTCCAACATTTTCTTGGCATGACGCCCCTGGAGATGTACAAATTGTTCTTCGGACCACAAGTAGTGTGTCCGGATTCTACGGAGGACGCAGGTCTGAGCTGCAATCATCTAGATACTCAAGTAAGTAGCCTTGTGCCCGGACTCGCTATCCGTATATTTATCATAAAATTGCCCCTAAAAGAGCTGTCCTTTAAACGGGAGTGGATAGCGAAAGCAAAGCTAATCCGGTGTCCGGCCCCCCTCCCCGAGACCATGCCGGATCTCGTGCTAGTCAGGATGTTGGAGGTTGTGCCTTCGGAGGAAAGCGAGGGAGGGGACAAGGAAGCTACAGCCTCCTCGAAGAAGGTTGTCCAGAAGGGAGGAATCGAAAATTCCTCTCCTCAGGGGAAGAAGAGGTCCGCCTCTGATGACCCGGAGACCATGGCCTCAAAGCGGGGGAAGAAATCTTCGTCAGAGGGTCCTGCGCCGGGAGATACTTCGGCCGAATTATGCCCTCAAGGGGATCAGCCCTCCACCGAGCCGTAAGTAGAGAGGAGTTTTTCTTTTTAAGAAATGAGAGAAATCCTTGCGTTATATCTGAGAAGAGTAATCGAAAATTTACCTTGTAGCTCGGACCTTAGCCCTTCTCAGTAGAGCTCGTCTTCGGGGGATCTTCTTCCGGAGATGATGGAGAGCGGAGCGCCTCCCCCTGCCGTACCGCCTTGCGAGGCGGGTGATCCTGAGGTATCGTCGCGGAGGGTTTCTCCAAATCCGACAGGGCTGGAAGGTTGTCATATGGCCCCCCAAAGCCCTCCGCGTCCGGCCTTCGATAAGGGCCATTGGACGAGTCCGGCAACGTCTGGTGCGCGGTCGGAGGAGCTGAAGGATCTGCTAGGGCGAGCGTCTATCTCAGAGGAGCACCGTGCATTGATGGGTACGGTGATTGAGAGGATTTCATCCGCGGAGAGCGGATTGCACGAGGCCGTCAGGAGTTTACTGACAGGTTTTGAGGTACGCGAAATAATGTACCCTTTTTGGACAGTTGCACATAAATAAGATGCACCCTGTGTAGATAGTAGCCCCTGAGACTCTGTGCGTTGTCAAAAGTGACGGCGCGTAGAGGATCATAATCCCAGGTCTAATATGCCGCCTTCATATGTAGGTGGCGAAGTGTCCGGTGGCAAGCCGGACTGATGAATTTGCCGAGCTAAAGCGGCAACTTGACGTGGCAGATGCCGACATCGCGCTTGTCAACGAGCGGCTTGCCGAGGCACAAGGTATGTAATTCCTCCGGAGGCACCTGGGAAGAGGAGCTTTATGCCAGTATCTTACAATGTGTGCGCTTGATGCAGATGGTGCTGCTGCCATGGAGAATCTTCGGGCGGAACTTGCCCGAGCCAAGGAGCAAGCCAGGAAAAGTGATGTGGCTGCCGGAAAGGCAATTGAAGAGCTGAAAGCCGAACAGGCTGCTCACTGCCGAAGCAAGAAGGAAATGGCCGAGATAGCCGTGAAGCTGAAGAACGTTGCTGACCGTTGCAAGCTTCTTGAAAAAGAAGATCGGGCAGAACAGACGGACCTAGAGAAGGCCGTTGCCGATGCCAAGGATGCTCACTCTGCGATGAGAGCTATGAAGGAGGAGCTGCGTCAGGCCGGAGAGATCGCGGCTGGAAAGCCCTTTATGCTGCGGAGGAAGTTTTGTGATCATAAACATGCTCCGTTAGACCGGATGTGGAGTACGGCGAACACCTATATGGATTTGGCAGCGAGTGCCGCAGATGCGGCCGAACACTTCCGAGATCAAGAAGATCGCGAAGTGGAAAATCTCTTTTGGTCGCAGTTCCACAATCCGGAGCGTCCACTGTCATTAACCGATCATTTGGCCGAATGGGCCGAGCTAAATAGGTTGTCCGGACTCGCCATGAAGTATGTCATGAGTCATTTGTGGCCAGAGAGGCCAGAGCCGAAAAGTTATTTCAACTTGGTGCAGCAGTTCCTTGGTACGGCGCCGCATATTGATGCGATGAAGAGGTCAGCGTGCATAGAGGGTGCGCGGATGGCTCTTGCCCGTGTCAAGACATACTGGAACGAAATGGTGGCCACCGCTGTTGCATCCCCAGACTCGGATGGAAGCCGAGTACCTGCCGAGCACTATTTTCAGGAAGTTCTGCAAGGCGCTCGTTTAATAGAGACGCAGTGCTTGAAGGATACTATATTCGAATAGCATATGTTATTGTAAAACAATATTTTGTTAAATTGTAAAAGCTTTTATACTTGTGCCTGCAAGTATTATAATACCTCCTGTGCGGCCGTTTAACATATATGTATATATAATCTGAAAGATGGCAGTCGTCGACTTCAGCCCCCACGCACATAATGCGGGGGTGTTCGCAGAAGGCGCATTTTCACACTTGATCCAATGTCTTGGTCCTACAAAGGAGGTGATAGCGCAGCGAACTAGGCAATCGGACTATGATGCTTTATCACTTTCACTTAGCCATAGGAGTTTGACAGTGAGGCTACTTATATAGCCCCTGGTGGCGCCTGCGCTCGCCTGAACTCGGGGCGCGTATGTGCCTGGCCGGGAAGCGGCCCTTCGTTAATACGGAGGAATCCTAAAGATTCCGGTAAGTCATCGAGTGGTTGACCAGTCTCATGCTATATCATGACAGTCAGTTTTTGGCTTTCTCTACTGAGGTGCTCGCCTGGCCGAACTGGGGCACAATCGCAGTAGTTCT
This sequence comes from Triticum aestivum, assembly GCF_018294505.1. Classification (NCBI taxonomy): domain Eukaryota; kingdom Viridiplantae; phylum Streptophyta; class Magnoliopsida; order Poales; family Poaceae; genus Triticum; species Triticum aestivum. Next base: position 15,415,167 of record NC_057800.1, read on the forward strand.
CCTGGTGCCGCTTAGCCGATAGAGCGGAACGTAAGGTAGCAAAACACAGGAGCCGGGCAAACCCAACATTTGACCAAAGACATGATTCGGAGCTGATGCATATAAGGCCAAACTCGCGACGCCGAACACTCCCTAAGGTATTCGGTCTTTATGAGGGCGGGCGGGATAACGCCCTTAGTAATAAGCCCCTAGTGTCCAGGTACGCGCAAAACTCTGACGTAGCCACATGCCAAAACGCCAGCCTCCTCCTTGGTTATACCAAGAAACCAGGGGATGTGTATCAACAAGAGACAGTAAAAAGGTTTACGCAGGGTCTTAATCTGAAAAGAATCCTTGGAACGGGTCCCTACTGCACGTCTGCCCCTGTGTCTCCGTTGTGCCGTATCCTGGACGGGCGTAGCACGGTGTTCATCTGTAAAAGAGAGGAACTTAGTTTAGGAAAGATCGTGCCAAACATGATTTATACTAAATAAACGAAGTATAAATCGAAATGGGTAAAATTAAGCTTTATTGTCTCTTGTTTTATATGCACGGAGCCCCTAGTATAGGGGTATACGGCTATTAAGCCTTTATCAATTGTATGTTTATGCCGGACTCGTCTAGCCGTGTCCGTGGTCTTGACGACCTGTTTAGGTGCTTTGGCTGGTGAAGCCGCTTTATTGTGGGGCTGTCAAGGCAGCCGCACTGTCTTCCGCGCGGGAGGAACATTCAATGTTTTCCCTTTAATGAGATGATGCCTCGTGGACCGGGCATCTTAAGCGTAAGAGATGCATAATGTGGTATTGCGTTAAAGCGGGCGAAAGCTTCGCGTCCCAGCAGTGCTTGATAGCTACTTGAGAATGGGGCAATGTGGAAAGTTAGCTCTTTGCGACAGAAGTTATCGGGGGAGCCGAACATAACTTCTAGCCGGAGAGAGCCCATGCAATGGGCATCCGGGCCTGGCGTTACCCCTTGAAAGGAGGTTTTGCTATGGCGAATTTTTGTTGGGTCTATCCCCATGTTGCGGATTGTGTCCTGGTATAACAGGTTTAGACCACTGCCGCCGTCCATCAGGACATTTGTAAAGTGGAGTCTGCCGATTATTGGATCTAATACCAAGGCAGTCCTGATGGTCGAAGGTTTCAATGATGCTCACATAAAAGATAAGAATTGAAATATGACTAGCTTGATGATTTCAATGATGCTCACATAAAAGATAAGAATTGAAATATAAAGAGAGCATCATGAAGAATATGACTAGCACATTTAATTATAACCCACTTCCTATGCATAGGGATTTTGTGAGCAAACAACTTATGGGAACAAGAATCAACTTGCATTGGAAAGCAAAACAAGCATAACTTCAAGATTTTAAGCACATAGAGAGGAAACTTGGTATTATTGCAATTCCTACAAGCATATATTCCTCACTCATAATAATTTTCAGTAGCATCATGCATGAATTCAACAATATAGCTATCACATAAAGCATTATTTTCATGATTCATAGGCATAAAATTTTTATTACTCTCCACATAAGCAAATTTATTGTCATGGATAATAGTGGGAGCAAACTCAAAAAAATAACTATCATGTGAAGCATAATCCAATTGAAAATTAAAATCAAGATGACAAGTTTCATGGTTATCATTATTCTTCATAGTATACATGTCATCACAATAATCATCATATGTAGCAACTTTGTTCACATAATCAATTGGAACCTCTTCCAAAATAGTGGATTCATCACTAAATAAAGTCATAACCTCCCCAAATTCACTTTCATCAATATAATCGTCATAAATAGGAGGCATGCTATCATCATAATAAATTTTCTCATCAAAACTTGGGGAACAAAAAATATTAGCAGAGAAGTAATAAATCATATCCTGGGGACTACGCACACAACCAGGATCAAGAGAATTAAACCATATCTTAGCATCACCCTCAGGCCCGGCCCTGATGGGGGGGGGGCAGGGGGGCGGCCGCCCCGGGCCCCCGAAATCCAAGGGCCCCTCCCCAGGGGTACAGGTAGCCTACGGGCTTGCGTTAAGAAAACTATGGGCCGTGGCCACACATGGATGACGACGGATGGTAGCGATGTCTTCCTACTTGGCGAGAAATTGATTCCTTCCTATTCCATCATGTAGCCATCCCTAAATCATGCGCCATACCATACGTGAGACATGAGTACGCCGCCGTCATGTCCGCTACAATAAACCTACCGTCCTGCTCTTTTTCTCTTAATCCCAATCGCAAGAATGTCTAGCCAGTATTCAGTACGCGAGATTCAGACGATCGACAAGCACACGCACATCATCGCCGATCTGTCGAGCTCTAAATCCAGATGCGAATAAGTACTCATCGTTGAACCCCCGATCACCAATGCCAACCAATCGAAGGTATATTATATTGCCGTTCTCTAATCCCTACTCCCCATACGTAGTATGTTACTACTCCCTCCGGTCCTTTTTACTCTGCACATTAGATTTGCCGAAAGTCAAACTTTGCTAAGTTTGACCAAATTTATATTAGAAATTATTAGCATCTATAATATCTAATAAATATAATATGAAAATATATTCCAAGATGAATCTAAAGATATTGGTGTTGTTATGTGAATGTCTATAATTTTTTATATAAACTTGGTCAAAGTTGGATGAGATTGACTTCGGACAAACCTAATATGCAGAGTAAAAATGACCGGAGGGAGTACTTACTAGCATACATGATGCCTAGCCGTGGCATGGTTCAACCATTGATGCCATAGTGCATCTAACTGTCACATCGTCTGAAAGAATCTTTTGAAAGTTTAAATTCTTGAGGAACTATTTGAGGTGAACAATGACTTATTATAGAATTCAAATGGTTTGGCAACAATATGCATCGAGAAGAAGTTAATTGAAGAGACTGACTTGGACCCCATCATAAGTGACTTTGCGTCAAAAATGATAGAATTGTTTAAGGTAATGTGTATAATTATTTCATATGCATACTATTTTTTGATGCATTTAAGTGTTTATAGGTAATTTTCATATATAAGTATATTTATTAGTATTATTTGTTGTTTATACTAAGGGCCCCGAGTTTTAGTTTTGCCCCGGGCCCCCAAAATCTCAGGACCGGCCCTGATCACCCTTTAATGAGAACGGGAATATTTTAAGGATATAAAAGTAGCGAGTTCTCTTCTCATTAGTGAACAGGGTAGCTATATCATTTAATTTAGTAAGATGTGCCACAACAGTTTCAGATTCATAGCCATAAAAAGGATCAGATTCAACCAAAGTAATTATATCAGGATCAATAGAGAATTCATAATCCTTATCAGCAACAAAGATAGGTGAAGTAGCATAAGCAGGATCATATTTCATTCTAGCATTCAGAGTTTTTTGTTTAATCTTAGCTAATAATTTCTTAAGATCACTTCTATCATTGCAAGCAAGAAAGTCTCTTTTAGTTTCTTCATCCATAACATAGCCCTCAGGTACAACATGTAATTCATATTTACTAGGAGAGCCTTCATAATCACTTTCCTCAGTATTATCAGTTTCAATAATTTCATTCTCTCAAGCCCTAGCACGTTGTTCATCAAGAAATTTACCAAGTGGCACAGTTGTATCAAGCATAGAAGTACTTTCATCATAAGTATCATGCATAGCAGAAGTGGAATCATCCATAATATGTGACATATCAGAATTAATAACATAAGCAGGTTTAGGTATCGCAAGCTTACTCAAAACAGAAGGTGAATCAAGTGCAGAGCTAGATGGCAGTTCCTTACCTCCCCTCGTAGTTGAGGGATAAATCTTGGTTTTTGGATCTCTCAAGTTCTTCATAATGATAAGCAGATATAAATCCCAAGTGACTCAAAAATAGAGCTATGCTCCCCGGCAACGGCGCCAGAAAATAGTCTTGATAACCCACAAGTATAGGGGATCGCAACAGTTTTCGAGGGTAGAGTATTCAACCCAAATTTACAGATTCGACACAAGGGGAGCCAAAGAATATTCTCAAGTATTAGCAGCTGAGTCGTCAATTCATCCACACCGGGAAACTTAGTATCTGCAGCAAACTGTTTAGTAGCAAAGTAATATGATAGTAGTGGTAATGGTGGCAAAAGGTAACAGTAGCAAAAATAATATTTTTGGTGTTTTGTAGTGATGATAGCAATAGCAACGGAAAAGTAAATAAGCGAAGAACAATATATGGAAAGCTCGTAGGCAATGGATCGGTGATAGAGAATTATGCCGGATGTGGTTCATCATGTAACAGTCATAACCTAGGGTGACACAGAACTAGCTCCAATTCATCAATGTAATGTAGGCATGTATTCCGAATATAGTCATACCCGCTTATGGAAAAGAACTTGCATGACATCTTTTGTCCTACCCTCCCGTGGCAGCGGGGTCCTAGCGGAAACTAAGGGATATTAAGGCCTCCTTTTAATAGAGTACCGGACCAAAGCATTAACACATAGTGAATACATGAACTCCTCAAACTATGGTCATCACCGGAAGTGGTCCCGATTATTGTCACTTCGGGGTTGCCGGATCATAACACATAGTAGGCGACTATAGACTTGCAAGATAGGATCAAGAACTCTCATATATTCATGAAAACATAATAGGTTCAGATCTGAAATCATGGCACTCGGGCCCTAGTGACAAGCATTAAGCATAGCAAAGTCATAGCAACATCAATCTCATAACATAGTGGATACTAGGGATCAAACCCTAACAAAACTAACTCGATTACATGATAAATCTCATCCAACCCATCACCGACCAGCAAGCCTACGATGGAATTACTCACGCACGGCGGTGAGCATCATGAAATTGGTGATGGAGGATGGTTGATGACGATGGCGACGGATTCCCCTCTCCGGAGCCCCGAACGGACTCCAGATCAGCCCTCCCAAGAGAGTTTAGGGCTTGGCGGTGGCTCCATATCATAAAACAGAATGAATCTTTCTCTCTGATTTTTTTCTCCCCGAACATGAATATATAGAGTTGGAGTTGAGGTCGGAGGAGCTCTAGGGGGGCCCACGAGGTAGGGGGCACGCCCAGGGGGGCAGGCGCGCCCCCCACCCTCGTGGCTAGGGTGTGGGCCCCCCTGGTCTTGATCTTTTGCCAGTATTTTTTATTATTTCCAAAAATAGACTCCGTGAAGTTTCAGGTCATTCCGAGAACTTGTTTCTGCACATAAATAACACCATGGCAATTCTGCTGAAAACAGTGTCAGTCCAGGTTAGTTCCATTCAAATCATGCAAGTTAGAGTCCAAAACAAGGGCAAAAGTGTTTGGAAAAGTAGATATGACGGAGACGTATCAACTCCCCCAAGCTTAAACCTTTGCTTGTCCTCAAGCAATTCAGTTGACGAACTGAAAGTGATAAAGAAAAACTTTTACAAACTTTGTTTGCTCTTGTCGTTGTAAATATGTAAAGCCAACATTCAAGTTTTTAGCAAAGATTATAAACTAACCATATTCACAATAACGCGTAGGTCTCATGTTTACTCATATCAGTGGCATAATCAACTAGCGAGCAATAATAATAAATCTCGGGTGACAACACTTTCTCAAAACAATCATAATATGATATAACAAGATGGTATCTCGCTAGCCCTTTCTGAGACTGCAAAACATAAATGCAGAGCACCTTTAAAGATCAAGGACTGACTAGACATTGTAATTCATGGTAAAAGAGATCCAGTCAAGTCATACTCAATGTAAACTAACAGTAATGAATGCAAAATGAAAGTGGTGCTCTCCAACTGGTGCTTTTTAATAAGAGGATGATGACTCAACATGAAAGTAAAATAGATAGGCCCCTCGTAGAGGGAAGCAGGGATTTGTAGATGTGCCAGAGCTCGGTTTTGAAATAGAGATGAATAATATTTTGTGTGGTATACTTTCATTGTCAACATAACAACCAAGAGATGGCGATATCTTCCATGCTACACACATTATAGGCGGTTCCCAAATAGAATGGTAAAGTTTATACTCCCCCTCCACCAATAAGCATCAATCCATGGCTTGCTCGAAACAACGAGTGCCTCCAACTAACAAGAGTCCCAGGGGGAGTTTTTTTTGCAATTATTTTGATTTGATTTGCATAAAGCATGGGACTGGGCATCCCGGTGACCAGCCACTTTCTCATGAGTGAGGAGCGGAGTCCACTCCTCTTTAGAATAACCCATCTAACATGGAAGATGCGGACCACCCTAGTTGATACATGAGCTATTCGAGCATACAAAACAGGATATTTATTTGAAGGTTTAGAGTTTGGCACATACAAATTTACTTGGAACGGTAGGTAGATACCGTATATAGGTAGGTATGGTGGACTCATATGGAATAACTTTGGGGTTTATGGAGTTGGATGCACAAGCAGTATTCCCGCTTAGTACAAGTGAAGGCTAGCAAAAGACTGGGAAGCGACCAACTAGAGAGCGACAAAAGCCATGAACATGCATTAAAGTTAATGAACATTGAGTGCAAGCATGAGTAGGATATAATCCACCATGAACATAAATATCGTGAAGGTTATGTTGATTTTGTTTCAACTACATGCGTGAACATGTGCCAAGTCAAGTCACTTAAATCATTCAGAGGAGGATACCACCCTATCATACCACATCACAACCATTTTAATAGCATGTTGGCACGCAAGGTAAACCATTATAAGCTCCTAGCTAATTAAGCATGGCATAAGAAACTATGATCTCTAATTGTCATCCCAAACATGTTTATTCATAATAGGCTGAATCAGGAATGATGAACTAATCATATTTACAAAAACAAGAGAGGTCGAGTTCATACCAGCTTCTCCCATCTCAATCATTCAATCATATATCGTCATAATTGCCTTTCACTTGCACGACCGAATGATGTGAATAATAATAATAGTGCGCGTGCATTGGACTAAGCTGGAATCTGCAAGCATTCAATAAACAGGAGAAGACATGGCAATATGGGCTCTTTTGTCAGATCAACAATAATTCATATAAGAGCCACTTTAACAATTTAATCATGGTCTTCTCCTATCGACCCCCAAAGAAAAGAAAATAAATAAAACTATTTACACGGGAAAGCTCCCAACAAGCAAAAGAAGAACATGAAATCTTTTTGTGTTTTCTTTTTAATTACTATTACAAGCATGGAAATTAAAACTAGCTAAAAACTACAACTATTTTTTTGTTTTTCTTAAGGTTTATTAAACACACAAGAAGAAAGCATAAAAAGAGAAAATAAACTAGCATGGATATTACAATGAAAAAGTATGAGCGCCGACAACTAGCAATGAGTGTGTGAACATGAAGGTAATGTCGGTGAGAAATACGTACTCCCCCAAGCTTAGGCTTTTGGCCTAAGTTGGTCTATGGCCACGGTTGGCCTGGCGGATATCCATAGTAATAGTTGGGGTCGTACTGCGAAGAAGAAGACTACGATTGCCACTCGTTGGCAATCATCTCCGGATCCCACTGTAATTAGACTGTCATGGAGGATCAACTTGTGGTTCCGACTCTGGCTCTGTGGCTGATGTAGGGTTCTGGTAGGCGTGAATAGCTTCCAACGGAACAAGGTACTTGCCTGTAGATAAATCAAACAAGGAAGGAGCAGGCAGGGTAATAGTCTCAAGATGATGTTTATCAAAGAACAATTTGTATTTGAGCTCGTTTTCCCTATTCTTAACAATAAAATTGTGTGCTACCATACTCTTATAATCTAAATAAACAGGAGGCAGCAATTTTTCTTCCTTCTCATAATGCCTAATAGGTATGTTAAAATGTGCAGCTAGGCGCGAGGCGAAGATGCCTCCAAAGACGGGGCCCTTAGTACGGTTAAGATTTAACCGCTTTGCAATAATAGCACCCATGCTGAATGTATCATCACGAAATAAGGTGTGGCACAAAATAACAATATCAGGGGCACTCAGGTTTCCACAGTTTCCGCGCCCAATTAAGCATCTACTAGCAAATATAGCAAAGTAACGTAGAACAGGAAAGTGTATGCTAGTAGTTCGTGCATCGGAAACCTTCCTCATTTCCCCTACAGTGATGGTATCAATAAACCCATCCACATCACCGCGATGTGGTTCCTATATGATGCCCTCGAAAGGGATCAAACAAACCCGACAAAAATCACGAAGTGACATCTCCTTATGCTCATCATATAAATAAAACTCAACCGTAGGTGGTGAGCTCCTAGCATGGAAATGAAAGTTTTGCACAAAGATATTGGTGAGTAAGAGATACTGTTCGCGCTAGTCGTGGAGGAAGGCGGTGAGGCCTGCATTCTCAGCCAATTCATAGAAATCATCATAAATCCCGGCTGCTCTCAAGAAATCATCACAACGCCATTCACACGGCCGAACCTCCACGATGCGAGGCAGATTATATTTGGGCCTCTTTGCTTCTTCATTTTGCTTTTCCTTCGAGCTTCGGCTCGATGAGCCCCTCAAAAGTCTCTTCATTATTTTATGAAAAATTCTGAAATTTTTAGTAACTTCAAATAAAAGTGAACCAAACTCAACAAAATTGATAGCAACTACTCCTACAAGTGCCTAGAGCCTATATCATGCATCAAAACTACTTGGAACCACATAAATTTGACATGCAAGCTCAAGAACAGGTCCACCTAAGCAGCAAAAATATGCAATGAATAAAGCACTAGAACAAAAACTAATTGGACCATTGGAGGAGTCACATACCAAGGAACAATCCCCCAATGCAGTTTTGTGAGAGGTGCTTTGAGCAAGGAGATCCAAAATCGCAGCAAAATGAGCTAGAACTCGTGCTTGAGATGGATAATGCTGTTTGTGGGAGGAATAAGGAGTGTGTGGGTGCAGGAATAAGTGGAGGAGGGCCACCATGGGCCCACGAGGCAGGGGGCGCGCCCAGGGGGGTAGGGCGCGCCCTCCACCCTCGTGGCCAGGTGGATGCCCCCTATTGTGTTCTTAGTGCCAAATATTCACAAATATTCCAGAAAAATTATATTTAAATTTCAGGGCATTTGGAGAACTTTTATTTTCTGGGTATTTTTATATTGCACGGATAATAAAAAAATAGACAAAAATTACTATTTTTGGTTTATTTAATATAAATAACAGAAAGTAGAAAGAGGGTATAGAGAGTTGTGTTTTCTAAATTCATCCATCTCATGATCATCAAAAGGAATCCATTAACAAGGTTGATCAAGTCTTGTTAACAAACTCATTTCGAATAACATGGAACCGGAGAATTTTAGAATAACACTAGGTTACCTCAACGGGGATATGTGTAACGCCCTCGATGCGGCTATATCTCCCACATGTCGAAGCACGACTTAGAGGCATAACCACATTGAAAGCAATGTCGCAAGTGAGGTAATCTTCACACAACCCATGTAATAAATAATGGAAAGAGATACGTAGTTGGCTTACAATCGCCACTTCACGCAATACATGAATAAAGCATTACATCAACCAGATACAATCAAGGTCCGACTATGGAACCAAAATATAAGAAGACTACCCCAAATGCTACACAGATCCCCGATCGTCCCAACTGGGCTCCACTACTGATCAACGGGAAACGGAACAACATAACAAACACGATCTTCATCGAGCTCCTCCTTGAGCTCGGTTGCGTCACCTGCACGGTATCATCGGCACCTGCAAACTGGTTTTGGAAGTAATCTGTGAGTCACGGGGACTCAGCAATCTCACACACTCGCGATCAAGACTATTTAAGCTTATGGGTAAGGTAATGGTATGAGGTGGAGTTGCAGCAAGCGACTAGCATATTTGGTGGCTAACATATGCAAATGAGAGCGAGAAGAGAAGGCAAAGCACGATCGAGAATCTATGATCAAGAAGTGATCCTAGAGCAACCTACGTTAAAGCATAACTCCAACACCGTGTTCACTTCCCGGACCCCGCCGAGAAGAGACCATCACGGTTACACACGCGGTTGATGCATTTTAATTAAGTTAAGTTTCGGGATTTCTACAACCGGACATTAACAAATTCCCATCTGCCCATAACCGCGGGCACGACTTTCGAAAGATCATAACCCTGCAGGGGTGTCCCAACTTAGCCCATCACAAGCTCTCACGGTCAACGAAGGATATTCCTTCTCCCAAGACAATCCGATCAGACTCGGAATGCTGGTTACAAGACATCTCGACAATGGTAAAACTAAACCAGCAAAGCTACCCGAATGTGCCGACAAATTCCGATAGGAGCTGCACATATCTCGTTCTCAGGGCACACCGGATTGTCCAAACTTCCGGTAGGCCAGCCCAGAGTTGCCCCTGGTGGCCACCGGCGGCTAACAAGGTGGACCAACACTCAAAGGAGCACTGGCCCGGGGGTTTAAATAAAGATGACCCTTGAGTCCGCGGAACCCAAGGGAAAAAGAGGCTAGGTGGCAAATGGTAAAACCAATGTTGGGCATTGCTGGAGGAGTTTTATTCAAGGCGAACTGTCAAGGGGTTCCCATTATACCCAACCATGTAAGGAACGCAAAATCAAGGAACATAACACCGGTATGACATAAACTAGGGCGGCAAGAGTGGAACAAAACACCAGGCATAAGGCCTAGCCTTGCACCCTTTACCAAGTATATAGATGCATTAATTAAATAAGAGATATTGTGATATCCCAACAAATATCCATGTTCCAACAAGGAACAACTCCAGTCTTCACCTGCAACTAGCAACGCTATAAGAGGGGCTGAGCAAAGCGGTAACATAGCCAAACAACGGTTTGCTGGGAAAGGTGGGTTAGAGGCTGGACATGGCAATATGGGAGGCACGATAAGCAAGTGGTAGGTATCGCAGCATAGGCATAGGAAAAGAGCGAGCAACTAGCAAGCAAAGATAGAAGTGATTTCGAGGGTATGGTCATCTTGCCTGTAAAGTTCTCAGAGTTGACTTGATCCTCGTAAGCATACTCAACGGGCTCCTCGAACACGTACTCATCTCCTAGCTCTACCCAAAGCAAGACAACAAGCAAAAGAGAGAACAATCAACCACGTGCAATGCACAAACAACATGATGCAAAACATGTCATGATATGCGGGATGCGATATGAGATGCATATGCATGATTCGAAAAGGAATGATTGAACCTGGCCTCAACTTCGAAAACCAAGAGTGCCACTGGAAATAGGAGTTGATTTCGGTTGAAATCGATATAAAGATCACCGGAATCGGATGCACGGTTTGGAAATGACAAGCAAAACAAATATGGCACCGGGCTGCGATTAACAGCACGAGACCATCTAAATGCATCAAGAACAACATGCTACAGCATTCCACCATGACAACAAAATACATGGCAGGGATCGACTCAAGATGCTTGTCAAAAGATGAACACTGAGCTACGGCTAATTCACTCAATAGCAGGTTCAAACAAGCATGGCAATAGTGCAAAAGATATCAGGTTACAGACTTAGTGAAATTAATAGCATGTCAGGAATTTAACATCAAGAAGCAATGTTTAGAGCACGATAACTATATGCTACAGGAACATATCAAGGCAAAGCAAGACATGGCATGAAGCTACTCAAAGCATACAACAAAAGTCCCTTACTGACCATAAGCCAAAAGGGATCAGAAAATACAATTACAACCACGTGAATATAGCAATTATCGTTAACAGATTCAGACTTAGTGAAAAACTGGAGCATGGCAAAACAGATATCAAGTAGGCATGTTTACGAGCTCGATACACTCACCATAAGGCATTGCATGACAAACTAAGCATATACCCAGCAAGTAGACATGGCATAGAAGCTAGACATGGCAAGGACAACAACATAGCATGCACGAATCAACTACAACAAGCTCGGCAAAAGTGCTAAACATGTTAACAATCTGCCAGGAACATTTTATCGCAAAAGTAGAGATCGATTGACTCAAGCTAGGGTGCTCCATAAATGCAAACAAAGACATGGATGGATAGAGCACCACAATAGTCTGTAGCAATCTGAAAGCTTCGAATACTTATGTAACTCCAAAAATTCTGAAACATTAGGACAACATGGGGAATTTGTATATTAATCTTCTGCAAAAAGAATCTGTATTTTATCGTGCATCTGTTAAAAATGAGAATTATTTTTGTGAGCGCAAAAGTTTCTGTTTTTCAGCAAGATCAAATCAACTATCACCCAACATGATCCCAAAGGCTTTGCTTGGCACAAACACTAATTAAAACATAAAGCACAATCATAACAGTAGCATAATTGTGCAAACACTCAAGAACAGAAATAAAAACACACAAATAAATTTCATTCAATGGGTTGCCTCCCAACAAGCGATATCGTTTTATGCCCCTAGCTAGGCATAATGCAAAGATTCAAGTGTTGTCATCTTTTTTTCTAGATCCATAAGATGCCCTAATGATTGATTCATATGGTGGCTTAATTCTTGTTCTAGGTAAGTGTTCCATACCATTCCTTAGTGGAAATTGAAATTTAATATTGCCTTCTTTCATATCAATCACGGCACCCATAGTGCGTAAAAAAGGTCTACCAAGAATAATTGGACAAGATGGATTGCAATCAATATCAAGAACAATAAAATCTATGGGCACAATTCCTATTTGAAAGAATAAGAACAACATTAATTATTCCCATAGGCTTTTTAGTAGTAGAATCCACGAAGTGCAAATTTAAAGAACATTCTTCAATATCGGTAAGACCAAGCACATCACATAAAGATTTCGGAATTGTAGAAACACCAGCACCCAAGTCACATAAAGCAAAACACTTATAATTTTTAATCTTGACTTCTATAGTAGGTTCCCATTCATCATGCAATTTTCTAGGAATTGAAATCTCTAATTCCAATTTTTCTTCCAAAGCTTTCATCATAGCATCAACAATATGTTTAGTAAAAGCTTTATTTTGTTCATAAGCATGGGGTGAATTAATCATGGATTGCAAAAAAAGAAATACAATCAATCAAAGAGCAATTATCATAATTAAAGTCTTTATAATCCAAAAGAGTGGGCACATCACTAGTTAAAGTTTTGACCTCTCCAAACCCACTTTTATCAATTTTCTCAACAAGTTCACCCTCCGAATTATCGGGACGCCTTCTAGATAAATTTGACTCTTATTCAGTCCCTTTATTATCAATCTTAATTTTAATAAACAAGGAATAAATAGAAGAGACACTAATCATTTTAAGATCTTCATCATTTTTATGAAAGCAATCACTAGAAGACACCTTTTCTAAAAATTCTCTTTTAGCTCTAAGCATAGCGGCTCTTTTCTTACTGTCACCCATAGAAACATATAAAGCTTTAATTTATTCTTCAACCTTAGGCACGAAATTTTTCATCTTGAGATTTTCTACATCATGAGAAATTCTATCAATGCTTCTAGACATATCATCAATCTTACTCAACTTTTCTTCTATCGTGGTATTAAAATTCTTTTGAGCATTGATAAATTCTTTAATATTATTCTAAAGATCAGAGGTGTTCCTATTATTATTATAAGAAGAATTACCACAATTATTAGAGGAATTTCCCAAAAAAGGTCTAGGATTAAAATTACCTCTATAAGCATTGTTATTAAAGTTGTTTCGCGAGACAAAATTCACATCTACGGCATCACTATTTTGCTCAATTAAAGTAGAAAAAGGAACATCATTAAGATCAATAGGAGCATTTTTATTAGCAACCAACTTCATAAGAACATCAACTTTTTCACTCAAAGTAGAAATTTCTTCAACCGAATTAACCTTTTTACTAGTAGGAGCTCTTTCGGTATGCCATTGTGAACAATTTGCCATAATATTATCAAGCAATTTGGTAGCTTCACCCAAAGTAATTTCCATAAAAGTACCACCCGTGGTGGAATCTAAAAGATTTCTGGAAACAAAATTCAATCCCGCATAAAAAAATTGTATGATCATCCAAAGATTTTAACCATGAGTGGGACAATTTCTTAGCATCAATTTCATTCTTTCACAAGATTGCGCAACATGTTCATGCTCAATTTTCTTAATATTCATGATTTGTGTCCTAAGGGAAATAATTTTCGTGGGCGAAAAATATTTAGTAATAAAATCATCTTTGCACTTATCCCAAGAATCGATAATATTGCGAGGTAACGAAGAAAACCAATTTTTTGCACGATCTTGCAAAGAAAACGGGAATAATTTCAACTTCACTATATCATTGTACACATCTTTTTTCTTTTGCACATCTCATAATTCCGTGAATGTATTAAGATGGGATGCGTCATCGTCACTAGGAGTACAGGAAAATTGATCTTTCATGACAAGATTCAAGAAAGCGGCATTAGTATCACAAGACTCCCCACTAGTGGCGGGAGGAGCAATCGGAGTGCTAATAAAATCATTGTTGTTGGTATTGGAGAAATCACAAAACTTGGTGTTCTCTTGAGTCATAGTGACTACGCAACAAGATTGCACTCAAAAACAGATCTGACAAGAAAATGGCGACCGAAAAAGAGGGCGAATAAAACAGCAATTTTTTGTGAAGTGGGGGAGATGAAAACGAGAGGCAAATGGAAAATAATGTAAATTTCAAGGAGATGAGATTTTTTATTAGGAACCTAGTAGATGTTGATGATGTCTCCCCGACAATGGCGCTAGAAATTCCTTTTGATCGCGGCTTGAACTACGTCGGTATTTCCCCAAAGAGGAAGGGATGATGCAGCACAGCAACGGTAGGTATTTCCCTCCGTGATGAGACCAAGGTTATCGAACTAGTAGGAGAATCACGCAACACTACATAAATAGTACCTGCACACAAAGAAAAAATACTTGCAACCCGACGTGTTAAAGGGTTTGTCAATCCCTTTCGGGTAACGGTGCCAGAAATTGTCAAGTTGACGGGATAAAAATATGATAGATTGGATAAATAGATCTCGAATAAATGCAAAATAAAATAAAGTGCAACAAGGTAGTTTTGGGGTTTTGGAAATATAGATCTGAAAATAAAAGATAATAAAAATAGATCTCGAAGGCAAATATAATAAAGAACAGACCTGTAGGCCGTAGATTTCACTAGTGGCTTCTCTCGAGAAAAATAGCATACGGTGGGTAAACAAATTACTGTTGGGCAATTGATAGAACTTCAAATAATTATGACGATATCGAGGCAATGATCATTATATAGGCATCACATCCAAGATTAGTAGACCGACTCCTGCCTGCATCTACTACTATTACTCCACACATCGACCACTAGTCAGCATGCATCTAGTGAATTAAGTTCATGGAGAAATGGAGTAATGCAATAAGAACGATGACATGATGTAGACAGGATCTATTTGTGTAGAAATAGACCCCATCTTGTTATCCTTAATAGCAATGATACATATGTGTCGGTTCCCCTTCTGTCACTGGGATCAAGCACCGTAAGATCGAACCCATCACAAAGCACCTCTTCCCATGGCAAGAAAAATCGATCTAGTTAGCCTAACTAAACCGAATATTCGAAGAAGAAATACGAGGATATAAGTAATCATGCATATGAGAGATCAAAAGACTCAAATAACTTTCATGGATAAAAACATAGATCTAATCATAAACTCAAAGTTCATCGGATCCCAACAAACACACCGCAAAAAGAGTTACATCAAATAGATCTCCAAGAGACCATTGTACTGAGAATCAAGAGAGAGAGAGGAAGCCATCTAGCTACTAATTATGGACCCGTAGGTCTACAATCAACTACTCACGCATCATCGGAGAGGCACCAATGAGGATGATGAACCCCTCCATGATGGTGTCTAGATTGGATATGTGGTTTCTGGAACTTGTGGTGGCTGGAATTGATTTTCGTCGACTCCCCTAGGGTTTCTGGAATATTGGGGTATTTATAGAGCAAAGAGGTGGTGCGGGGGGCACCGAGGTGGGCACAACCCACCAGGGCGTGCCTGGGCTCCCCTTGGAGCATCCCTCTGGTACTTCTTAGGACCAACATGTGTCTTCTAGTCTAGAAAAAATCTCCAAAAAGTTTCGCTTCGTTTGAACTCCGTTTGGTATTGATTTTCTGTGAAGTAAAAAAAAGAAAAAAAACAGCAACTGGCACTGATGTCTACTACACAACCTTCTTCTTGCAGACGTTGTTGGGCCTCCAAGTGCAGAGGTTTGTAGCACAATAGCAAATTTCCCTCAAGTGGATGACCTAAGGTTTATCAATCCGTGGGAGGCGTAGGATGAAGATGGTCTCTCTCAAACAATGCTGCAACCAAATAACAAAGAGTCTCTTGTGTCCCCAACAGACCCAATACAATGGTAAATTGTATAGGTGCACTAGTTCGGCGGAGAGATGGTGATACAAGTGCAATATGGATGGTAGATAATGGTTTTGTAATCTGAAAATATAAAAACAGCAAGGTAGCAAGTGGTAAAAGTGAGCACAAACGGTATTTCAATGCTAGGAAACAAGGCCTAGGGTTCATACTTTCACTAGTGCAAGTTCTCTCAACAATAATAACATGATTGGATCATATAACTATCCCTCAACATGCAACAAAGACTCACTCCAAAGTCACTAATAGCGCAGAACAAACGGAGAGGTTATTGTAGGGTACGAAACCACCTCAAAGTTATCCTTTCTGATCGATCTATTCAAGAGTCCGTAGTAAAATAACATGAAGCCATTCTTTCCGTTCAATCTATCATAGAGCTCGTACTAGAATAAAACCTTAAGACACAAATCAACCAAAACCCTAATGTCACCTAGATACTCTAATGTCACCTCAAGTATCTATGGGTATGATTATACGATATGCATCACACAATCTCAGATTCATCTATTCAACCAACATAGAGAACTTCAAAGAGTGCCCCACAGTTTCTACCGGAGAGTCAAGACGAAAACGTGTGCCAACCCCTACGCATAAGTTCACGAGGTCATGGAACTCGCAGGTTGATCACCAAAACATACATCAAGTGGTCACATGATATCCCATTGTCACCACAGATAAGCACATGCAAGACATACATCAAGTGTTCTCAAATCCTTAAAGACTCAATCCGATAAGATAACTTCAAAGGGAAAACTCAATTCATCACAAGAGAGTAGAGGGGGAGAAACATCATAAGATCCAAATATAATAGCGAAGCTCGCGATACATCAAGATCATGCCGACTCAAGAACACAAGAGAGAGATCAAACACATAGCTACTGGGACATACCCTCAGCCCCGAGGGTGAACTACTCCCTCCTCGTCATGGAGAGCATCGGGATGATGAAGATGGCCATCAGAGAGGGATTCCCCCCTCCGGCAGGGTGCCGGAACGGGTCTAGATTAGTTTTCGGTGGCTACAGAGGCTTCTGGCGGCGGAACTCCCGGTCTAGGTTTCTTTCTGGAAGTTTTGGGTTATATAAGAGGTGTTGGAGTTGGGAACAAGTCAGGGGGGTCTCCGGGCTATCCACGAGGCAGGGAGGCGCGCCCCCACCCTCGTGGGCAGCCCGAGACTCTTCTGGCCCAATTCTTTTACTTCCTGGCCTTCTTCTGGCCCAAAAATAAGTTCCGTGAAGTTTAAGGTCAATTGGACTCCGTTTGGTTTTCCTTTTCTATGATACTAAAAAACAACGAAAAAACAGAAATTGGCACTCGGCTCTAGGTTAATAGGTTAGTCCCAAAAATCATATAAAATAGCATATAAAACATCCAAGGTTGATAATATAATAGCATGGAACAATCAAAAATTATAGATACGTTGGAGACGTATCAAGCATCCCCAAGCTTAATTCTCGCTCGTCCTCGAGTAGGTAAATGATAAAAGCAGAATTTTTGATGTGGAATGCTACCTAACATATTTATCTATGTAATTCTCTTTATTGTGGCAAGAATATTCAGATCCATAAGATTCAAGACAAAAGTTTAATATTGACATCAAAATAATAATACTTCAAGCATACTAACTAAGCAATTATGTCTTCTCAAAATAACATGGCCAAAGAAAGCTTATCCCTAAAAAATCCTATAGTTTGGCTATCTTCATTTTTGTCACACAAAAATGCTCTCATCATGCACAACCTCGATGACAAGCCAAGCAATTGTTTCATACTTTAGTAATCTCAGACTTTTTTCAACTTTCACGCAATACATGAGCGTGAGCCGTGGACATAGCACTATGGGTGGAATAGAATATAATGATGGGGGTTGTGTGGAGAAGACAAAAAAGGAGAAAGTCTCACATTGACGCGGCTAATCAATGGGCTATGGAGATGCCCTCCAATTGATGTCAATGCGAGGAGTTGGGATTGCCATGCAACGGATGCACTAGAGCTATAAATGTATGAAAGCTCAATAAAAGAAACTATGTGGGTGTGCATCCAACTTGCTTTCTCAAATTATGCATGGTGGCTTTGCCACAAATATGATGTCAACTACATGATCATGGAAGGCAATATGACAATGATGATGTGTGTCACGATGAACGGAACGGTGGAAAGTTGCATGGCAATATATCTCGGAATGACTATGGAAATTCCATAATAGGTAGGTATGGTGGCTGTTTTGAGGAAGATATAAGGCAGTTTATGTGTGACAGAGCATATCATATCACGGGGTTTGGATGCGCCAGCGAAGTTTGCACCAACTCTCGAGGTGAGAAAGGGCAATGCATGGTACCGAAGAGGCTAGCAATGATGGAAGGTGAGAGTGCGTATAATCCATGGACTCAACATTAGTCATAAAGAACTCATATACTTATTGCAAAAATCTACAAGTCATCAAAAACAAAGCACTACGCGTATGCTCCTAGGGGGATAGATTGGTAGGAAAAGACCATTGCTCGTCCCCGACCGCCACTCATAAGGAAGGCAATCAAAGAAACACCTCATGCTTCAAATTTGTCACACAACGGTTACCATACGTGCATGCTACGGGACTTGCAAGCCTCAACACAAGTATTTCTCAAATTCACAATTACTCAACTAGCACAACTCTAATATTACCATCTTCATATCTCAAAACAGTTATCAAGTATCAAACTTCTCATAGTATTCAATGCACTTATATGAAAGTTTTTATTATACCCATCTTGGATGCCCATCATATTTGGACTAACTTTATAACCCAAACAAATTACCATGATGTTCTAAAAGACTCTCAAAATAATATAAGTGAAGCATGCGAGTTCATCTATTTATATAAAATAGAACCACCGTCGTGCTCTAAAAGGATATAAGTGAAGCACTAGAGCGAATGACAAACTACTCCGAAAGATATAAGTGAAGATCAATGAGTAGTTGACTAATTATGCAACTATGTGAAGACTCTAATATTTAAGAATTTCAGATCTTGGTATTTTATTAAAACAGCTAGCAAAACAAAAGAAAGTAAAATGACGCTCCAAGCAAAACACATATCATGTGGTGAATAAAAATATAGCTCCAAGTAAAGTTACCGATGAACGAAGACGAAAGTGGGGATGCCTTCTGGGGCATCCCCAAGCTTAGGCTCTTGCCACTCATTGTTCCATAATCCATCAAATCTTTACCCAAAACTTGAAAACTTCACAACACAAAACTTAAAACAAAATCTCGTGAGCTCCGTTAGTAAAAGAAAACAAACCACCACTTCAAGGTACTGTAATTAACTCATTATTTATTTATATTGGTGTTAAACCTACTGTATTCCAACTTTTCTATGGTTCATAAACTCTATTACTAGCCATAGATTCATCAAAATAAGCAAACAACACACGAAAAACAGAATCTGTCAAAAACATAACAGTCTGTAGTAATCTGTAGGTTTCGAATACTTCTGGAACCCCAAAAATTCTAAAATAAATTGCTGGACGTGAGGAATTTATCTATTAATCATCTGAAAAAAGAATTAACTAAATAGCACTCTCCAATAAAAAATTGCACCAAATCTCGTGAGCGCTAAAGTTTCTGTTTTTTACAGCAAGATCGCAAAGACTTTCCCCAAGTCTTCCCAAAGGTTCTATGTCGGTGTCAAAACCGGCGGATCTCGGGTAGGGGGTCCCGAGCTGTGCGTCTAGGCGGATGGTAACAGGAGGCAGGGGACACGATGTTTTACCCAGGTTCGGGCCCTCTTGATGGAGGTAAAAACCTACGTCCTGCTTGATTAATATTGATGATATGGGTAGTACAAGAGTAGATCTACCACGAGATCAAGGAGGCTAGCCTATGGTATGATTGTTGTTCTGTCCTACGGACTAAAACCCTCCGGTTTATATAGACACCAGGGAGGGATAGGGTTACACCTAGTCGGTTACAGTGGTAGGAGATCTACATATCCGTATCGCCAAGCTTGCCTTCCACGCCAAGGAAAGTCCCTTCCGGACACGGGACGAAGTCTTCAATCTTGTATCTTCATAGTCCAGGAGTCCTGCTATCCGGACACCCCGTAATCCAGGACTCCCTCAGTAGCCCCTGAACCAGGCTTCAATGACGACGAGTCCGGCGTGCAGATTGTCTTCGGCATTGCAAGGCGGGTTCCTCCTCCAAGTACTTCATAGAAGATGTTGAACACAAAGGTAGTGTCCGGCTCTGCAAAATAAGTTTCCACATATTGCCATAGAGAGAATACTATTTACACAAATCTAATCTGCTGACGTATTCCGTAGCGTGACATCACACCACGGCCAAGTGTTTATCTGAATCGTTTTACTGTCCCACCTCAGCGCGTTTAGCGAGGTGGTTTCCTTGGCACATCTTGTTAAAGCAGAGATCGTGTCCCCTTATTCCGGGATTCTCATCAATACGGGCGTGGGTAACCCAACCGTACCTGTTGGTATGTTTTCTCGATCAAAGGCGAGTCCCAAATGGTCACAGGGAGGGCCCTTGGTATTCAACCTCTTATAAAGAGACCAAGGCCATACTCCTTCCTTTCAATCTCAAACGAGTTCACCCTTCGCCTCGAGTTCCAACACCCAAGGCTCCAGATTTCAGGCGCTTCGGACCTTCGACAATGTCCGGTTCCGACCTTCGAGGCCGATGGATGCCCTCCTCCGTCACGGAGGAGGACGTGCTGAAGTTGAGAGAGGCCAGGTTCTTGACCGGCGAAATCTGGCATAGGCTGCCTGCTCAAGGGCAGGTCATTCCCACTCCCAAGCCTGGTGAGAGTGTGGTGTTCATGTCTCACTTCCTTCGGGGGCTAGGCTTCCCAACGGATCCCTTCGTGAGGGGGCTCATGTTTTATTATGGGCTGGAATTTCACGACTTAGCTCCGGAGTCCATCCTCCATATTTCCTCATTCATCGTCGTGTGTGAAGCCTTCCTGTGTATTATGCCTCACTTCGGACTATGGCTCAAGACCTTCAAAGTAGAGCCGAAGATGATCGAGGGACGGCACGCGGAGTGCGGAGGTGCTTTTATAAGCAAGAATGCTGGTGCTCCATGGCCCGAGGGCTCTTTTCAAGAGGAGTACAGCTTATGGCAACGAGAGTGGTTTTAAATCACAGCTCCCAGGAGCACCAAGTGGGTGGCACTGCCTGCTTTCCGCTCGGGTTCCCCGCCACGACTGGCGTCATGGGTCAGTAAGGGGCTGGACTGGGGGTCGGCAAAGGACGTGCCCCTGTTGCAGGGCCGCATCTGAGATCTCCTAGAAAGATACATCAGTCTGGTCGTGGAGACGCAGGTTATGTTAATTCGCCGAGTTCTGCCTTGCAAACGTCGCCCCCTCCACCTGTGGGAGTTCAACCCGGAGGGACCACGAGTTCTCCAACATTTTCTTGGCATGACGCCCCTGGAGATGTACAAATTGTTCTTCGGACCACAAGTAGTGTGTCCGGATTCTACGGAGGACGCAGGTCTGAGCTGCAATCATCTAGATACTCAAGTAAGTAGCCTTGTGCCCGGACTCGCTATCCGTATATTTATCATAAAATTGCCCCTAAAAGAGCTGTCCTTTAAACGGGAGTGGATAGCGAAAGCAAAGCTAATCCGGTGTCCGGCCCCCCTCCCCGAGACCATGCCGGATCTCGTGCTAGTCAGGATGTTGGAGGTTGTGCCTTCGGAGGAAAGCGAGGGAGGGGACAAGGAAGCTACAGCCTCCTCGAAGAAGGTTGTCCAGAAGGGAGGAATCGAAAATTCCTCTCCTCAGGGGAAGAAGAGGTCCGCCTCTGATGACCCGGAGACCATGGCCTCAAAGCGGGGGAAGAAATCTTCGTCAGAGGGTCCTGCGCCGGGAGATACTTCGGCCGAATTATGCCCTCAAGGGGATCAGCCCTCCACCGAGCCGTAAGTAGAGAGGAGTTTTTCTTTTTAAGAAATGAGAGAAATCCTTGCGTTATATCTGAGAAGAGTAATCGAAAATTTACCTTGTAGCTCGGACCTTAGCCCTTCTCAGTAGAGCTCGTCTTCGGGGGATCTTCTTCCGGAGATGATGGAGAGCGGAGCGCCTCCCCCTGCCGTACCGCCTTGCGAGGCGGGTGATCCTGAGGTATCGTCGCGGAGGGTTTCTCCAAATCCGACAGGGCTGGAAGGTTGTCATATGGCCCCCCAAAGCCCTCCGCGTCCGGCCTTCGATAAGGGCCATTGGACGAGTCCGGCAACGTCTGGTGCGCGGTCGGAGGAGCTGAAGGATCTGCTAGGGCGAGCGTCTATCTCAGAGGAGCACCGTGCATTGATGGGTACGGTGATTGAGAGGATTTCATCCGCGGAGAGCGGATTGCACGAGGCCGTCAGGAGTTTACTGACAGGTTTTGAGGTACGCGAAATAATGTACCCTTTTTGGACAGTTGCACATAAATAAGATGCACCCTGTGTAGATAGTAGCCCCTGAGACTCTGTGCGTTGTCAAAAGTGACGGCGCGTAGAGGATCATAATCCCAGGTCTAATATGCCGCCTTCATATGTAGGTGGCGAAGTGTCCGGTGGCAAGCCGGACTGATGAATTTGCCGAGCTAAAGCGGCAACTTGACGTGGCAGATGCCGACATCGCGCTTGTCAACGAGCGGCTTGCCGAGGCACAAGGTATGTAATTCCTCCGGAGGCACCTGGGAAGAGGAGCTTTATGCCAGTATCTTACAATGTGTGCGCTTGATGCAGATGGTGCTGCTGCCATGGAGAATCTTCGGGCGGAACTTGCCCGAGCCAAGGAGCAAGCCAGGAAAAGTGATGCGGCTGCCGGAAAGGCAATTGAAGAGCTGAAAGCCGAACAGGCTGCTCACTGCCGAAGCAAGAAGGAAATGGCCGAGATAGCCGTGAAGCTGAAGAACGTTGCTGACCGTTGCAAGCTTCTTGAAAAAGAAGATCGGGCAGAACAGAAGGACCTAGAGAAGGCCGTTGCCGATGCCAAGGATGCTCACTCTGCGATGAGAGCTATGAAGGAGGAGCTGCGTCAGGCCGGAGAGATCGCGGCTGGAAAGCCCTTTATGCTGCGGAGGAAGTTTTGTGATCATAAACATGCTCCGTTAGACCGGATGTGGAGTACGGCGAACACCTATATGGATTTGGCAGCGAGTGCCGCAGATGCGGCCGAACACTTCCGAGATCAAGAAGATCGCGAAGTGGAAAATCTCTTTTGGTTGCAGTTCCACAATCCGGAGCGTCCACTGTCATTAACCGATCATTTGGCCGAATGGGCCGAGCTAAATAGGTTGTCCGGACTCGCCATGAAGTATGTCATGAGTCATTTGTGGCCAGAGAGGCCAGAGCCGAAAAGTTATTTCAACTTGGTGCAGCAGTTCCTTGGTACGGCGCCGCATATTGATGCGATGAAGAGGTCAGCGTGCATAGAGGGTGCGCGGATGGCTCTTGCCCGTGTCAAGACATACTGGAACGAAATGGTGGCCACCGCTGTTGCATCCCCAGACTCGGATGGAAGCCGAGTACCTGCCGAGCACTATTTTCAGGAAGTTCTGCAAGGCGCTCGTTTAATAGAGACGCAGTGCTTGAAGGATACTATATTCGAATAGCATATGTTATTGTAAAACAATATTTTGTTAAATTGTAAAAGCTTTTTATACTTGTGCCTGCAAGTATTATAATACCTCCTGTGCGGCCGTTTAACATATATGTATATATAATCTGAAAGATGGCAGTCGTCGACTTCAGCCCCCACGCACATAATGCGGGGGTGTTCGCAGAAGGCGCATTTTCACACTTGATCCAATGTCTTGGTCCTACAAAGGAGGTGATAGCGCAGCGAACTAGGCAATCGGACTATGATGCTTTATCACTTTCACTTAGCCATAGGAGTTTGACAGTGAGGCTACTTATATAGCCCCTGGTGGCGCCTGCGCTCGCCTGAACTCGGGGCGCGTATGTGCCTGGCCGGGAAGCGGCCCTTCGTTAATACGGAGGAATCCTAAAGATTCCGGTAAGTCATCGAGTGGTTGACCAGTCTCATGCTATATCATGACAGTCAGTTTTTGGCTTTCTCTACTGAGGTGCTCGCCTGGCCGAACTGGGGCACAATCGCAGTAGTTCTCCTGGTGCCGCCTTAGCCGATAGAGCGGAACGTAAGGTAGCAAAACACAGGAGCCGGGCAAACCCAACATTTGACCAAAGACATGATTCGGAGCTGATGCATATAAGGCCAAACTCGCGACGCCGAACACTCCCTAAGGTATTCGGTATTTATGAGGGCGGGCGGGATAACGCCCTTAGTAATAAGCCCCTAGTGTCCAGGTACGCGCAAAACTCTGACGTAGCCACATGCCAAAACGCCAGCCTCCTCCTTGGTTATACCAAGAAACCAGGGGATGTGTATCAACAAGAGACAGTAAAAAAGGTTTACGCAGGGTCTTAATCTGAAAAGAATCCTTGGAACGGGTCCCTACTGCACGTCTGCCCCTGTGTCTCCGTTGTGCCGTATCCTGGACGGGCGTAGCACGGTGTTCATCTGTAAAAGAGAGGAACTTAGTTTAGGAAAGATCGTGCCAAACATGATTTATACTAAATAAACGAAGTATAAATCGAAATGGGTAAAATTAAGCTTTATTGTCTCTTGTTTTATATGCACGGAGCCCCTAGTATAGGGGTATACGGCTATTAAGCCTTTATCAATTGTATGTTTATGCCGGACTCGTCTAGCCGTGTCCGTGGTCTTGACGACCTGTTTAGGTGCTTTGGCTGGTGAAGCCGCTTTATTGTGGGGCTGTCAAGGCAGCCGCACTGTCTTCCGCGCGGGAGGAACATTCAATGTTTTCCCTTTAATGAGATGATGCCTCGTGGACCGGGCATCTTAAGCGTAAGAGATGCATAATGTGGTATTGCGTTAAAGCGGGCGAAAGCTTCGCGTCCCAGCAGTGCTTGATAGCTACTTGAGAATGGGGCGATGTGGAAAGTTAGCTCTTTGCGACAGAAGTTATCGGGGGAGCCGAACATAACTTCTAGCCGGAGAGAGCCCATGCAATGGGCATCCGGGCCTGGCGTTACCCCTTGAAAGGAGGTTTTGCTATGGCGAATTTTTGTTGGGTCTATCCCCATGTTGCGGATTGTGTCCTGGTATAACAGGTTTAGACCACTGCCGCCGTCCATCAGGACATTTGTAAAGTGGAGTCTGCCGATTATTGGATCTAATACCAAGGCAGTCCTGATGGTCGAAGGTTTCAATGATGCTCACATAAAAGATAAGAATTGAAATATGACTAGCTTGATGATTTCAATGATGCTCACATAAAAGATAAGAATTGAAATATAAAGAGAGCATCATGAAGAATATGACTAGCACATTTAACTATAACCCACTTCCTATGCATAGGGATTTTGTGAGCAAACAACTTATGGGAACAAGAATCAACTTGCATTGGAAAGCAAAGCAAGCATAACTTCAAGATTTTAAGCACATAGAGAGGAAACTTGGTATTATTGCAATTCCTACAAGCATATATTCCTCACTCATAATAATTTTCAGTAGCATCATGCATGAATTCAACAATATAGCTATCACATAAAGCATTATTTTCATGATTCATAGGCATAAAATTTTTATTACTCTCCACATAAGCAAATTTATTGTCATGGATAATAGTGGGAGCAAACTCAAAAAAATAACTATCATGTGAAGCATAATCCAATTGAAAATTAAAATCAAGATGACAAGTTTCATGGTTATCATTATTCTTCATAGTATACATGTCATCACAATAATCATCATATGTAGCAACTTTGTTCACATAATCAATTGGAACCTCTTCCAAAATAGTGGATTCATCACTAAATAAAGTCATAACCTCTCCAAATTCACTTTCATCAATATAATCGTCATAAATAGGAGGCATGCTATCATCATAATAAATTTTCTCATCAAAACTTGTGGAACAAAAAATATTAGCAGAGAAGTAATAAATCATATCCTGGGGACTACGCACACAACCAGGATCAAGAGAATTAAACCATATCTTAGCATCACCCTCAGGCCCGGCCCTGATGGGGGGGGCAGGGGGGCGGCCGCCCCGGGCCCCCGAAATCCAAGGGCCCCTCCCCAGGGGTACAGGTAGCCTACGGGCTTGCGTTAAGAAAACTATGGGCCGTGGCCACACGTGGATGACGATGGATGGTAGCGATGTCTTCCTACTTGGCGAGAAATTGATTCCTTCCTATTCCATCATGTAGCCATCCCTAAATCATGCGCCATACCATACGTGAGACATGAGTACGCCGCCGTCATGTCCGCTACAATAAACCTACCGTCCTGCTCTTTTTCTCTTAATCCCAATCGCAAGAATGTCTAGCCAGTATTCAGTACGCGAGATTCAGACGATCGACAAGCACACGCACATCATCGCCGATCTGTCGAGCTCTAAATCCAGATGCGAATAAGTACTCATCGTTGAACCCCCGATCACCAATGCCAACCAATCGAAGGTATATTATATTGCCGTTCTCTAATCCCTACTCCCCATACGTAGTATGTTACTACTCCCTCCGGTCCTTTTTACTCTGCACATTAGATTTGCCGAAAGTCAAACTTTGCTAAGTTTGACCAAATTTATATTAGAAATTATTAGCATCTATAATATCTAATAAATATAATATGAAAATATATTCCAAGATGAATCTAAAGATATTGGTGTTGTTATGTGAATGTCTATAATTTTTTATATAAACTTGGTCAAAGTTGGATGAGATTGACTTCGGACAAACCTAATATGCAGAGTAAAAATGACCGGAGGGAGTACTTACTAGCATACATGATGCCTAGCCGTGGCATGGTTCAACCATTGATGCCATAGTGCATCTGACTGTCACATCGTCTGAGAGAATCTTTTGAAAGTTTAAATTCTTGAGGAACTATTTGAGGTGAACAATGACTTATTATAGAATTCAAATGGTTTGGCAACAATATGCATCGAGAAGAAGTTAATTGAAGAGACTGACTTGGACCCCATCATAAGTGACTTTGCGTCAAAAATGATAGAATTGTTTAAGGTAATGTGTATAATTATTTCATATGCATACTATTTTTTGATGCATTTAAGTGTTTATAGGTAATTTTCATATATAAGTATATTTATTAGTATTATTTGTTGTTTATACTAAGGGCCCCGAGTTTTAGTTTCGCCCCGGGCCCCCAAAATCTCAGGACCGGCCCTGATCACCCTTTAATGAGAACGGGAATATTTTAAGGATATAAAAGTAGCGAGTTCTCTTCTCATTAGTGAACAGGGTAGCTATATCATTTAATTTAGTAAGATGTGCCACAACAGTTTCAGATTCATAGCCATAAAAAGGATCAGATTCAACCAAAGTAATTATACCAGGATCAATAGAGAATTCATAATCCTTATCAGCAACAAAGATAGGTGAAGTAGCATAAGCAGGATCATATTTCATTCTAGCATTCAGAGTTTTTTGTTTAATCTTAGCTAATAATTTCTTAAGATCACTTCTATCATTGCAAGCAAGAAAGTCTCTTTTAGTTTCTTCATCCATAACATAGCCCTCAGGTACAACATGTAATTCATATTTACTAGGAGAGCCTTCATAATCACTTTCCTCAGTATTATCAGTTTCAATAATTTCATTCTCTCAAGCCCTAGCACGTTGTTCATCAAGAAATTTACCAAGTGGCACAGTTGTATCAAGCATAGAAGTACTTTCATCATAAGTATCATGCATAGCAGAAGTGGAATCATCCATAATATGTGACATATCAGAATTAATAACATAAGCAGGTTTAGGTATCGCAAGCTTACTCAAAACAGAAGGTGAATCAAGTGCAGAGCTAGATGGCAGTTCCTTACCTCCCCTCGTAGTTGAGGGATAAATCTTGGTTTTTGGATCTCTCAAGTTCTTCATAATGATAAGCAGATATAAATCCCAAGTGACTCAAAAATAGAGCTATGCTCCCCGGCAACGGCGCCAGAAAATAGTCTTGATAACCCACAAGTATAGGGGATCGCAACAGTTTTCGAGGGTAGAGTATTCAACCCAAATTTACAGATTCGACACAAGGGGAGCCAAAGAATATTCTCAAGTATTAGCAGCTGAGTCGTCAATTCATCCACACCGGGAAACTTAGTATCTGCAGCAAACTGTTTAGTAGCAAAGTAATATGATAGTAGTGGTAATGGTGGCAAAAGGTAATAGTAGCAAAAATAATATTTTTGGTGTTTTGTAGTGATGATAGCAATAGCAACGGAAAAGTAAATAAGCGAAGAACAATATATGGAAAGCTCGTAGGCAATGGATCGGTGATAGAGAATTATGCCGGATGTGGTTCATCATGTAACAGTCATAACCTAGGGTGACACAGAACTAGCTCCAATTCATCAATGTAATGTAGGCATGTATTCCGAATATAGTCATACCCGCTTATGGAAAAGAACTTGCATGACATCTTTTGTCCTACCCTCCCGTGGCAGCGGGGTCCTAGCGGAAACTAAGGGATATTAAGGCCTCCTTTTAATAGAGTACCGGACCAAAGCATTAACACATAGTGAATACATGAACTCCTCAAACTATGGTCATCACCGGAAGTGGTCCCGATTATTGTCACTTCGGGGTTGCCGGATCATAACACATAGTAGGCGACTATAGACTTGCAAGATAGGATCAAGAACTCTCATATATTCATGAAAACATAATAGGTTCAGATCTGAAATCATGGCACTCGGGCCCTAGTGACAAGCATTAAGCATAGCAAAGTCATAGCAACATCAATCTCATAACATAGTGGATACTAGGGATCAAACCCTAACAAAACTAACTCGATTACATGATAAATCTCATCCAACCCATCACCGACCAGCAAGCCTACGATGGAATTACTCACGCACGGCGGTGAGCATCATGAAATTGGTGATGGAGGATGGTTGATGACGATGGCGACGGATTCCCCTCTCCGGAGCCCCGAACGGACTCCAGATCAGCCCTCCCAAGAGAGTTTAGGGCTTGGCGGTGGCTCCATATCATAAAACAGAATGAATCTTTCTCTCTGATTTTTTTCTCCCCGAACATGAATATATAGAGTTGGAGTTGAGGTCGGAGGAGCTCTAGGGGGGCCCACGAGGTAGGGGGCACGCCCAGGGGGGCAGGCGCGCCCCCCACCCTCGTGGCTAGGGTGTGGGCCCCCCTGGTCTTGATCTTTTGCCAGTATTTTTTATTATTTCCAAAAATAGACTCCGTGAAGTTTCAGGTCATTCCGAGAACTTTGTTTCTGCACATAAATAACACCATGGCAATTCTGCTGAAAACAGCGTCAGTCCGGGTTAGTTCCATTCAAATCATGCAAGTTAGAGTCCAAAACAAGGGCAAAAGTGTTTGGAAAAGTAGATATGGTGGAGACGTATCAACTCCCCCAAGCTTAAACCTTTGCTTGTCCTCAAGCAATTCAGTTGACAAACTGAAAGTGATAAAGAAAAACTTTTACAAACTCTGTTTGCTCTTGTTGTTGTAAATATGTAAAGCCAACATTCAAGTTTTGAGCAGAGATTATAAACTAACCATATTCACAATAACGCGTAGGTCTCATGTTTACTCATATCAATGGCATAATCAACTAGCGAGCAATAATAATAAATCTCGGATGACAACACTTTCTCAAAACAATCATAATATGATATAACAAGATGGTATCTCGCTAGCCCTTTCTGAGACTGCAAAACATAAATGCAGAGCACCTTTAAAGATCAAGGACTGACTAGACATTGTAATTCATGGTAAAAGAGATCCAGTCAAGTCATACTCAATGTAAACTAACAGTAATGAATGCAAATGAAAGTGGTGCTCTCCAACTGGTGCTTTTTAATAAGAGGATGATGACTCAACATGAAAGTAAATAGATAGGCCCCTCGTAGAGGGAAGCAGGGATTTGTAGAGGTGCCAGAGCTCGGTTTTGAAATAGAGATGAATAATATTTTGAGTGGTATACTTTCATTGTCAACATAACAACCAAGAGATGGCGATATCTTCCATGCTACACACATTATAGGCGGTTCCCAAACAGAATGGTAAAGTTTATACTCCCCCTCCACCAACAAGCATCAATCCATGGCTTGCTCGAAACAACGAGTGCCTCCAACTAACAAGAGTCCCAGGGGGAGTTTTTTTTGCAATTATTTTGATTTGATTTGCATAAAGCATGGGACTGGGCATCCCGGTGACCAGCCACTTTCTCATGAGTGAGGAGCGGAGTCCACTCCTCTTGAGAATAACCCGCCTAACATGGAAGATACGGACACCCTAGTTGATACATGAGCTATTCGAGCATACAAAACAGGATATTTATTTGAAGGTTTAGAGTTTGGCACATACAAATTTACTTGGAACGGCAGGTAGATACCGTATATAGGTAGGTATGGTGGACTCATATGGAATAACTTTGGGGTTTATGGGATTGGATGCACAAGCAGTATTCCCGCTTAGTACAGGTGAAGGCTAGCAAAAGACTGGGAAGCGACCAGCTAGAGAGCGACAACAGTCATGAACATGCATTAAAATTAATCAACATGAGTGCAAGCATGAGTAGGATATAATCCACCATGAACATAAATATCGTGAAGGCTATGTTGATTTTGTTTCAACTACATGCGTGAACATGTGCCAAGTCAAGTCACTTAAATCATTCAGAGGAGGATACCACCCTATCATACCACATCACAACCATTTTAATAGCATGTTGGCACGCAAGGTAAACCATTATAAGCTCCTAGCTAATTAAGCATGGCATAAGAAACTATGATCTCTAATTGTCATCCCAAACATGTTTATTCATAATAGGCTGAATCAGGAATGATGAACTAATCATATTTACAAAAACAAGAGAGGTCGAGTTCATACCAGCTTTCTCCATCTCAATCAGTCCATCATATATCGTCATAATTGCCTTTCACTTGCACGACCGAATGATGTGAATAATAATAATAGTGCGCGTGCATTGGACTAAGCTGGAATCTGCAAGCATTCAATAAACAGGAGAAGACAAGGCAATATGGGCTCTTTTGTCAGATCAACAATAATGCATATAAGAGCCACTTTAACAATTTAATCATGGTCTTCTCCTATCGACCCCCAAAGAAAAGAAAAGAAATAAAACTATTTACACGGGAAAGCTCCCAACAAGCAAAAGAAGAACAGGAAATCTTTTTGGGTTTTCTTTTTAATTACTACTACAAGCATGGAAATTAAAACTAGCTAAAAACTACAACTATTTTTTTGTTTTTCTTAAGGTTTATTAAACACACAAGAAGAAAGCATAAAAAGAGAAAATAAACTAGCATGGATATTACAATGAAAAAGTATGAGCACCGACAACTAGCAATGAGTGTGTGAACATGAAGTAATGTCGGTGAGAAATACGTACTCCCCCAAGCTTAGGCTTTTGGCCTAAGTTGGTCTATGGCCACGGTTGGCCTGGCGGATATCCATAGTAATAGTTGGGGTCGTACTGCGAAGAAGAAGACTACGATTGCCACTCGTTGGCAATCATCTCCGGATCCCACTGGTAATTAGACTGTCATGGAGGATCAACTTGTGGTTCCGACTCTGGCTCTGTGGCTGATGTAGGGTTCTGGTAGGCGTGAATAGCTTCCAACGGAACAAGGTACTTGCCTGTAGATAAATCAAACAAGGAAGGAGCAGGCAGGGTAATAGTCTCAAGATGATGTTTATCAAAGAACAATTTGTATTTAAGCTCCCCTTCCATATTCTTAACAATAAAGTCGTGTGCCACCATACTCTTATAATCTAAATAAACAGGAGGCAGCAATTTTTCTTCCTTCTCATAATGCCTAATAGGTATGTTAAAATGTGCTGCTAGGCGCGAAGCATAGATGCCACCAAAGATGGGGCCCTTTGTACGGTTCAGACTTAACTGTTTAGCAATAATACCGCCCATACTAATAGAGTTATCACAAAATAAACCATGGAACAAAAATAATAATATCAGGAACACTAAGGTTTCCACAGTTTCCGCGACCAATTAAGCAACAACTAGCAAATATTGCAAAGTAGCGTAAAACAAGAAAAATGTATGCTAGTGATTCGTGCATCGGAAACCTTCCTCGTTTCCCCTACAGTAATGGTATCAATAAACCCATCCACATCGCCGCGATGTGGTTCCTCTATCATGCCCTTGAAAGGGATCAAAGAAACCCAAAAAAATCATAAAGTGACATCTCCTTATGCTCATCATATAAATAAAACTCCACCGTAGGTGGTGAGCTCCTAGCATGGAAATGAAAGTTTTGCACAAAGATATTGGTGAGTAAGAGATACTGTTCGCGCTGGTCGTGGAGGAAGGCGGTGAGGCCTGCATTCTCAGCCAATTCATAGAAATCATCATAAATCCCGGCTGCTCTCAAGAAATCATCACAACGCCATTCACACGGCCGAACCTCCACGATGCGAGGCAGATTATATTTGGGCCTCTTTGCTTCTTCATTTTGCTTTTCCTTCGAGCTTCGGCTCGATGAGCCCCTCAAAAGTCTCTTCATTATTTTATGAAAAATTCTGAAATTTTTAGTAACTTCAAATAAAAGTGAACCAAACTCAACAAAATTGATAGCAACTACTCCTACAAGTGCCTAGAGCCTATATCATGCATCAAAACTACTTGGAACCACATAAATTTTACATGCAAGCTCAAGAACAGGTCCACCTAAGCAGCAAAAATATGCAATGAATAAAGCATTATAACAGAAACTAATTGGACCAATGGAGGAGTCACATACCAAGGAACAATCCCCCCAAGCAGTTTTGCGAGAGGTGCTTTGAGCAAGGAGATCGAAAATCGCAGCAAAATGATCTAGAACTCGTGCTCGAGCTGGATATTCGTGTTTGTGGGAGGAAGAAGTGTGTGGGTGCAGGAATAAGTGGAGGGGAGCCACCGTGGGCCCACGAGGCAGGGGGCGCGCCCTCCCCCCTCGTGGCCAGGTGGATGCCCCCCGTGCTGTGTTCTCAGTGCCAAATATTCTCAAATATTCCATAAAATCATATTTAAATTTCAGGGCATTTGGAGAACTTTTATTTTTGGGGGTATTTTTATATTGCACGGATAATTCAGATAACAAACAGAAAATACTTTTTTATTTTATTTAATATAAATGACAGAAAGTAAAAGGAGGGTACAGAAGGTTGTGCGTTCTAGTTTCATCCATCTCATGCTCATCAAAAGGAATCCATTAACAAGGTTGATCAAGTCTTGTTAACAAACTCATTTCGAATAACATGGAACCGGAGAATTTTAGAATAACACTAGGTTACCTCAACGGGGATATGTGTAACGCCCTCGATGCGGCTATATCTCCCACATGTCGAAGCACGACTTAGAGGCATAACCACATTGAAAGCAATGTCGCAAGTGAGGTAATCTTCACACAACCCATGTAATAAATAATGGAAAGAGATACGTAGTTGGCTTACAATCGCCACTTCACGCAATACATGAATAAAGCATTACATCAACCAGATACAATCAAGGTCCGACTATGGAACCAAAATATAAGAAGACTACCCCAAATGCTACACAGATCCCCGATCGTCCCAACTGGGCTCCACTACTGATCAACGGGAAACGGAACAACATAACAAACACGATCTTCATCGAGCTCCTCCTTGAGCTCAGTTGCGTCACCTGCACGGTATCATCGGCACCTGCAAACTGGTTTTGGAAGTAATCTGTGAGTCACGGGGACTCAGCAATCTCACACACTCGCGATCAAGACTATTTAAGCTTATGGGTAAGGTAATGGTATGAGGTGGAGTTGCAGCAAGCGACTAGCATATTTGGTGGCTAACATATGCAAATGAGAGCGAGAAGAGAAGGCAAAGCACGATCGAGAATCTATGATCAAGAAGTGATCCTAGAGCAACCTACGTTAAAGCATAACTCCAACACCGTGTTCACTTCCCGGACCCCGCCGAGAAGAGACCATCACGGTTACACACGCGGTTGATGCATTTTAATTAAGTTAAGTTTCGGGATTTCTACAACCGGACATTAACAAATTCCCATCTGCCCATAACCGCGGGCACGGCTTTCGAAAGATCATAACCCTGCAGGGGTGTCCCAACTTAGCCCATCACAAGCTCTCACGGTCAACGAAGGATATTCCTTCTCCCAAGACAATCCGATCAGACTCGGAATGCTGGTTACAAGACATCTCGACAATGGTAAAACTAAACCAGCAAAGCTACCCGAATGTGCCGACAAATTCCGATAGGAGCTGCACATATCTCGTTCTCAGGGCACACCGGATTGTCCAAACTTCCGGTAGGCCAGCCCAGAGTTGCCCCTGGTGGCCACCGGCGGCTAACAAGGTGGACCAACACTCAAAGGAGCACTGGCCCGGGGGTTTAAATAAAGATGACCCTTGAGTCCGCGGAACCCAAGGGAAAAAGAGGCTAGGTGGCAAATGGTAAAACCAATGTTGGGCATTGCTGGAGGAGTTTTATTCAAGGCAAACTGTCAAGGGGTTCCCATTATACCCAACCATGTAAGGAACGCAAAATCAAGGAACATAACACCGGTATGACATAAACTAGGGCGGCAAGAGTGGAACAAAACACCAGGCATAAGGCCTAGCCTTGCACCCTTTACCAAGTATATAGATGCATTAATTAAATAAGAGATATTGTGATATCCCAACAAATATCCATGTTCCAACAAGGAACAACTCCAGTCTTCACCTGCAACTAGCAACGCTATAAGAGGGGCTGAGCAAAGCGGTAACATAGCCAAACAACGGTTTGCTGGGAAAGGTGGGTTAGAGGCTGGACATGGCAATATGGGAGGCACGATAAGCAAGTGGTAGGTATCGCAGCATAGGCATAGGAAAAGACGAAGCAACTAGCAAGCAAAGATAGAAGTGATTTCGAGGGTATGGTCATCTTGCCTGTAAAGTTCTCAGAGTTGACTTGATCCTCGTAAGCATACTCAACGGGCTCCTCGAACACGTACTCATCTCCTAGCTCTACCCAAAGCAAGACAACAAGCAAAAGAGAGAACAATCAACCACGTGCAATGCACAAACAACATGATGCAAAACATGTCATGATATGCGGGATGCGATATGAGATGCATATGCATGATTCGAAAAGGAATGATTGAACCTGGCCTCAACTTCGAAAACCAAGAGTGCCACTGGAAATAGGAGTTGATTTCGGTTGAAATCGATATAAAGATCACCGGAATCGGATGCACGGTTTGGAAATGACAAGCAAAACAAATATGGCACCGGGCTGCGATTAACAGCACGAGACCATCTAAATGCATCAAGAACAACATGCTACAGCATTCCACCATGACAACAAAATACATGGCAGGGATCGACTCAAGATGCTTGTCAAAAGATGAACACTGAGCTACGGCTAATTCACTCAATAGCAGGTTCAAACAAGCATGGCAATAGTGCAAAAGATATCAGGTTACAGACTTAGTGAAATTAATAGCATGTCAGGAATTTAACATCAAGAAGCAATGTTTAGAGCACGATAACTATATGCTACAGGAACATATCAAGGCAAAGCAAGACATGGCATGAAGCTACTCAAAGCATACAACAAAAGTCCCTTACTGACCATAAGCCAAAAGGGATCAGAAAATACAATTACAACCACGTGAATATAGCAATTATCGTTAACAGATTCAGACTTAGTGAAAAACTGGAGCATGGCAAAACAGATATCAAGTAGGCATGTTTACGAGCTCGATACACTCACCATAAGGTATTGCATGACAAACTAAGCATATACCCAGCAAGTAGACATGGCATAGAAGCTAGACATGGCAAGGACAACAACATAGCATGCACGAATCAACTACAACAAGCTCGGCAAAAGTGCTAAACATGTTAACAATCTGCCAGGAACATTTTATCGCAAAAGTAGAGATCGATTGACTCAAGCTAGGGTGCTCCATAAATGCAAACAAAGACATGGATGGATAGAGCACCACAATATCTACAAAACATCCTTACTGATCATGCTCAAAAGAGGCACGGATCACTAGGAAACAATATGAACACATGGCATAAAAATAAGGACAGGGCAGTGACTTAGAATATTTCTAAGTCCCTGAAATCAGCAACATTAAGTGACCTACTTTGCATGCTTGTGCTAGTCACCACAGAGATCACAAAAATACATGGCATACACCCCTGCAAAGATGGCATGGCATACTTTAAAACACATATAGAGCTCAGGATCATAGCATGCACACATTAAACATGGCAAAAATGACAAAAGTGCATTTGCTGAAACAGATCTGAAACTAATCATCACATAGCCCTCTTCTAGCAGCATTTAGGGCATCAAGATGAACTCAAATGAAAATTATGCAATGGGATGAAATGAAGTACTCGTCGAGATGAACATTTCGATATGCTAAACGCACGAATCGGAGCAACGGTGATGAAGTTATGGCATGTCAAAGTATGCATAAAACTAGGGTTTCGAGGAGAAAAGGTCAACCGAGGCAGAATGGATCTGGATCTGGATCTCGCCGTTACTGTAGCAGTTCGCCGGAGTTGCTCGTCGACACCGGACTTGCCGAGGTGGAGCGAGGAGGAGGTGAGGGAGTCCTGGATTAGGGGGTGTCCGGATAGCCGGACTATACCTTCGGCCGGACTCCTCGACTATGAAGATACAAGATTGAAGACTTCGTCCCGTGTCCGGAAGGGACTTTCCTTGGCGTGGAAGGCAAGCTTGGTGATACGGATATGTAGATCTCCTACCATTGTAACCGACTCTGTGTAACCCTAGCCCTCCCCGGTGTCTATATAAACCGGAGGGTTTAGTCCGTAGGACAGAACAACAATCATACCATAGGCTAGCTTCTAGGGTTTAGCCTCCTTGATCTCGTGGTAGATCTACTCTTGTACTACCCATATCATCAATATTAATCAAGCAGGACGTAGGGTTTTACCTCCATCAAGACGACCCGAACCTTGGTAAAACATCATGTCCCCTGCCTCCTGTTACCATCCGCCTAGATGCACAGATCGGGACCCCCTACCCGAGATCCACCGGTTTTGACACCGACATTGGTGCTTTCATTGAGAGTTCCTCTGTGTCGTCACTTTTAGGCCCGATGGCTTCTCCGATCATCAATAGCGATGCGATCCAGGGTGAGACCTTTCTCCCCGGACGGATCTTCGTATTCGGTGGCTTTGCACTGCGGGCCAATTCGCTTGGCCATCTGGAGCAGTTCGAAAGCTACGCCCCTGGCCATCAGGTCAGATTTGGAAGTTTGAGCTACACGGCTGACCTCCTCGGAGACTTGATCTTCGACGGATTCGAGCCGCAGCCGAGCGCGCCGCACTGTCACGATGGGCATGATCTAGCTCTGCCGTCGAACAGTGCCCTGGAGGCTGCACCCGCATCAGCTCCGACCCTTAATTCGGAGCCAACTGCGCCAATCAAGGATGGGTGGTTGGGCACCGCCTCGGGGGCTGCAATCTCTACGGCGATCGAGCCGAACAGCAGCCCTATTCTCTGCGAAGCTCGTGACTCCAAGGAGCCGGACTCCTCTCCAGACTCCGAGCCCTCCGTGCCCCTACCGATTGAACCTGACTGGGCGCCAATCATGGAGTTCA
Organism: Triticum aestivum; assembly: GCF_018294505.1. Classification (NCBI taxonomy): domain Eukaryota; kingdom Viridiplantae; phylum Streptophyta; class Magnoliopsida; order Poales; family Poaceae; genus Triticum; species Triticum aestivum. The sequence goes on from NC_057800.1 coordinate 15,453,088, forward strand.
CCGCCGCGGACATCTTTCAGCACTCGCCCTTCGGCGACATTCTGAATTCACTCAGGTCTCTCTCTTTGTCAGGAGAGTCCTGGCCGGACTATGACCGGGAGGATTGGGATGCGGACGACGAAGAAATTTGATGCCCACCCACCACCCACTTCGTAGCCACTGTCGATAATTTAAACGACGTGCTCGACTTTGAAATCGAAGACATCGACGGTATGGACGACGATGTAGGAGATGAACATGAACCAACGCTTATAAGGCACTGGACAGCCACCTCATCTCATGATGTATACATGGTGGACACACCCAAAGGAAGCGACGACGAGGAACACAGGGATGCAACGAGGGATCGTTCACTCGAAAAGCAATCAAAGCGGCGACGTAAGCGCCGCTCCAAGCCCCGCCTCGACAGAGACAGCAGCCATACAGACCCAGCCATAGAGCAGGACGAGCCGGTGGACGATGAACATGCCTTCAAGCAACCGTCCGAACATGGCAACTTGGATAAACAAATCGAACATCCCGTCCCCGGCGAAAACAACAGTCCGGACGACCTTACGCCGGATAGGCTCATGGAAGAGAAGAACCTCCACAAAAGGCTCGTCGCCACTTCGCGTAGCCTGAAAAAGCAGAAGCGGAAGCTCAAAACTGTGGAAGATGCACTCAGAATTAGATGGAGCAAAGTACGCAACACCGCAGACAAATATGGCGGCAGTCGCCGCACAAAAAGCTATCCAAAGTGGAAGCTACTGCCTGAATTCGACGAGGAGGCCTTAGAGCCCCCGCAGTCAAAAAATAGGAAAGCCACCCGGTCGGATAGACGACCGCATGGCCAGCATGGAGCGGCAAGCGGCGCCGCACACAAGCCGACACGTGATCCACCAAAGGATCCGCATCAAAAAGATGGCCCAGCCAGATCTATCTATGGGCCAAGAAAGCAAGCTCTAGTAAGCAATGCAACACAACAAATATCCAAACATCACGGCACACCCAAATACAGGGGTGCCGCACACCCCCTATGTTTCACCGATGAGGTGATGGACCATGAATTTCCAGCGGGATTCAAGCCCATAAACATAGAGGCGTATGACGGAACAACAGACCCTGGGGTCTGGATCGAGGATTATATCCTCCACATACACATGGCCAGAGGAGATGACCTCCACGCCATAAAATACTTACCCCTCAAGCTTAAAGGGCCAGCCCGGCATTGGCTTAAAAGCCTTCCCAAAAACACCATTGGAAGTTGGGAAGAGCTTGAGGATGCTTTCCAGGCAAATTTTCAAGGGACCTATGTCCGCCCTCCGGATGCAGACGATCTCAGTCACATAACTCAACAGCCCGGAGAGTCAGCCCGAAAATTCTGGAACACATTTCTTACTAAAAAGAATCAGATAGTCGACTATCCGGACGCCGAAGCCCTAGCAGCTTTTAAGCATAACGTTCGAGACGAATGGCTCGCCAGACACCTCGGCCAAGAAAAGCCAAGAACAATGGCCGCATTAACAAGCCTCATGACCCGCTTTTGCGCAGGAGAGGACAGCTGGTTGGCAAGATGTAGCACCAGCGACCCAAGTACATCCGAAGTTAGGGATGGAAACGGAAAACCCCGACGCAGCAAGGACCAGCGCCGGAATAAGGGAAACAGCCCAAAGAGCACGGCGGTCAACGCCGGATTCAAAAGCTCGCGGCAGAATCAGAGAAAGCCGCCCCTCAAGGATAACAGGGACGAGCTATCCAACTTAAACAAAATCTTGGACAAGATATGTCAAATACACAGTACTCCCGGGAAGCCTGCGAACCATACCCACAGAGATTGTTGGGTTTTCAAGCAATCCGGCAAACTCAACGCCGAACACAAGGGGCTCGACACACCAAGTGAGGACGACGACGAACCCCACAAGCAGAGCACCAGGAAACAAAAGGATTTCCCACAAGAAGTCAAAACAGTAAACTTACTTCACGTGACGAACAGAATGGCGCCAACAGAGATACGCGCCATACGGCCTATCCCAAAGGAGTCTCGCCAATGGTTGTTAAAACCGATCACCTTCGACCATCAGGATTACTCTAGAAGTATCCGGAACGCAGGCTGGACTGCCTTGGTATTAGATCCAATAATCGGCAGGACTCCACTTTACAAATGTCCTGATGGACGGCGGCAGTGGTCTAAACCTGTTATACCAGGACACAATCCGCAACATGGGGATAGACCCAACAAAAATTCGCCATAGCAAAACCTCCTTTCAAGGGGTAACGCCAGGCCCGGATGCCCGTTGCATGGGTTCTCTCCGGCTAGAAGTTATGTTCGGCTCCCCCGATAACTTCCGTCGCGAACAGCTAACTTTCCACATCGCCCCATTCTCAAGTAGCTATCAAGCACTGCTGGGACGCGAAGCTTTCACCCGCTTTAACGCAATACCGCATTATGCATCTCTTACACTTAAGATGCCCGGTCCATGAGGCATCATCTCATTAAAGGGAAAACATTGAGTGTTCCTCCCGCGCGGAAGACAGTGCGGCTGCCTTGACAGCCCCACAATAAAGCGGCTTCACCAGCCAAAGCACCTAAACAGGTCGTCAAGACCACGGACACGGCTAGACGAGTCCGGCATAAACATACAATTGATAAAGGCTTAATAGCCGTATACCCCTGTACTAGGGGCTCCGCGCATATAAAACAAGAGACAATAAAGCTCAATTTTACCCATTTCGATTTATACTTTGTTTATTTAGTATAACTCATGTTCGGCACGATCTTTCTTAAACTAAGTTCCTCTCTTTTACAGATGAACACCGTGCTACGCCCGTCCAGGATACGGCACAACGGAGACACAGGCGCAGACGTGCAGCAGGGACCCGTTCCAAGGATTCTTTTCAGATTAAGACCCTGCGTAAACCTTTTTTACTGTCTCTTGTTGATACACATCCCCTGGTTTCTTGGTATAACCAAGGAGGAGGCTGGCATTTTGGCATGTGGCCACGTCAGAGTTTTGCGCGTACCTGGACACTAGGGGCTTATTACTAAGGGCGTTATCCCGCCCGCCCTCATAAAGACCGAATACCTTAGGGAGTGTTCGGCGTCGCGAGTTTGGCCTTATATGCATCAGCTCCGAATCATGTCTTTGGTCAAATGTTGGGTTTGCCCGGCTCCTGTGTTTTGCTACCTTACGTTCCGCTCTATCGGCTAAGGCGGCACCAGGAGAACTACTGCGATTGTGCCCCGGTTCGGCCAGGCGAGCACCTCAGTAGAGAAAGCCGAAAACTGACTGTCATGATATAGCGTGAGACTGGTCAACCACTCGATGACTTACCAGAATCTTTAGGATTCCTCCGCATTAACGAAGGGCCGCTTCCCGGCCAGGCACATACGCGCCCCGAGTTCGGGCGAGCGCAGGCGCCACCAGGGGCTATATAAGTAGCCTCACTGTCAAACTCCTATGGCTAAGTGAAAGTGATAAAGCATCATAGTCCGATTGCCTAGTTCGCTGCGCTATCACCTCCTTTGTAGGACCAAGACGTTGGATCAAGTGTGAAAATGCGCCTTCTGCGAACACCCCCGCATTATGTGCGTGGGGGCTGAAGCCGACGACTGCCATCTTTCAGATTATATATACATATATGTTAAACGGCCGCACAGGAGGTATTATAATACTTGCAGGCACAAGTATAAAAAGCTTCTACAATTTATCAAAATATTGTTTTACAATAACATATGCTATTCGAATATAGTATCCTTCGAGCACTGCGTCTCTATTAAACGAGCGCCTTGCAGAACTTCCTGAAAATAGTGCTCGGCAGGTACTCGGCTTCCATCCGAGTCTGGGGATGCAACAGCGGTGGCCTCCATTTCCGCCCAGTATGTCTTGACACGGGCAAGAGCCATCCGCGCACCCTCTATGCACGCTGACCTCTTCATCGCATTGATATGCGGCGCTGCACCAAGGAACTGCTGCACCAAGTTGAAATAACTTTTCGGCTCTGGCCTCTCTGGCCACAGATGACTCATGACATACTTCATGGCGAGTCCGGGCAACCTATTTAGCTCGGCCCATTCGGCCAAACGATCGGCTAATGACAGTGGACGCTCCGGATTGTGGAACTGCGAGCAAAAGAGCTTTTCCACTTCACGATCTTCTTGATCTCGGAAGTGTTTGGCCGCATCTGCGGCACTCGCTACCAAATCCAGATAGGTGTCCGCCGTACTCCACATCTGGTCTAATGGAGCATGTTTAGTATCACAGAACTTCCTCCGCAGCATAAAGGGCTTTCCAGCCGCGATCTCTCCGGCTTGACGCAGCTCCTCCTTCATAGCTCTCATCGCAGAGTGAGCATCCTTGGCATCGGCAACGGCCTTCTCCAGGTCCGTCTGTTCCACCCGATCTTCTTTTTCAAGAAGCTTGCAACGGTCAGCAGCGTTCTTCAGCTTCACGGCCATCTCGGCCATTTCCTTCTTGCTTCGGCAGTGAGCAGCCTATTCGGCTTTCAGCTCTTCAATTGCCTTTTCGGCAGCCGCATCACTTTTCCTGGCTTGCTCCTTGGCTCGGGCAAGTTCCGCTCGAAGATTCTCCATGGCAGCAGCACCATCTGCATCAAGCGCACACATTGTAAGATACTGGCATAAAGCTCCTCTTACCAGGTGCCGCCGGAGGAATTACATACCTTGTGCCTCGTCAAGCCGCTCATTGACAAGCGCGATGTCGGCATCTGCCACGTCAAGTTGCCGCTTTAGCTCGGCAAATTCATCAGTCCGGCTTGCCACCGGACACTTCGCCACCTACGTATGAAGGCGGCATATTAGACCTGGGATTATGATCCTCTGCGCGCCGTCACTTTTCACAATGCATAGAGTCTTAGGGGCTACTATCTACACAGGGCGCATCTTATTTATGCGCAACTGTCCAAAAAGGGTACATTATTTCGCGCACCTCAAAACCTGTCAGTAAACTCCTGACGGCCCCGTGCAATCCACTCTCCGCGGATGAAATCCTCTCAATCACCGTACCCATCAATGCACGGTGCTCCTCTGAGATAGACGCTCGCCCTAGCAGATCCTTCAGCTCCTCCGACCGCGCACCAGACGGTGCCGGACTCGTCTGATGGCCCTTTTCAAAGGCCGGACGCGGAGGGCTTTGGGGGGCCATATGACTACCTTTCGGCCCTGTCGGATTCAGAGAAACCCTCTGCGACAATACCTCAGGAATGCCCACCTCGCAAGGTGGTATGGCAGGGGGAGGCGTTCCGCTCTCCATCATCTCCGGAAGAAGATCCCCCGAAGACGAGCTCTACTGAGAAGGGCTAAGGCCCGAGCTACAAGGTAAATTTTTGATTACTCTTCTCAGATATAACGCAAGGATTTCTCTCATTTCTTAAAAAGAAAAACTCCTCTCTACTTACGGCTCGGTGGAGGTCTGATCCCCTTGAGGGCATAATTCGGCCGAAGTATCTCCCGGCACAGGACTCTCTGACGAAGATTTCTTCCCCCGCTTTGAGGCCATGGTCTCCGGGTCGTCAGAGGCGGTCCTCTTCTTCCCCTGAGGAGAGGAATTTTCGATTCCTCCCTTCCGGACAACCTTCTTCGAGGAGGCTGTAGCTTCCTTGTCCCCTCCATCGCTTTCCTCCGAAGGCACAACCTCCAACATCCTGACTAGCACGGGATCCGGCGTGGTCTCGGGGAGGGGGGCCGGACACCTGATTAGCTTTGCTTTCGCTATCCACTCCTGTTTAAAGGACATCTCTTTTAGGGGCAATTTTATGATAAATATACGAATAGCGAGTCCGGGCACAAGGCTACTTACTTGAGTATCCGGACGATTGCAGCTCATACCTGCATCCTCCGTAGAATCCGGACACACTACTTGTGGTCCAAAGAACAATTTGTACATCTCCACGGGCGTCATGCCAAGAAAATGTTGGAGAACTCGTGGTCCCTCTGGGTTGAACTCCCATAGGCGGAGGGGGCGACGTTTGCAGGGCAGAACTCGGTGAATTAACATAACCTGTGTCACCACGACCAGACTGATGTCTCTTTCTAGGATATCTCGGTTGCGGCCCTGCAACAGGGGCACATCCTTTGCCGACCCCCAGTCCAGCCCCTTATTGACCCATGATGCCAGTCGTGGCGGGGGACCCGAGCGGAAAGCAGGCAGCGCCACCCACTTGGTGCTCCTGGGAGCTGTGATGTAAAACCACGCTCGTTGCCATAAGCTGGACTCCTCTTGAAAAGAGCCCTCGGGCCATGGAGCACCAGCATTCTTGCTTATAAAAGCACCTCCGCACTCCGTGTGCCGTCCCTCGATCATCTTCGGCTCTACTTTGAAGGTCTTGAGCCATAGTCCGAAGTGAGGAGTCATACGGAGGAAGGCTTCACACATGACGATGAATGAGGAAATATGGAGGATGGACTCCGGAGTTAAGTCATGAAATTCCAGCCCATAATAAAACATGAGCCCCCTCACGAAGGGATCCATCGGGAAGCCTAGCCCCCGAAGTAAGTGAGACATCAACACCATGTTGGGGAACGTAGTAATTTCAAAAAAATCCTATGCACACGCAAGATCATGGTGATGCATAGCAATGAGAGGGGAGAGTGTGATCTATGTACCCTTGTAGACCGACAGCGGAAGCGTTAGCACAACGCGGTTGATGTAGTCGTACGTCTTCACGGCCCGACCGATCAAGCACCGAAACTATGGCACCTCCGAGTTCTAGCACACGTTTAGCTCGATGATGATCCCCGGACTCCGATCCAGCAAAGTGCCGGGGAAGAGTTCCGTCAGCACGACGGCGTGGTGACGATCTTGATGTACTGCCGTTGCAGGGCTTCGCCTAAGCACCGCTACAATATTATCGAGGATTATGGTGGAAGGGGGCACCGCACACGGCTAAGAATATGATCACGTGGATCAACTTGTGTCTAGAGGTGCCCCCTGCCCCCGTATATAAAGGAGCAAGGGGGAGGAGGCCGGCCCTAGGAGGGGCGCGCCAGGGAGTAGGATTCCTACTCCTAGTTGGAGTATGTTTCCTCCTTTCCTAGTCCAACTAGGAGAAGGGGGGAAAGGGGGGAAGAGGGGAAGGAAGGGAGAGAGGGGCCGCGCCCCAAACCCCTTGTCCAATTCAGACTGGGCTTGGGAGGGGCGCGCGCCACCTCCTGGTCCTTTCCACTAAGGCCCATTAAGGCCCATTGCTTCTTCCTCGTATTCCCGTAACTCCCCGGTACCTCCGAAAATACCCGAATCACTCAGAACCTTTCCGATGTCCGAATATAGTCATCCAATATATCGATCTTTATGTCTCGACCATTTCGAGACTCCTCGTCATGTCCCCGATCTCATCCGGGACTCCGAACTCCTTCGGTACATCAAAACTCATAAACTCATAATATAACTGTCATCGAAACCTTAAGCGTGCGGACCCTACGGGTTCGAGAACAATGTAGACATGACCGAGACACGTCTCCGGTCAATAACCAATAGCGGAACATGGATGCTCATATTGGCTCCTACGTATTCTACGAAGGTCTTTATCGATCAGACCGCATAACAACATACGTTGTTCCCTTTGTCATCGGTATGTTATTTGCCCGAGATTCGATCGTCGGTATCTCAATACCTAGTTCAATCTTGTTACCAGCAAGTCTCTTTACTCGTTTCGTAATACATCATCTCGCAACTAACTCATTAGTTCCAATGCTTGCAAGGCTTAGGTGATGTGCATTACCGAGAGGGCCCAAAGATACCTCTCCGACAATCGGAGTGACAAATCCTAATCTCAAAATATGCCAACCCAACATGTACCTTTGGAGACACCTGTAGAGCTCCTTTATAATCACCCAGTTACGTTGTGACGTTTGGTAGCACACAAAGTGTTTCTCCGGTAAACGGGAGTTGCATAATCTCATAGTCATAGGAACATGTATAAGTCATGAAGAAAGCAATAGCAACATACTAAACGATCGAGTGCTAAGCTAACAGAATGGGTCAAGTCAATCACATCATTCTCCTAATGATGTGATCCCGTTAATCAAATAACAACTCTTTGTCTATGGTTAGGAAACATAACCATCTTTGATTAACGAGCTAGTCAAGTAGAGGCATACTAGTGACACTCTGTTTGTCTATGTATTCACACATGTATTATGTTTCCGGTTAATACAATTCTAGCATGAATAATAAACATTTATCATGAAATAAGGAAATAAATAATAACTTTATTATTGCCTCTAGGGCATATTTCCTTCAGTCTCCCACTTGCACTAGAGTCAATAATCTAGTTCACATTGCCATGTGATTTAACACCAATAGTTCACATCATTATGTGACCAACACTCAAAGGGTTTACTATAGTCAATAATCTAGTTCACATCGCTATGTGATTAACACCCAAAGAGTACTAAGGTGTGATCATGTTTTGCCTGTGAGAGAAGTTTAGTCAACGGGTCTGCCATATTCAGATCCATATGTATTTTGCAAATTTCTATGTCAACAATGCTCTGCACGGAGCTACTCTAGCTAATTGCTCCCACTTTCAATATGCATCCAGATTGAGACTAAGAGTCATCCGGATCAGTGCCAAAACTTGTATCGACGTAACCATTTTATGACGAACCTTTTGTCACCTCCATAATCGAGAAACATATCCTTATTCCACTAAGGATAATTTTGACCGCTGTCCAGTGCTCTACTCCTAGATCACTATTGTACTCCCTTGCTTAACACAGTGTAGGGTATACAATAGATCTGGTACACAGCATGGCATACTTTATAGAACCTATGGCTGAGGCATAGGGAATGACTTTCATTCTCTTTCTATCTTCTGCCGTGGTCGGGCTTTGAGTCTTACTCAATTTCACACCTTGTAACACAGCCAAGAACTCTTTTCTTTGACTGTTCCATTTTGAACTACTTCAAAATATTGTCAAGGTATGTACTCATTGAAAAAACTTATCAAGCGTCTTGATCTATCTCTATAGATCTTGATGCTTAATATGTAAGCAGCTTCGCCGAGGTCTTTATTTGAAAAACTTCTTTTAAACACTCCTTTATGCTTTGCAGAATAATTCTACATTATTTCCGATCAATAATATGTCATTCACATATACTTGTCAGAAATGTTGTAGTGCTCCCACTCACTTTCTTGTAAATACAGGCTTCACCACAAGTCTGTATAAAACTATATACTTTGATCATCTCATCAAAGCGCATATTCCAACTCCGAGATGCTTGCACCAGTCCACAGATGGATCGCTGGAGATTGCATATTTTGTTAACATTTTCAGGATTGACAAAACCTTCGGGTTGCATCATATACAACTCTTCTTTAAGAAATCCATTAAGGAACACAGCTTTGTTTATCCATTTGCCAGATTTCATAAAATGCGGCAATTGCTAACATGATTCGGACAGACTTAAGAATAGATACGAGTGAGAAACTTTCATCGTACTCAACATCTTGAACTTGTCGAAAACCTTTTTCCGACAATTCTAGCTTTGTAGATAGTAACACTACTACCAGCGTCCGTCTTCCTCTTGAAGATCCATTTATTTTCAATTGCTTGCCGATCATCGGGAAAGTCAACCAAAGTCCATACTTTGTTTTCATACATGGATCCCATCTCAGATTTCATGGCTTCAAGCCATTTTGCGGAATCTGGGCTCACCAACGCTTCTTCATAGTTCGTAGGTTCATCATGATCTAGTAGCATGATTTCCAGAACAAGATTACCGTACCACTCTGGTGCGGATCTTACTCTGGTTGATCTACGAGGTTCAGTAATAACTTGATCTGAAGTTTCATGATCATCATCATTAACTTCCTCACTAATTGGTGTAGGTGTCACAAAAACCATTTTCTGTGATGAACTACTTTCCAATAAGGGAGCAGGTACAGTTACCTCATCAAGTTCTACTTTCCTCCCACTCACTTCTTTCAAGAGAAACTCCTTCTCTAGAAAGGATCCATTCTTAGCAACGAATTTCTTACCTTCGGATCTGTGATAGAAGGTGTACCCAACTGTCTTCTTTGGGTATCCTATGAAGACACATTTCTCCGATTTGGGTTTGAGCTTATCAGGATGAAACTTTTTCTTATAAGCATTGCAACCCCAAACTTTAAGAAACGACAACTTTGGTTTCTTGCTAAACCATAGTTCATACAGTGTCGTCTCAAAGGATTTAGATGGTGCCCCTTTTTTCATGAATGCAGCTGTCTCTAATGCATGATCCCAAAACGATATTAGTAAATCGGTAAGAAACATCATAGATTGTACTATATCCAATAAAGTACGGTTATGACGTTCGGACACACCATTATGTTGCGGTGTTCCAGGTGGCATGAGTTTGTGAAACTATTCCACATTGTTTTAATTGAAGACCAAACTCGTAACTCAAATATTCGTCTCTGCGATCAGATCGTAGAAACTTTATTTTCTTGTCACGATGATTTTCCACTTCACTCTGAAATACTTTGAACTTTTCAGACTTATGTTTCATCAAGTAGGTATACTCATATCTGCTTAAATCATCTGTGAAGGTCAGAAAATAATGATACCTGTCGCGAGCCTCAATATTCATCGGACCACATACATCAGTATGTATGATTTCCAACAAATCTATTGCTCGCTCCATTGTTCCGAAAAACGGAGTCTTAGTCATCTTGCCCATGAGGCATGGTTCGCAAGCATCAACTGATTCATAATCAAGTGATTCCAAAAGCCCATCAATATGGAGTTTCTTCATGCGCTTTACACCAATATGACCTAAACGGCAGTGCCACAAATAAGTTGCACTATCATTATTAACTTTGCATCTTTTGGTTTCAATATTATGAATATGTGTATCACTACGATCGAGATCCAATGAACCATTTTCATTGGGTGTGTAACCATATAAGGTTTTATTCATGTAAACAGAACAACAATTTATTCTCTTACTTAAATGAATAACCGTATTACAATAAACATGATCAAATCATATTCATGCTCAACGCAAACACCAAATAACACTTATTTAGGTTCAACACTAATCCCGAAAGTATGGGGAGTGTCGATGATGATCATATCAATCTTGGAACCACTTCCAACACACATCGTCACTTCACCCTTAACTAGTCTCTATTTATTCTACAACTCCTATTTCGAGTTACTAATCTTAGTAACTGAACTAGTATCAAATACTAAGGGGTTGCTATAAACACTAGTAAAGTACACATCAATAACATGTATATCAAATATACTTATGTTCACTTTGCCATCCTTCTTATCCGCCAATCACTTGGGGTAGTTCCGCTTCCAGTGACCAGTTCCTTTGCAGTAGAAGCACTTAGTCTCAGGCTTAGGATCAGACTTGGGCTTCTTCACTTGAGTAGCAACTTGCTTGCCGTTCTTCTTGAAGTTCCCCTTCTTCCCTTTGCCCTTTTTCTTGAAACTAGTGGTCTTGTCAACCATGAACACTTGATGCTCTTTCTTGATTTCTACCTTCATTGATTTCATCATCATGAAAAGCTCGGGAGTCGTTTTCGTCATCCCTTGCATAATATAGTTCATCATGAAGTTCTACTAACTTGGTGATGATGACTAGAGAATTCTGTCAATCACTATTTTATCTGGAAGATTAACTCCCACTTGATTCAAGCGATTGTAGTACCCAGAAAATCTGAGCACATGCTCACTAGTTGAGCGATTCTCCTCCATCTTTTAGCTATAGAACTTGTTGGAGACTTCATATCTCTCAACTTGGGTATTTGCTTGAAATATTAACTTCAACTCCTGGAACATCTCATATGGTCCATGACGTTCAAAAACGTCTTTGAAGTCCCGATTCTAAGCCGTTAAGCATGGTGCACTCAACTATCAAGTAGTCATCATATTGAGCTAGCCAAACGTTCATAACGTCTGCATCTGCTCTTGCAATAGGTCCGTCACCTAGTGGTGCATCAAGGACATAATTCTTCTGTGCAGCAATGAGGATAAACCTCAAATCACGGATCCAATCCGCATCTTTGCTACTAACATTTTTCAACACAATTTTCTCTAGGAACATATCAAAATAAACATATGAAAGCAACAACGCGAGCTATTGATCTACAACATAGATATGCTAATACTACCAGGACTAAGTTCATGATAAATTAAAGTTCAATTAATCATATTACTTAAGAACTCCCACTTAGATAGACATCCCTCTAATCCTCTAAGTGATTACGTGATCCAAATCAACTAAACCATATCCGATCATCACGTGAGATGGAGTAGTTTCATTGGTGAACATCACTATGTTGATCATATCTACTATATGATTCACGCTCGACCTTTCGGTCTCCGTGTTCCGAGGCCATATCTGTATATGCTTGGCTCATCAAGTATAACCTGAGTATTCTGCGTGTGCAACTGTTTTGCACCCGTTGTATTTGAACGTAGAGCCTATCACACCCGATCATCACGTGGTGTCTCAGCACGAAGAACTTTCGCAATGGTGCATACTCAGGGAGAACACTTCTTGATAATTAGTGAGAGATCATCTTAAAATTCTACCGTCAATCAAAGCAAGTTAAGATGCATAAAAGATAAACATCACATGCAATCAATATAAGTGATATGATATGGCCATCATCATCTTGTGCTTGTGATCTCCATCTTCGAAGCACCGTCGTGATCACCATCGTCACCGGCGTGACACCTTGATCACCATTGTAGCATCATTGTCTTCTCGCCAATCTTATGCTTCCACGACTATCGCTACCGCTTAGTGATAAAGTAAAGCATTACAGCGCAATTGCATTGCATACAATAAAGCGACAACCATATGGCTCCTGCCAGTTGCCGATAACTTGGTTACAAAACATGATCATCTCATACAATAAAATTTAGCATCATGTCTTGACCATATCACATCACAACATGCCCTGCAAAAACAAGTTAGACGTCCTCTACTTTGTTGTTGCAAGTTTTACGTGGCTGCTACGGGCTTAAGCAAGAACCAATCTTACGTAGGCATCAAAACCACAACAATAGTTTGTCAAGTTGGTGCTGTTTTAACCTTCTAAAGGACCGGGCGTAGCCACACTCGGTTCAACTAAAGTTGGAGAAACTGTCACCCGCTAGCCACCTTTGTGCAAAGCACGTTGGGAGAACCGGTCTCGCGTAAGCGTACGCGTAATGTCGGTCCGGGCCGCTTCGTCCAACAATACCGCCGAACCGAAGTATGACATGCTGGTAAGCAGTATGACTTATATCGCCCACAACTCACTTGTGTTCTACTCGTGCATATAACATCAACACATAAAACCTGGCTCAGGTGCCACTGTTGGGGAACGTAGTAATTTCAAAAAAATTCCTACGCACACGCAAGATCATGGTGATGCATAGCAATGAGAGGGGAGAGTGTGATCTACGTACCCTTGTAGACCGACAGTGGAAGCGTTAGCACAACGCGGTTGATGTAGTCGTACGTCTTCACGGCCCGACCGATCAAGCACCGAAACTACAGCACCTCCGAGTTCTAGCACACGTTCAGCTCGATGATGATCCCCGGACTCCGATCCAGCAAAGTGTCGGGGAAGAGTTCCGTCAGCACGACGGTGTGGTGACGATCTTGATGTACTACCGTTGCAGGGCTTTGCCTAAGCACCGCTACAATATTATCGAGGATTATGGTGGAAGGGGGCACCGCACACAGCTAAGAATATGATCACTTGGATCAACTTGTGTCTAGAGGTGCCTCATGCCCCCGTATATGAAGGAGCAAGGGGGAGGAGGCCGGCCCTAGGAGGGGCGCGCCAGGGAGTAGGATTCCTACTCCTAGTTGGAGTAGGTTTCCTCCTTTCCTAGTCCAACTAGGAGAAGGGGGGAAAGGGGGGAAGAGGGGAAGGAAGGGAGAGAGGGGCCGTGCCTCAAACCCCTTGTCCAATTCGGACTGGGCTTGGGAGGGGCGCACGCCACCTCCTGGTCCTTTCCACTAAGGCCCATTAAGGCCCATTGCTTCTTCCTCGTATTCCCGTAACTCCCCGGTACCTCCGAAAATACCCGAATCACTCAGAACCTTTCCGATGTCCGAATATAGTCGTCCAATATATCGATCTTTACATCTCGACCATTTCGAGACTCCTCGTCATGTCCCCGATCTCATCAGGGACTCCAAACTCCTTCGGTACATCAAAACTCATAAACTCATAATATAACTGTCATCGAAACCTTAAGCGTGCGGACCCTACGGGTTCGAGAACAATGTAGACATGACCGAGACACGTCTCTGGTCAATAACCAATAGCGGAACCTGGATGCTCATATTGGCTCCTACATATTCTACGAAGGTCTTTATCGGTCAGACCGCATAACAACATACGTTGTTCCCTTTGTCATCGGTATGTTACTTGCCCGAGATTCGATCATCGATATCTCAATACCTAGTTCAATCTCGTTACCGGCAAGTCTCTTTACTCGTTTCGTAATACATCATCTCGCAACTAACTCATTAGTTGCAATGCTTGCAAGGCTTAGGTGATGTGCATTACCGAGAGGGCCCAGAGATACCTCTCCGACAATTGGAGTGACAAATCCTAATCTCGAAATACGCCAACCCAACATGTACCTTTGGAGACACCTGTAGAGCTCCTTTATAATCACCCAGTTACGTTGTGACGTTTAGTAGCACACAAAGTGTACCTCTGGTAAACGGGACTTGCATAATCTCATAGTCATAGGAACATGTATAAGTCATGAAGAAAGCAATAGCAACATACTAAACAATCGAGTGCTAAGCTAACGGAATGGGTCAAGTCAATCACATCATTCTCCTAATGATGTGATCCCGTTAATCAAATAACAACTCTTTGTCTATGGTTAGGAAACATAACCATCTTTGATTAACGAGCTAGTCAAGTAGAGGCATACTAGTGACACTCTGTTTGTCTATGTATTCACACATGTATTATGTTTCCGGTTAATACAATTCTAGCATGAATAATAAACATTTATCATGAAATAAGGAAATAAATAATAACTATTATTGCCTCTAGGGCATATTTCCTTCACACCACACTCTCACCAGGCTTGGGAGTGGGAATGACTTGCCCTTGAGCAGGCGGCCTATGCCAGATTTCGCCGGTCAAGAACCTGGGCTCTCTCAACTTCAGCATGTCGTCCTCCGTGACAGAGGAGGGCATCCATCGGCCTTGAAGGTCGGAACCGGACATTGTAGAAGGTCTGAAGCGCCTGAAATCTGGAGCCTTGGGTGTTGGAACTCGAGGCGAAGGGCGAACTCGTTTGAGATTGAAAGAAAGGAGTAGGGCCTTGGTCTCTTTATAAGAGGTTGAATACCAAGGGCCCTCCCCGTGACTGTTTGGGACTCGCCTTTGATCGAGAAAACATACCAACGGGTACGGTTGGGTTACCCACGCCCGTATTGATGAGAATCCCGGAATAAGGGGACACGATCTCTGCTTTAACAAGATGTGCCAAGGAAACCGCCTCGCTAAATGCGCTGAGGTGGGACAATAAAATGATTCGGATAAAGACTTGGCCGTGGTGTGATGTCACGCTACGGAATACGTTAGCAGATTAGATTTGTGTAAATATTATTCTCTCTATGGCAATATGTGGAAACTTATTTTGCAGAGTCGGACACTACCTTTGTGTTCAACATCTTCTATGAAGTACTTGGAGGAGGAACCCGCCTTGCAATGTCGAAGACAATCTGCGCGCCGGACTCATTGTCATTGAAGCCTGGTTCAAGGGCTACTGAGGGAGTCCTGGATTAGGGGGTGTCCGGATAGCCGGACTATACCTTCGGCCGGACTCCTGGACTATAAAGATACAAGATTGATGACTTCGTCCCGTGTCCGGAAGGGACTTTCCTTGACGTGGAAGGCAAGCTTGGCGATACAGATATGTAGATCTCCTACCATTGTAACCGACTCTGTGTAACCCTAGCCCTCCCCGGTGTCTATATAAACCGGAGGGTTTTAGTCCATAGGACAGAACAACAATCATACCATAGGCTAGCTTCTAGGGTTTAGCCTCCTTGATCTCGTGGTAGATCTACTCTTGTACTACCCATATCATCAATATTAATCAAGCAGGACGTAGGGTTTTGCCTCCATCAAGAGGGCCCGAACCTGGGTAAAACATCGTGTCCCCTGCCTCTTGTTACCATCCGCCTAGACGCACACTTCAGGACCCCCTACTCGAGATCCGCCGGTTTTGACACCGACAGGAGGGGTCACCGGGGCCGGCCGGACGGCGAGGGGCGCCGCGGTGGTGGCCTTGGCAACAAGGGGCGTCGCCACCGACGTCGGGCGGTGAGGATGGACGCGGCGGCCGGCCGGGGTGGCGCGCCGGAGTTGGAGCTCACCGGCAAGAGGCGCGGCGAGGGGGGCGGCCGCCGCGGGCGGCGAGTCCTGGGCGCGAGGAGGGAGACGAGGCCGCGGGCGGCATGATTAGATGGGCGGGGGAGGGCCCGCCCTGGGCTCTCCGGGCCGGCGATGTGGGGCGGTGGGCGCCACGTGGCAGAACACCACTGGTGCGGGGCGGCGGTGCGATGTGTCCGGCCGGAAACGGACACGTCCGGCGGCGGCGTGAGTGGATTTTTTTGGGTTTGGAAAGAGGAGATCCGGGATGTCCGAGGAGGGACCTCTTTATAGAGGCAGAGGGAGCTAGGAAGCTCCAAATGAGGTGCAGTTTTCGGCCACGCGATCGTGATCGAACGATCTAGATGATGGAAGGGGATTAGATGGGTTTTGGGTCACTTTGGAGGGGTGTTGGGCTGAAACACACACAAGGCCATTTCGGTCCCTCGGTTAACCGTTGGAGTATCAAACGAAGTCCAAATGGTACGAAACTTGACAGGTGGTCTACCGGTAGTAAACCAAGGCCGCATGGCAAGTCTCGGTCCAATCCGAAAAAGTTTAACACCCGCACACGAAAAGAGGTAGAAAGGGACACCGGAGGACATAGAAGCGCCGGAATACAAAACGGACAACGGGGAAAATGCTCGGATGCATGAGATAAACACGTATGCAAATGCAATGCACATGATGACATGATATGAGATGCATGACAAAGACAAAAGCACACAAAGACAAAAACCCGTCAACGAGGAAATAGAATAACTTAGTGCTGAAAATGGCAAGAGTTGGAATACAAATAAGGTAGGTTACATCCGGGGTGTTACAACACTCCACCACTACGAAAGGATCTCGTCCCGAGATCTAGAATGGCACCAGAGGGAAAAAGAAGAGGAAGAGCAGCGGTAAAACTAAGTTGCTTCTTTGAAAAACGAGTGAGACCGAAGAACCTTGAAAAGGTTAAGTCATTTTGAGAAAAGAATACAACGGAGATGAACGAAGTTGAAAACACTCCGTTAGAAAAAAGGAACAAGGAAGAACAACTTCGGGCAGCACTCCGATTGAAAAGAAAAGGAATTGAATAAGAACTTGATAAGATGAGAAGATACTTGATGAAATCACAAAACACTGCCTCCGGAACTATTGAATGAATGGAACAAGGGGTAAGAAAGATCTCAGACAGCACTCCGGTTGAAAAGAGGTGCAAGGCTTGATAAGGCGAAAAGAACTTGAGCAAAAGGGCACAACACTCAGGTTAACTGGATAGGCATGAAAAGAACACGGTCCTGATAAGAACAAGAAGAAGGTTTGAAGAGAGCAACAACACAATGCCTCCAGAAGAAAAGAGAGAAATGGAATGGAATTAATAGAGGAGAAAACAACATCTTCTACCTTAAATGAGCTTGCAAAAGCATCTTTAGGAGATGGTTCGAACGAAGTTGTTGGAAAACCAACAACGAAAAGAACAAGGTTTTAGTGGACTTATGGAAAACATCTCGAAATTATGAGGTGCAATTCTGCCACTACTGGAAACAATATATTGGATTGATATAAACAAAGAGACTAGACTATTTCGCCGGGAGGATAAATGAAGAACTTGGGAAGGTCTTCAACGAAGCACAGGAAGAATTTGGGAACAACGAATGAATTTATATGATAACAAAGGAAAAGAAATCTTGAATGAACCACCGTAAGAATTGGAAAACGAAAGAAGATACTTGAGAGAATTTGGATACATGGGTACGAATAGATCACGAGCTGATTGGAGAATACTTGAGCGAAGCACCGGTCAGATTTGGAGAATGAGAGCTGAAAGCTGAGAATGAATAACCCAAAATGATGGTCTTCGGACAATCGAACTGAAAAGACTCATGAATTTCTCCGGAAAAGGTGAAAAGAATTTTGACAATCGAATACAATGATGAGGCAATAAGCTAGAACCAAGAAAAAAGAGCAAGATTTAAGAGAAACTCTTCTTCAGTCTACAAATGCAGAGAATGACGATGAGAAACACCACCATGAATCGTTGAGATACTCCGGGATGAAAAATTAGAAATGTTGAACAAAAGATGAAAAGAATTTGAGAGATCTTGGAGGAAAAACACATTTGACTGATGATAAATTATACTTACGTCAAACTTTAAGATGAATTTGAGGGTAGCTCCGGGAAATAAGAAGTCAGGTAAGATCCTGGGAAAAGACATGTGGGTTAGGGCCCACTCAAAAGAAACACCGTTGAACAATTGCTTGAAAAGGAGATAACACCGGTTGAATTAAACGGCTTGAATGAGATAACAACCTCGAGATATCTTGGACGAATGGATAAAGGAGACACAAATCTTCTGAGATATCTTCAGCACTCCGGAACAAATGAATAGCGAGAAGTGGATGATTATGAGGTGCACCGGTCGTGGGAAAGGCATTTAAAACGAGGAAAAGATATGATCAACAAAGCTTGACTTAAATCCACCAGAGAAGGAAAAGAATGAAGAATGATGAACTAGTAGAGCATCTTCAAGAGAACCACCAGGTAAGACCACTGATTGAAAAGAATGAAGAGACTTCACAACCATAAAATGGATATTTGATAAGAAAATCTGAGTCCTTAAACGAAAAGGGTGGGAGGGCGGGAAAACAAAGGAAACTTGGGACGGATGAAACAAACACCGTTGAGAAAGCTGAGATTGAATCTTGCGGATGTTGAAAATGAACGGATCCGCTTGAAGAGAAGCACACCGGTTGAAAAAGAATTAACATGACAATCTCGATGATCCAGAAGGATTACTATTCACATAGGAATATGAGAACACCGTTTAGGAAAGGTATGGAATCAACATTTGACTTCGAAGCGACTCGAATACCACAACTGAAAACAAAACAAAGGATTGGCTTGCAGAAAAGCCGGAACAAACATATGTTAGAGATTTCGTTCGAAGTTTTCTTGGTGGGGCCCACACAGGCTCGATCGTACAGCACCATCATGTACAAGGCAGTGCACATGACATACGAAGCGTCCCCGTGTCAGCATAGCCAAGGACTCTTTAAGACACAACGAGACCACTGTAAACTCAACCGTGGATAGGCGGACCACTAGACGTCGAACCCCAATCTCATATCATACATCTGTCAGAAAGATATCCTAAAAGCTACTTGAATTCCCACTTATAAACTCCCGAAATTTTCCGGTTATGCAATCAGGTGTTGGGGAAACAGGGGAAGCATAATATCTCACCCAAATCTAGCAAATCCTACATCCAGCTGTATCCATCCTTCAACACATAACAAAGAAACCTTCGGAAAGCATTTACCTCAACCTTCGAAAAGCATCCGTTATACGAGTTATGGCAATACTCCTGAACTCCCGCCCCAGTACTGGGTGGCGTCGAGGTTATCTCACCAACAACTGCATAAAAGAGATTTTCGATGTCGGCGAAACTCAGGTATTCCAGAATTGCAACGATAAAATTGTGCCGACAACACCTCGGAGCTCAACTCCCCGGGACACTGCCACAACCCCTAAATATCAGGAGGCACCAAGAACAATGTTCTCGTCACAAAACCATCAAAACAATTCCAAAATACCCGCGTGATCCTAAATTTTTTTTAGTGAAATTCGAGAAGATAAGAGTCAAAACTCTACGTCAGGATGCCTCACAGAGCGACGAAGGGACTGAGGAGTAAAAAGAATTCTACTCTCCGATATATATATAGTCCTAAATGACTCAAAACTTTTTTTCTAGACTCGACAATGCCAACAATTTGATCAAGCAGGGGGCTCCTAAGTCGGGGAAGGTCTGATTACCAACTTGTAATGCCCTCGATGCGGCTATATCTCCCACGTGTCGAAGCACGACTTAGAGGCATAACCGCATTGAAAGCAATGTCGCAAGTGAGGTAATCTTCACACAACCCATGTAATAAATAAGGGAAAGAGATACGTAGTTGGCTTACAATCGCCACTTCACGCAATAGATGAATAAAGCATTACATCAACCAGATACAATCAAGGTCCGACTACGGAACCAAAATATAAGAAGACTACCCCAAATGCTACACAGATCCCCGATCGTCCCAACTGGGCTCCACCACTGATCAACGGGAAACGGAACAACATAACGAACACGATCTTCATCGAGCTCCTCCTTGAGCTCGGTTGCGTCACCTGCATGGTATCATCGGCACCTGCAAACTAGTTTTGGAAGTAATCTGTGAGTCACGGGGACTCAGCAATCTCACACCCTCGCGATCAAGACTATTTAAGCTTATGGGTAAGGTAATGGTATGAGGTGGAGTTGCAGCAAGCGACTAGCATATTTGGTGGTAACATACGCAAATGAGAGCGAGAAGAGAAGGCAAAGCACGGTCGAGAATCTATGATCAAGAAGTGATCCTAGAGCAACCTACGTTAAAGCATAACTCCAACACCGTGTTCACTTCCCAGACCCTGCCGAGAATAGACCATCATGGTTACACACGCGGTTGATGCATTTTAATTAAGTTAAGTTTCAGGTTTTCTACAACCGGACATTAACAAATTCCCATCTGCCCATAACCGCGGGCACGGCTTTCGAAAGATCATAACCCTGCAGGGGTGTCCCAACTTAGCCCATCACAAGCTCTCACGGTCAACGAAGGATATTCCTTCTCCCAAGACAATCCGATCAGACTCGGAATCCCGGTTACAAGACATCTCGACAATGGTAAAACTAAACCAGCAAAGCCACCCGAATGTGCCGACAAATCCCGATAGGAGCTGCACATATCTTGTTCTCAGGGCACACCGGATTGTCCAAACTTCCGGTAGGCCAGCCCAGAGTTGTCCCTGGTGGCCACCGGCGGCTGACAAGGTGGACCAACACTCAGAGGAGCACTGGCCCAGGGGTTTAAATAAAGATGACCCTTGAGTCCGCGGAAGGCAAGAGTGGAACAAAACACCAGGCATAAGGCCTAGCCTTCCACCCTTTACCAAGTATATAGATGCATTAATTAAATAAGAGATATTGTGATATCCCAACAAATATCCATGTTCCAACAAGGAACAACTCCAGTCTTCACCTGCAACTAGCAACGCTATAAGAGGGGCTGAGCAAAGCGGTAACATAGCCAAAGAACGGTTTGCTAGGAAAGGTGGGTTAGAGGCTGGACATGGCAATATCGGAGGCACGATAAGCAAGTGGTAGGTATCGCAGCATAGGCATAGGAAAAGAGCGAGCAACTAGCAAGCAAAGATAGAAGTGATTTCGAGGGTATGGTCATCTTACCTGCAAAGTTCTCAGAGTTGACTTGATCCTCGTAAGCGTACTCAACGGGCTCCTCGAACACGTACTCGTCTCCCGGCTCTACCCAAAGCAAGACAATAAGCAAAAGGGAGAACAATCAACCACGTGCAATGCACAAACAACATGATGCAAAACATGTCATGATATGCGGGATGCGATATGAGATGCATATGCATGATTCGGAAAGGAATGATTGAACCTGGCCTCAACTTCGAAAACCAAGAGTGCCACTGGAAAGAGGAGTTGATTTCAGTTGAAATCGGTATAAAGATCACCGGAATCGGATGCACGGTTTGGAAATGACAAGCAAAACAAATATGGCACCGGACTGCGATTGACAGCACGAGACCATCTAAATGCATCAAGAACAACATGCTACAGCACTCCAACATGACAACAAAATACATGGCAGGGACCCACTCAAGATGCTTGTCAAAGATGAACATTGAGCTACGGCTAATTCACTCAATAGCAGGTTCAAACAAGCATGGCAATAGTGCAAAAGATATCAGGTTACAGACTTAGTGAAATTAACAACATGTCAGGAATTTAACATCAGGAAGCAATGTTTAGAGCACGATAACTATGCTACAGGAACATATCAAGGCAAAGAAAGACATGGCATGAAGCTACTCAAAGCATACAACAAAAGTCCCTTACTGACCATAAGCCAAAAGGGATCAGAAAATACAATTGCAACCACGTGAACATAGCAATTATCGTTAACAGATTCAGACTTAGTGAAAAACTGGAGGATGGCAAAATAGATATCAAGTAGGCATGTTTACGAGCTCGATGCACTTAGCACGAGGCATTGCATGAAAAACTAAGCATACACCCAGCAAGTATACATGGCATAGAAGCTAGAAATGGCAAGGACAACAACATAGCATACACGGATCAACTACAACAAGCTCGACAAAAGTGCTAAACATGTTAACAATCTGCTAGGAACATTTTATCGCAAAAGTAGAGCTCGATTGACTCAAGATAGGGTGCTCCATAAATGCAAACAAAGACATAGATGGATAGAGCACCACAATATCTACAAAACATCCTTACTGATCATGCTCAAAAGAGGCACGGATCACTAGGAAACAACATGAACACATGGCATAAAATAAGGACAGGGCAGAGACTTAGAATATTTCTAAGTCCATGAAATCAGCAACATTGAGTGACCTACTTTGCATGCTTGTGCTAGTCACCACAGAGATCACAAAAATACATGGCATACACCCCTGTAAAGATGGCATGGCATACTTCAAAACACATGTAGAGCTCAGGATCATAGCATGCACACATTAAACACGGCAAAAATGACAAAAGTGCATTTGCTGAAATAGATCTGAAACTAATCATCACATAGCCCTCTTCCAACAGCATTTAGGGCATCAAGATGAACTCAAATGAAAATGATGCAATGGGATGAAATGAAGTACTCGTCGAGACGAACATTTCGATATGCTAAACCCACGAATCGGAGCAACGGTGATGAAGTTATGGCATGTCAAAGTATGCATAAAACTAGGGTTTCGAGGAGAAAGTCAACAGAGGCAGAATGGATCTGGATCTGGATCTCGCCGTTACTGTAGCAGTTCGTTGGAGTTGCTCGTCGACGCCGGACTTGCCGAGGTGGAGCGAGGAGGAGGGGACGCTGGGGCCGGCCGGACGACGAGGGGTGCCGCGAATGTGGCCTTGGCGATCAGGGGCGTCGCCACCGGCGTCGGGCGGCGAGGATGGACGTGGCGGCCGGTCGGGGCGGCGCGCCGGAGTTGGAGCTCGCCGGGGAGAGGCGCGGCGAGGGCGGCGGCCGTCGTGGGCGGCGAGTCCCTGGCGCGAGGAGGGAGACGAGGGTGCGGGCGGGGCGAGGAGATGGGCCGGGGAGGGCCCGCCCTGGGCTCTCCGGGATGGCGATGTGGGGCGGTGGGCGCCACATGGCGGAACGCCACTGGTGCGGGGCGGCGGCACGACGTG
Organism: Triticum aestivum; assembly: GCF_018294505.1. NCBI lineage: Eukaryota > Viridiplantae > Streptophyta > Magnoliopsida > Poales > Poaceae > Triticum > Triticum aestivum. Next base: position 15,476,679 of record NC_057800.1, read on the forward strand.
TCCGGCCGGAAACGGAGACGTCCGACGGCGGCGCGAGCGGATTTTTTTAGGGTTTGGAAAGAAGAGATCTAGGATTTTCGGGGAGGGACCTATTTATAGAGGTAGAGGGAGCAAGGAAGCTCCAAATGAGGTGCGGTTTTCGGCCACGCGATCGTGATCGAACGATCTAGATGATGGAAGGGGTTTAGATGGGTTTTGGGCCACTTTGGAGGGGTGTTGGGCAGCAACACACACGAGGCCATTTCGGTCCCTCGGTTAACCGTTGGAGTATCAAACGAAGTCCAAATGGTACGAAACTTGACAGGTGGTCTACCGGTAGTAAACCAAGGCCGCATGGCAAGTCTCGGTCCAATCTGAAAACGTTTAACACCCGCACACGAAAAGAGGTAGAAAGGGACACCGGAGGACATAGAAGCACCGGAATACAAAAAGGACAACGGGGAAAATGCTCGGATGCATGAGATGAACACGTATGCAAATGCAATGCACATGATGACATGATATGAGATGCATGACAAAGACAAAAGCACATGAAGACAAAAACCCAACAACGAGGAAATAGAATAACTTAGTGCCAAAAATGGCAAGAGTTAGAATACAAATACGGTAGGTTACATCCAGGGTGTTACAATATGCACATCCCCAACAATAAGAATATCATATTTCTTCTTGATAGTAGGAAGAGAAAATTCAAAACCTCCAAAAATAATCAATGGAATTTTTCCAATAGAATTGATACTATGGACTTGAGGTTGTTTCCTCGGAAAGTGTACCGTATGCTCATTACCATTAACATGAAAAGTGACATTGCCTTTGGTGCAATCAATAACAGCCCCTGCAGTATTCAAAAAGGGTCTTCCAAGAATAATAGACATACTATCGTCCTCGGGAATATCAAGAATAACAAACTCCATTAAAATAGTAACGTTATCAACCATAACAGGCAAATCCTCACAAATACCGACAGGTATAGCAGTTGATTTATCAGCCATTTGGAAAGATATTTTAGTTGGTGTCAACTTATTCAAATCAAGTCTACGATATAAAGAGAGAGGCGTAATCTTGGGGAACATAGTAATTTCAAAAAAATTCCTACGCACACGCAAGATCGTGGTGATGCATAGCTACGAGATGGGAGAGTGTTGTCTACGTACCCTCGTAGACCGGCAACGGAAGCGTTGACACAACATAGAGGAAGTAGTTGTACGTCTTCCCGATCCGACCGATCCAAGTACCGAACGTATGGCACCTTCGAGTTCTGCACACGTTCAACTCGGTGACGTCCCTCGAGCTCCGATCCAGCCGAGTGTTGAGGGAGAGTTTCGTCAGCACGACTGCGTGATGACGGTGATGATGTTCTACCGATGCAGGGCTTCGCCTAAGCACTGCTACGATATGACCGAGGTGGAATATGGTGGAAGGGGCACCACACACGGCTAAGGAACGATCACGAAGATCAACTTGTGTGTCCTGGGGTGCTCCCCTGCCCTTGTATATAAAGGAGGGAGAGGGGGAGGTGCGGCCGGCCCTAGGGGTGCGCCTGGAGGAGTCCTACTCCCACAGGGAGTAGGACTCCCCCCTCTTGCCTTGTTGGAGAAGGAAAGGGGAAGGGGGAAAGAGGAAAGGGGGGCGCCCCCCCTTCCTGGTCCTATTTGGACTAGGGCGGGAGGGGGCGCGCGGCCTGCCCTGGCCGGCCCTCCTCTTCTCCCTTAGGGCCCATGTAGGCCCATTAACCCCCGGGGGGGTTCCGGTAACCCCCCGGTACTCCGGTAAAATCCCGATTTCACCCGGAATGTTTCCGATATCCAAATATAGGCTTCCAATATATCAATCTTTATGTCTCCACCATTTCGAGACTCCTCGTCATTTCTGTGATCACACCCGGGACTCCGAACAACCTTCGGTACATCAAAACACAAAAACCCTAATTACGATCGTCACCGAACTTTTAGCGTGCAGACCCTATGGGTTCGAGAACTATGTAGACATGACTGAGACACGTCTCCGATCAATAACCAATAGCGGAACCTGGATGCTCATATTGGCTCCTAGATATTCTACGAAGATCTTTATCGGTCAGATCGCATAACAACATACGTTGTTCCCTTTGTCATCGGTATGTTACTTGCCCGAGGTTCTATCGTCGGTATCTCAATACCTAGTTCAATCTCGTTACCGGCAAGTCTCTTTACTCATTCCGTAATACATCATCCCGCAACTAACTTATTAGTTTCAATGCTAGAAAGGCTTGAGTGATGTGCATTACCGAGAGGGCCCAGAGATACCTCTCCGACAATCGGAGTGACAAATCCTAATCTCGAAATACGCCAACCCAACAAGTACCTTTGGAGACACCTATAGAGCACCTTTATAATCACCCAGTTACGTTGTGACGTCTGGTAGCACATAAAGTGTTCCTTCGGTAAACGGGAGTTGCATAATCTCATAGTCATAGGAACATGTATAAGTTATGAAGAAAGCAATAGCAACGAACTAAACGATCAAGTGCTAAGCTAACGGAATGGGTCAAGTCAATCACATCATTCTCCTAATGATGTGATCCCGTTAATCAAATGACAACTCATGTCTATGGCTAGGAAACATAACCATCTTTGATCAACGAGCTAGTCAAGTAGAGGCATACTAGTGACACTCTGTTTGTCTATGTATTCACACATGTATTATGTTTCCGGTTAATACAATTCTAGCATGAATAATAAACATTTATCATGATATAAGGAAATAAATAATAACATTTATTATTGCCTCTAGGGCATATTTCCTTCAGTCTCCCACTTGCACTAGAGTCAATAATCTAGATTACACAGTAATGATTCTAACACCCATGGAGCCTTGGTGCTGATCATGTTTTGCTCGTGGAAGAGGCTTAGTTAGCGGGTCTGCAACATTCAGATCCGTATGTATCTTGCAGATTTCTACGTCTCCCACTTGGACTAAATCCTGAATGGAATTGAAGCGTCTCTTGATGTGCTTGGTTCTCTTGTGAAATCTGGATTCCTTTGCCAAGGCAATTGCACCAATATTGTCACAAAAGATTTTCATTGGACCCGATGCACTAGGTATGACACCTAGATCGGATATGAACTCCTTCATCCAGACTCCTTCATTTGCTGCTTCCGAAGCAGCTATGTACTCCGCTTCACATGTAGATCCCGCCACGACGCTTTGTTTAGAACTGCACCAACTGACAGCTCCACCGTTCAATGTAAACATGTATCCGGTTTGCGATTTAGAATTGTCCGGATCAGTGTCAAAGCTTGCATCAACGTAACCATTTACGATGAGCTCTTTGTCACCTCCATATATGAGAAACATATCCTAAGTCCTTTTTGGTACTTCAGGATGTTCTTGACCGCTGTCCAGTGATCCACTCCTGGATTACTTTGGTACCTCCCTGCTAGACTTATAGCAAGGCACACATCAAGTCTGGTACACAACATTGCATACATGATAGAGCCTATGGCTGAAGCATAGGGAACATCTTTCATTTTCTCTCTATCTTCTGTGGTGGTCGGACATTGAGTCTTACTCAACTTCACACCTTGTAACACAAGCAAGAACCCTTTCTTTGCTTGATCCATTTTGAACTTCTTCAAAAATTTGTCAAGGTATGTGCTTTGTGAAAGTCCAATTAAGCGTCTTGATCTATCTCTATAAATCTTAATGCCCAATATGTAAGTAGCTTCACCGAGGTCTTTCATTGAAAAACTCTTATTCCAGTATCCCTTTATGCTATCCAGAAATTCTATATTATTTCCAATCAATAATATGTCATTCACATATAATATCAGAAATGCTACAGAGCTCTCACTCACTTTCTTGTAAATACAGGCTTCTCCAAAAGTCTGTACAAAACCAAATGCTTTGATCACACTATCAAAGCGTTTATTCCAACTCCGAGAGGCTTGCACCAGTCCATAAATGGATCGCTGGAGCTTGCACACTTTGTTAGCTCCCTTTGGATCGACAAAACCTTCTGGTTGCATCATATACAACTCTTCTTCCAGAAATCCATTCAGGAATGCAGTTTTGACATCCATCTGCCAAATTTCATAATCATAAAATGCGGCAATCGCTAACATGATTCGGACAGACTTAAGCATCGCTACGGGTGAGAAGGTCTCGTCGTAGTCAATCCCTTGAACTTGTCGAAAACCTTTCGCAACAAGTCGAGCTTTGTAGACAATAACATTACTGTCAGCGTCAGTCTTCTTCTTGAAGATCCATTTATTCTCAATTGCTTGCCGATCAACGGGCAAGTCAACCAAAGTCCACACTTTGTTCTCATACATGGATCCCATCTCAGATTTCATGGCTTCTAGCCATTTTGCGGAATCTGGGCTCACCATCGCTTCTTCATAGTTCGTAGGTCCATCATGATCTAGTAGCATGACTTCTAGAACAGGATTACCGTACCACTCTGGTGAGGATCTTACTCTGGTTGATCTACGAGGTTCGGTAGTAACTTGATCTGAAGTTTCATGATCATTATCATTAGCTTCCTCACTAATTGGTATAGGTGTCACAAAAACCGGTTTCTATGATGTACTACTTTCCAATAAGGGAGCGGGTACAGTTACCTCATATAGTTCTACTTTCCTCCCACTCACTTCTTTCGAGAGAAACTCCTTCTCTAGAAAAAATCCGAATTTAGCAACAAAAGTCTTGCCTTCGGATTTGTGATAGAAGGTGTACCCAACAGTCTCCTTTGGGTATCCTATGAAGACACATTTCTCCGATTTGGGTTCGAGCTTATCAGGTTGAAGCTTTTTCACATAAGCATCGCAGGCCCAAACTTTCAGAAACGACAACTTTGGTTTCTTGCCAAACCACAGTTCATAAGGCGTCGTCTCAACGGATTTTGATGGTGCCCTATTTAACGTGAATGCGGCCGTCTCTAAAGCATAACCCCAAAACGATAGCGGTAAATCTGTAAGAGACATCATAGATCGCACCATATCTAGTAGAGTACGATTATGACGTTCGGACACACCATTACGCTGTGGTGTTCCGGGTGGCGTGAGTTGCGAAACTATTCCGCTTTGTTTCAAATGTAGACTAAACTCGTAACTCAAATATTCTCCTCCATGATCAGATCGTAGAAACTTTATTTTCTTGTTACGATGATTTTCAACTTCACTCTGAAATTCTTTGAACTTTTCAAATGTTTCAGACTTATGCTTCATTAAGTAGATATACCCATATCTGCTTAAATCATCTGTAAAGGTGAGAAAATAACGATATCCGCCACGAGCCTCAACATTCATTGGGCCACATACATCTGTATGTATGATTTCCAACAAATCTGTTGTTCTCTCCATAGTATCGGAGAACGGTGTTTTAGTCATATTGCCCATGAGGCACGGTTCGCAAGTACCAAGTGATTCATAATCAAGTGGTTCCAAAGTCCATCAATATGGAGTTTCTTCATGCGCTTTCACCGATATGACCTAAACGGCAGTGCCACAAATAAGTTGCACTATCATTATCGACTCTGCATCTTTTGGTTTCAACATTATGAATATGTGTATCACTATTATCGAGATTCATAAAAAATAGACCACTCTTCATGGGTGCATGACCATAAAAGATATTACTCATATAAATAGAACAACCATTATTCTATGATTTAAATGAATAACTGTCTCGCATCAAACAAGATCCAGATATAATGTTCATGCTCAACGCTGGCACCAAATAACAATTATTTAGGTGTAATACTAATCCCGAAGGTAGATGTAGAGGTAGCGTGCCAACCACGATCACATCGACTTTGGAACCATTTCCCACGTGCATCGTCACCTCGTCCTTAGCCAATCTTCGCTTAATCCGTAGCCCTTGTTTCGAGTTGCAAATGTTAGCAACAGAACCAGTATCAAATACCCAGGTGCTACTGCGAGCATTAGTAAGGTACACATCAATAACATGTATATCACATATACCTTTGTTCACTTTTCCATCCTTCTTATCCGCCAAATACTTGGGGCAGTTTCGCTTCCAGTGACCAGTCTGCTTGCAGTAGAAGCACTCAGTCTCAGGCTTAGGTCCAGACTTGGGTTTCTTCTCCTGAGCAGCAACTTGTTTGCTGTTCTTCTTGAAGTTCCCCTTCTTCTTCCCTTTGCCCTTTTTCTTGAAACTGGTGGTCTTATAGACCATCAACACTTGATGCTCCTTCTTGATTTCTACCTCCACGGCTTTTAGCATCGCGAAGAGCTTGGGAATAGTCTTATTCATCCCTTGCATATTATAGTTCATCATGAAGCTTTTGTAGCTTGGTGGCAGTGATTGAAGAACTCTGTCAATGACACTATCAACAGGAAGATTAACTCCCAGCTGAGTCAAATGATTATGATACCCAGACATTTTGAGTATATGTTCACTGACAAAACTATTCTCCTCCATCTTGCAGCTATAGAACTTATTGGAGACTTCATATCTCTCAATCCGGGCATTTGCTTGAAATATTAACTTCAACTCTTGAAACATCTCATATGCTACATGACGTTCAAAACATCGTTGAAGACCTGGTTCCAAGCCGTAAAGCATGGCACACTGAACTATCGAGTAGTCATCAGCTTTGCTCTGCCAGACGTTCATAACATATGGTGTTGCTCCTGCAGCAGGCTTGGCACTTAGCAGTGCTTCCATGACGTAATTCTTCTGTGCAGCAATGAGGATAATCCTCAAGTTACGGACCCAGTCCGTGTAATTGCTACCATCATCTTTCAACTTTGCTTTCTGAAGGAACGCATTAAAATTCAACGGAACAACAGCACGGGCCATCTATCTACAATCAAACATAAACAATCAAGATACTATCAGGTACTAAGTTCATGATAAATTTAAGTTCAATTAATCATATTACTTAAGAACTCCCACTTAGAAAGATATACCTCTAATCCTCTAAGTGATCACGTGATCCAAATCAACTAAACCATGTCCGATCATCACGTGAGATGGAGTAGTATCAATGGTGAACATCACTATGTTGATCATATCTACTATATGATTCACGCTCGACCTTTCGGTCTCCGTGTTCCGAGGCCATATCTGTTATATGCTAGGCTCGTCAAATTTTTAACCTGAGTATTCCGCGTGTGCAACTGTTTTGCATCCGTTGTATTTAAATGTAGAGCCTATCACACCCGATCATCACGTGGTGTCTCAGCACGAAGAACTTTCGCAACGGTGCATACTCAGGGAGAACACTTACTTTGATAATTTAGTGAGGGATCATCTTATAATGCTACTGTCAATCAAAGCAAGATAAGATGCATAAAAGATAAACATCACATGCAATCAATATAAGTGATATGATATGGCCTTCATCATCTTGTACTTGTGATCTCCATCTCCGAAGTACCGTCATGATCACCATCATCACCGGCGCGACACCTTGATCTCCATCGTAGCACCGTTGTCGTCTCGCCAATCTTATGCTTCCACGACTATCGCTACCGCTTAGTGATAAAGTAAAGCATTACAGCGTGATTGCATTACATACAATAAAGCGACAACCATATGGCTCATGCCAGTTGCCGATAACTCGGTTACAAAACATGATCATCTCATACAATAAAATTTAGCATCATGTCTTGACCATATCACATCACTACATGCCCTGCAAAAACAAGTTAGACGTCCTCTACTTTGTTTTTGCAAGTTTTATGTGGCTGCTACAGGCTTAGCAAGAACCGTTCTTACCTACGCATCAAAACCACAACGATAGTTTGTCAAGTTGGTGTTGTTTTAACCTTCGCAAGGACCGGGGGTAGCCACACTCGGTTCAACTAAAGTTGGAGAAACTAACACCCGCCAGCCACCTGTGTGCAAAGCACGTCGGTAGAACCAGTCTCGCGTAAGCGTACGCGTAATGTCGGTCCAGGCCGCTTCATCCAACAATACCGCCGAACCAAAGTATGACATGCTGGTAAGCAGTATGACTTATATCGCCCACAACTCACTTGTGTTCTACTCGTGCATAACATCAACGCATAAAACCTGGCTCGGATGCCACTGTTGGGGAACGTAGTAATTTCAAAAAAATTCCTACGCACACGCAAGATCATGGTGATACATAGCAACGAGATGGGAGAGTGTTGTCTACGCACCCTCGTAGACCGGCAACGGAAGCGTTGACACAACATAGAGGAAGTAGTTGTACGTCTTCCCGATCCGACCGATCCAAGTACCGAACGTACGTCACCTCCAAGTTTTGCACACGTTCAACTCGGTGACGTCCCTCGAGCTCCGATCCAGCCGAGAGTTGAGGGAGAGTTTCGTCAGCACGACGGCGTGATGACGGTGATGATGTTCTACCGATGCAGGGCTTCGCCTAAGCACCGCTACGATATGACCGAGGTGGAATATGGTGGAAGGGGGCACCGCACACGGCTAAGGAACGATCATGAAGATCAACTTGTGTGTCCTGGGGTGCTCCCCTGCCCCTGTATATAAAGGAGGGAGAGGGGGAGGTGCGGCCGGCCCTAGGGGTGCGCCTGGAGGAGTCCTACTCCCACCGGGAGTAGGACTCCCCCCTCTTGCCTTGTTGGAGAAGCAAAGGGGAAGGGGGGAAGAGGAAAGGGGGGCGCCGCCGCCCCCCTTCCTTGTCCTATTCGGACTAGGGGGAGGGGGCGTGCGGCCTGCCCTGGTCGGCCCTCCTCTTCTCCCTTAGGGCCCATGTAGCCCATTAACCCCCCCCCCCCCCGGGGGGGGGGGGGGGGTTCCGGTAACCCCCCGGTACTCCGGTAAAATCCCAATTTCACCCGGAATGTTTCCGATATCCAAATATAGGCTTCCAATATATCAATCTTTATGTCTCGACCATTTCGAGACTCCTCATCATGTCCGTGATCACATCCAGGACTCCGAACAACCTTCGGTACATCAAAACACAAAAACCCTAATTACGACCGTCACCGAACTTTAAGCGTGCGCACCCTACGGGTTCGAGAACAATGTAGACATGACCGAGACACGTCTCCGGTCAATAACCAATAGCGGAACCTGGATGCTCATATTGGCTCCTTCATATTCTACAAAGATCTTTATCGTTCAGACCGCATAACAACATACATTGTTCCCTTTGTCATCGGTATGTTACTTGCCCGAGATTCGATCGTCGGTATCTCAATACCTAGTTCAATCTTGTTACCGGCAAGTCTCTTTACTCGTTCTATAATACATCATCCCGCAACTAACTTATTAGTTGCAATGCTTGCAAGGCTTGAGTAATGTGCATTACCGAGAGGGCCCAGAGATACCTCTCCGACAATCGGAGTGACAAATCCTAATCTCGAAATACGCCAACCCAACAAGTACCTTTGGAGACACCTGTAGAGCACCTTTATAATCAACCAGTTACGTTGTGATGTTGGGTAGCACACAAAGTGTTCCTCCGGTAAACGGGAGTTGCATAATCTCATAGTCATAGGAACATGTATAAGTTATGAAGAAAGCAATAGCAACTAACTAAACAATCAAGTGCTAAGCTAACGGAATGGGTCAAGTCAATCACATCACTCTCCTAATGATGTGATCCCGTTAATCAAATGACAACTCATGTCTATGGCTAGGAAACATAATCATCTTTGATCAACGAGCTAGTCAAGTAGAGGCATACTAGTGACACTCTGTTTGTCTTTGTATTCACACATGTATTATGTTTCCGGTTAATACAATTCTAGCATGAATAATAAACATTTATCATGATATAAGGAAATAAATAATAACTTTTATTATTGCCTCTAGGGCATATTTCCTTCACATAACACTAACACTGGCTCAAGATCACATAAAGCAGTTTTAACATAGTTTGTTTTAATGGAGCATGGTATAGTGGGTACTCCTGGATCTCCAAGTTTCTTTGGTATTCCACCTTTAAAAGTATAATTAGCAAGCATGGTGGAAATTTCAGATTCCGGTATCTTTCTTTTATTAGTAACACTATCTTTCATATACTTAGCATAAGGATTCATTTTGAGCATATCAGTTAATCGCATACGCAAAAAGATAGGTCTAATCATTTCAGCAAAGCGCTCAAAATCCTCATCATCCTTTTTCTTGGATGGCTTGGGAGGAAAAGGCATGGGTTTTTGAACCCAAGGCTCTCTTTCCTTACCGTGTTTCCTAGCAACAAAGTCTTTCTTATCATAACGTTGATTCTTTGATTATGGGTTATCAAGATCAACAACAGGTTCAATTTCTATATCATTATCATTACTAGGTTGAGCATCAATATGAACATTATCATTTACATTATCACTAGTTTCATGTTCATTACCAGATTGTGTTTCAGTATCAGAAATAGAAATATCATTTGGATTCTTAGGTGTTTCAGCAATAGATTCACTAGAAGCATGCAAAGTCTTGTCATTTTTCTTTTTCTTCCTTTTAGAAGGGCTAGGTGCATCTGTATTATTTCTATGAGAATCTTGCTCAATTCTCTTAGGGTGGCCTTCAGGATACAAAGGTTCCTGAGTCATTTTACTAGTTCTAGTAGCCACTCTAATAGCATAGTCCTTATTCTTACTTGAGTGGTAACCATAGAAGCATGTTTACTAATAAGTTTAAGTTCACCTTTGACATTAGCCATATAATCACCCAAGTGTTCAAGCATATCAGCACTACATTTTAATTCTCTACCAAAATAAGCATTGAAGTCTTCTTGCTTAACCATAAATTTATCAAACTCATCTAAGCATGGGCTAGCAAACTTAGTAAATGGGATTTCAGCTTTATCATATCTATAGAGAGAATTTACCTTTACTACCTATGTCGGGTTATCAAGACCATGTGTTTCTTCAATAGGTGATGGATTAAAACCATATATTTCTTCAACAAGCAGTAAATTAAGACCATGTATTTCTTCAATAAGAGGTAAATTCTTAACATCTTCAGCTTTAATACCCTTTTCTTTCATGGATTTCTTTGCCTCTTGCATATCTTCAGGACTGAGAAATAGAACACCCCTTTTCTTCGGAGTTGGTTTAGGAATAGGCTCAGGAGTTGGCTCAGGAAGTGTCCAATTATTTTCATTTGTCAACATATTATTCAATAGAATTTCAGCTTCATCCAGTGTTCTTTCCCTGAAAACAGAACCATCACAACTATCCAGGTAATCTCTGGAAGCATCGGTTAGTCCATTATAAAAGATATCAAGTATTTCATTTTTCTTAAGAGGGTGATCAGGAAAAGCATTAAGTAATTGGAGAAGCCGCCCCCAAGCTTGTGGGAGACTCTCTTCTTCAATTTGCACAAAATTATATATATCCCTTAAGGCAGCTTGTTTCTTATGAGCAGGGAAATATTTAGCAGAGAAGTAATAAAGCATATCCTGGGGACTACGCACACAACCAGGATCAAGAGAATTAAACCATATCTTAGCATCACCCTTTATGAGAATAGGAATATTTTAAGGATATAAAAGTAGCGAGTCCTCTTATCATTAGTGATTAGTGAACAGGGTAGCTATATCATTTAATTTAGTAAGATGTGCCACAACAGTTTCAGATTCATAGCCATAAAAAGGATCAGATTCAACCAAAGTAATTATATCAGGATCAATAGAGAATTCATAATCCTTATCAGTAACAAAGATAGGTGAAGTAGCATAAGCAGGACCATATTTCATTCTAGCATTCAGAGTTTTTTGTTTAAGCTTAGCTAATAATTTCTTAAGATCACTTCTATCATTGCAAGCAAGAAAGTCTCTTTTAGTTTCTTCATCCATAACATAGCCCTCAGGCACAACATGTATTTCATATTTATTAGGAGAGCCTTCATAATCACTTTCATCAGTATTATCAGTTTCAATAATTTCATTCTCTCTAGCCCTAGCAAGTTGTTCATCAAGAAATTCACCAAGTGGCACAGTTGTATCAAGCATAGAAGTACTTTCATCATAAGTATCATGCATAGCAGAAGTGGCATCATCAATAATATGCAACATATCGGAATTAATAATAGAAGCAGGTTTAGGTGTCGCAAGCTTACTCAAAACAGAAGGTGAATCAAGTATTAGAAGTGGCATCATCAACCCAAATTTATTGATTCGACACAAGGGGAGCCAAAGAATATTATCAAGTATTAGAAGCTGAGTTGTCAATTCAACCACACCTAGAAACTTAGTATCTACAGCAAAGTGTTTAGTAGCAAAGTAATATGATAGTAGTGGTAACGGTGGCAAAAGGTAATGGTAGAAAAAATAATATTTTTGGTGTTTTGTAGTGATGATAGCAATAGCAACGGAAAAGTAAATAAGCGAAGAACAATATATGGAAAGCTCGTAGGCAATGGATCGGTGATAGAGAATTATGCCGGATGTGGTTCATCATGTAACAGTCATAACCTAGGGTGACACAGAACTAGCTCCAATTCATCAATGTAATGTAGGCATGTATTCCGAATATAGTCATACGCGCTTATGGAAAAGAACTTGCATGACATCTTTTGTCCTACCCTCCCGTGGCAGTGGGGTCCTAGTGGAAACTAAGGGATATTAAGGCATCCTTTTAATAGAGTACCGGACCAAAGCATTAACACATAGTGAATACATGAACTCCTCAAACTACGGTCATCAGCGGAAGTGGTCCTGATTATTGTCACTTCGGGGTTGCCGGATCATAACACATCGTAGGTGACTATAAACTTGCAAGATAGGATCAAGAACTCTCATATATTCATGAAAACATAATAGGTTCAGATCTGAAATCATGGCACTCGGCCCTAGTGCCAAGCATTAAGCATAGCAAAGTCATAGCAACATCAATCTGAGAACATAGTGGATACTAGGGATCAAACCCTAACAAAACTAACTCGATTACATGATAAATCTCATCCAACCCATCACCGTCCAGCAAGCCTACAATGGAATTACTCGTGCACGGCGGTGAGCATCATGAAATTGGTGATGGAGGATGGTTGATGATGACGATGGCGACGGATTCCCCTCTCCGGAGCCCCGAACAAACTCAAGATCAGCCCTCTCGAGAGAGTTTAGGGCTTAGTGGCTGCTCTGTATTGTAAAACAAGATGAATCTTTCTCTCTGATTTTTTCTCTCCGAACACGAATATATAGAGTTGGAGTTGAGGTCGGAGGAGCTCCAGGGGGCCCACGAGGTAGGGGGCGCGCCCCCCACCCTCGTGGCTAGGGTGTGGGCCCCCTAGTCTTGATCTTTTGCCAGTATTTTTTATTATTTCCAAAAATAGACTCCGTGAAGTTTCAGGTCATTCCGAGAACTTTTGTTTCTGCACATAATAACACCATGGCAATTCTGCTGAAAACAGCGCCAGTCCAGGTTAGTTCCATTCAAATCATGCAAGTTAGAGTCCAAAACAAGGGCAAAAGTGTTTGGAAAAGTATATACGACGGAGACGTATCATAGGGGTGGCCAATATTTTTCAATGCTAGATGTGTTATTCTCAAGATGAGTGTTTATTCACTTGTCATTGCATGAGAGTACGGCGTTAATAGGGATGCCCAGTGCTGAAATGAAAAGAAAATTTACTTTATGTTGTCAAATAATAAATTCCTTGGGAAGTGTTGGTATGGAAGGCACCCGTGGATACGACTAGCCATGGATTGTGAAAGAATGGTGCAAAAAGGAATAAACTTTATTTTATGTTTGGGAACCTCCTATGATGTATCTAGCATGGAAAGTATTGGGAACTACTCGGTCTTGTCGTTGACAGGAAAATCATGCCTCTCAAAAAATTATCTCTCAATTTAAGCTTTGAGCTCTAGCACCTCTAAAAATCTCTGCTTCCCTCTGCGAAGGGCCTAACTATTTACTTTATACAATTTTTATTTTTATTTGAGTCTCCATCTTCTCTTATAAAGCGCCAACTAGGGAGCACTATGATCATACTTGAGCATTGTATGTAGCTAATATGCGGGTGTGTTTCGTGAATGGATCAATGATTGAGCATGATGGGCTAGGGATAACTTTCTTTGGTGTTGATATTTTGAAAGACATGGTTGCTTTGTGATATGCTTGCGTATTGAAATCTTCATGTCAAAACTATACTATTTCTTTGAACCATATGAAAGTCCAAATGTCCATGCTACAAAAAGAAAATAATATGTAATGAACTTGTTAGGCAGCATTCCACATCAAAAATTCGGTTTTTATCATTTACCTACTCGAGGACGAGCAGGAATTAAGATTGGGGATGTTGATACGCCTCCAACCTATCTATAATTTTTTATTGTTCCATGTTGTTATACTATCATTCTTGATGTTTTGTCGTCATTTTATAGCTACTTTATATCATTTTCTGGGACTAACCTATTGACATAGGAGAGAATTCCTTATTTAACACTGTCTAAAAAATTTGTTCCTTATTTGACACTGAAAAAATATTTCTTCCCTATCTAACACAACCTTTAAATTTTATTCCCAATATAACACTTCCATCCATTTTTGTGCAAATAGTGTTAAATGGCACGTGAAATGACAATTCTGCCCCCAAACATCTATTCAATCATTTTCTTTATATTAGACTTAGGTTTTCTAGTTCTAATCAAGTCTCTGATAGTGCATAGACATGCTTACTGTCAAGACTGCTTTGTGCTTACCGTCAAGACTGCTTTGTACAACAGGAAAAAAGATTGAGAAGTGTAAAAAAATGCAGGAGCGACATGACCAACAAATCTCTTCGACCTGTTTGTTCTACTCACCAAGCTAACGCAAGCAAGACTCAACGCTCAAGTACGTACGTACATACGCGGCTAGAGACAAGCACGTTCTGCATCTAGGAAAAAATTAATCAAGCTGCATGTATTTCTGAGCTAGCATTGCACGTACGTGCGCTGCTTGGGTGAATCGACTTGGCATTCTAAAACTGACACTTCACCACAGGCTCACGCAACACTCGTCCGCTCCTGTCTGCTGCGCCTTCGACGTCCCCACCACCATGTCTTGAGAAGTTTTTCAGCCATAACCAGGGGTAAACTTGTCATTTCACGTGTCATTAAACACCGTTAGGTCAAAAAATGGACGAAAGTGTTATATTAGGAACAAAATTTAAAGTTGGTGTTAGATAGGGAAGAAATATTTCTTCAGTGTTAAATAGGGAAACAAAATTTAAAATAGTGTTAAATAAGGAATTCTTTCTTGACATAGTGCCCAGTGTCATTTGCCTGTTTTTTACTTCGCATAATATCAGAACCAAACGGAGTCCAAATACAGTGAAACTTTTGGAAATTTTTTTGGACCAGAAGACAACTTGGGAGCTAAGGAAGCACCAGAGGGGAGGCTCATGGGGCCCATGAGACACCAGGGCGCGCTAGAGGCCCCTAACGCGCCTTGATTGGTTGTGGGGCCCACGGGGGTCACCTCCACCGCCTCTCAGCTCTATAAATACCCAAATATTCCAGAACCCTAGGGAGTTGAAGAAACACAATTCCAGCCGCCGCAAGTTGCAGAACCACAAGATCTAATCTAGAGCCCTATTCTGGCACTCTGCTGGAGGGGAATACGATCACGGAGGGGTTCATCATCCTCATTGGTGCCCCTCCGATGATGCGTGAGTAATTCACCATAGACCTACGGGTCCGTAGGTGCTACCTCTTGAGCACTGCGTTGGTTTTCCCTTGAAGAGGAAAGGGTGATGCAGCAAAGTAGCGTAAGTATTTCCCTCAGTTTTTGAGAACCAAGGTATCAATCCAGTAGGAAACTACACGCAAGTCCCTCGTACCTACACAAACAAATAAGAACCTCGCAACCAACACGATAAAGGGGTTGTCAATCCCTTCACGGTCACTTACGAGAGTGAGATCTGATAGAGATAATAAGATAATTTTTTTTGGTATTTTTATGATATAGATTGGAAAATAAATATTGCAAAATAAAATAGATTGGAAACTTATATGATGGAAAATAGACCCGGGGGCCATAGGTTTCACTAGTGGCTTCTCTCAAGATAGCATAAGTATTACGGTAGGTGAACAATTTATTGTCAAGCAATTGATAGAAAAATGCATAATTATGAGAATATCTAGGCATGATCATGTATATATGCATCACGTCCGTGACAAGTAGACCGAAACGATTCTGCATCTACTACTATTACTCCACACATCGACCGCTATCCAGCATGCATCTAGAGTATTAAGTTGATAAGAACAGAGTAACGCATTAGGCAAGATGACATGATGTAGAGGGATAAACTCAAGCAATATGATATAAACCCCATCTTTTTATCCTCGATGGCAACAATACAATACGTGCCTTGTTGCCCCTACTATCACTGAGAAAGGACACTACAAGATTGAACCCAAAGCTAAGCACTTCTCCCATTGCAAGAAAGATCAATCTAGTAGGCCAAACCAAA
Organism: Triticum aestivum; assembly: GCF_018294505.1. Classification (NCBI taxonomy): domain Eukaryota; kingdom Viridiplantae; phylum Streptophyta; class Magnoliopsida; order Poales; family Poaceae; genus Triticum; species Triticum aestivum. Next base: position 15,493,035 of record NC_057800.1, read on the forward strand.
CTGATAATTCGAAGAGACTTGCAAAGATAACAAATCATACATAAAAGATTTCAGAGAAGAATCAAATATTGTTCATAGATAAACTTGATCATAAACCCACAATTCATTGGATCTCGACAAACACACCGCAAGAAGAATTACATCGAATAGATCTCCAAGAATATCCAGGAGAACTTTGTATTGAGACCCAAGGAGAGAGAAGAAGTCATCTAGCTAATAACTATGGACCCGCAGGTCTGAGGTAAACTACTCACACAGCATCGGAGAGGCTATGGTGTTGATGTAGAAGCCCTCCGTGATCGATCCCCCCTTCGGTGGAGCTCCGGAAAAGGCCCCAAGATGGGATCTCTTGGCTACAGAAGGTTGCGGCGGTGGGAATAGAGTTTCAGGGTGCTCCTGGATGTTGTTGGGGTATATGGATATATATATATATAGGAGGAAGAAATAGGTCGGTGGAGCTGTGAGGGGCCCACGAGTGTGGGGGGCACGCCCAGGGGGCACGCGCGCCTCCCTGCCTCGTGGCCTCCTCGCTTCTTTCTTGACGTCTACTCCAAGTCCCCTGGATCACGTTTGTTCCAAAAATAACTCTCCTGAAGGTTTCATTCCGTTTGATATTCCTTTTCTGTGAAACACTGAAATAGGCAAAAAAAACAGCAATTTGCACTAGGCCTTGGGTTAGTAGGTTAGTCCCAAAAATAATATAAAAGTGTATAATAAAGCCCATTAAACATCCAAAACATATAATATAATAGCATGGAACAATAAAAAATTATAGATACGTTGGAAACGTATCAAGCATCCCCAAGCTTAATTCTTGCTCGTCCTCGAGTAGGTAAATGATAAAAACAGAATTTTTGATGTGGAATGCTACCTAGCATAATTCTCAATGTAATTTTCTTTATTGTGGCATGAATACTCAGATCCGAAAGATTCAAGACAAAAGTTCAATATTGACATAAAAACAATAATACTTCAAGCATACTAACTAAGCAATCATGTCTTCTCAAAATAACATGGCCAAAGAATGTTCATCCCTACAAAATCATATAGTTTGGTGATGCTTCATTTTCGTCACACAAGAATGCTCTCATCATGCACAACCCCAATGACAAGCCAAGCAATTGTTTCATACTTTAGTAATCTCAAACTTTTTTCAACTTTCAAGCAATACATGAGCGTGAGCCATGGATATAACACTATGGGTGGAATAGAATATAATGATAGGGGTTATGTGGAGAAGACAAAAAGGAGAAAGTATCACATTGACGTGGCTAATCAATGGGCTAGGGAGATGCCCATCAATTGATGTCAATGCAAGGAGTAGGGATTGTCATGCAATGGATGCACTAGAGCTATAAATGTATGAAAGCTCAACAAAAGAAACGAAGTGGGTGTGCACCCAACTTGCTTGCTCACGAAGACCTAGGGCATTTGAGGAAGCCCATTGTTGGAATATACAAGCCAAGTTCTATAATGAAAAATTCCCACTAGTATATGAAAGCGACAAAACAAGAGACTCTCTATCATAAAGATCATGGTGCTACTTTGAAGCACAAGTGTGGAAAAAGGATAGTAGCATTGTCCCTTTTTATTTCTTTTTTTATTTGGGACAATGCTCTATTAATGATGATCATCACACTTCTATTTATTTACAACTCAATGATTACAACTCGATACTAGAACAAAATATGACTCTATATGAATGCCTCCGACGGTGTACCGGGAAGGGCAATGAATCAAGAGTGACATGTATGATAAATTATGCATGGTGGCTTTGCCACAAATACGATGTCAATTACATGATCATGCAAGGCAATATGACAATGATGAAGCGTGTCATAAATGAGACGGTGGAAAGTTGCATGGCAATATATCTCGGAATGGCTATGGAAATGCCATAATATGTAGGTATGGTGGCTGTTTTGAGGAAGATATAAGGAGGTTTATGTGTGATAGAGCATATCATGTCACGGGGTTTAGATGCACCGGCAAAGTTTGCACCAACTCTCAAGGTGAGAAAGGGCAATGCACGGTACTGAAGAGGCTAGCAATGATGGAAAGGTGAGAGTGCGTATAATCCATGGACTCAACATTAGTCATAAAGAACTCACATACCTATTGCAAAAATCTACAAGTCATCAAAAACCAAGCATTATGCGCATGCTCCTAGGGGGGTAGATTGGTAGGAAAAGACCATTGCTCGTCCCCGACCGCCACTCATAAGGAAGACAATCAAAGAACACCTCATGTTTCAAATTTGTTACACAACGGTTACCATACGTGCATGCTACAGGACTTGCAATCTTCAACACAAGTATTTCTAAAATTCACAACTACTCAACTAGCACAACTCTAATATCAGCATCTTTATATCTCAAAACAATTATCAAGTATCAAACTTCTCATAGTATTCAATGCACCTTTTTATGCAAGTTTTTATTATATCAATCTTGGATGCCTGTCATATTAGGATCAATTTTATAGCCAAAGTAAATTACCATGCTGTTCTAAAGGACTCTCAAAATAATATAAGTGAAGCATGAGAGATCAATAATTTCTATAAAATAAAACCACCACCGTGCTCTAAAAGATATAAGTGAAGCACTAGAGCAAAATTGTCTAGCTCAAAAATATATAAGTGAAGCACATAGAGTATTCTAATAAATTTCGATTCATGTGTGTCTCTCTCAAAAGGTGTGTACAGCAAGGATGATTGTGTTAAACTAAGAAGCAAAGACTCAAATCATACAAGACGCTCCAAGAAAAACACATATCATGTGATGAATAAAAATATAGCCTCAAGTAAAGTTACCGATGGACGAAGATGAAAGAGGGGATGTGTTGGGGATATTACTATCAGCTGAGACCCGCCCAGGAGGGGCCGGGTTAGCTTCAATGGTGGGTTACGCAAGAAGTTCAGTAAACATCCAAGTTTGTAGTTTATTAAGTCTTATAGAAGGCCCAAAGGTCAGGGGCCGGCTTAAGGCCCGATATTGTAAAACGCTACATGTAAGGAAATACTTGTACAGAAAGACATATAAAGAAAGTCACCGAGCCGGACACGATTATGAGCCGGCCGGGACTCTGTAGGCCACCTGGCGTCAACCCGTGTATATAAGGGGACGACCCGGTGGCGGTTTAGGGTAAGAAACAACAAGTCGATAACCAAGCCGGCGAGTTAAGCCTCTTGGTGATTGAAACCCCCGCAATACCAAACCCAACTAGATGTAGGCTTTTACCTTCATCGTAAGGGGCCGAACTAGTATAAAACTCTCTCGTGTCCTTTGTCCCGATTAACCCCTTTAAGCTTCCTAGTGCGATGGCCCTACGACTAAGTCCTTGCTCTAGGACATCTGCCGTGACAATTCCACGACAGTTGGCGCCCACCATGGGGCCAGCGCACGGTGGATTTGAGTTCTTGAAGGGAAATTTCGAAGGGCTCAAGGGATACGCTGTGGGCCGGATGACCAAGAGTCGTCGCGACAAGATCTACATCGACGACGAAGGCTGGGGCCCCGAGGCCGGCTCAATCGAGTACGGGTACCGGGTCCCCTTCGGCGGAATCCACGTCTTCATCGGCCGGATCGGTGAGTCAGGCCCTGAGCCGGATGTCCACACCGACCTCATCGAAACGGCTCAGCGTGCCGGGTCCGCCCGTGTTCAATCTGTCGTGAAGCATGCCTTCGTAGGCTGCGTCCATGGCGGTGAATACTCCGAAGGATCGATGGAAGGCGGGGAGACGGCCATCTGCTCTGATACTGCATCTTCAACGGGTGAGACGGACTCATTGTACCAACTGCAAGACGGCATGCTCGGGGGCTGTTCCGATGGCAGCAGTATTCCGGACCCCCTTGAGCCGCCAAATTGGGCCGGAGTCTTCATGGCAGGGACGCAGCCCGGGCAGAACTCCACCGCAGCGACAGCAGCCGCCACCGGGTCGGCAGCTGCCGGGTCAGGAGACCCCGCGCGCCCCCCGGCTCAGGTTCTCATGGACCTCATGGATAAACTGACGACTCTGTTAACCGCTGCGGTAGAGCCGGCGGATAAAGCCCAGCATGACGCGGAAGTGGCACGCGTGCGGGAGGAGATGGTGCAAGCTAAGGAAAATTTGGCTGCGGAGGAAACCCGGATGGCAGCAGAACGAGCAGCCTTGGATGCTCGTGCTCAGCAGCTTCAAGCAGAAACCTTCCGGCTCTCCGTGGATCTTAATGCGTCAAACGAAGTCATGAGGAGGAGGCGTCAGAAAACTCAGTCGCGTCTGCCTCTAACACTGGATCCGAGGAATCTGTTCCATACACCCGGAGCTGGAGGGAGCAACCCGCCGGAGGTAAACCGGGTCGGGACGCCCAGAGCACCAGTTCAGCCACGCAGGATGGAGCCGCCGCGCATGAATACAGCTCCTCCCCGTTATATATCAACACCCCCGGGTCACTTCTCCAACCCCATGGAGAACCTCATTGCGGCGTCAGCTCGTTTGGCAGCTCTCCCGATGGAAGGCGACTCGCCAGCAGCAATTGAAACCCGGAGGGTAAGAGAACTGCTTCAGACAGCTTTGGCCCAGCAAGATGCATACTCCTACAGTCGAGACAGGATTCATTCAACTCCTCGCCCAAGCCGGAGCCCAAGTTACAGTAGGCACATGGAATCTGCAGAGATGTCAAGTAACGCTCAACGCCACAACCGGCCATATAGGCATGAGCCGGTGCGGGCTGGAGCCCTCAACTTGGCGGATCAGGAGAGAATTCGTCAAGAGGCGGAACGGGCGGCTCAGATAGCAGCGGAGCAGGCGGCTCACCAGACTTTTCCGGCTTACCCAGCGACTTCGGTGGAGGCAGGTGTAGTTACGAGAACCGGAGGCGTACCTTGCCTGGTCCCAGCCATACGCAATGAACGGTTGCCCAAGGATTTCAAGGGGCCTCGTAAGGTACCGAACTACACGGCTGACTTACAGCCAGGGGCTTGGATTGAGAGTTATGAGATGGCTATGGAGCTGTTGGAGGTTAGTGATGCTGCAATGGCCAAGTACTTTACCATGATGTTGGATGGAACGGCTCGGACCTGGCTGAAAGGATTGCCACCCAATTCCATCGGCTCATGGGCAGAGTTAAAGGCACGGTTCATCCAGAACTTTAAAGACACGTGTAAGCAGCCAATGTCAATTGTGGACCTGACCAATTGCAAGCAAGAGGATGGAGAATCTACGACTCATTGGGTGCGCCGGGTCAAGGAAATAATACATTCGTCTGATAAAATGGACGCCGGTTCAGCAGTTTTGATGTTGGAGAAGAATTGCCGTTTTGAGCCCCTGAAGCAGAAGTTGGGGCGGCTTAAACGAGACTGTAATGACATGGGAACGTTGATGGCGGCTCTTGTCAAGTATGCCGATTCTGATACCACCAAAGACCCGGCGTCTGATGAGGAAAAAGCAACAAAGGGAAAGAAGAACGGCAATGGCAAGGGTCACCAGCATAACCCGGCAAATCAAGGAGGTAATAAGCGTAAGGCTGATGAGTTTGTTGCTAATACTAATGCACAGGGCGGTAATCAGCGGCGCAAGGGCAGACAGCCCCCTCGATCGGGCGGGTCAGGTCCCACCCTTGAGCAGCTGTTGAATGAACCTTGTCCTAGACACGGCACCAGGGAGAAGCCAGCTACCCACTTGTGGAAGGATTGTACGATCATGAAGGCATTTAAAAATTCAAACGCGTTTGATGGGGGTCATGGTCCGGGTGGCGGCTCAGGCGGCTTTCAGGGCCCGGGCGCCGGTTCAAACGGAGGAGGTTTTCATGGTCATCCTGGTCACCAGGGGGATATAATCAGCAACACAACCAAGGGAATCAACAGCAGCAACAATCCGGCTATCAGAGCAACCCGAAGCAGTTGAGTAGCGGACAGTATCATGTCTTTACTACCAGTTTATGTAAGAGAGACCAGAAACTCCACAAGAGGGCCGTCAATGCCGTTGAACCGGCAATCCCACGTTATCTACGTTGGTCGGAGCAGCCTATTGTGTGGAGCAGAGAGGATCACCCGCCCCGGGTTGATAATCCGGGTCACTTGGCTTTGGTAGTGGCACCTCAGGTTGGTGGGTACAAGTTTACTAAGGTACTCATGGATGGAGGCAGCAGCATCAACATCCTTTACTATGAGACGTTCCGCCGGATGGGATTGACGGATAAAAATCTTAAACAATCCAACACTGTTTTTCATGGTGTAGTACCCGGTAAGTCGGCATACCCCATTGGTAAGATCGAGCTGGAGGTAGCCTTTGGGGATGAGTATGACTCCAGGGCAGAAAAATTAACCTTTGAAGTGGTTAAGATCAAAAGCCCATATCATGCTCTGTTTGGGCGACCGGCTTATGCCAAGTTCATGGCTCGGCCGTGTTACGTGTATTTACAGCTCAAGATGCCGGGTCACAAGGGCACCATTACAGTCCATGGGAGCCGAAAGATCTCCTTGGAATGTGAAGAGGGGGATGCTGCCTATGCTGAATCTGTTTTTGTGACAGAGGAGTTGAAATTCAAGGATCAGGTTGACCCGGCGGACATGACGTCATTAAAGAAACCAACCACAGAGCATGAGCCGGAGTTGAAGTTCAGGTCAGCTGGCGAATCACCCAACCAGTTCATCATCAGCGCAAACTTGGATCCGAATTAGGAAAGCGCGCTCATCGAGTTCATCCATGAGAACCGGGACATCTTTGCATGGAAACCTTCAGACATGTTGGGTGTCCTGAGGGAACTCGCTGAGCACACTCTTAATATCGATCCAAAGTTCAAGCCTGTCAGACAGTTTCTTCGGCAGTTCAATGAAGAAAGGCGTAAGGCCATTGGAGAAGAGGTGGCCCGGCTCTTCGTGGCCGGGTTCATTGTGGAGGTCTTTCACCCAGAATGGTTAGCTAACCCGGTGCTCGTGCTCAAAAAGAATGGCACCTGGCATATGTGTGTGGATTACACAGATTTAAACAAGGCCTGTCCGGCTGATCCTTTTGCTCTTACCCGTATTGATCAGATTATTGATGCTACGGCGGGTTGTGCACGTTTGAGTTTTTAGATGCTTACTCTGGGTATCATCAGATTAAGATGGCAATCAAGGATCAAGAGAAAATAGCGTTCATAACACCTTTTGGGGCTTTCTGCTATGTGTCTATGCCTTTTCGGCTCAAAAGTGCTTAGGCGACTTACCAACGGTGTGTGCAGAATTGTCTTCGTGATCAAATTGGGCGCAATGTTCATGCCTATGTGGATGATATAGTAGTGAAATCCAGGGAAGAGGAAACCTTGGTCACAGACTTGAAAGAGACTTTTGATAATCTTCGGGTGTACAAGATGATGCTTAACCCGGCCAAATGTGTTTTTGGAGTGCCAGCCGGCAAGCTTTTGGGTTTTCTGGTGTCTAACCGAGGCATTGAAGCTAACCCGGAGAAGATCAAAGCAATTACATCCCTGGCCAAACCAACCTGCGTCAATGATGTTCAACGACTGGCGGGTCGTGTGGCTGCTTTGAGCCGGTTCATAAGCCGGTTAGGGGAAAAGGCTATGCCTCTGTATCAGTTGATGAAGAAAACAGATGTGTTTGTTTGGAGTGATGCTGCGAACGCCGCTTTTGAAGATCTGAAGGCACAACTAGCTGAGCCGCCGGTCCTAGCTGCTCCAATTGAGAAAGAGCCGCTATTGTTATATGTAGCTGCCAACTCACGGGCTGTTAGCGTGGCTATGGTGGTAGAGCGCAAGGAGGCTGGCAAAGAGCATCCGGTTCAACGGCCGGTTTATTATGTCAGTGAAGTGCTAATTGAGTCTAAGCAACGATATCCACATTGGCAGAAGCTTGTTTATGGGGTGTTCATGGCAAGCCGGAAGCTTAAGCATTACTTTCAGGGACATCCAATCACTGTGGTTAGCTCTGCTCCTTTGGGAGACATTATTCAAAACAGAGAAGCTACAGGGCGAGTTGCCAAGTGGGCAATTGAGCTTGGGTCTCATGGGCTGAAGTATGTTCCACGCACTGCAATTAAGTCTCAAGCCCTGGTTGACTTCATCAATGACTGGACAGAGATGCAGATGCCAGAAGAAAAGCCGGACAACACATATTGGACTATTCATTTTGATGGGTCCAGGCAATTGGAGGGCTCGGGGGCTGGAGTTGTATTAACTTCCCCACGAGGTGATAAATTTTGTTATGTGTTACGATTGATGTTTCCGTGCACTAACAACGCAGCAGAGTATGAAGCATTGCTCCATGGTCTTCGAGTGGCAAAGGAGATGAGCTTGAGCCGGGTCAGATGTCTTGGTGATTCGGATCTAGTGGTTCAGCAGGTGTCTGGCAAGTGGGATTCCAAAGACCCTCTCATGGCGGCTTATCGCCGAGAGGTCGATGCTGTTGCAGGATATTTTAAAGGCTATCAGGTGGAACACATTGACCGTCGAAAGAACGAAGCAGCTGATGCTTTGAGCCGGCTGGGGTCTCAACGTAAGCCGGTACCACCCAACACCTTTTTAGATGTTTTGCATAACCCCTCTGTCAAATTGCCCACAGAAGAAGATTTAGCTGTTCCTGACCCGGAGGCGCAGTTGGTGGCGGCTCTTCATGTCATCCCAGATTGGACGGTGCCGTTCTTGGCTTACATGACCCGGGGAGAATTGCCAGCGGATGAGACCCTGGCTCGACAGATAACCCGGCGGTCTAAGTCCATGACGATTTCGGATGGAGAGTTATTTCATCGCAGTGTTTCTGGAGCGTTTCAACGGTGTGTTTCCCCCGAAGAAGGTCAAGAAATCCTTCGTGAGATCCATGAAGGTGATTGTGGTCATCACGCCGGGTCAAAATCTTTGGTGGCCAAGGCGTTTCGTCACGGTTTTTACTGGCTGACGGCTCACGCTGATGCGGAGGATCTAGTTAGTAGATGTGACGGATGTCAGAAATTCGCACGACGGGCGCATGTGCCGGCTCAAGAGCTCCGGATGATTCCAATCACTTGGTCGTTTGCAGTCTGGGGGCTTGACATGGTGGGACCTTTCAAAAGGTCTAAGGACAAGAAGACACATCTCCTGGTGGCTGTTGATAAGTTCACTAAATGGGTTGAGGCAGAGCCTGTGAGTAAGTGTGATGCAGCCACGGCGGTTCAGTTCATGAAGAAAATAATCTTCCGTTTCGGTTTTCCACACAGTATTATCACGGACAATGGCACCAATCTATCCCAAGGGGCTATGGAAGAGTTTTGTCAGCGAGAGCACATCCGGCTTGATGTTTCTTCTGTAGCTCATCCTCAATCCAATGGTCAAGCTGAGAGAGCCAATCAGGAAATTCTGAAAGGGCTAAAACCCCGGCTTATGGTTCCTTTACAGCGAACGCCGGGTTGTTGGGTAGAGGAGTTGCCTTCAGTGTTATGGAGCATCAATACTACACCCAACAGGTCTACGGGTTACACACCCTTCTTCATGGTTTATGGGGCAGAAGCGGTATTGCCCAGTGACATCCGTCATGACTCGCCCCGTGTGGCGGCTTATGTTGAAGCTAACAATGAAAAAGCCAGACAGGATGCGCTTGACTTGTTGGATGAAGAAAGAGACTTAGCAGCAGCACGATCAGCAATCTATCAACAGGACCTGCGTCGTTATCACAGCCGCCGGGTTAAGACCAGGACTTTTCAGGAAGGCGACTTGGTGCTCCGGCTCATCCAAGATCTTTCAGATGCACACAAGTTATCCCCACCTTGGGAAGGACCCTTTGTGGTCAGTAAAAATTTAAACAACGGGTCTTACTACCTCATTGACGTTCGAGAGCATGCAGACTCACGTAAGTCGGAAGAGGAGACCCGCCGGCCGTGGAACATTGCTCAACTTCGGCCGTACTATACCTGAGCCACCGGCTCTCATCCTGTACATACGTTCATCCTGTATATACGATGATAAGCAATAAAGTAAGACCATCGGTCTCTTTTCTTTTCAAAGATTATGCATCTTTATTACTTTTTCACAAATGACTATTAAGGAGCTGATCATATTTGAATCAAGTTTAACCTTTTTCTAGTCCGGCTTATGATCGTATTCGAATCTAGCTGTAAATATCATGGTCACTTGGGGGCTTCCTGTTCAAACATAGGTCGTATTCGAACCAAAGAGAACATAGCTGTCGTAACCCTTTTGATCGGCTCAAGGCCAAACTCACTTGGGGGCTTCTTGATCGTATCCGAATCATAGCTTAACCCCTTTTGAGCCGACTTGGATCGTATTCGAATCAGGGTCGTTAAAAACCTCTCAAGGTCATTTGGGGGCTTCCTGTTCAAACATAGGTCGTATTCGAACCAAAGAGAACATAGCTGTCGGTACCCTCTTGATCGGCGCAACGCCAAAGCCACTGGGGGCTATATGGTCGTATTCGAACCTTAGCTTAACCCCTTTGGTCCGGTTTACTGATCGTATTCGAATCAGAAACCCCCAATCTTTTAAATACAGAGTTAAAATTATGTTTGTTATCTGTTGCTTGCCTTTGAGTTTTTGTTGCTTCAATATTACAAATGAGATGGCCTGATTCTCTTCGCCGGCTCAATTATTGGACAACACAGCCGCCCGGGTTATCCAAGCCGGTGGTCTAAGGATCCGAAGGTACGAGCTACTGAGGTATGATGATTATTGAATGTTCAAGGAGTCTCAACTTTTATATTGAATTCTCAAATTCATCACCCGGTTTATTTAAACCGGCGATCTAAGGATCACCAAGGACAAGGTATGGTTTTTACTTACACGCGCTTATCGGCTGCGTTAACTTCAGAGTTGGTATTAAACCTTATCCTTTATTTATATTTGTCTCTGTTTTTTGAGGTGGAAATATGGGCTGTAAAAGAGGTGTTTAAACCCAGTTGTTTCTAAACCGCCTTGCCAGGTCTTTCCTTTTTCCTTGTGTTCACAGGAACAGAGTTTAAACATTGCAGAGACAAGTGTTAAACAAGGCATAAGAAAAGCATTAAAACATTGGCACCCGGAAGCACAGATTCACATAGAAGCGTTTTATGCGCGATGGCATAAGCAAACATGCGGTGTTTTTAACAGCTAAAGCTATTACAAGGCTTTCTAAAGCCCATGAAGATGATCATTGTCCTTCCCTCACCGGCTCAACATCTTGAATCTGCTGGAAGTTGGGTTTTGACCAGTCATAGCCGTTCATGGCGACAAATTCAGCTTCATCATCAATCAGGCCGACCGGATCAACCTCCGGGGCAAATGTGTCTTCTCTCACCGGTGGGATCAAGTCGGTTACTTTATAGGAAGGAGGGGCCATCTTCTTATTTTCACTGTCAAAACCCGGTTGATACTTGTCCACATTGGTGTCATCTCCAAGGCTAGTCGCCTGAGGCCGGACTTCACGGACGCAGGCTATAAAGTCATCCTGATCAAAAGGAGACCCGTCCTCCTTCACGGTAGGATAACCCCTTGCCACGTCTGCCGGGTCTAGATCTGGTACCCAAGCCTTGGAGCGGCTTAGGGCAGTCAAAGCTCCGGCTCGCGCGCAGGAGCGTTTCACCTCTTGGAATCTGGCAGGGAGAATGGACAGCCTCTTCAGGACGTCACTGATCCGGTTAGACCCTTGATTAGTAGGAGAGATGGCTTGCCAGAGCTCGTTGTGCGCCGATATACAATTGTGCAGTTAAAGTGTATACGGCTTTCATCTTAATCAACGGGTCTTGGTCTAGATTCTTACTTCGCGGACCTACACGCATTTTTCACAGAGTCAGTTAACGGATCATATTCCGGCTTGACAGGAAACACATATGAAAGATCAAATCAGGAAGCTTACCAAAGATAGCAGCGACCATCTGAGACACCCGGCCTTTTAAACTGTTCAGTTCGGTTGAAATTTCCTTCAGAGCTGTTTCGGCTGTCTCAGCTCGCCGGGTCAGAAGTATCTTCTCATCTGCCCACGTTTTCTCTTTGACAGCAAAGTCAGTCTTCAACTTCTCCGTTTCAGAAAGACTTATTTGCAGTTGGGAGGTGGAAGATTTAATTTCTGATTCCTGGTTCGCTAGCCGGGTCTTTGTATCAGTCAGTTGGGAGTTCAGTTCAGACAATGCATTCTGTGAACACATTCAGATAAATCAAGACTTGGCCTCAAATTCCAGTATCCAATTTCAAAGATTCAAGTCTCAAATACTTTATGAATAAACCACTTGACACTTGGGGGCTAATGTATGTCAAATCAAATTTTTATGACTCTACCAACATATTTGAAGTCCCAAGTCCTTTACAAAGTAACAGAACTTGGCACTTGGGGGCTAATGCACGCAGTTCAGCAAGTTTTTCAAGTTTAAACCGGAATATTAAGTATTTTATAGATGGCGTTCAATTCTGAAGTACCGATTCATTAATGATTAAATAAACCGGTCCTTGGGGACTACGGGTGAAGTCTTGTTCTACTAATATCAAGCAAAGATTCAGAGGTAAAAGTATCAGTCTATATTGTAAGTCTATAGGTTATTCTGTTTCTCTCATAATCTACAGACTTGGGGCTGAAGGAATGTTGATAAACCGGAAATTACATACCTCATACTTCAATTGAAGCTGCTTGACCATCTCCATCTAAGAATCACGACTGGAGTGTACATGACTCAGATAGCCGGATAAGATATCACTGGCATTAAGACGGTCATAATTGGCAACATCAAGACGAACCTTCCGCCTCTCCAAAGCTTCTTGCTTAGCGGTGCACCGTGCCAAAACCGTCGGGTTCCCCGGCTCAACATAGCGGCTCCCAGTAATTTGAACATCTTGAACACGGGGAGACGGTGGGCCGGTTGAGCTTGATGGACCAGCTGCAGAAGAGTTAATAGTGTTCTTGACAAGGGATGGCTCTGGAGGATTTGCTTCATGAAGAATAGGCGGGTCTTCTGGGGCGACAATCAATGGAGAAGGTGTCCTAGCAGGCTCAGATGCCAGTACTGGCGGATCTTCCATTGGTTTTGTTGCCTTCGCTTTTTTGGACTTAGCTTGACCACTGAAGAAAAATATTTCAGAATAATCAGCATTAAGATAACAATTGATCAAACTCGGAAGAAAAGAGGGTTTTTAATTACCCAGGAGCAGTCTTGAAAGCCGGAAATTGTGTTTGTGATGAGTCGCCCGAAGAACGAGACACCTCCTGAAAAGGTAAATGAAAGGAGTTAAAGAAAATACAAGGAGCAGGATTCATCAAAACGGGTTAAAGACAGTAATAATTAAACCTCGTTCGGGCGTTTCCGAGGAGTCTGTTGAAGGACAACAGCCGGTTCATCCTCAATTCCAACTTCACGGCGGCTTTCATGTTGCTGTTTTTTCAAATGAAAGTTGGGATCCAAGTGAGCTAAAGGGTTAGAAAACCTTACTTTACGGATCACTCGACGAACTTTGTGTCTTGGTAAGGGCTCTGAGTCGGAGGAAATAATAGTTACCTCTACTTCCTCAGCCTGACTGGCCCCAGTGTCATCCTGGTAAGGATCAGTGTCAATAAGAGTGTTAAAAAATTGGCCAAGGGAGTCAAGGGCTACCTCCGAGTCAGACGAGTCATCAAGCTTCATTAAATCTTCAGCAGTGGTTTTCTTCTTCTTCTTCTTGGATTTCCGGGCTGTTTTCTTGGCGTTCATGGCGGCGAGTTTCGCCTTCTTGGCAGCTTCGTGATCATATTTCACCTTCCAGAAGTCAGAATTGGCCTGTAAAGACAAGAAGAAAGATCAGTATTAAGTACTAATAGCCGGGCAAAACACAAAGAAAAAAGAGATCAGAATGTACTTACTTCTGGCATCGGATTAATCTTGCAGAAGGGACTTAACCCAACAATACTGCAATCTTCGTACTTCCCATTTACCAAAAGGGTCGACATCGAAACAATGTCTTTTTCGGTGAGTTCAACTGGGCTGTGACGAAGAGGGTGGTCCGGGCTACCGTCATATTCATACATCAGTTGAGATCGACGACTTAATGGGATAACCCGCCATGAGATCCAGCAACGGGTCAGATCTACTCCGGTTAGACCATTACCCAATAAGCCGTTCATTCTTCTAATGGAGGGAAGAAGCTTCCTACGTTCAGCGACGGTAAGCTTATCTGGAAGGGTGAACTTGGAGTCAAGACGGTTAGGGCGATAACCCGCAAAGGCTTCTCGTTTGCTGGAGAAGTATCCTGACAATAAAACCAAGCTTCGTTCCAATCTTTTGGGTGGCTCGGTAAGACGATGAGAGGAAAAACAGCACCCTGACGGCGCTGAATTGAAATGCCTCCAAGTTCTAAGCTAGAACCGTTGGTGCATTCATTCTGGCGATTCAGATAAAAGTACTCTCTAAACAATTCTACAGTGGGCTCTTGCTGAAGATACGCCTCACAGAGCACTTGGAAGTTACAAATATTGGAAATAGAGTTGGGTCCAAGGTCTTGAGGATGGAGTTTGAAAAAATGAAGGACCTCTCTGAAGAATTTTGAACCGGGTGGTGAAAATCCCCGGTTCATGTGGTCAGTAAAGATAATCACTTCTCCATCTTTCGGATTGGGACGTTCTTCCTCCGGGTCAGGAGCACGATAAGACATGACATTCTTTGAAGGCAGAAACCCAACGATGAAGAATTCTTTTAACCGTTCCTCAGTTACGGAAGAAGGGACCCAGTTACAGACGGTCGGTGACTTCGACGGCATGATGAGTAACGAACTGAAAAATAAATAACAATATGGCGGTTCAGTCTATGGTCAATTATAAAGCAAGTAATGGCGGTTTAACTAAGGGCTAATGGTATATAAGGAAAAGAAAGCCGGAGTGGTAAGCCGCCATGACTACAGATTTTCTCAGAAGGCAGAATTCAGTTAAGTGTTGGCATAAACAAGTTTCACCAAGTTCTTATTATCATTTTGGATCAAAGGGCTGTTTCAAAAAGGGAAATATTCTAGACCTAAAAAACATAGTACAGAGGAGTTCGTCGACTATAACGAAGCATCTGTACAGGCAAAAGGGATCTACTGATATCAAAAATGAATGCCAAACAGCTACCGTGCAAGTTATCTCTCTTTACTGGATCAAAATAAGTTGCGGAGAAGATCTACAAGATGGCCCGTGATGAACAGATGAAGAACACTGAAGAACTCGTGAAACCTAGAAATGGATCTAGGTACGGGAGAGAGAGGAAAGCTTACAGGAAGCAGGCCTACCGCGAAAAGTCGCCGCGTTCTCTGGATGAACTCAGGGTGATGCAGTGGCCAAGCTTGATGACGACGATGCTAGTCGCGGCAGTGGCGGAGCTCGAGCAGCGATGGAGGTTGCGAGAGGAAGAAGATGAGGAAGAAAGGAGAATGGGAAGGACCGGTCGTGTGCCTATTTATAAGGGCAGATGCGAACAGGCGGGCGCGAAAATCAAGGAGACCCAATAATAATTGTCCAACTGAACAGACGCCTCGATTCTCGGAAGGCATTAAAAAATGAAAGATCTGTTGTAAGATGACGTCATGAAGGTTTTTTGTGTTTTCAAAAGATGACGTCACGGCGGGTTACAGAAGTTTTTAGACAGAGGATGGATTCTGACTAAGTGTTGAAGATTGACAAAGAACAAAGTTCAGAGTCAACCTGGGGCCTAATGTTGGGGATATTACTATCAGCCGAGACCCGCCCAGGAGGGGCCAGGTCAGCTTCAATGGCGGGTTACGCAAGAAGTTCAGTAAACATCCAAGTTTGTAGTTTATTAAGTCTTATAGAAGGCCCAAAGGTCAGGGGCCGGCTTAAGGCCCGATATTGTAAAACACCACATGTAAGGAAATACTTGTACAGAAAGACATATAAAGAAAGTCACCGAGCCAGACACGATTATGAGCCGGCCGGGACTCTGTAGGCCACCTGGCGTCAACCTGTGTATATAAGGGGATGACCCGGTGGCGGTTTAGGGTAAGAAACAACAAGTCAATAACCAAGCCGGCGAGTTAAGCCTCTTGGCGATCGAAACCCCAGCAATACCAAACCCAACTAGACGTAGGCTTTTACCTTCATCGTAAGGGGCCGAACTAGTATAAAACTCTCTCGTGTCCTTTGTCCCGATTAATCCCTTTAAGCTTCCTAGTGTGATGGCCCTACGACTAAGTCCTTGCTCTAGTACATCTGCCATGACAATTCCACGACAGGATGCCTTCCGGAGCATCCCCAAGCTTAGGCTTTTGGTTGTCCTTGAATTTACCTTGGGTTGCCTTGGGCATCCCCAAGCTTAGGCTCTTCCCACTCCTTATTCCATCATCCATCAAATCTTTACCCAAAAATTGAAAAGTTCACAACACAAAACTCAACAGAAAATCTCATGAGCTCCATTAGTATAAGAAAACAAACCACCACTTAAGGTACTGTAATGAATTCATTCTTTATTTATATTGGTGTTAAACCTACTGTATTCCAACTTGTCTATGGTTCATACCCTCCGATAATAGCCATAGATTCATCAAAATAAGCAAACAACACACGAAAAACAGAATATGTCAAAAACAGAACAGTCTGTAGTAATCCGTAGGTTTCGAATACTTCTGTAACCCCAAAAATTCCTAAATAAACTGGTGGACGTGAGGAATTTTCTATTAATCATCTACAAAAATAATCAACCTAATCGCAATCTTCAGTAAAAAAAATGGCAGCAAATCTCGTAAGCGCTAAAGTTTCTGTTTTTACAGCAAGATCGCAAAAACTCCCCCCAGGTCTTCCCAAAGGTTCGACTTGGCACAAGCACTAATTAAAAGCATAAAACCACATCTAAACAGAGGCTAGATGAATTATTTATTACTAAACAGAACCAAAAAGCAAGAAACAAAAATAAAAATGGGTTGCCTCCCAACAAGCGCTATCGTTTAACGCCCCTAGCTAGGCATAAAAGCAAGAATAGATCTAGGTATTATCATCTTTAGTTTTAATTTTTTTTAGTGGAGTCATGCTCGAATCCGGGAGGTTCTTTATGTTTCCCTTCATGTTCGGAAATCTTTAGATCTAAAGAATCCAACCGCTTATTGCAAAGGGTAATTAAGATATTCATGCGGTGAAGGTTTCCGCTAACACTCTTAACTGGTTCAAGAGACTTTTGTAAAAAAATTGTTACTTCGCAAATCTTCTCAAAAACTTGTGTTGCTTCCTGGGTATGATGTGACCCCTTTTGTTGAGGTAGTATTCCCACTATTCCCTGTATGATTTCATGAGCAAAACTTGGATCAGTTTCAATAAAAATTCCTTTGGCAACGCAATCCAAGAGTTGTCTATGGGACATACTTAATCCAACATAAAAATTGCGAAGTAAAATTCTAAAATTCACCTCTAAGGTGCAATTACGATAAGATTCCATCATCCTAAACCAAGCATCTTTTAAATTTTCTCCTTGTCTTTGTTTGAAGTGAAGAACTTCAAACTCGGGAGACGAAGGGGCGGATAAGGGACTAGCCATGACGGCGAAGCAAACGAAAAAGAGGCGAACAGAAAAGAGGGCGAATAAAACGGCAAGGGTGAAGTGGGGGAGAGGAAAACGAGAGGCAAATGGCAAATAATGTAATGCGAGGAATAAGAGTTTGTGATGGGTGCTTGGTATGTCTTGACTTGTGCGTAGATCTCCCCGGCAACGGCGCCAGAAATCCTTCTTGCTACCTCTTGAGCACTGTGTTGGTTTTCCCTTGAAGAGGAAAGGGTGATGCAGCAAAGTAGCGTAAGTATTTCTCTCAGTTTTTGAGAATCAAGGTATCAATCCAGTAGGAGACTACACGTAAGTCCCTCATACCTACACAAACAAATAAGAACCTCGCAACCAACGCGATAAAGGGGTTGTCAATCCCTTCACGGTAACTTACGAGAGTGAGATCTAATAGAGATAATAAGATAAATATTTTTGGTATTTTTATGATATAGATTGGAAAATAAAGATTGCAAAATAAAATAGATTGGAAACTTATATGATGGAAAATAGACCCGGGGGCCATAGGTTTCACTAGTGGCTTCTCTCAAGATAGCATAAGTATTACGGTGGGTGAAAAAATTACTATCGTGCAATTGATAGAAAAGTGCATAATTATGAGAATATCTAGGAATGATCATGTATATATGCATCACGTCCGCGACAAGTAGACCAAAACGATTCTGCATCTACTACTATTACTCCACACATCGACCGCTATCCAGCATGCATCTAGAGTATTAAGTTCATAAGAACAGAGTAACGCATTAGGGGCAGCAAGATGATATGATGTAGAGGGATAAACTCAAGCAATATGATATAAACCCCATCTTTTTATCCTCGGTGGCAACAATACAATACGTGCCTTGCTGCCCCTGGTGTCACTGGGAAAGGACACCGCAAGATTGAACCCAAAGCTAAGCACTTCTCCCATTGCAAGAAAGATCAATCTAGTAGGCCAAACCAAACTGATAATTTGAAGAGACTTGCAAAGATAACAAATCATACATAAAAGATTTCAGAGAAGAATCAAATATTGTTCATAGATAAACTTGATCATAAACCCACAATTCATCAGATCTCGACAAACGCACTGCAAAAAGAATTACATCGAATAGATCTCCAAGAAGATCCAGGAGAACTTTGTATTGAGATCCAAAGAGGGAGAAGAAGCCATCTAGCTAATAACTATGGACCCGAATGTCTGAGGTAAACTACTCACACATCATCGGAGAGGCTATGGTGTTGATGTAGAAGCCCTCCATGATTGATTCCCCCTCCGGCGGAGCTCCGAAAAAGGCCCCAAGATGGGATCTCTTGGGTACAGAAGGTTGCGGCGGTGGAAATAGGGTTTCGTGGTGCTCCTTGATGTTTTTGGGGTATATGGATGTATATAGGAGGAAGAAGTAGGTCGGTGGAGCTGCGAGGGCCCCACAAGGGTGGGGGCCCGCCTCCCTGCCTCGTGGCCTCCTCGCTTCTTTATTGACGTCTACTCCAAGTCACGTGGATCACGTTTGTTCCAAAAATAACTCTCCCGAAGGTTTCATTCCGTTTGATATTCCTTTTCTGCAAAACACAGAAATAGGCAAAAAAACAGCAATTTGCACTGGGCCTTGGGTTAGTAGGTTAGTCCCAAAAATAATATATATAATAATGCCCATTAAACATCCAAAACAGGTAATATAATAGCATGGAACAATAAAAAAATTATAGATACGTTGGAGACGCATCAGTAGGCAGTAGCTAGATGGCTTCTTCTCTCTTTTTGATTCTTAATACAATGTTCTCCTTGTTGCTCTTGGAGATCTATTTGATGTAATGACTTTTTGCGGTGCGTTTGTTGGGATCCGATGAAGTTCGAGTTTATGATCAGATCTATATCCATGAATATTATTTGAGTTTTCTTTGATCTCTTATATGCCTGATTATTTATAGCCTTGTATTTCTTCTCCGAATCTTTGGTTTAGTTAGGCTGACTAGATCGATTTTTCTTGCAATGGGAAGAGGTGCTTTACGATGGGTTCGATCTTATGGTGTCCTCACCCAGTGATAGAAGGGGTAGCGAGGCACGTACGTATCGTTGCCATTAAGGATAAAAGGATGGGTCTATTCCTACATGAATAGATCTTGTCTACATCATGTCATCATTCTTATTGCATTACTCCATTTCTCCTTGAACTTAATACACTAGATGCATGCTGGATAGCGGTCGATGTGTGGAGTAATAGTAGTAGATGCAGGCAGGAGTCGGTCTACTAATCTTGGATGTGATGCCTATATAATGATCATTTCCTGGATATCATCATAATTATTTGAAGTTCTATCAGTTGTCAACAGTAATTTGTTTACCCACCGTATGCTATTTTCTCGAGGGAAGCCACTAGTGAAATCTACAGCCCCTGGGTCTATCTTTTATCATATTGTTTTTAGATCTATAATTCCAAAAACCCAAAAATATCTTGTTGTACTTTTTCTTTACTTATTTTATTTTGTGTTCTTGCTAGATCTATTTGTCAAATCTTATAAAAAACAATTTATCTTTTAGCATGGAGAGATTGACAACCCCTCTTACGCGTCGGGTTGCAAGTATTTGTTCTTTGTGTGCAGGTATCGTTTACATAGTGTTGCTTGGTTCTCCTACTAGATTGATAACCTTGTTTTCATAACTGAGGGAAATACCTACCGTAGTTGTACTGCATCATCCCTTCCTCTTTGGGGAAATACCGACGTAGTTTCAAGCCGCATCATAGATGCAGAATCGTTCCGATCTACTGATACATCTCCAATGTATCTATATTTTTTTATTGTTCCATGCTACTATATTATCTGTTTTGGATGTTTAATGGGCTTTAATATGCTCTTTTATATTATTTTTGGGACTAACCTATTAACCAGAGGCCTAGTGCCAGTTTCTGTTTTTTTTCCTATTTTAGAGTGTCGCAGAAAAGGAATACCAAACGGAATCCAAACGGAATGAAACCTTCGTGGTGATCTTTCTTGGACCAAAAGCAAACCAGAAGACTTGGAGTTGAAGTCTGGAACACCACGAGGCGGCCACGAGGCAGGAGGGTGCGCCTAGGGGGTAGGCGCGCCCCCACCCTCGTGGGCCCCTCGTAGCTCCACCGATGTACTTCTTCCGCCTATATATACTCTTATACCCTAGATCGATCGCAGAGAGCCACTAAACCACTTTTCCACCGTCGCAACCTTCTGTACCCATGAGATCCCATCTTGGGGCCTCTTCCGGCGATCTGCCGGAGGGGGAATCGATCATGGAGGGCTTCTACATCAACACCATAGCCTCTCCCATGAAGCGTTAGTAGTTTACCACAGACCTTCGGGTCCATAGTTATTAGCTAGATGGCTTCTTCTCTCTTCGATTCTCAATACAAAGTTTTCCTTGATGTTCTTGGAGATCTATTCGATGTAATACTCTTTTGCGATGTGTTTGCCGAGATCCGATGAATTGTGGATTTATGAACAAGATTATCTATGAATATTATTTGGTTCTTCTCTGAATTCTTATATGCATGATTTGATATATTTGTGAGTCTCTTCGAATTATCGGTTTAGTTTGGCCTACTAGATTGATCTTTCTTGCAGTGGGAGAAGTGCTTAGCTTTGGGTTCAATCTTGCGGTGTCCTTTCCCAGTGGTAGTAGGGCAGCAAGGCACGTATTGTATTGTTGCCATCGAGGATGAAAATATGGGGTTTATATCATATTGTTTGAGTTTATCCCTCTACATCATGTCATCTTGCTTAAAGCATTACTCTGTTCTTATGAACTTAATACTCTAGATGCATGCTGGATAGCGGTCGATGTGTGGAGTAATAGTAGTAGATGCAGAATCGTTTTGATCTACTTGACATGGATGTGATGCCTATATTCATGATCATTGCCTTAGATTCTCATAACTATGCACTTTTCTATCAATTACTCGGCAGTAATTTGCTCACCGACCGTAATACATGCTATCTTGAGAGAAGCCACTAGTGAAACCTATGACCCCCGTGGTCTATTTCTTATTATATTGCATCTCTTTTATTTACATCGCATCCCATTTACTATTTTGCAATCTATACAACAAAAATACCAAAAATATTTACTTTACTATCTTTATCAGATCTCACTTTTGCGAGTGACCGTAAAGGGATTGACAACCCCTTTATCACGTTGGTTGCAAGGTTCTTGATTGTTTGTGCAGGTACTAGGTGACTTGTGCGTTGTCTCCTACTGGATTGATACCTTGGTTCTCAAAAACTGAGGGAAATACTTATGCTACTTTGCTGCATCACCCTTTCCTCTTCAAGGGAAAACCAACGCATGCTCAAGGGGTAGCATCTACTAATTTTGGACGTGATGCCTATATACATGATCATTGCCTTGGATATCATCATGATTATTCGCTTTTCTATCAATTGCCCAACAGTAATTTGTTTACCCACTGTATGATATTTTCTTGAGAGAAGACACTAGTGAAAACTACGGCCCCCGGGTCTATTTCCCACTACTAGGGAAAAGGTTATACACGGAACTTTAGCAGTAGCGCTTGTTAAAAGAGCACGCTACTGCTAGACAGCAGTAGCGCGTGCAAAATAAGCACGCTGCAAATGGACATATATCATTAGCGCGTCTCACCAAAAACTCGCTACTACTTAAATTCCAATCACTTAGCCGATGGGCTACACATAGTAGTAGCGATCTTCCAAAAACCGCGCTACCGCTAATAAACTTATAGCAGCGCGTTTATGCTTAAATCGCTACTGCTAACGAAAAGAAAATAAAATGAAAAATGAATAGAGAAGTAAATGAAAATGAAAGAAATAGAAAAAGGAGAAAGGAAAAATATAAAATGTAAAGAAAAATAAATGAAAAAGGGGAAATTGATGAAGACATAGCAGTAGCGCGCTTTCTGAAATGCGTTATAGCTAACTTAGCTATAGCGCGTTTTCTGTAACGCGCTACCGTTACTTTTGACTTAACCAAAAACGGTTTCCCCCGGCCACCACTTCTCCCCCAAATTGATCCCTCGCCCCACTTCGCCGCTGTCTCCCCCACTTCGGCGTCTCCCTCACTTCGCCGCCGTCTCTTGTCGGCGTCGACGCCACGCTCATCCTCATGGCCGCGGCCCGAGGCCGCCCAGCCTCACCGCCGCCGCCTCTCGGGACGCCCTCGACCTCACCGTCGCCGCCCTCGACCTCACCGCCCCCGAGCCCCAGGACCGCCGTGTCCAGATCCTGAGCCCGCCCATGCCGCCCCTACCTCCGTCGCCGAGCACCTCCCCGCCACCGCATCTCCCCTCTTTGTGAGCCTCCCCCATCCTTTTTAGTTAATAGATGTTAATGTTAAGTAGTAGATAATGTTGATGTTTTTTAGTTAGGGTAATAATAGACGATGTTAAGTAGTAGATAATGTAGATGTTAATTAGTTCAGTAGGGTTTAGTTTTTGAGTTGAGTTTGTTTAACTAGATGTTAATTAGGGCAGTAGGGTTTAGTTTAGAGTCAAGTTTAGTTCAGTAGTTAACTAAATATAATCTACATTTGGTTTTTGAATTGAGTTTGAGAGAGCATGAGATTTGTGTAGATTTTCTTGAAGTGTCAAACGCTAGGACATGCAAATTTGAAGTGGTCAGGATATATGCAAATTCCTCAATTGTGTTTGCCCATGTTTCGATTGTGCCCAAGTGGCCTTTTGTTGTTTCCAGGGAATGAAGCTGAGTGGCCTATGTTTTGCCGGAATGTTGATTCATTTCCGTTCCGGCAAATTTCAGGTTCTCGATTTGTCCACTTTTTAGCAAAGGTCATGCCGAAATTTTTCGTGAATTTCGGCATGACTTGTGCTACAAACTAGGACATATTGAGTGCCCGGGATTTGCCGCACCAGGAAGGAGTCAATGTTCCTGCAAAACATAGGCCTTTGTATGTCATTATTCATTTTATTAGGTCTAGAATTAATTTACTAGATTTAATCGTAGGAAACATGGCTAGCAACGATGAAGGACATGGTTCTGGTGATTGCGACGACGTCTACTTGGCGGCAGACGAATTTTTGAGCCTTGCCGATGATCAACCGATGTTGTTGCCGGGCCCACCGGTCGCATCGGGGACTGAGACCGACACGCAGACCGGCGCTGAGACTCAGACCGGCATCGAGACCGGCGCTGAGACTGAGACCGGCGCTACCTCGGGAGCGGAGCTGGTATAGAACCGAAAGCAAAGAGGTGATGGCTTCCTAACAAGCTCAGGACTACTAGACTGGTGGTCACAGAGGTGGACGACGGCAATTTGGAGCCAAACGCGCCCGAGGAAGCGCGCGTGTGCTACAGCAATCAAATTGGCTGCATCATACGGACAACCGCCACCATCAACGACGAGAAACTAAACAAGTTAGATAACATGAGGCCCTCCCTCCTAAAGAAGCCGCACCAGATATTCTTGTTCCCGGGACGGAATGAAAAGGATTATGAAGATCCAGATAAGGACCTGGCAATGAAGAAGATAAACAAACACGCCATGAGCAAGTTTAGCGACACGTCGGCTGCCTGGAAAGCAAGGGTGAAATATCGGATCTTCAACGAAAAGGAACCCTACTCCGAGATTGTAAAGGATAATCCGATAATCACGGCAGAGCACTTTGAAATATTCAAGGCGGCTTGCGAGGCCGAAGATGCCAAAAAAATCAGAGTACATGAAGGGGCTTCAACAGAAGAACATTGGGTGCCACCAACTCGGAAGCCGTGGTTACGGCGGGAAGAGGTCCATATGGGCCAAGGAGGACGCGGAAACCACGAGTCTGGGCATCCCAAACCCCTTGGCGGAGTTCACTGTCCCACAGGAGCATGACGTCCTCAGGGCCTGGCACCGTTGGGACCCAGTGAAGAAGGTTTTCGAGAAGAACGTTGCTACCTCTTGAGCTTGCGTTGGATTTCCCCGAAGATGAAGGAATGATGCAGCAGAGTAGCATAAGTATTTCTCTCAGTTTTTGAGAACCAAGGTATCAATCCAGTAGGAGGCCACGCTCAACTCCCTCGTACCTGCACAAAATGATAGCTACTCGCAACCATCAATTAGGGGTTGTCAATCCCTTCACGGTCACTTACGAGAGTGAGATCTGATAGATATAATATTTTTGGTATTTTTGGTATAGAGATGCAAAGTGAAAAGTAAAAGGCAAAATAAAAAGCAAAGCAAGATTAAAGTGATGGAGATTGATATGATGAGAATAGACCCGGGGGCCATAGGTTTCACTAGTGGCTACTCTCAAGAGCATAAGTATTCTACGGTGGGTGAACAAATTACTGTTGAGCAATTGACAGAATTGAGCATAGTTATGAGAATATCTAGGCATGATCATGTATATAGGCATCATGTTCGTGACAAGTAGACCGAAACGAGTCTGCATCTACTACTATTACTCCACTCATCGACCGCTATCCAGCATGCATCTAGAGTATTAAGTTAAAAACAGAGTAACGCCTTAAGCAAGATGACATGATGTAGAGAGATAAATTCATGCAATATGAAATAAACCTCATCTTGTTATCCTCGATGGCAACGATGCAATACGTGCCTTGTTGCCCCTTCTATCACTGGGAAAGGACACCGCAAGATCGAACCCAAAGCTAAGCACTTCTCCCATGGCAAGAACTACCAATCTAGTTGGCCAAACCAAACGGATAATTCGAAGAGACTTGCAAAGATAACCAATCATACATAAAAGAATTCAGAGAAGATTCAAATATTATTCATAGATAGACTTGATCATAAACCCACAATTCATCGATCTCAACAAACACACCGCAAAAAGAAGATTACATCGAATAGATCTCCACAAGAGAGGGGGAGAACTTTGTATTGAGATCCAAAAAGAGAGAAGAAGCCATCTAGCTACTAACTATGGACCCGAAGGTCTGAGGTAAACTACTCACACTTCATCGGAGAGGCTATGATGATGTAGAAGCCCTCTGTGATGACGGACCTCTTCGGTGGAGCTCCGGAACAGGCCCCAAGATGGGATCTCATGGATACAGAAAGTTGCGGCGGTGGAATTAGGTTTTTGGCTCCTTTTCTGATCGTTTGGGGGTAGATAGGTATATATAGGAGGAAGGAGTACGTCGGTGGAGCTCCGAGGGGGCCACAAGGCAGGGGGCGCGCCCCCCACCCTCGTGACCACCTCTCTGATGCCTTGGCATAGGGTCCAAGTCTCCTGGATCACGTTCGGTGAGAAAATCACGTTCCCGAAGGTTTCATTCCGTTTGGACTCCGTTTGATATTCTGTTTCTTCGAAACACTGAAATAGGCAAAAAAACAACAATTCTGGGCTGGGCCTCCAGTTAATAGATTAGTCCCAAAAATAATATAAAAGTGGAAAATAAAGCCCAATATAGTCCAAAACAGTAGATAATATAGCATGGAGCAATCAAAAATTATAGATACGTTGGAGACGTATCAGGCATCCCCAAGCTTAATTCCTGCTCGTCCTCGAGTAGGTAAATGATAAAAAGAGAATTTTTGATGCGGAGTGCTACTTGGCATGATTTCAATGCAAATCTTCTTAATTGTGATATGAATATTCAGATTCGAAATATTCAAGACAAAAGTTTATATTGACATAAAAATAATAATACTTCAAGCATACTAACAAAGCAATTATGTCTTCTCAAAATATCATGGCCAAAGAAAGTTATCCCTACAAAATCATATAGTCTGGCTATGCTCTATCTTCACCACACAAAGTATTTAAATCATGCACAACCCCGATGACAAGCCAAGCAATTGTTTCATACTCTAACTTTTTCAAAACTTTTTCAATCTTCACACAATACATGAGCGTGAGCCATGGATATAGCACTATAGGTGGAATAGAATGGTGGTTGTGGAGAAGACAAAAAGGAGAAGATAGTCTCACATCAACTAGGCGTATCAACAGGCTATGGAGATGCCCATCAATAGATATCAATGTGAGTGAGTAGGGATTGCCATGCAATGGATGCACTAGAGCTATAAGTATATGAAAGCTCAAAAAGAAACTAAGTGGGTGTGCATCCAACTTGCTTGCTCATGAAGACCTAGGGCAATTTGAGGAAGCCCGTCATTGGAATATACAAGCCAAGTTCTATAATGAAAGATTCCCACTGGTATATGAAAGTGATAACATAGAGACTCTCTACTATGAAGATCATGGTGCTACTTTGAAGAACAAGTGTGGTAAAAGGATAGTAACATTGTCCCTTCTCTCTTTTTCTCTCATTTTTTATATTTTTTTATTTGGGCCTTTTCTCCTTTTTTATGGCCTCTTTTTATTTGGGCTTCTTTGGCCTCTTTTATTTATTTTTTGTCCGGAGTCTCATTCCGACTTATGGGGGAATCATAGTCTCCATCATTCTTTCCTCACTTGGGACAATGCTCTAATAATGATGATCATCACACTTTTATTTTTCTTACAACTCAACAATTACAACTCGATACTTAGACCAAAATATGACTCTATATGAATGCCTCCGGTGGTGTACCGGGATATGCAATATGACAATGATGAATGTGTCATGAACGGAATGGTGGAAAATTGCATGGCAATATATCTCGGAATGGCTATGGAAATGCCATGATAGGTAGGTATGGTGGCTGTTTTGAGGAAGGTATATGGTAGGTGTATGATACCGGCGAAAAGTGTGCGGTATTAGAGAGGCTAGCAAAGGTGGAAGGGTGAGAGTGCGTATAATCCATGGACTCAACATTAGTCATAAAGAACTCATATACTTATTGCAAAAATCTAGAAGTTATCAAAGCAAAGTATTACGCGCATGCTCCTAGGGGGATAGATTGGTAGGAAAAGACCATCGCTCGTCCCCAACTGCCACTCATAAGGAAGGCAATCAATAAATAAATCATGCTCCGACTTCATCACATAACGGTTCACCATACGTGCATGCTACGGGAATCACAAACTTTAACACAAGTATTCTTTAAATTCACAACTACTCAACTAGCATGACTCTAATATTATCACCTCCATATCTCAAAACAATTATCATGCTTCAATCTTTTCTTAGTATTCAACACACTCAAAAGAAAGTTTCACAAATCTTGAATACCAAGCATATTATTATTAAGCAAATTACCATGCTATTAAGAGACTCTCAAAATAATTTAAGTGAAGCATGAGAGATCAATAGTTTCTTTAAAACAAATCCACCACCGTGCTCTAAAAGATCTAAGTGAAGCACATAGAGCAAAATTATAACGCTCAAAAGATATAAGTGAAGCACATAGAGCAAAACTACATAGCTCAAAAAGATATAAGTGAAGCACATAGAGCAAAACTACTTAGCTCAAAAAGATATAAGTGAAGCACATAGAGCAAAATTATAATGCTCAAAAGATATAAGTGAAGCACATAGAGTATTCTATCAAATTTTAGTTCATGTATGGCTCTCTCAAAAGGTGTGTACAGCAAGGATGATTGTGGCATACTAAAACACAAAGACACAAATAGTACAAGACGCTCCAAGCAAAACACATATCATGTTGGTGAATAAAAATATAGCTCCAAGTAAATTACCGATGGAAGTGGACGAAAGAGGGGATGCCTTCCGGGGCATCCCCAAGCTTTGACTTTTTGGTGTCCTTGGATTATATTGGGGGTGCCATGGTCATCCCCAAGCTTAGGCTCTTGCCACTCCTTGTTCCATAATCCATCACAAGAATTCACCCAAAACTTGAAAACTTCACAACACAAAACTTAAAGTAGAAAACTCGTGAGCTCCGTTAGCGAAAGAAAACAAAAGACCGCTTCAAGGTACTGTAATGAACTCATTCTTTATTTATATTGGTGTTAAAACTACTGTATTACAACTTCTCTATGGATTATAAACTATTTTACTAACCATAGATTCATCAAAATAAGCAAACAACACATGAAAAACAGAATCTGTCAAAAACAGAACAGTCTGTAGTAATCTGTAGCTAGTGCAAGATCTGGAACCCCAAAAATTCTAAAATAAATTTCTGGACGTGAGGAATTTATCTATTAATCATCTGAAAAAATAATTAACTAAATATCACTCTTCAAATAAAAATGACAGCAGTTCTCGTGAGCGCTCAAATTTCTGTTTTTACAGCAAGTTCAACAAGACTTTCCCCAAGTCTTCCCAACGGTTCTACTTGGCACAAACACTAATTAAACACAAAAAACACAACCAAAACAGAGGCTAAATAATTTATTTATTACTAAACAGGAGCAAAAGGCAAGGAATAAAAATAAAATTGGGTTGCCTCCCAACAAGCACTATCGTTTAACGCCCCTAGTTAGGCATAAAAGCGAGGATAGATCTAGGTATTGCCGTAGTAATAAGATAGATCGGTGAAACTCATTTCATATTCTCTACGTTCAGCAGCAAGTTTTTTTTGAGGCAGGCAAAAGTAATCAAAAGGGCTAAATTTAATAGGACAGAAGTCCCCAAGATCAATTTTAGGAGGTATAGGTTCCTCTTTCGGCCCTTCGTATTGTACAACCAATTCATCATTATAAGCATTCTTTTGACAGAACCTTGTGAGCCTAAACTCAAGAGAGCATCCTAGCTCATTATTTCGAATAGCCAAATCATCATTAAGTTCAGAGATTCTATCAACTAAAATATTGATTGGCACCTTTTTCTGAGGTTTTCATTAAAAGCAACATAGTCAAGAGATTGAAAGCGCACAATTTCTTCTTGATCGAAGAGGATAGATTCTATGGGAGGACGGCCAGCATCCACCCTATAGTGCGCAAAGATTTCTTTGGCTTATTTTATTATAAATCTGAATTCATGAGCCAAAAAGATAGTAGCGGCATGCTTAACAGAGGAATGCTCGATATTAGAAAATTCTAGGAAAACTCTTTGTATAGATGGGTGCATATGCATAAATTGCCTTTCAAGTTCAACGATAAGCATGGCAATAGCGTCCGCAAGACTACTAGTTCTATGGAGAATAGAACCGCCCATAGAGGGCAAAGCACCAGCACAAGTAAAGAAATCTTGAATAACTCCTTTTCCAATAATATTACCACTGCCGATTCGAAATCTTTTTGTATGGTAGGTAGGGGGTTCTTCAGCAGGAGCATCAGAATTTTCCATGATATTGTTATTGTTGGGGAACGTAGTAATTTCAAAAATTTCCTACGCACACACAAGATCATGGTGATGCATAGCAATGAGAGGGAAGAGTGTTGTCTACGTACCCTCTTAGACCGTTCGCGGAAGCGTTATATCAACGCGGTTGATGTAGTCGTACGTCTTCACGATCCGACCGATCCAAGTACCGAAAGCACGGCACCTCCGAGTTCTGCACACGTTCGGCTCGGTGATGTCCTCGCCTTCTCGATCCAGCAAGAGGGGCGAAGTAGTAGATGAGTTCCGACAGCACGACGGCATGGTGACGGTGTTGGTGAAGAACAATCTCCGCAGGGCTTCGCCTAAGCACTATGAAAACTAGGACGGAGGATAAACTAGAGGAGACGGGGTTGCCGGCACACGGCTTGGTGTTTCTTGATGTGTCTTTGGTGCTAGCCCTGCCCCTCTATTTATATGTTGAGCCCTGGGGTCGAAACTTGGAGCAAAAGCCTCCTCAAAGTCGGTTTTGCCCGAAAGGCAAGAGTCCCACTCAGACTCCAGGACCAAACGCCACAATCCTTGGCGTCTGGCCCAAACGCCATGGGCCTCGGCGTCTGGCCCAGGGCCAGACGCCAGGGTCTCCGGTGTTTGGCCCCCTGGCCTCCGCAAAACTCCTTTTGCACCGACTTATAGCCCCATGGGCCTGACCCCTTGGCCAAACCATATCAACCAATATATGAATCTTTACCTCCGGACCATTCCGGAGCTCCTCGTCATGTCCATGATCTCATCCGGGACTCCGAACAACATTCGGTCACCAACATACATAACTCATATAATACTATATCGTCAACGAACGTTAAGCGTGCGGACCCTACGGGTTCGAGAACTATGTAGACATGACCGAGACACCTCTCTGGTCAATAACCAATAGCGGGACCTGGATGCCCATATTGGCTCCTACATATTCTATGAAGATCTTTATCGGTCAGACCGCATAACAACATACGTTGTTCCCTTTGTCATATGTATGTTACTTGCCCGAGATTCGATCGTCGGTATTTCAATACCTAGTTCAATCTCGTTACCGACAAGTCTCTTTACTCGTTCCGTAATACATCATCCCGCAACTAACTCATTAGTTGCAATGCTTGCAAGGCTTAAGTGATGTGCATTACCGAGAGGGCCCAGAGATACCTCTCCGACAATCGGAGTGACAAATCCTAATCTCGAAATACGCCAACCCAACAAGTACCTTCGGAGACACCTGTAGAGCACCTTTATAATCACCCAGTTACGTTGTGACATTTGGTAGCACACAAAGTGTTCCTCCGGTAAACGGGAGTTGCATAATCTCATAGTCATAGGAACATGTATAAGTCATGAAGAAAGCAATAGCAACAAACTAAACGATCAAGTGCTATGCTAACGGAATGGGTCAAGTCAATCACATCATTCTCCTAATGATGTGATCCCGTTAATCAAATGACAACTCATGTCTATGGTTAGGAAACATAACCATCTTTGATCAACGAGCTAGTCAAGTAGAGGCACACTAGTGACACTCTGTTTGTCTATGTATTCACACATGTATTATGTTTCCGGTTAATACAATTCTAGCATGAATAATAAACATTTATCATGATATAAGGAAATAAATAATAACTTTATTATTGCCTCTAGGGCATATTTCCTTCAGTTATAGCCCATATTGGCAATAACTTCCCCAATTTCAGACATAACGACAAGCAAGCAAACTAGCACACGAGCAAACAAGAGCAAACGGGCAAAAGAGAGGGAGGATAGAGAGAGGGGGCGAATAAAACGGCAAGGGTGAAGTGGGGGAGAGGAAAACAAGAGGCAAATGGCAAATAATGTAATGCGAGAGATAGGGATTGTGATGGGTACTTGGTATGTGGACTTTTTGCGTAGACTCCCCGGCAACGGCACCAAAAATCCTTCTTGCTACCTCTTCAGCTTGCGTTGGATTTCCCCAAAGAGGAAGCGATGATGCAGCAGAGTAGCGTAAGTATTTCCCTCGGTTTTTGAGAACCAAGGTATCAATCCAGTAGGAGGCCACGCTCAAGTCCCTTGTACCTGCACAAAACGACAGGTACTCGCAACCAACGCGATTAGGGGTTGTCAATCCCTTCACGGTCACTTACGAGAGTGAGATCTGATAGATATAATATTTTTGGTATTTTTGGTATAGAGATGCAAAGTTAAAAGTAAAAGGCAAAATAAAAAGCAAAGCAAGATTAAAGTGATGGAGATTGATATGATGAGAATAGACCCGGGGGCCATAGGTTTCAGTAGTGGCTTCTCTCAAGAGCATAAGTATTCTACGGTGGGTGAACAAATTACTATTGAGCAAGACAAAATTGAGCATAGTTATGAGAATATCTAGGCATGATCATGTATATAGGCATCACGTCCGTGACAAGTAGACCGAAACGATTCTGCATCTACTACTATTACTCCACTCATCGACCGCTATCCAGCATGCATCTAGAGT
Organism: Triticum aestivum; assembly: GCF_018294505.1. Classification (NCBI taxonomy): domain Eukaryota; kingdom Viridiplantae; phylum Streptophyta; class Magnoliopsida; order Poales; family Poaceae; genus Triticum; species Triticum aestivum. The sequence continues at coordinate 15,525,059 of NC_057800.1, forward strand.
ATTAAGTTAAAAACAGAGTAACGCCTTAAGCAAGATGACATGATGTAGAGAGATAAATTCATGCAATATGAAATAAACCCCATATTGTTATCCTCGATGCAACGATGCAATACCTGCCTTGCTGCCCCTTTTGTCACTGGGAAAGGACACCGCAAGATCGAACCCAAAGCTAAGCACTTCTCCCATGGCAAGAACTACCAATCTAGTTGGCCAAACCAAACGGATAATTCGAAGAGACTTGCAAATATAACCAATCATACATAAAAGAATTCAGAGAAGATTCAAATATTATTCATAGATAGACTTGATCATAAACCCACAATTCATCGGTCTCAACAAACACACCGCAAAAAGAAGATTACATTGAATAGATCTCCACAAGAGAGGGGGAGAACTTTGTATTGAGATCCAAAAAGATAGAAGAAGCCATCTAGCTACTAACTTTGGACCCGAAGGTCTGAGGTAAACTACTCACACTTCATCGGAGAGGCTATGATGATGTAGAAGCCCTCCGTGATGACGGCCCTCTCCGGCGGAGCTCCGGAACAGGCCCCAAGATGGAATCTCGTGGATACAGAAAGTTGCGGCGGTGGAATTAGGTTTTTGGCTCCTGTTCTGATCGTTTGGGGGTACGTAGGTATATATAGGAGGAAGGAGTACGTCGGTGGAGCTCCGAGGGGCCCACAAGGTAGGGGGGCACGCCCCCCACCCTCATGACCACCTCTCTGATGCCTTGGCGTAGGGTCCAAGTCTCCTGGATCACGTTCGGTGAGAAAATCACGTTCCCGAAGGTTTCATTCCGTTTGGACTCCGTTTGATATTCCGTTTCTTTGAAACACTGAAATAGGCAAAAAAACAACAATTCTGGGCTGGGCCTCCAGTTAATCGGTTAGTCCCAAAAATAATATAAAAGTGGAAAATAAAGCCCAATATAGTCCAAAACAGTAGATAATATAGCATGGAGCAATCAAAAATTATAGATACGTTGGAGACGTATCAGGCATCCCCAAGCTTAATTCCTGCTCGTCCTCGAGTAGGTAAATGATAAAAAGAGAATTTTGATGTGGAGTGCTACTTGGCATGATTTCAATTCAAATCTTCTTAATTATGATATGAATATTCAGATTTGAAAGATTCAAGACAAAAGTTTATATTGACATAAAAATAATAATACTTCAAGCATACTAACAAAGCAATTATGTCTTCTCAAAATATCATGGCCAACGAAAGTTATCCCTACAAAATCATATAGTCTGGCTATGCTCTATCTTCACCGCACAAAGTATTTAAATCATGCACAACCCCGATGACAAGCCAAGCAATTGTTTCATACTCTAACTTTTTCAAAACTTTTTCAATCTTCACGCAATACATGAGCGTGAGCCATGGATATAGCACTATAGGTGGAATAGAATGGTGGTTGTGGAGAAGACAAAAAGGAGAAGATAGTCTCACATCAACTAGGCGTATCAACGGGCTATGGAGATGCCCATCAATAGATATCAATGTGAGTGAGTAGGGATTGCCATGCAACGGATGCACTAGAGCTATAAGTATATGAAAGCTCAAAAAGAAACTATGTGGGTGTGCATCCAACTTGCTTGCTCATGAAGACCTAGGGCAATTTGAGGAAGCCCATCATTGGAATATACAAGCCAAGTTCTATAATGAAAGATTCCCACTGGTATATGAAAGTGATAACATAGAGACTCTCTACTATGAAGATCATGGTGCTACTTTGAAGAACAAGTGTGGTAAAAGGATAGTAACATTGTCCCTTCTCTCTTTTTCTCTCATTTTTTATATTTTTTATTTTGGCCTTTTCTCCTTTTTATGGCCTCTTTTTATTTGTAGGACAGTAGCAAATTTCCCTCAAGTGGATGACCTAAGGTTTATCAATCCGTGGGAGGCGTAGGATGAAGATGGTCTCTGTCAAGCAACCCTGCAACCAAATAACAAAGAGTCTCTTGTGTCCCCAACACACCCAATACAATGGTAAATTGTATAGGTGCACTAGTTCGATGAAGAGATGGTGATACAAGTGCAATATGGATAATAGATAATAGTTTTTGTAATCTGAAAATATAAAAACAGCAAGGTAACAAATGATAAAAGTGAGTAAGGCCTAGGGTTCATACTTTCACTAGTGCAAGTCCTCTCAACAATACTAACATAATTGGATCACATAACTATCCCTCAACATGCAACAAAGAGTCACTCCAAAGTCACTAATAGCGGAGAACGAACGAAGAGATTATGATAGGGTACGAAACCACCTCAAAGTTATTCTTTCCAATCAATCCGTTGGGCTATTCCTATAAGTGTCACAAACAGCCCTATAGTTCATACTAGAATAACACCTTAAGACACAAATCAACCAAAACCCTAATGTCACCTAGATACTCCAATGTCACCTCAAGTATCCGTGGGTATGATTATACGATATGCATCACACAATCTCAGATTCATCTATTCAACCAACACATAGAACCTCAAAGAGTGCCCCAAAGTTCTACCGGATAATCACGACGAAAACATGTGCCAACCCCTATGCATAGGTTCATGGGCGGAACCTGCAAGTTGATCACCAAAACATACATCAAGTGAATCACGTGGTATCCCATTGTCACCACAGATACGCACGGCAAGACATACATCAAGTGTTCTCAAATCTTTAAAGACTCAATCCGATAAGATTACTTCAAAGGGGAAACTCAATTCATTACAAGAGAGTAGAGGGGGGAGAAAACATCATAGGATCCAACTATAATAGCAAAGCTCGCGATACATCAAGATCGTATCACCTCAAGAACACAAAGAGAGAGAGAGAGAGAGATCAAACACATAGCTACTGGTACATACCCTTAGCCCCGAGGGAGAACTACTCCCTCCTCGTCATGGAGAGCACCGGGATGATGAAGATGGCCACCGGAGAAGGATTCCCCCCTCCGGCAGGGTGCCGGAATGGGTCTAGATTGGTTTTCGGTGGCTACGGAGGCTTCTGGCGGCGGAACTCTCGATCTATTGTGCTCATGGATGTTTTTAGGGTATATGGAGATATATAGGCGGAAGAAGTACGTCAGGGGGGGGGCACGAGGGGCTCACGAGGGTGGAGGGCGTGCCCCCTGCCTCGTGACCTCCTCGCAGATCCCCCGACGTGCACTCCAAGTCTTCTGGGCTTCTTTCCTTCCAAAAATGAGTTCCATGAAGTTTCAGGTCAATTGGACTCCGTTTGGTTTTCCTTTTCTTCGAAACCCTAAAACAGGGTAAAAACAGAAACTGGCACTGGGCTCTGGGTTAATAGGTTAGTCCCAAAATGATATAAAAGTGTATAATAAAGCCCATAAACATTCAAAACAGTAAATAATATAGCATGGAGCAATCAAATATTATAGATACGTTGGAGACGTATCAGCATCCCCAAACTTAATTCCTGCTCGTCCTCGAGTAGGTAAATGATAAAAACAGAATTTTTGATGTGGAGTGCTACTTGGCATAATTTCAATGTGATTCTCCTTAATTGTGGTATGAATATTCAGATCCGAAAGATTAAAGACAAAAGTTCATATTGACAGAAAAATGATAATACTTCAAGCATACTAACAAAGCAATTATGTCTTCTCAAAATAACATGGCCAAAGAAAGTTCATCCCTACAAAATCATATAGTTTAGTCGTGTTTCATTTTCGTCACACAAGAATGCTCTCATCATGCACAACCCCGATGACAAACCTGTTGGAAATATGCCCTAGAGGCAATAAAAAATTGGTTATTATTATATTTCCTTGTTCATGATAATCGTTTATTATCCATGCTAGAATTGTATTGATAGGAAACTCAGATACATGTGTGGATACATAGACAACACCATGTCCCTAGTAAGCCTCTAGTTGACTAGCTCGTTGATCAATAGATGGTTACGGTTTCCTGACCATGGACATTGGATGTCGTTGATAACGGGATCACATCATTAGGAGAATGATGTGATGGACAAGACCCAATCCTAAGCCTAGCACAAGATCATGTAGTTCGTATGCTAAAGCTTTTCTAATGTCAAGTATCATTTCCTTAGACCATGAGATTGTGCAACTCCCGGATACCGTAGGAGTGCTTTGGGTGTGCCAAACATCACAACATAACTGGGTGGCTATAAAGGTACACTACAGGTATCTCCGAAAGTGTCTGTTGGGTTGGCACAAATCGAGACTGGGATTTGTCAGTCCGTGTAAACGGAGAGGTATCACTGGGCCCACTTGGTAGGACATCATCATAATGTGCACAATGTGATCAAGGAGTTGATCACGGGATGATGTGTTACGGAACGAGTAAAGAGACTTGCCGGTAACGATATTGAACAAGGTATCGGGATACCGACGATCGAATCTCGGGCAAGTATCGTACCGCTAGACAAAGGGAATTGTATACGGGATTGATTAAGTCCTTAACATCGTGCTTCATCCGATGAGATCATCGTGGAGCATGTGGGAGCCAACATGGGTATCCAGATCCCGCTGTTGGTTATTGACTGGAGAGGTGTCTCGATCATGTCTACATGTTTTCCGAACCCGTAGGGTCTACACACTTAAGGTTCGATGACGCTAGGGTTATAGGGAAAGTATGTACGCGGTTACCGAATGTTGTTCGGAGTCCCGGATGAGATCCCGGACGTCACGAGGAGTTCCGGAATGGTCCGGAGGTAAAGATTGATATATAGGAAGTATGGTTTTGACCACCGGAAGTGTTCCGGGCATCACCGGTAGTGTACCGGGACCACCGGAGGGGTCCGGGGGTCCACCAGGTGGGGCCACCAGCCCCGGAGGCCTACATGGGCCAATAGTGGGAAGGGACCAGCCCCTAGGTGGGCTGGGGCGCCTCCCACCAAGGCCCAAGGCGCCTCCAAGAGGGGAGGGGGGCAAACCCTAGGGCAGATGCGCCCTAAGGCCCACCCCAGGTGCGCCTCCCCGTCTCCCCCTTGTGGCCGCCACCCAGATGGGATCTGGGGGCTGCCGCCACCCCTAGGGAGGGAACCCTAGGTGGGGGCGCAGCCCCTCCCCTTCCCGTATATATACTTGAGGTATTGGAGGCTGCAAGACACACGAGATCCTCTCCCTCTTGGCGCAGCCCTACCTCCCTTCCTCCTCGTCTCTCGTAGTGCTTGGCGAAGCCCTGCTGGAGTACCGCTCTCCTCCACCACCACCACGCCGTCGTGCTGTTGCTGGATGGAGTCTTCCCCAGCCTCTCCTTCTCCCCTTGCTAGATCAAGGCGTAGGAGACGTCATCGGGCTGTACGTGTGTTGAACACGGAGGTGACGTCCGTTCGGCACTAGGATCATCGGTGATTTGGATCACGACGAGTACGACTCCATCAACCCCGTTCACTTGAACACTTCCGCTTAGCGATCCATAAGGGTATGTAGATGCACTCTCCTTCCCTCGTTGCTAGATTACTCCATAGATTGATCTTGGTGATGCGTAGAAAATTTTGAATTTCTGCTACATTCCCCAATAGTGGCATCATGAGCCAGGTCTATGCGTAGTTTCTATGCACGAGTAGAACACAAAGTAGTTGTGGGCATTGATTTTGTTCAATATGCTTACCGTTACTAGTCCAGTCTTGATTCGGCGGCATTGTGGGATGAAGCGGCCCGGACCGACCTTACACGTACTCTTACGTGAGACTGGTTCCACCGACTGACATGCACTAGTTTCATAAGGTGGCTAGCGGGTGTCTGTCTTTCCCACTTTAGTCGGATCGGATTCGATGAAAAGGGTCCTTATGAAGGGTAAATAGCAATTGGCATATCATGTTGTGGTTTTTGCGTAGGTAAGAAACGTTCTTGCTAGAAACTCATAGCAGCCACGTAAAACATGCAAACAACAATTAGAGGACGTCTACTTGTTTTTGTAGGGTATGCTATGTGATGTGATATGGCCAAAGGATGTGATGAATGATATATGTGATGTATGAGATGATCATGTTCTTGTAATAGGAATCACGACTTGCATGGCGATGAGTATGACAGCCGGCAGGAGCCATAGGAGTTGTCTTAATTTATTGTATGACCTGCGTGTCATTGAACAACACCATGTAATTACTTTACTTTATTGCTAACCGGTAGCCATAGTAGTAGAAGTAATAGTTGGCGAGCAACTTCATGGAGACACGATGATGGAGATCATGATGATGGAGATCATGGTGTCATGCCGGTGACAAGATGATCATGGAGCCCCAAGATGGAGATCAAAGGAGCTATATGATATTGGCCATATCATGTCACTATTATTTGATTGCATGTGATGTTTATCATGTTTTTGCATCTTGTTTACTTAGAACGACGGTAGTAAATAAGATGATCCCTCATAATAATTTCAAGAAAGTGTTCCCCCTAACTGTGCACCGTTGCCACAGTTCATTGTTTCGAAGCACCACGTGATGATCGGGTGTGATAGATTCCAACGTTCACATACAACGGGTGTAAGACAGATTTACACATGCAAACACTTAGGTTGACTTGACGAGCCTAGCATGTACAGACATGGCCTGAACACAGAAGACCAAAAGGTCGAACATGAGTCGTATAGAAGATACGATCAACATGAAGATGTTCACCGATGTTGACTAGTCCGTCTCACGTGATGATCGGACACGGCCTAGTTGACTCGGATCATGTAATCACTTAGATGACTAGAGGGATGTCTATCTAAGTTGGAGTTCATAAGTTGAACTTAATTATCCTGAACATAGTCAAAAGGTCTTCGCAAATTATGTCATGGCTCGCGCTTCAGTTCTACTATTTAGATATGTTCCTAGAGAAAATTTAGTTGAAAGTTGATAGTAGCAATTATGCGGACTAGGTCCGTAAACTGAGGATTTTCCTCATTGCTTCATAGAAGGCTTATGCCCTTAATGCACCGCTCAGTGTGCTGAACCTCAAACGTCGTCTGTGGATGTTGCGAACATCTGACATACACATTTTGATAACTACGTGATAGTTCAGTTAAACGGTTTAGAATTGAGGCACCAAAGACGTTTTGAAATGTCGCGAAATATATGAGATGTTTCGAGGGCTGAAATTGGGATTTCAGGCTCGTGCCCACGTCAAGAGGTATAAGACCTCCGACGATTTTCTTAGCCCACAAACTAAGGGAGAAAAGCTCAATTGTTGAGCTTGTGCTCGGATTGTCTGAGTACAACAATCGCTTGAATCGAGTGGGAGTTGATCTTCCAGATGAAATAGTGATGGTTCTCCAAAGTCACTGCCACCAAGCTACTAGAGCTTCGTGATGATCTATAACATATCAAGGATAGATATGATCCTTGAGCTATTCGCGACACCGCAAAAAGTAGAAATCAAAAGGGAGCATCAATCGTTGATGGTTAGTAAAACCACTAGTTTCAAGAAGGGCAAGGGAAAGAAAGGGATACTTCATGGAACAACAAATTAGTTGCTGTTCTAGTGAAGAAACCCAAAGTTGAACCCAAGCCCGAGACTAAGTGCTTCTGTAATAAGGGGAACAGTCACTGAAGCAGAACCACCCTAGATACTTGGTAGATGAGAAGGCTAGCAAGGTCGACAGAAGTATATTGGATATGCATTATAATGTGTACTTTACTAGTACTCCTAGTAGCACCAGGGTATTAGATACCGGTTCGGTTGCTAAGTGTTAGTAACTCGAAACAAAAGGCTACGGAATAAACGGAGACTAGCTAAAAGGTGAGATGACGATATGTGTTGGAAGTATTTCCAAGGTTGATCAAATATCGTACGCTCCCTCTACCATCGAGATTGGTATTAAAACCTAAATAATTGTTATTTGGTGTTTGCGTTGAGCATAGACATGATTGGATTGTGTCTATCGCGATACGGTTATTCATTTAAGGAGAATAATGGTTACTCTGTTTATTTGAATAATACCATCCCGAGTAGTGATACACATTTTCATGCCAAAGGTATAAGATAGTAATGATAGTACCACACAAATGTGGCACTGCAATTTGAGTCATATTGGTATAAAATGCATGAAGAAGCTCCATGTTGATGGATCTTTGGACTCACTCATTTTTGAAAGGATTGAGACATGCGAACCATGTTTGTTGGTAGATATGCATGAAGAAACTCTATACAGATGGATCGTTTGGACTCACTTGATTTTGAATCACTTGAGACATGCAAATCATACCACATGGGCAAGATGACTGAAAAGCCTCGTTTTCAGTAAGATGGAACAAGAAAGCAACTCGTTGGAAGTAATACATTTTGATGTGTGCAGTCCAATGAGTGCTGAGGCATATAGTGGATATCGTTATGTTCTTACTTCACAGATGATTTGAGTAGATGCTAAAGTATATATACTTGATGGATCATGAGTCTGAAATTATTGAAAGGTTCAATTAATTTCAGAGTGAAGTTGAAGATCGTCGTGACAAGAGGATAAAATGTCTATGATATGATCATAGAGATTCATATCTAAATTACGAGTTTGGCACAGAATTAAGACATTGTGGAAATTGTTTCACAACTAATACCGCCTGGAACACCATAGTGTGATGATGTGTCCGAACATCATAGTTGCACCCTATTGGATATGGTGCGTACCATGATGTCCCTTATCGAATTACCACTATCGTTCATGGGTTAGGCATTAGAGACAACCACATTCACTTTAAATAGGGCACCACGTAATTCCGATGAGATGACACCGTATGAACTATGGTTTAGAGAAACCTAAGCTGCAATTTCTTAAAAGTTTGGGGTTGCGACGCTTATGTGAAAAAGTTTCAAGCTGATAAGCTTGAACCCAAAGTGGATAAATGCATCTTCATAGGACACCCAAAACAGTTGGGTATACCTCCTGTGTCAGATCCGAAAGCAATAAGGGATTGTTTCTAGAATCGGGTCCTTTCTCGAGGAAAAGTTTCTCTCGAAATAATTGAGTGGGAGGATGGTGGAGACTTGATGAGGTTATTGAACCGTCTCTTCAACTAGTGTCTGGCAGGGCACAGGAAGTTGTTCCTGTGGCACCTACACCAATTGAAGTGGAAGCTTATGATAGTGATCATGAAACTTCAGATCAAGTCACTACCAAACCTCGTGGGATGACAAGGATGCGTACACTTCATAATGGTACGTAATCCTGTCTTGGAAGTCATGTTGCTAGACAACAATGAACCTACAAGCTATGGAGGTGCGATGGTGGGCCTGGATTCCAAAATGGCTCGAGGCCATATAATCCGAGAGAGGATCCATATATGAAAACAAAGTGTAGACTTTGGAAGAACTACTTGATGGTCGTAAGGCTGTTAGGTACATATGGATTTTAAAAGGAAGACGGACAATGATGGTAAGTATCACCATTAAGAAAGCTCGACTTGTCGTTAAGATGTTTTCCGACAAGTTCAAGGAGTTGACTACAATGAGACTTTCTCACTCGTAGCGATGCTAAGAGTCTGTTGGAATTATATTAGCGATTACTACATTATTTATGAAATCTTGCAGATAGGATGTCAAAAACATTGTTTCCTCGACGATTTTCTTGAGGAAAGGTTGTATGTGATACAACCAGAAGGTTTTGTCAATCCTGAAAGATGCTAACAAGTATGCAAAGCTCCAGCAATCCTTCTAAGGACTGGAGTAAGCATCTCGGAGTTGGAATGTATGCTTTGATGAGATGATCAAAGATTTTGGGTGTATACAAAGTTTATGAGAAACTTGTAATTCCAAAGAAGTGAGTGGGAGCACTATAGAATTTCTGATGAGTATATGTTGTTGACATATTGTTGATCAGAAATGACGTAGAATTCCTGGAAAGCATATAGGGTTATTTGGAAAGTGTTTTTCAATGGAAAGCCTGGATTAAGCTACTTGAACATTGAGCATCAAGATCTATAAGGATAGATCAAAACGCTTAATGGTACTTTCAAATGAGCACATACCTTGACATGATCTTGAAGGTGTTCAAGATGGATCAGTCAAAGAAGGAGTTCTTGCCTGAGTTGTAAGGTATGAAGTTAAGACTTAAAGCTCGACCACGGCAGAAGAAAGAGGAAGGACGAAGGTCGTCCCCTATGCTTTTGTCATAGGCTCCATACGGTATGCCATGCTGAGTACCACACCTGATGTGTGCCTTGCCACATATTTGGCAAGAGGGTACAAAGGTGATCTAGGAGTAGATCACCAGATAGCGGTCTAAATTATCCTTAGAGGAATAAGGATATGTTTCTCGGTTATGGAGGTGATAAAGAGTTCGACGTAAAGAGTTACGTCGATGCAAGCTTAACACCTATCCGGATAGCTCTGAGTAGAGATACCGGATACGTATAATGGAGCAACAATTTAGAATAGCTCCAAGTAGAACAGTTATTTGAAATGGCTCCAAATGTAGCGTGGTAGTTGCATCTACAAGATGACATAGAAATTTGCAAAGTACATACGGATCTGAATGCTGCAGACCCGTTGACTGAAACCTCTCTCACAAGCATAACATGATCAAACCCAGAACTCTTTGGGTGTTAGTCACATGGGGATGTGACCTTGAGTGTTAATCACATATCGATGTGAACTGGATTATTGACTCTAGTGCAAGTGGGAGACTGTTGGAAATATGCCCTAGAGGCAATAATAAATTGGTTATTATTATATTTCCTTGTTCATGATAATCGTTTATTATCCATGCTAGAATTGTATTGATAGGAAACTCGGATACATGTGTGGATACATAGACAACACCATGTCCCTAGTAAGCCTCTAGTTGACTAGCTCGTTGATCAATAGATGGTTACGGTTTCCTGACCATGGACATTGGATGTCGTTGATAACGGGATCACATCATTAGGAGAATGATGTGATGGACAAGACCCAATCCTAAGCCTAGCACAAGATCATGTAGTTCGTATGCTAAAGCTTTTCTAATGTCAAGTATCATTTCCTTAGACCATGAGATTGTGCAACTCCCGGATACCGTAGGAGTGCTTTGGGTGTGCCAAACGTCACAACGTAACTGGGTGGCTACAAAGGTACACTACAGGTATCTCCGAAAGTGTCTGTTGGGTTGGCACGAATCGAGACTGGGATTTGTCACTCCGTGTAAACGGAGAGGTATCTCTGGGCCCACTCGGTAGGACATCATCATAATGTGCACAATGTGATCAAGGAGTTGATCACGGGATGATGTGTTACAGAACGAGTAAAGAGACTTGCCGGTAACGATATTGAACAAGGTATCGGGATACCGATGATCGAATCTCGGGCAAGTATCGTACCGCTAGACAAAGGGAATTGTATACGGGATTGATTAAGTCCTTGACATCATGGTTCATCCGATGAGATCATCGTGGAGCATGTGGGAGCCAACATGGGTATCCAGATCCCATTGTTTGTTATTGACCGGAGAGGTGTCTCGGTCATGTCTACATGTTTCCCGAACCCGTAGGGTCTACACACTTAAGGTTCGATGACGCTAGGGTTATAGGGAAAGTATGTACGCGGTTACCGAATGTTGTTCGGAGTCCCGGATGAGATCCCGGACGTCACTAGGAGTTCCGGAATGGTCCGGAGGTAAAGATTGATATATAGGAAGTATGGTTTTGGCCACCAGAAGTGTTCCGGGCATCACCGGTAGTGTACCGGGACCACCGAAGGGGTCCGGGGGTCCACCAGGTGGGGCCACCAGCCCCGGAGGCCTACATGGGCCAATAGTGGGAAGGGACCAGCCCCTAGGTGGGCTGGGCGCCTCCCACCAAGGCCCAAGGCGCCTCCAAGAGGGGAGGGGGCAAACCCTAGGGCAAATGGGCCCTAAGGCCCTCCCTAGGTGTGCCTCCCCCTCTCCCCCTTGTGGCCGCCACCCAGATGGGATCTGGGGGCTGCCGCCACCCCTAGGGAGGGAACCCTAGGTGGGGGCGCAGCCCCTCCCCTTCCCCTATATATACTTGAGGTATTGGAGGCTGCAAGACACACGAGATCCTCTCCCTCTTGGCGCAGCCCTACCTCTCTTCCTCCTCATCTCTCGTAGTGCTTGGCGAAGCCCTGCTGGAGTCCCGCGCTCCTCCACCACCACCACGCCGTCGTGCTGCTGCTGGATGGAGTCTTCCCCAACCTCTCCTTCTCCCCTTGCTGGATCAAGGCGTAGGAGACGTCACCCGGCTGTACGTGTGTTGAACACGGAGGTGCCGTCCATTCGGCACTAGGATCATCGGTGATTTGGATCACTACGAGTACGACTCCATCAATCCCGTTCACTTGAACGCTTCTGCTTAGCGATCTACAAGGGTATGTAGATGCACTCTCCTTCCCTCGTTGCTAGATTACTCCATAGATTGATCTTGGTGATGCGTAGAAAATTTTGAATTTCTGCTACGTTCCCCAACAAAGCCAAGCAATTGTTTCATACTTTAGTAATCTCAAACCTATAAACTTTCATGCAATACATGAGCGTGATCCATGGATATAGCATTATGGGTGTAATAGAATATAATGAGGGGGGTTATGTGGAGAAGACAAAAAGGAGAAAGTCTCACATCAACGAGGCTAACCAATGGGCTATGGAGATGCCCACCGATTGATGTTAATGCAAGGAGTAGGGATTGCCATGCAACGGAAGCACTAGAGCTATAAATGTATGAAAGCTCAACAAAAGAAATTAGTGGGTGTGCATCCAACTTGCTTGCTCACAAAGACCTAGGGCACTTGAGGAGGCCCATTGTTGGAATATACAAGCCAAGTTATATAATGAAAAATTCCCACTAGTGTATGAAAGTGATAACATGAGATACTCTCTACTATGAAGATCATGGTGCTACTTTGTAGCACAAGTGTGGTAAAAGGATAGTAACATTGTCCCTTCTCTCTTTTTCTCTCATTTTTTGGGCCTTCTCTTTTTTATGGCCTTTCCCTTCTTTTTTTTATTCCTCACTTGGGACAATTCTCTAATAATGATGATCATCACACTTATATTTATTTACAACTCAATGATTACAACTCGATACTAGAACAAAGATGACTCTATATGAATGCCTCCGGCGGTGTACCGGGATATGCAATGAACCAAGAGTGACATGTATGAAAGAATTATGAACGGTGGCTTTGCCACAAATACTATGTCAACTACATGATCATGCTAAGCAATATGACAATGATGAATGTGTCATGATAAACGGAACGGTGGAAAGTTGCATGACAATATATCTCGAAATGGCTATGGAAATGCCATAATAGGTAGGTATGGTGGCTGTTTTTAGGAAGATATAAGGAGGTTTATGTGTGAAATAGCGTATCATATCACGGGGTTAGGATGCACCGGCGAAGTTTGCGCCAACTCTCAATGTGAGAAAGGGCAATGCACGGTACCAAAGGGGCTAGCAAGGATGGAAGGGTGAGAGTGTGTATAATCCATGGACTCAACATTAGTCATAAAGAACTCACATACTTATTGCAAAAATCTACAAGTCGTCAAAAACCTCGGCACTATGCGCATGCTCCTAGGGGGATAGATTGGTAGGAAAAGACCATCGCTCGTCCCCGACCACCACTCATAAGGAGGACAATCAAATAACACCTCATGTTTCAAATTTGTTACACAACGTTTACCATACGTGCATGCTACGGGACTTGCAAACTTCAACACAAGTATTCCTCAAATTCACAACTACTCAACTAGCACGACTTTGATATTATTACCTCCATATCTCAAAACAATCATCAAGCATCAAACTTCTCTTAGTATTCAATACTCTCTATGAAAGTTTTTACTAATCTTGAATACCTAGCATATTAGGATTTAAGCAAATTACCATGCTATTTAATACTCTCAAGATAACCTAAGTGAAGCATGAGAGTCCATCTATTTCTTATAAAATAAAACCACCACCGTGCTCTAAAAAGATATAAGTGAAGCACTAGAGCAAATAACAAACTACTCCGAAAGATGTAAGTGAAGATCAATGAGTAGTTGAATAATTATGCAACTATGTGAAGACTCTCTAACATTAAATAATTTCAGATCTTTGTATTTTATTCAAACAACAAGCAAAGCAAAAGAAAATGGCATTCTAAGAATAGCAAACATCATGTGAAGAAGCAAAAACTTAGGATCAACCGAAACTAACCGATAGTTGTTGAAGAAGAAAGGTGGGATGCCAACCGGGGCATCCCCAAGCTTAGATGCTTGAGACTTCTTGAAATATTATATTGGGGTGCCTTGGGCATCCCCAAGCTTGAGCTTTCGGACGGTCTCCCTAAATCTCAAAAGCTTCATCCACACAAAACTCAACAAGGACTCGTGAGATAAGTTAGTATAAACCATTGCCAAAACCTTATCATACTCTACTATAGAAAATCACTAAAACTATTATTCAACATTTCATACTAAATGCCTCTGCATATTTAATAGTCCTATCCTCAAATAGAATCATTAAAGAAGCAAACATATGCAAACAATGCAAACATAACAGCAATCTGCCTAAACAGGACAGTCTGTAAAGAATGCAGCAACATCCATACTTCCCTAGCTCCAAAAATTATGAAAGAAAATTCCCACTGTAGTAAATTTATCAGAGCTTAATATGCAAAAGGTTTCAACATTTTATCACATTCTGATTTTTCTAGGGAATTATTGCAACAGCGGTAAACTTTCTGTTTTCAAACAGCAACATGTGGACTTCTAAAATAGGCATAGTAAAGGCTATCAATGCCACTTTTATTGAAATAAAAGATGCAAAACATTGTTCTAAATGACAGCAAGAAAATTCTAACAAAACAAATTGACGTTCCAAGCAAAACACATATCATGTGGTGAATAAAAATATAGCTCCAAGTAAAGTTACCGATGAACGAAGACAAAAGAGGGGATGCCTTCCGGGGCATCCCCAAGCTTAGGCTCTTGGTTGTCCTTGATTTTTTCCTTGGGGTGCCATGGGCATCCCCAAGCTTAGGCTCTTGCCACTCCTTATTCCATAGTCCATCGAATCCTTACCCAAAACTTGAAAACTTCACAACACAAAACTTAACAGAAAACTCGTAAGCTCCGTTAGTACAAGAAAATAAATCACCACTTCAAGGTACTGTAATGAAATCATTCTTTATTTATATTGTTGTTAAACCTAATGTATTCCAACTTCTCTCTGGTTTATAAACTCTTTTACTAGCCATAGATTCATCAAAATAAGTAAACAACACATGAAAAACAGAATCTGTCAAAAACAGAATCTGTCAAAAACAGAACAGTCTGTAGTAATCTGGGTCAAACGTATACTTATGGCACTTATAAAATTCTAAACTAAATTTCTGGACCTGAGAAATTTTTCTATTAATCATCTGCAAAAATAATTAAGTAAATAGCACTTTCCAAATAAAAATGGCAGCAATTCTCGTGAGCGCTAAAGTTTCTGTTTTTTACAGCATGATCAACAAGACTTTCCCCAAGTCTTCCCAAAGGTTCTACTTGGCACAAACACTAATTAAAGACATAAAACCACATCTAAACAGAGGATATATGAATTATTTATTACTAAACAGGAACAAAAATAAAATTGGGTTGCCTCCCAACAAGCGCTATCGTTTAACGCCCCTAGCTAGGCATGATGATTTCAACGATGCTCACATAAAAGATAAGAATTGAAACATAAAGAGAGCATCATGAAGAATATGACTAGCACATTTAAGTCTAACCCACTTCCTATGCATAGGGATTTTGTGAGCAAAAAACTTGTGGAAACAATAATCAACTAGCATAGGAGGGTAAAACAAACATAACTTTAAAACTTTAAGCACATAGAGAGGAAACTTGATATTATTGCAATTCCTACAAGCATATATTACTCCCTCATAATAATTTTCAGTAGCATCATGAATGAATTCAACAATAAAACCAGCACCTAAAGCATTCTTTTCATGATCTACAAGCATAGAAATTTTATTGCTCTCCACATAAGCAAAATTCTTCTTATTCAGGATAGTTGGAGTATCATAAAAGACTCGAATACTATAAATTGTTTCCACATTAAAAGAGTAATGTTCAGAGAAGGGGTAATCATAATCATGACAAGTTTTATAAATATAATCACTTCTTTTTATAGCATAAGTATCATCACAATAATCATCATAAGTAGGAGGCATGCTATCATCATTATAAATTTGCATATCAAAACTTGGGAGACTAAAAATACCATCTTCATTAATCATAGCTTCCTCAAGCTTGGGACAAACATTAATTGCAGCAAATATATTCTCATAAACATCATCTTCATCAGACATAGCATCCCCAAGCTTGGGCCTTTTCATATCATAAGCATAATCACTCTCATAATTAATAGTATGGATAGCACCAATAGTATAGCAATTATCATATTCTTCCAAGCAAGTGCCAAAAAGATTTTCAAGATCATAAGAAGTATCATTATCTTCCACAATTATATTTTCATGAGGCACAATAGTAATAGGAGCAGCATTATTTGGGAGAGATATCTTCTTACGTCTCTTCCTTTTTCTTTTCTTCTTCTTCACCACATGATGTGTGGGTTCAATCCTCTTTTTGGAGCTCCTTATTAATGAGATTGGTTGAATAGGAGGCTCCTCCTCGTTACCTGATTCATCATAAGAAATAATAGGAGGGTATTGGGAAGCCTCTTCCCTTTCATTAGTATTCTCTTCATCTTCTATTTGTTTTCTTTTCTTTATGTAGTTGGCAATGTAAGGATTTTCAATGCAATTCACCGCACAATACATATAAATTTTCTCTAGATCAAAATGAAGAACTTTATCAAGGGCAAATTTTGGAATATCCTTAGTTATACGTTTCATTTTTTCGTAGCCCATAAGAAAACTAAGTTCATTATAATGTGCAAGGGAAATCAAGTCATCACAATTTTTGGACACGATTAGATCATGAAACAATTTGCATCGGATAAGTAAATGACCACGTTCATTACAAAGCTCACAAGTATGGCCAAGAAAATTTAAATTTTCAGCACAATCATCTAGCTCTTCTTGCAACAATTTAGTTTCTAAGTACTTATGCTTCTTGCAATATCTATCTTCTCTATTTGGTGTGTACTTACAAACCCAATGCACTCCACAAAAATTGACATGTTTATAGGAGACATTTTCATCATAACTAGTGCAATCATCATTAGTGTCATGGATATTCAAAGAATTCGTACTAACAACATTGCAATCATGCTCATCTTTCAAATATTTAGTTCCAAACATTCTAATGCATTCTTCTTCTAGTACTTGAGCACAATTTTCCTTTCCATCATACTCACGAAAGATATTAAAAAGATGAAGCATATGAGGCAAACTTAATTCCATTTTTTTGTAATTTTATTTTATAAACTAAACTAGTGATAAAACAAGAAACTAAAAGACTCGATTGCAAGATCTAAAGATATACCTTCAAGCGCTAACCTCCCCGGCAACGGCGCCAGAAAAGAGCTTGATGTCTACTACACAACCTTCTTCTTGTAGACTTTGTTGTGCCTCCAAGTGCAGAGGTTTGTAGGACAGTAGCAAATTTCCCTCAAGTGGATGACCTAAGGTTTATCAATCCGTGGGAGGTGTAGGATGAAGATGGTCTCTCTCAAGCAACCCTGCAACCAAATAACAAAGAGTCTCTTGTGTCCCCAACACACCCAATACATTGGTAAATTGTATGGGTGCACTAGTTCGGCGAAGAGATGGTGATACAAGTGCAATATGGATAAAGATAATAGTTTTTGTAATCTGAAAATATAAAAACAGCAAGGTAACAAATGATAAAAGTGAGTAAGGCCTAGGGTTCATACTTTCACTAGTGCAAGTCCTCTCAACAATACTAACATAATTGGATCACATAACTATCCCTCAACATGCAACAAAGAGTCACTCCAAAGTCACTAATAGCGGAGAACGAACGAAGAGATTATGATAGGGTACGAAACCACCTCAAAGTTATTCTTTCCAATCAATCCATTGGGCTATTCCTATAAGTGTCACAAACAGCCCTATAGTTCGTACTAGAATAACACCTTAAGACACAAATCAACCAAAACCCTAATGTAACCTAGATACTCCAATGTCACCTCAAGTATCCGTGGGTATGATTATACGATATGCATCACACAATCTCAGATTCATCTATTCAACCAACACATAGAACCTCAAAGTGTGCCCCAAAGTTCTACCGGAGAATCACGACGAAAACGTGTGCCAACCCCTATGCATAGGTTCATGGGAGGAACCCGCAAGTTGATCACCAAAACATACATCAAGTGAATCACGTGGTATCCCATTGTCACCACAGATACGCACGGCAAGACATACATCAAGTGTTCTCAAATCTTTAAAGACTCAATCCGATAAGATTACTTCAAAGGGGAAACTCAATTCATTACAAGAGAGTAGAGGGGGGAGAAAACATCATAGGATCCAACTATAATAGCAAAGCTCGCGATACATCAAGATCGTATCAGCTCAAGAACACGAGAGAGAGAGAGAGAGAGAGATCAAACACATAGCTACTGGTACATACCCTCAGCCCCGAGGGAGAACTCACAATTCGTGCATCGGATTAAAATGTTTTATATATGAAACTTGCTCAGAATTTTGTCTAGTTTAATAATATGTCACTTTCATCCATGTTTAAAATGTCTAAATGATGTTTGTTTAAATTTGCTCCTATGCCATGCTAAAATGGTTTAATTCATAACTATATGACTGTAGCTCCGTTTTTAACAAACTTTATATGTAAATGGGGTAGAATTTTGCCTAGTTTAACATGGTAGCATCATCTTGCATATTTAATAACTATAAAATATGGTTTAGGGCAGAACAGGACCAAACCTAATATATGCTCATGAGGAGTTTCCGGAAATGTTGTTCGTTGCTTCCGGCCTTTTTTAAACTTGCCTAGATAGGTAGTTTTGTTGTGCTTCACCCCTTGCCATGTTAATCAACATTTAATATTGTTGGGGTACATAAACGAGAGAGAACTAAATAATTGATGTGGTGTTCCGTCAATATGCAACCCGTTGCATATTGAGCTCCACTTAACTTCTAGTGTTGGTTGTTGCACTTTGCCATGCCATGCCCTCTTTAAACCGGACATGCATCATACTTGTTTGCGCATCATGCCATGTCTTTGTGTTGGTTGTTTACTATGTTGTGTGCTTCTTTCCTGTGTTGCTTCTTCGGGTTGGTTCCGATAATGTCGCGTTTGTGAGGATCCGTTCGTCTACGTCCATTTGTCTTCTTCATGGACTCGTTCTTCTTCCTTGCGGGATTTCAGGCAAGATGACCATACCCTCGAAATCACTTCTATCTTTGGTTGCCTAGTTTCTCGCTCTTTTGCTATGCCTATGCTGCGATACCTACCACTTGCTTATCATGCCTCCTATATTGTTGAACCAAGCCTCTAACCCACCTTGTCCTAGCAAATCGTTGATTGGCTATGTTACCGCTTCGCTCAGCCCCTCTTATAGCGTTGTTAGTTGCAGGTGAAGATTGAAGTTTGTTCCTTGTTGGAACATGGAGATGTTGTTCCTTGTTGGAACATGTTTACTTGTTTGGGATATCACAATATATCTTATTTAATTGATGCATCTATATACTTGGTAAAGGGTGGAAGGCTCGGCCTTATGCCTGGTGTTTTGTTCCACTCTTGCCGCCCTAGTTTCCGTCATATCGGTGTTACGTTCCCGCATTTTGCGTTCCTTACGCGGTTGGGTAATAATGGGAACCCCTTGACAGTTCGCCTTGAGTAAAACTCTTCCAGCAATGCCCAACATTGGTTTTACCATTCGCCACCCAGCCTTTTTCTTTTCCCTTGGGGGTCGCACGCCCAAGGGTCATCATTATTTTAAACCTCCGGGCCAGTGCTCCTCTGAGTGTTGGTCCAATTTGTCAGCCGCCGGTGGCCACCAGGGGCAACTCTGGGCTGGCCTACCAGAAGTTTAGGCAGTCCGGTGTGCCCTGAGAAAGAGATATGTGCAGCTCCTATCGGGATTTGTCGGCACATTCGGGCGGTGTTGCTGGATTTGTTTTAACTTGTCGAAGTTTCTTGAAGAACCGGGATACCGATTCTGATCGGAATGTCTCGGGAGGAGGTCTATTCCTTCGTTGACCGTGAGAGCTTGTCATGGGCTAAGTTGGGACACCCCTGCAGGGTTTTGAACTTTCGAAAGTCGTGCCCGCGGTTATGGGCAGATGGGAATTTGTTAATGTCCGGTTGTAGAAAACCTGAACTTGACCTTAATTAAAATGAATCAACAGCGTGTGTTACCGTGATGGTCTTGTTGGAAATATGCCCTAGAGGCAATAATAAAAGTGTTATTATTATATTTCTTTGTTCATGATAATAGTCTTTTATTCATGCTATAACTGTATTATCCGGAAATCGTAATACACGTGTGAATACATAGACCACAATATGTCCCTAGTAAGCCTCTAGTTGACTAGCTCGTTGTGATCAACAGATAGTCATGGTTTCCTGGCTATGGACATTGGATGTCGTTGATAACGGGATCACATCATTAGGAGAATGATGTGATGGACAAGACCCAATCCTAAGCATAGCACAAAGGTCGGTTAGTTCGTTTGCTAGAGCTTTTCCAATGTCAAGTATCTCTTCCTTCGACCATGAGATCGTGTAACTCCTGGATACCGTAGGAATGCTTTGGGTGTATCAAACGTCACAACGTAACTGGGTGACTATAAAGGTGCACTACAGGTATCTCCGAAAGTGTCTATTGGGTTGACATGGATCGAGACTGGGATTTGTCACTCCGTATGACGGAGAGGTATCTCTGGGCCCACTCGGTAATGCATCATCATAACGAGCTCAAGGTGACCAAGGTGTTGGCCATGGGATCATGCATTACGGTACGAGTAAAGTGACTTGCCGGTAACGAGACTGAACAAGGTGTTGGGATACCGACGATCGAGTCTCGGGCAAGTAACGTACCGATTGACAAAGGGAATTGTATACGGGGTTTGATCGAATCCTCGACATCATGGTTCATCCGATGACTTCATCGAGGAGCATGTGGGAGCCAACATGGGTATCCAGATCCCGCTGTTGGTTATTGACCGGAGAGTCTCGGTCATGTCTGCATGTCTCCCGAACCCGTAGGGTCTACACACTTAAGGTTCGGTGACGCTAGGGTTATCAGGAAGACAAGTATGTGATTACCGAATGTTGTTCGGAGTCCCGGATGAGATCCCGGACGTCACGAGGAGTTTCGGAATGGTCCGGAGGTAAAGTTTTATATATGGGAAGTTGTTAAACGGGCACCGGAAAGTTTCGGGGTCATACCGGTATTGTACCGGGACCACCGAAAAGGTTCCGGGGGTCCACCGGGAGGGACCACCCCTCCCGGGGGGCCACTTGGGCTGCGTAGGGATAGCAGCCAGCCCCTAGTGGGCTTGGCGCGCCCCCCTTGGGCCCATGCGCCTAGGGTTGGGGGGAAACCCTAAAGGGGGCGCACCCCCCTTGCTTGGGGGGCAAGCCCCCCACCCCTTGGCCGCCGCCCCCCCCTAGGGTTTTCCCTAGAGGGCCGCCCCCCCTTGCCCTTTCCCCTATATATAGAGGGGTGAGGGGAGGGCTGCAATACACCACAACTCAAGGCGCAGCCCCTCCCCTCCCCAACACCTCTCCTCCTCCGTACGTGCTTGGCGAAGCTCTGTCGGAGTACTGCTGCACCAACTACACCACGCCGTCGTGCTGCCGTTGGAGCTGCCTTCCTCAACCTCTCCTTCCTCCTTGCTGGATCAAGACGGAGGAGACGTCTCCCGTCCCGTATGTGTGTTGAACGCGGAGGTGCTGTCCGTTCAGCACTTGGACATCGGTGATCCGAATCACTTTTCGAGTACGACTCCATCATCACCATCCCCTTGACAAGCTTCCGCTCGTGATCTACAAGTGGTATGTAGATGCAAACTCTCTCCCTTGACTCGTTGCTTAGATGAACTCATAGATGGATCTTGGTGAAACCGTAGGAAAATTTTTAATTTTCTGCAACGTTCCCCAATAGTGGCATCATGAGCTAGGTCTATGCGTAGTTTTCTTTGCACGAGTAGAACACAATTTTGTTGTGGGCGTGGATCTTGTCAACTTGCTTGCCTCTACTAGTCTTTTCTTGCTTCAGCGGTATTGTGGGATGAAGCGGCCCGAACCAACCTTACACGTACGCTTACGTGAGACCGGTTCCACCGATTAACATGCACTAGTTGCATAAGGTGGCTGGTGGGTGTCTGTCTCTCCCACTTTAGTTGTAGCGGATTCGATGAAAAGGGCCCTTATGAAGGGTAAATAGAAGTTGACAAAATCACATTGTGGTTATTCGTAGGTAAGAAAACGTTCTTGCTAGAACCCAACTGCAGCCACGTAAAAGATGCAACAACAATTAGAGGACGTCTAACTTGTTTTTGTAGCGATTGATCATGTGATGTGATATGGCCAGAAGTTGTGATGAATGATGAATTGTGATGTATGAGATCATGTTCTTGTAATAGGATTCACGACTTGCATGTCGATGAGTATGACAACCGGCACGAGCCATAGGAGTTGTCTTTATTTTTGTATGACCTGCGTGTCATTGAAGAACGCCATGTAACTTACTTTACTTTATTGCTAAACGCGTTAGTCATAGAAGTAGAAGTAGTCGTTGGCGTGACAACTTCATGAAGACACGATGATGGAGATCATGATGATGGAGATCATGGTGTCATGCCGGTGACAAGATGATCATGGAGCCCCGAAGATGGAGATCAAAGGAGCTATATGATATTGGCCATATCATGTCACTACTTTATATAATTGCATGTGATGTTTATTATGTTTTATGCATCTTGTTTACTTAGGACGACGGTAGTAAATAAGATGATCCCTTACAAAATTTCAAGAAGTGTTCTCCCCTAACTGTGCACCGTTGCTACAGTTCGTCGCTTCTAAGCACCACGTGATGATCGGGTGTGATGGATTCTTACGTTCACATACAACGGGTGTAAGACAGTTTTACACAGCAAAAACACTTAGGGTTAACTTGACGAGCCTAGGATGTGCAGACATGGCCTCGGAACACGGAGACCGAAAGGTCGAAAACGAGTCGTATGGAAGATACGATCAACATGAAGATGTTCACCGACGATGACTAGTCCGTCTCACGTGATGATCGGACACGGGCTAGTCGACTCGGATCGTGTAACACTTAGATGACTAGAGGGATGTCTAATCTAAGTGGGAGTTCATAATTTGATTAGAACTTAATTATCATGAACTTAGTCTAAAACCTTTGCAAATATGTCTTGTAGATCAAATGGCCAACGCTCATGTCAACATGAACTTCAACGCGTTCCTAGAGAAAACCAAGCTGAAAGATGATGGCAGCAACTATACGGACTGGGTCTGGAACCTGAGGATCATCCTCATAGCTGCCAGGAAACAATATGTCCTAGAAGGACCGCTAGGTGACGCTCCCGTCCCAGAGAACCAAGACATTATGAATGCTTGGCAGTCTCGTGCTGATGATTACTCCCTCGTTCAGTGTGGCATGCTTTACAGCTTAGAACCGGGGCTCCAAAAGCGTTTTGAGCATCACGGAGCATATGAGATGTTCGAAGAGCTGAAACTAGTTTTTCAAGCTCACGCCCGGGTCGAGAGATATGACATCTCCGACAAGTTCTATAGTTGTAAGATGGAGGAAAATAGTTCTGTCAGTGAGCACATACTCAAGATGTCTGGGTTGCACAACCGAATGACCCAGCTGAATATTAACCTCCCTGATGAGGCAGTCATTGACAGAATCCTTCAGTCGCTCCCACCAAGCTACAAGAGCTCTGTGATGAACTACAATATGCAGGGGATGGTAAAGACCATTCCTGAAGTATTTTCTATGCTGAAGTCAGCAGAGGTTGAAATCAAGAAAGAACATCAAGTGTTGATGGTCAATAAGACCACTAAGTTCAAGAAGGGAAAGGGTAAAAAGAACTTCAAGAAGGACGGCAAAGAGGTTGCCGCTCCCGGTAAGCCAGTTGCCGGGAAGAAGTCAAAGAATGGACCCAAGCCTGAGACTAAGTGCTTTTATTGCAAGGGGAAGGGTCACTGGAAGCGGAACTGCCCCAAATACTTAGCGGATAAGAAGGCCGGCAACACCAAAGGTACATTTGATATACATGTAATTGATGTGTACCTTACCAGTACTCGTAGTAACTCCTGGGTATTTGATACTGGTGCCGTTGCTCATATTTGTAACTCATAGCAGGAGCTGCGGAATAAACGGAGACTGGCGAAGGACGAGGTGACGATGCGCGTCGGGAATGGTTCCAGAGTCGATGTGATCGCCGTCGGCACGCTGCCTCTACATTTACCTACGGGATTAGTTTTGAACCTTAATAATTGTTATTTAGTGCCAAGTTTGAGCATGAACATTGTATCTGGATCTCGTTTAATACGAGATGGCTACTCATTTAAGTCTGAGAATAATGGTTGTTCGATTTATATGAGAGATATGTTTTATGGTCATGCTCCGATGGTCAATGGTTTATTCTTAATGAATCTCGAGCGTAATATTACACATGTTCATAGTGTAGATGCCAAAAGATGTAAAGTTGATAACGATAGTCCCACATACTTGTGGCACTGCCGCCTTGGTCACATTGGTGTGAAGCGCATGAAGAAGCTCCATGCTGATGGACTTTTGGAGTCTCTTGATTATGAATCATTTGACACATGCGAACCATGCCTCATGGGAAAAATGACCAAGACTCCGTTCTCCGGAACAATGGAGCGAGCAACCAACTTGTTGGAAATCATACATACCGATGTGTGCGGTCCAATGAGCGTTGAGGCTCGCGGAGGATATCGTTATGTTCTCACTCTCACTGATGACTTAAGTAGATATGGGTATGTCTACTTAATGAAACACAAATCTGAGACCTTTGAAAAGTTCAAGGAATTTCAGAATGAGGTGGAGAATCAACGTGACCGAAAGATAAAGTTCCTACGATCAGATCGTGGAGGAGAATATTTAAGTCACGAATTTGGCACACACTTAAGGAAATGTGGAATCGTCTCACAACTCACGCCGCCTGGAACACCTCAGCGAAACAGTGTGTCCGAACGTCGTAATCGCACTCTATTGGATATGGTGCGGTCTATGATGTCTCTTACCGATTTACCGCTATCATTTTGGGGATACGCTCTAGAGACAGCTACATTCACTTTAAATAGGGCACCGTCTAAATCCGTTGAGACGACACCGTATGAATTATGGTTTGGGAAGAAACCTAAGCTGTCGTTTCTAAAAGTTTGGGGATGCGATGCTTATGTCAAGAAACTTCAACCTGAAAAGCTCGAACCCAAGTCAGAAAAATGCGTCTTCATAGGATACCCTAAGGAAACTGTAGGGTATACCTTCTACTTAAGATCCGAGGGCAAGATCTTTGTTGCCAAGAATGGATGCTTTCTGGAAAAAGAATTTCTCTCGAAAGAAGTAAGTGGGAGGAAAGTAGAACTCGATGAAGTACTACCTCTCGAACGGGAAAGTGGTGCAGCTCAGGAAAATGTTCCTGTGATGCCCACACCAACTGAAGAGGAAACCAATGATGATGATCAAGGTACTTTGGATCAAGTTGCTACTGAACTTCGTAGGTCCACAAGGACACGTTCCGCACCAGAGTGGTACGGCAACCCTGTCCTGGAAATCATGTTGTTAGACAACGGTGAACCTTCGAACTATGAAGAAGCGATGGCGGGCCCAGATTCCAACAAATGGCTAGAAGCCATGAAATCCGAGATAGAATCCATGTATGAAAACAAAGTATGGACTTTGACTGACTTGCCCGATGATCGGCGAGCGATAGAAAACAAATGGATCTTTAAGAAGAAGACAGACGCAGATGGTAATGTCACCATCTATAAAGCTCGACTTGTCGCTAAGGGTTATCGACAAGTTCAAGGGATTGACTACGACGAGACATTCTCTCCCGTAGCGAAGCTTAAGTCCGTCCGAATCATGTTAGCAATTGCCGCATACTATGATTATGAGATATGGCAGATGGACGTCAAAACGGCATTCCTTAACGGGCATCTTAAGGAAGAGCTGTATATGATGCAGCCGGAAGGTTTTGTCGATCCTAAGAATGCTAACAAAGTATGCAAGCTCCAGCGATCCATTTATGGGCTGGTGCAAGCATCTCGGAGTTGGAATATTCGCTTTGATGAGATGATCAAAGCATTTGGGTTTATGCAGACTTATGGAGAAGCCTGCGTTTACAAGAAAGTGAGTGGGAGCTCTGTAGCATTTCTCATATTATATGTGGATGACATACTCTTGATGGGAAATAATATAGAATTTCTGGACAGCATTAAGGCCTACTTGAACAAATGTTTTTCAATGAAGGACCTTGGAGAAGCTGCTTATATATTAGGCATCAAGATCTATAGAGATAGATCGAGACGCCTCATAGGTCTTTCACAAAGCACATACCTTGATAAGATTTTGAAAAAGTTCAAAATGGATGAGTCCAAGAAAGGGTTCTTGCCTATGTTACAAGGTGTGAGATTGAGCTCAGCTCAGTGACCGACCACGGCAAAAGATAAAGAAGAGATGAGTGTCATCCCCTATGCTTCAGCCATAGGATCTATTATGTATGCCATGCTGTGTACCAGACCTGATGTAAACCTTGCCGTAAGTTTGGTAGCAAGATACCAGAGTAATCCCGGCAAGGAACACTGGACATCGGTCAAGAATATCCTGAAGTACCTGAAAAGGACAAAGGACATGTTTCTCGTTTATAGAGGTGACGAAGAGCTCGTCGTAAAGGGTTACGTCGACGCTAGCTTCGACACAGATCTGGATGACTCTAAGTCACAAACCGGATACGTGTATATGTTGAATGGTGGAGCAGTAAGCTGGTGCAGCTGCAAGTAGAGCGTCGTGGCGGGATCTACATGTGAAGCGGAGTACATGGCAGCCTCGGAGGCAGCGCATGAAGCTATTTGGGTGAAGGAGTTCATCACCGACCTAGGAGTCATACCCAATGCGTCGGGGCCAATCAAACTCTTTTGTGACAACACTGGAGCTATTGCCCTTGCCAAGGAGCCCAGGTTTCACAAGAAGACCAGGCACATCAAGCGTCGTTTCAACTCCATCCGTGAAAATGTTCAAGATGGAGACATAGAAATTTGCAAAGTACATACGGATCTGAATGTCGCAGATCCGTTGACTAAACCTCTCTCGCGAGCAAAACATGATCAACACCAGAACTCTATGGGTGTTCGATTCATCACAATGTAACTAGATTAGTGACTCTAGTGCAAGTGGGAGACTGTTGGAAATATGCCCTAGAGGCAATAATAAAAGTGTTATTATTATATTTCTTTGTTCATGATGATCGTCTTTTATTCATGCTATAACTGTATTATCCGGAAATCGTAATACACGTGTGAATACATAGACCACAATATGTCCCTAGTAAGCCTCTAGTTGACTAGCTCGTTGTGATCAACAGATAGTCATGGTTTCCTGGCTATGGACATTGGATGTCGTTGATAACGGGATCACATCATTAGGAGAATGATGTGATGGACAAGACCCAATCCTAAGCATAGCACAAAGGTCGGTTAGTTCGTTTGCTAGAGCTTTTCCAATGTCAAGTATCTCTTCCTTCGACCATGAGATCGTGTAACTCCTGGATACCGTAGGAATGCTTTGGGTGTATCAAACGTCACAACTTAACTGGGTGACTATAAAGGTGCACTACAGGTATCTCCAAAAGTGTCTATTGGGTTGACACGGATCGAGACTGGGATTTGTCACTCCGTATGACGGAGAGGTATCTCTGGACCCACTCGGTAATGCATCATCATAGTGAGCTCAAGGTGACCAAGGTGTTTGCCACGGGATCATGCATTACGGTACGAGTAAAGTGACTTGCCGGTAACGAGACTGAACAAGGTATTGGGATACCGACGATCGAGTCTCGGGCAAGTAACGTACCGATTGACAAAGGGAATTGTATACGGGGTTTGATCGAATCCTCGACATCATGGTTCATCCGATGACTTCATCGAGGAGCATGTGGGAGCCAACATGGGTATCCAGATCCCGCTGTTGGTTATTGACCGGAGAGTCTCGGTCATGTCTGCATGTCTCCCGAACCCGTAGGGTCTACACACTTAAGGTTCGGTGACGCTAGGGTTATCAGGAAGACAAGTATGTGATTACCAAATGTTGTTCGGAGTCCCGGATGAGATCCCGGACGTCACGAGGAGTTCCGGAATGGTCCGGAGGTAAAGTTTTATATATGGGAAGTTGTTAAACGGGCACCGGAAAGTTTCGGGGTCATACCGGTATTGTACCGGGACCACCGGAAAGGTTCCGGGGGTCCACCGGGAGGGACCACCCCTCCCGGGGGGGCACTTGGGCTGCGTAGGGATAGCAGCAAGCCCCTAGTGGGATTGGCGCCCCCCCCCCCTCCTTGGGCCCATGCGCCTAGGGTTGGGGGGGGAACCCTAAAGGGGGCGCACCCCCCTTGCTTGGGGGGCAAGCCCCCCACCCCTTGGCCGCCGCCCCCCCTAGGGTTTTCCCTAGAGGGCCGGCCCCCCCTTGCCCTTTCCCCTATATATAGAGGGGTGAGGGGAGGGCTGCAATACACCACAACTCAAGGTGCAGCCCCTCCCCTCCCCAACACCTCTCCTCCTCCGTACGTGCTTGGCGAAGCTCTGTCGGAGTACTGCTGCACCAACTACACCACGCCGTCGTGCTGCCGTTGGAGCTGCCTTCCTCAACCTCTCCTTCCTCCTTGCTGGATCAAGACGGAGGAGACGTCTCCCGTCCCGTACGTGTGTTGAACGCGGAGGTGCTGTCCGTTCAGCACTTGGACATCGGTGATCCGAATCACGTTTCGAGTACGACTCCATCATCACCATCCCCTTGACAAGCTTCCGCTCGTGATCTACAAGTGGTATGTAGATGCAAACTCTCTCCCTTGACTCGTTGCTTATATGAACTCATAGATGGATCTTGGTGAAACCGTAGGAAAAATTTTAATTTTCTGCAACGTTCCCCAACAGGTCTCTTTCAGGCGGAGTCCGGGAAGTGAACACGGTGTTGGAGTTATGCTTGACGTAGGTTGTTTAGGATCACTTCTTGATCATACTTTCTCGAACGTGTTTGCCTTCTCTTCTCGCTCCCATTTGCGTATGCTAGCCACCATATACGCTAGTCGCTTGCTGCAGCTCCACCTCATACCTTTACCTTACCCATAAGCTTAAATAGTCTTGATCGCGAGGGTGTGAGATTGTTGAGTCCCCGTGGCTCACAGATACTTCCAAAACCAGCTTGCAGGTGCCGATGAGACCGTGCAGATGACACAACCAAGCTCAGGAGGAGCTCGATGAAGATCTTGTCCTTTGTGTTGCTTCGTTCTAGTTGATCAGTAGTGGAGGCTAGTTGGGGTCGATCGGGGACCATGTCGCATCTGGGGTTCTTCTTTTATTTTGGCTCCGTAGTCGGACCTTGATTGTATTTGGATGTTGTAATGCTTTATTCATTTAATTGTGTGAAGTGGCGATTGTAAGCCAACTATGTATCTCTGCCCCTTATGTATTGCATGGGTTGTGTGAAGATTACCTCACTTG
Organism: Triticum aestivum; assembly: GCF_018294505.1. NCBI lineage: Eukaryota > Viridiplantae > Streptophyta > Magnoliopsida > Poales > Poaceae > Triticum > Triticum aestivum. The sequence continues at coordinate 15,554,669 of NC_057800.1, forward strand.
CGACATTGCTTTCAATGCGGTTATGCCTCTAAGTCGTGCTTCGACACGTGGGAGATATAGCCGCATCCTGGGCGTTACAAGTTGGTAATCAGAGCCTTCCCCGACCTTAGGAGCCCCATTGCTTAATCGTTTTTAGCGGCCGAGATGTGTCTAGAAAAAATGTTTTGAGTCATTTAGGAATTATATATCAGAGAGTTTAGGACTTCTTTTTACTTCCCAGTCTCCTCATCGCTCTGGTAAGGCATCCCGACGTAGAGTTTTGACTCTTCTCTTCTCAAATTTCACTAAAAAAAATTTAGGATCACGCAGGTATCTTGGAATCGTTCCGATGTTTTTATGACGAGAACATTGTCTTGGTGCCTCCTGTCAGGGGTTTTGTGGAAGTGTCCCGGGGAGTTGAGCTCTGAGGTGTTGTCGTCATAATTTTATCGTTGCAGTTCTGGAATACCTGAATTTAGTACGCCGACACCGAAAATCTCTTTTATGCAGTTCGTTGGTGAGATAACCTCGACGCCACCCAGTACTGGGGCGGGAGTTCAGGAGTATTACCATAACTCGTATAACGGATGCTTTTCGAAGGTTGAGGTAGATGATTTCCGAAGGTTTCTTGGTTATGTGTTGAAGGATGGATACAGCTGGATGTAGGATTGCTAGATTTGGGTGAGATATTATGCTTCCCCTGTATCCCCAACACCTGATTGCATAACCGGAAAATTTCGGGAGTTTCATAGGTGGGAATTCAAGTAGCTCTTAGGATATCTTTCCGATAGATGTATGATACGAAATTGGGGTTCGACGTCTAGTGGTCCGCCTATTCACGGTTGGTTTTACAGTGGTCTCGTTGTGTCTTAAAGAGTCCTTGGCTATGCCGACTCGGGGACGCTTCGTATGTCATGTGCACTACCTTGTACATGATGGTGATGTACGATCGAGCCCGTGTAGGTCCCACCACGAAAACTTCGGACGAAATCTCTATCATATGTTTGTTTCGGCTTATTCTGCAAGCCAATCCTTTGTTTTTGTTTGGAGTTGTGGTATTCGAGTTGCTTCGAAGTCAAATGTTGATTCCATACCTTCCCCAAATGGTGTTCTCATGTTTCCATGTGAATACTAATCCTTCTTGATAATCGATATTGTCATGTCAATCCTTTTCAACCGGTATGCTTCTCTTCAAGCGGATCCGTCCATTTTCAACATCCGCAAGATCCAATCTCAGCTTTCTCAACGGTGTCGTTTTCTTCCATCCCAAGTTGCCTTTGTTTTCCCACCCACCCACCCTTTTTCTTCGAGGACTCGGATTTCTTTATCAAATATCCATTTTATTATGGAAGTCTCTCCATTCTTCTTCCTTCATGTTCGTACCCGGTGATGCTCATGAAGATTTTAATGAAGTTTCTAGTTCACCATTATCCATTCTTTTTCTTCTCCGGTGGAACCAATTCAAGCTTTCGGTGTTGATCATATTCTTTTCCGAATTTCAATGTTTTCTCATGCCGGTGCAATTCTTAATCGTTCACCTCTCGCTATTCTATTGTTCCGGAGTGCTCAAGATATCTCGAAGATTCGTGTTTTCCACTCTGCTTTCGTTCAAGCTCTTTCGAGGATGTTATCTCATTCAAGCCATTTAATTCAACCGGTGCATTCTCCTTTTTCAAGTAATTGTTCAACGGTGTTTCTTTTGAGTGGGACCTAACCCACAGGTTTTTTCCCAGGATCTTACCTGACTCTTCTTATTTCCCGGAGATATCCTCAAATTTCTCGTCAAAGTTTGACGTAAGAATAAATTATCACCAGTCAAATGTCCTTCTCCAAGATCTTTCAAATTCATTTCATCGTTGATTCAACTTTTATATTCTTCTTTATTCCGGTGCCTCAACAATTCATGCTGGTGTTTCTCGTCGTAATTCTCAGATTTTGGAGACCGAAGAAGAGTTTCTCTTTAATCTTGCTCCATTCTCTTCAAGATTCGTGATTCTAGCTTGTTGCCATCCTCTCGTAATTGTTTTGATCGTGAGAATTATTTTCACCCATCCGGAGCATTTCAAGGGTATTTTCAGTTCGATTATCCGGAGTCCATCATTTCAGAGGACTTGTTCATTCTCAACTTTCAGCTCTCGTTCCCCAAATCTCATCGGTGCATCATTCGATATTCTCTAATCAGCTCATGATCTTTTGTTCTCGTGGATCTAATTTCCATCAAGTATTTTAATTCGTTCTCTAATTCCTTTCCGGTGATTCGTTATCTTTTATTCGTTCATTTGCAATTCCTATGGTGGTTCGTTCAAGATTCTTCTTCCTTCGTGTATCATATCAATTTATTGGTTGTTTCAATTCTACAAGTGGTTCGTTAAAGACCTTCCCAAGTTTGACGCTATATCTCTCTTAATCTTTTTTTACGAGAATAAGTAATATGTCGAATCTGTTGATTGTCATCAATTTAATTGGTGAAGGATAAGCATAATGTAATTCTTATTCTTATTTCATCGAGAGAATTCAATTCCTTATTCCGGAGGTTCATCAAATTCGCGGTTTCACTTGATTCATCTTTCTTTTCCCGGAGTTCCAAGTTCTCTCATTTATTTCACCACGAAGATCCTTCTAAATCATTACAAGGTTTCACCTTGTGTTTTCAACTTCTTTTGCATTTATCGTCATTTTGTTTACCGGAGTTCCTCATGGATGTCCTACATGATGGTTCATCGAGGTTTTATTTCCTTCTCGAAGCGTTCATCAACATTCTTTTCAGTGGAGTTCAAGCATTCTTCTTCTTGTAATCCGGAGTGCATTTCTTTCTACCGTATCTTTGGAGGTGGTATTATGCCATTCTTGATAATTTGAGTTCATGTTTCATAATTCACATGTTATTAAGAATGAGGTATTTTAAATGCATCAATCTCGTCATTGGAGTTACCTTGGGTTATATTTCACCTAAAGCTCTTCCCTAAGGATCGTGCTATTTAGGGTGCTCATAAAGGACCCAAGTTCTTCTTTATCCTCCCGGTGAAATACTTTCTTATCTCCTTGTTCATATCAATACAATTCTTTCCCGTGAGTGGCAGGTTGTCACCTCATAATTTTGAGATGTATTTCATAAGACCATATCAAGATTATTCTTTTTCGTTGTTGGTTTTCATTTGCAGTCGGAGTGCTATCCAAATTATATCATTCTTAATCCTTTTCTATCTTGTTTTAACCGGAGTGGTTTCAATATTTATCTTGCCCTTCAACCTCAAGGTTTTTCGCAATGTTCTTTGTTTCTCTTTTCTAAAGGAGTGTTTTCGACCTTATTCACCTTCGTTGTGTTCTTTCTCGAATTTTTTCAATCTTGTAAGGTTCCTTGTTTTCACTCGTTTGTCAAAGAAGCAACTTAGTTTTACCTCTTCTCTTTCTCTTCCGTTTTTCCCTCCGGTGCCATTCTAGATCTCGGGACGAGATCCTCTCGTAGTGGTGGAGTGTTGTGACGCCCCGAGACCGATGTGCCAGGTGTCTTCCAGTTATTCGCTGTCGTTGCCATGTCATTTGCTTGCGTATTGCATCTTATCATGTCATCATGTGCATTGCACCATCATGTTTTCAAAACTTGCATCCGTCCCGGCCTCCTCGTTCTCTCCGTTGTCCGTTCTGAGCCCAGACACACTTGCACGCGCCCGCAGCATGTCCGAAATAGCATTTTATAAGTGGCCGGAAAAATGTTCTCGGAATGGGTTGAAAGTTGGCGTGCGGTCTTATTATAGTGTAGATAGACCGCCTGTCAAGTTTCATCGCATTCAGAGTTCGTTTGATAGCCCAACCGTTAAACTATAGCGACGATATAGTCGGTCTAACGTCGGACGTTTTCGGTCTCCGAAAACTGTTGCTGGGTTTTCCCTCTCTTTCCTCTCTAGCCCATCTACACAGCCCACCTAGGCCCAGACTACTCCTCCTCGTTCCTGGAGCCGTCCGATCGTGATCCGAGGGTCCGAAAACGGATGAAACCCCCTAACCCTGGCCATCCCTGCCTATATATGGACAACCCCCCTTCCAAATTTGGGCAGCCTAGCCCTTCCCCTACCTCCCTGCCGCCTCCCTCCTCAAATTCCGTGCCACCAGCCGCCTTTCCCCTCCAAATCCGGCGCCAGCCACCTCACTAGCGCCACTTGGCGAGCCCCCATTAGCCTGCGCCGCTGCAACCACCGCATCTGGCCATCCAGGGCATGCCACGTGGCCCCCCTGCCCCGCTCCTATCGCCCCGCGCCGCCAGGCCCGCTCCAGGCCCGCCCGGGCCCCAATCTGGGCTCTGAGGCCCGCACCGCGCCGCCCCTGCTCCCCGAGCTCCAGATCGGGAGAGGGAGATCCCGATCCGAGCTCCTCCGCCGCTCTGCCCCGTCACCCCGCGGACCTCGCCGGACTTGCTCCTGCCGACGAGTACTAGGCCGGACCCCGCCGCCCCGCTCTTACTTCCCTGTCTATCTCCTTCTCCTCCCTCCTCCCACGTCTCCCTCTCTCCCGTTCTACAGGAGCCACCGCCGCCATGGATGAACGCGAGCCGAGCTCGCCGTCGCCGGATCTTCACCACCGCGGCCGGAAACGGACGGATCCCGTCCGGATCCGCACCTCAGGGGCCTCCTCTGCTCCTCCCCGACGTCAAGCCTTGCGCCGCCTTGCCCAACGTCGCCGGTGGCCGGGTATAGCTGTGCCTCGTCCCTAGCTTCGGGCTGGGAGGCGCTCGATGGTGCCCGTTGACCCAGCCGGCCCACGTCCGTCCAGCGCCAAGGCCGGCCCAGCACCAAGAAGCCAAGGCCCGGTTCCCTAAAGCCCAACGTGAGGAAGCCCACCTCCTGTTTGCTCCTGTGCAGCCTAGTTCGGGCCAGATTCGGCCCAGTTCCTGTTTTTTTTCAGATCTGCGTTTTAGCCATTTATCCTGAGACTGTAGTTTTACAGAAAAGACCCTCATGTTCATGCATATAATAACTCACAATTCGTGCATCGGATTAAAATGTTTTATATATGAAACTTGCTCAGAATTTTGTCTAGTTTAATAATATGTCACTTTCATCCATGTTTAAAATGTCTAAATGATGTTTGTTTAAATTTGCTCCTATGCCATGCTAAAATGGTTTAATTCATAACTATATAACCGTAGCTCCATTTTTAACAAACTTTATATGTAAATGGGGTAGAATTTTGCCTAGTTTAACATGGTGGCATCATCTTGCATGTTTAATAACTATAAAATATGGTTTAGGGCAGAACAGGACCAAACCTAATATATGCTCATGAGGAGTTTCCGGAAATGTTGTTCGTTGCTTCCGGCCTCTTTTAAACTTGCCTAGATAGGTAGTTTTGTTGTGCTTCACCCCTTGCCATGTTAATCAACATTTAATATTGTTGGGGTACATAAACAAGAGAGAACTAAATAATTGATGTGGTGTTCCGTCAATATGCAACCCGTTGCATATTGAGCTCCACTTAACTTGTAGTGTTGGTTGTTGCACTTTGCCATGCCATGCCCTCTTTAAACCGGACATGCATCATACTTGTTTGCGCATCATGCCATGTCTTTGTGTTGGTTGTTTACTATGTTGTGTGCTTCTTTCCGGTGTTGCTTCTTCGGGTTGGTTCCGATAACATCGCGTTTGTGAGGATCCGTTCGTCTACGTCCGTTTGTCTTCTTCATGGACTCGTTCTTCTTCCTTGCGGGATTTCAGGCAAGATGACCATACCCTCGAAATCACTTCTATCTTTGCTTGCCTAGTTGCTCGCTCTTTTGCTATGCCTATGCTGCGATACCTACCACTTGCTTATCATGCCTCCTATATTGTTGAACCAAGCCTCTAACCCACCTTGTCCTAGCAAACCATTGATTGGCTATGTTACCGCTTCGCTCAGCCCCTCTTATAGCGTTGTTAGTTGCAGGTGAAGATTGAAGTTTGTTCCTTGTTGGAACATGGAGATGTTGTTCCTTGTTGGAACATGTTTACTTGTTTGGGATATCACAATATATCTTATTTAATTAATGCATCTATATACTTGGTAAAGGGTGGAAGGCTCGGCCTTATGCCTGGTGTTTTGTTCCACTCTTGCCGCCCTAGTTTCCGTCATATCGGTGTTATGTTCCCGGATTTTGCGTTCCTTACGCGGTTGGGTAATAATGGGAACCCCTTGACAGTTCGCCTTGAGTAAAACTCTTCCAGCAATGCCCAACATTGGTTTTACCATTCGCCACCCAGCCTTTTTCTTTTCCCTTGGGGGTCGCGCGCCCAAGGGTCATCATTATTTTAAACCCCCGGGCCAGTGCTCCTTTGAGTGTTGGTCCAACTTGTCAGCCGCCGGTGGCCACCAGGGGCAACTCTGGGCTGGCCTACCGGAAGTTTAGACAATCCGGTGTGCCCTGAGAAAGAGATATGTGCAGCTCCTATCAGGATTTGTCGGCACATTCGGGCGGTGTTGCTGAATTTGTTTTAACTTGTCGAAGTGTCTTGAAGAACCGAGATACCGAGTCTGATCGGAATGTCTCGGGAGGAGGTCTATTCCTTCGTTGACCGTGAGAGCTTGTCATGGGCTAAGTTGGGACACCCCTGCAGGGTTTTGAACTTTCGAAAGCCGTGCCCGCGGTTATGGGCAGATGGGAATTTGTTAATGTCCGGTTGTAGAAAACCTGAACTTGACCTTAATTAAAATGAATCAACGGCGTGTGTTACCGTGATGGTCTCTTTCCGGCGGAGTCCGGGAAGTGAACACGGTGTTGTAGTTATGCTTGACGTAGGTTGTTTAGGATCACTTCTTGATCATACTTTCTCGAACGTGCTTTGCCTTCTCTTCTCGCTCTCATTTGCGTATGCTAGCCACCATATACGCTAGTCGCTTGCTGCAGCTCCACCTCATACCTTTACCTTACCCATAAGCTTAAATAGTCTTGATCGCGAGGGTGTGAGATTGCTGAGTCCCCGTGGCTCATAGATACTTCCAAAACCAGCTTGCAGGTGCCGATGAGACCGTGCAGATGACGCAACCAAGCTCAGGAGGAGCTCGATGAAGATCTTGTCCTTTGTGTTGCTTCGTTCTAGTTGATCAGTAGTGGAGGCCAGTTGGGGTCGATCGGGGACCGTGTCGCATCTGGGGTTCTTCTTTTATTTTGGTTCCGTAGACAGCCCTTGATTGTATTTCGATGTTGTAATGATTTATTCATTTAATTGTGTGAAGTGGCGATTGTAAGCCAACTATGTATCTCTGCCCCTTATGTATTACATGGGTTGTGTGAAGATTACCTCACTTGCGACATTGCTTTCAATGCGGTTATGCCTCTAAGTCGTGCTTCGACACGTGGGAGATATAGCCGCATCCAGGGCGTTACAATAATAAAGCCCAATAATGTCCAAAACATAATATAATATAGCATGGAACAATCAAAAATTATAGATACGTTGGAGACGTATCAAGCATCCCCAAGCTTAATTTCTACTCGTCCTTGAGTAGGTAAATGATAAAAACAGAATTTTTGATGTGGAATGCTACTTGGCATAATTTCAATGTAATTCTTATTAATTGTGGTATGAATATTCAGATCCGAAAGATTCAAGATAAAAGTTCAATATTGACATAAAAATAATAATACTTCAAGCATACTAACTAAGCAATTATGTCCTCTCAAAATAACATGGCCAAAGAAAGTTCATCCCTACAAAATCATATAGTTTAGTCATGCTCCATTTTCGTCACACAAGAATGCTCTCATCATGCACAACCCCGATGACAAGCCAAGCAATTGTTTCATACTTTAGTAATCTCAAACTTTTTCAACCTTCACGCAATACATGAGCGTGAGCCATGGATATAGCACTATGGGTGGAATAGAATATAATGATGGGGGTTATGTGGAGAAGACAAAAAAGGGAGAAAGTCTCACATCAACGAGGCTAATCAATGAGCTATGGAGATGCCCATCAATTGATGGTAATGCAAGGAGTAGGGATTGCCATGCAACGGATGCACTAGAGCTATAATTATATGAAAGCTCAATAAAAGAAACTAAGTGGGTGTGCATCCAACTTGCTTGCTCACGAAGACCTAGGGCATTTGAGGAAGCCCATTGTTGGAATATACAAGGCAAGTTCTATAATGAAACGTTCCTAGTAGTATATGAAAGTGACAAAACAAAAGACTCTCTATCATGAAGATTATGGTGCTACTTTGAAGCACAAGTATGGTAAAAAGGATAGTAACATTGTCCCTTCTCTCTTTTTCTCTCATTTTTGGGGCCTTCTCTTTTTTTATGGCCTTTCTGCTCTTTTTTTCCTCACTTGGGACAATGCTCTAGAAAATGATGATCATCACACTTCTATTTATTTACAACTCAGTGATTACAACTCGATACTAGAACAAAGTATGACTATATATGAATGCCTCCAGCGGTGTACCGGGATATGCAATGAACCGAGAGTGACATGTATGAAAGGATTATGAATGGTGGCTTTTCCACAAATACTATGTCAACTACATGATCATGAAAAGCAATATGACAATGATGAACGTGTCATGATAAACGGAACGGTGGAAAGTTGCATGGCAATATATCTCGGAATGGCTACGGGAATGCCATAATAGGTAGGTATGGTGGCTGTTTTGAGGAAGATATAAGGAGGTTTATGTGTGAAAGAGTGTATCATATCACAGGGTTTGGATGCACCGGCGAAGTTTGCGCCAACTCTCAATGTGAGAAAGGGCAATGCACGGTACCGAAGAGGCTAGCAATGATGGAAAGGTGAGAGTGCGTATAATCCATGGACTCAACATTAGTCATAAAGAACTCACATACTTATTGCATAAATCTACAAGTCATCAAAAACCAAGCACTACGCGCATGCTCCTAGGGGGGTAGATTGGTAGGAAAAGACCATCGCTCGTCCTCGACCGCCACTCATAAGGAGGACAATCAAAGAACACCTCATGTTTCAAATTTGTTACATAACGTTTACCATACATGCATGCTACGGGACTTGCAAACTTCAACACAAGTATTTTTAAAATTCACAACTACTCAACTAGTACAACTTTGATATCACTACCTCCATGTCTCAAAACAATCATCAAGCATCAAACTTCTCTTAGTATTCAACACACTCATAAGAAAGTTTTTACTAGTCTTGAATACCTAGCATATTAGGATTATTTAAGTAAATTACCATGCTATTTAAGACTCTCAAAATAATCTAAGTGAAGCATGAGAGAATAATAGCTTCTATAAAACAAAACCACCACCGTGCTCTAAAATATATAAGTGAAGTACTAAAGCAAAAACTATATATCTCAAAAGATATAAGTGAAGCACATAGAGTATTCTAATAATTTCGAATCATGTGTGTCTCTCTCAAAAGGTATGTAAAGCAAGGATGATTGTGGTAAACTAAAAAGCAAAGAATAAAATCATACAAGATGCTCCAAGCAAAACACAGATCATGTGGTGAATAAAAATATAGCTCCAAGTAAAGTTACCGATGGAAGTAGGCGAAAGAGGGGATGCCTTCCGGGGCATACCCAAGCTTTGGATTTTAGGTGTCCTTAGATTATCTTGGTGTGACATGGGCATCCCCAAGCTTAGGCTCTTGCCACTCCTTGTTCCATAATCCATCAAATCTTTCACCCAAAACTTGAAAACTTCACAACACAAAACTTAAAGTAGAAAATCTCGTGAGCTCCATTAGCGAAAGAAAAGAAAACACCACTTCAAGGTACTGTAATTAACTCATTATTTATTTATATTGGTGTTAAACCTACTTTATTCCAACTTATCTATGGTTTATAAACTATTTACTAGCCATAGATTCATTAAAATAAGCAAACAACACACGAAAAACAGAATCTGTCAAAAACAGAATAGTCTGTAGTAATATGTAGCTAACACAATATCTGGAACCCCAAAAATTCTAAAATAAATTGCTGGAAGTGAGGAATTTATCTATTAATCATCTTCAAAAAGAATTAACTAAATAGCACTTTCCAAATAAAAATGGCAGCAATTCTCGTGAGCGCTAAAGTTTCTGTTTTTACAGCAAGATTAAAAAGACTTTCCCCAAGTCTTCCCAATGGTTTTACTTGGCACAAACACTAATTAAACACAAAAAACACAACCAAAACAGAGGCTAGATAAATTATTTATTACTAAACAGGAGCAAAAAGCAAGGAATAAAAATAAAATTGGGTTGCCTCCCAACAAGCGCTATCGTTTAACGCCCCTAGCTAGGCATAAAAAGCAAGGATAGATCATTAAAACTCATTTCGTATTCTCTACGCTCAGCAGCAAGTTTTCTTTGAGGCAAGCACAGGTAATCAAAAGTGCTAAATTTAATGGGACAAAAGTCCCCAAGATCAACTTTAAGAGGTATAGGTTCCTCCTTCGGCCCTTCGTATTGCACAACCAATTCATCATTATAAGCATTCTTTTGACAGAACTTTGTGAGCCTATACTCAAGAGAATATCCTAGCTCATTATTTCGAATAGAAAAATCATTATTAAGTTCAGAAAGTCTATCAACTAGAACATTGGTGGGAACCTTTTTTTCTAAGGTTTTCATTAAAAGCAACATAATCTAGAGATTGAAAACACATTATTTCCTCTTGATCAAATAGGATAGTTTCTATGGGAGGACGACCAGTGTCCACCCTATAATGCGCAAAGATTTCTTTGGCCTCTTTTATTATAAATCTGAATTCATGAGCCAAAAAGATAGTAGCGGCACGTTTAATAGAAGAATGCTCAATATTAGAAAATTCTAGGAAAATCCTTTGTATGCAAGGGTGCATGTGCATAAATTGCCTTTCAAGTTCAACTACAAGCATGGCAATAGCGTCCGCAAGATTACTAGTTTTATGAAGAATAGAACTACCCATAGAAGGCAAAGCACCGACACAAGTAAAGAAATCTTGAATAACCCCTTTTCCAATAATATTATCACTACCAATTCAGAATTTTTTTTGTATGTAAGGTAGGGGGTTCTTCAGCAGGAGCATCAGAATTTTCCATGTTATTACTATTGTCCATATCGACAATAGTTTCCCCAATTTCAGACATAACGGCAGAAAGTGCGAGGAGTAAGAAGAAAGAGGGAGACGAATAAAAGGGCAAGGGTGAAGTGGGGGAGAGGAAAATGAGAGGCAAATGGCAAATAATGTAATGCGGAAGATAAGGGTTTGTGATGGGTACTTGGTGTGTTGACTTTTGCGTAACCTCCCCGGCAACGGCGCCAGAAATCCTTCTTGCTACCTCTTGAGCATTGCGTTGGTCTTCCCTTGAAGAGGAAAGGGTGATGCAGCAAAGTAGAGTAAGTATTTCCCTCGGTTTTTGAGAACCAAGGTATCAATCCAGTAGGAGGCCACGCACGAGTCCCTCGCACATACACAAACAAATAAATCCTCGCAACCAACGCGATAAGGGGTTGTCAATCCCTACACGGTCACTTACGAGAGTGAGATCTGATAGATATGATAAGATAATAGTTTTGGTATTTTTTATGATAAATATGCAAAGTAAAATAAAAGGCAATAAAAATAACTAAGTGTTGGAAGATTAATATGATGGAAAATAGACCCGGGGGCCATAGGTTTCACTAGTGGCTTCTCTCAAGAGCATAAGTATTCACCGTGGGTAAACAAATTACTGTTGAGCAATTGACAGAATTGAGCATAGTTATGAGAATATCTAGGTATGATCATGTATATAGGCATCACGTCTGAGACAAGTAGACCGACTCCTGCCTGCATCTACTACTATTACTCCACACATCGACTGCTATCCAGCATGCATCTAGAGTATTAAGTTCATAAGAACAGAGTAATGCTTTAAGCAAGATGACATGATGTAGAGGGATAAACTCATGCAATATGATATAAACCCCATCTTGTTATCCTCGATGGCAACAATACAATGCGTGCCTTGCTGCTCCTACTGTCACTGGGAAAGGACACCGCAAGATTGAACCCAAAGCTAAGCACTTCTCCCATTGCAAGAAAGATCAATCTAGTAGGCCAGACCAAACTGATAATTCGAAGAGACTTGCAAAGATAACCAATCATACATAAAAGAATTCAAAGAAGATTCAAATATTGTTCATAGATAAACTTGATCATAAACCCACAATTCATCGGTCTCAACAAACACACCACAAAAGAAGATTACATCGAATAGATCTCCACAAGAGAGGGGAGAACTTTGTATTGAGATCCAAAAAGAGAGAAGAAGCCATCTAGCTAGTAAATATGGACCCGAAGGTCTGAGGTAAACTACTCACACTTCATCGGAGGGGCTATGGTGTTGACGTAGAAGCCCTCCGCACTCGATGCCCCCCTCCGGTGGAGCTCCAAAAAAGGCCCCAAGATGGGATCTCATGGATACAGAAAGTTACGGCGGTGGAATTAGGGTTTTGGCTCCGTATCTGGTAGTTTGGGGGTACGTAGGTATATATAGGAGGAAGGAGTACGTCGGTGGAGCAACATGGGCCCCACGAGGGTGGAGGGCGCGCCCAGGGGGGTAGGCGCGCCCCCCTACCTCGTGGCCTCCTGGTTGATGTCTTGACGTAGGGTCCAAGTCCTCTGAATCACGTTCGTTCCAAAAATCACGTTCCCGAAGGTTTCATTCCGTTTGGACTCCGTTTGATATTCTTTTTCTACGAAACTCTGAAATAGGCAAAAAAACAGCAATTCTGGGTTGGGCCTCCAGTTAATATGTTAGTCCCAAAAATAATATAAAAGTGTATAATAAAGCCCAATAATGTCCAAAACAGAATATAATATAGCATGGAACAATAAAAAATTATAGACACGTTGGAGACGTATCACTGCACCTGCTCCCGCACCGGCTTCCGCACCTGCTCCGGCACTGGCCCCGGCACCGGACGTGCTCGGCGGTGCCTCATCTTTGGCTGAGCTCGATGCCCTCACGGTATCTGTCACACCAGCCCCCTTCAATAAATGTATAATCTCCCGTTTTCGTTGCCTTTCGGATGTCTCATGTTGCAGACTTTTCTTTGCAGGCCGATGAAACCCCGTGCACCATATTGTACACCATCGGCGACCAGAAGGTGTACGTGGGGAAGGCGACGGTAATGGAGCCGAAGGAACCATTGTTCCACAACCGGCCGATCCCCTCGGAAGTCTTCAAGGTTTCCGTGGCCAGTGTCAAACCGGGCCACGAGAACTTTGCTCCTCCGGTACTAGTGGGGGATGACGTTGAGACCCCACGGCGGCTTGGTGATTGTTGCAATGGGTGGGTCCTGTTGTGGCCATCTGGACGCGGCCGAGAGCACACCCACGAGCACGCAGTTAGGTATGAACATCAACACCTTGCCTACTCCATTAGCCGCTAGTGACGTCGCCATAGATGAGGATGAGGATGAGGATGACACTCAATAGTATGTCAATACTGGCGCCTACTTAGGGTTTGAGCGTCATGAGTCGGTGCCTGAATTGCCGCCTCCAGAGTCTGAACGTATTATGGACAACCTTCCAGTAGTAAAGAAGTCTAGGAAGAGACCGAGGAAAGGCAAAAAAGCTGCTTCTGTGATCCAGCCACCTCAGCAGCCTCGGGTTCAAGACCGTATAGATATCCCCGGTGCGGCAAAATGGCATATCCCCGGTCAACCAATCCTACTTGAAGCAGCGCTGCGGGCCAGATTCAGCGATTTAAGGAGACTTCATGACGATGTGCTGCGGATAGAGAAAGGCCTCATCGCCTCAAAAAATCTAGGATACCCACTCTACGTGGTTAACATGCCGCGGGGATTGTCGTACGTCAACACATTCCCCGCAGAGAAGTTCTTCCTTTGATTCGATTACATCTTCGACATGTTTCACTTGAAGAAGCTGGATTTTGCGTTTGTCCACCTTTATGCTTTGCACATGAACTACCTCATCAGGGTTGAGCAGATACCTTATATCTGTGTCGCTGACCTGTACTTCATGCACGAGGCCTTCTTGAGAGTCTGTGCAAAGCACTGTGAATACGCGAGGAAATACATCGTCAATTTCATGCTCGCCAATAAGGACAAGGAGGCGATTCGCGTGCCTTATCATCCCATGTAAGTCATCTGCGCGGATATCCTTCCTTTGATTTCAATCATTCATTTGCACGGTGGAGGCTAATTAATTTGAGGTGTACTTATTTTGCGCAGCGGCGGGCGCACCGTCCTCATCATCCTCTCCCCCCGATACTCCCACGCTCTTTACTTGGACTCGTCGAAGAACATTAACAAAAAGGATTACACCCACATCAAGTCTGTTCTCAACAGTGCTATGTTTTACTACGGCGCACGGGGTGGAGAGGTCAAGGACAAGAAGAAAAAGGACGGTAGGCCCGCCTTCAGCCATAAGACCGACTTCTGCTGCATCCAGCAACCGAGTAATTCTCTTAATGATGGATTCTATGTCTGATGTCTACTACACAACCTTCTTCTTGTAGATGTTGGTGGGCCTCCAAGTGCAGAGGTTTGTAGGACAGTAGCAAATTTCCCTCAAGTGGATGACCTAAGGTTTATCAATCCGTAGGATGCGTAGGATGAAGATGGTCTCTCTCAAGCAACCCTGCAACCAAATAACAAAGAGTCTCTTGTGTCCCCAACACACCCAATACAATGGTAAATTGTATAGGTGCACTAGTTCGGCGAAGAGATGGTGATACAAGTGGTATATGGATGGTAGATAAAGGTTTTTGTAATCTGAAATTATAAAAACAGCATGGTAACTAATGATAAAAGTGAGCATAAACAGTATTGCAATGCGTTGAAACAAGACCTAGGGTTCATACTTTTGCTAGTGCAAGTTCCCTCAACAATAATAACATAATTGGATCATATAATTATCCCTCAACATGCAACAAAGGGTCACTCCAAAGTCACTAATAGCGGAGAATGAACGAAGAGATTATGGTAGGGTACGAAACCACCTCAAAGTTATTCTTTCCAATCAATCCGTTGGGCTATTCCTATAAGTGTCACAAACAGCCCTAGAGTTCATACTAGAATAACACCTTAAGACACAAATCAACCAAAGCCCTAATGTCACCTAGATACTCCAATGTCACCTCAAGTATCCGTGGGTATGATTACACGATATGCATCACACCTCAAAGAGTGCCCCAAAGTTTCTACTGGAGAATCATGACGAAAACGTGTGCCAACCCCTATGCATAGGTTCATGGGAGGAACCCGCAAGTTGATCACCAAAACATACATCAAGTGAATCACGTGGTATCCATTGTCACCACAGATACGCACGGCAAGACATACATCAAGTGTTCTCAAATATTTAAAGACTCAATCCCATAAGATAACTTCAAAGGGGAAACTCAATCCATTACAAGAGAGTAGAGGGGGAGGAGAAACATAAGATCCAACTATAATAGCAAAGCTCGCGATACATCAAGATCGTATCACCTCAAGAACACGAGAGAGAGAGAGAGAGAGATCAAACACATAGCTACTGGTACATACCCTCAGCCCCGAGGGAGAACTACTCCCTCCTCATCATGGAGAGCACCGGGATGATGAAGATGGCCACCGGACAGGGATTGCCCCCTCCGGTAGGGTGCCGGAACGGGTCTAGATTGGTTTTCGGTGGCTACGGAGGCTTCTGGCGGCGGAACTCCCGATCTATTGTGCTACCCGATCGTTTTAGGGTATATGGAGATATATAGGAGGAAGAAGTGCGTTAGGGGGGCCACGAGGGGCCCACGAGGCTGGAGGGCGCGCCCAGGGGGTGGGCGCGCCCCCCTGCCTTGTGGCTTCCTCGTTGATCCCCTGACGTGCACTCCAAGTTTTCCGGGCTTCTTCTGATCCAAAAATAAGTTCCGTGAAGTTTCAGGTCAATTGGACTCCGTTTGATTTTCCTTTTTTGCGATATTCTAAAACAAGGAAAAAACAGAAACTGGCACTTGGCTCTGGGTTAATAGGTTAGTCCCAAAAATAATATAAAAGTGCATAATAAATGTATATAAAACGTCCAAGGTTGATAATATAATAGCATGGAACAACCAAAAATTATAGATACGTTGGAGACGTATCAGCATCCCCAAGCTTAATTCCTGCTCGTCCTCGAGTAGGTAAATGATAAAAACAGAATTTTTGATGTGGAATGCTACCTAACATATTTATCCATGTAGTTCTCTTTATTGTAGCAAGAATATTCAGATCCATAAGATTCAAGACAAAAGTTTAATATTAACATAAAAATAATAATACTTCAAGCATACTAACTAAGCAATTATGTCTCTTCAAAATAACATGGCCAAAGAAAGTTATCCCTACAAAATCATATAGTTTGGCTATGCTCCATCTTCACCACACAAAATATTTAAATCATGCACAACCCCGATGACAAGCCAAGCAATTGTTTCATACTTTTGATGTTCTCAAACTTTTTCAATCTTCACGCAATACATGAGCGTGAGCCATAGACATAGCACTTTAGGTGGAATAGAATGGTGGTTGTGGAGAAGACAAAAAGGAGAAGATAGTCTCACATCAACTAGGTGTATCAACAGGCTATGGAGATGCCCATCAATAGATATCAATGTGAGTGAGTAGGGATTGCCATGCAATGGATGCACTAGAGCAATAAATGTATGAAAGCTCAACAAAAGAAACTAGTGGGTGCGCATCCAACTCGCTTGCTCACGAAGACCTAGGGCATTTTGAGGAATCCCATCACTGGAATATACAAGCCAAGTTCTATAATGAAATATTCCCACTAGTATATGAAAGTGACAACATAGGAGACTCTCCATCATGAAGATCATGGTGCTACTTTGAAGCACAAGTGTGGTAAAAGGATAGTAGCATTGCCCCTTCTCTCCTTTTCTCTCATTTATTTTTTATTTTATTTTTGTTTGGGCCTTCTCTTTTTTATGGCCTCTTTTCTCTTTCCCTTTTTTTATTTGGGATTCTTTGGCCTCTTTTATTTATTTATTTTCGTCCGGAGTCTCATCCCGACTTGTGGGGGAATCATAGTCTCCATCATCCTTTCCTCACTGGGACAATGCTCTAATAATGATCATCACACTTTTATTTACTTACAACTCAACAATTACAAATCGATACTTAGAACAAAATATGACTCTATATGAATGCCTCCGGCGGTGTACCGGGATGTGCAATGACTCATGAGTGACATGTATGAAAGAATTATGAACGGTGGCTTTGCCACAAATACGATGTCAACTACATGATCATGCAAAGCAATATGGCAATGATGAAGCGTGTCATAATAACAGAACGATGGAAAGTTGCATGGCAATATATCTCAGAATGGATATGGAAATGCCATAATAGGTAGGTATGGTGGCTGTTTTGAGGAAGGTATATGGTGGGTTTATGGTACCGGCGAAAGTTGCACGGTACTAGAGAGGCTAGCAATGGTGGAAGGGTGAGAGTGCGTATAATCCATGGACACAACATTAGTCATAAAGAACTCACATACTTATTGCAAAAATCTATTAGTTATCGAAACAAAGTACTACGTGCATGCTCCTAGGGGGATAGATTGGTAGGAAAAGACCATCGCTCGTCCCCGACCGCCACTCATAAGGAAGACAATCAATAAATAAATCATGCTCCGACTTCATCACATAACGGTTCACCATACGTGCATGCTACGGGAATCACAAACTTTAACACAAGTATTTCTCAAATTCACAACTAATCAACTAGCATGACTCTAATATTACCATCTCCATATCTCAAAACAATCATCAAGTATCAAACTTCTCTTAGTATTCAATGCACTTTATATGAAAGTTTTTATTATATCCCTCTTGGATGCCCATCATATTAGGACTAGTTTCATAACCAAAGCAAACTACCATGCTGTTCTAAAGACTCTCAAAATGATATAAGTGAAGCATGAGAGTTCATCTATTTCTACAAAATAAATCCACCACCGTGCTCTAAAAAGATATAAGTGAAGCACTAGAGCAAATGACAAACTACTCCAAAAGATATAAGTGAAGATCAATGAGTAGTTGAATAATTATGCAACTATGTGAAGACTCTCTAACATTTAAGAATTTAAGATCTTGGTACTTTATTCAAACAGCAAGCAAAACAAAATAAAATAAATTGACGCTCCAAGCAAAACACATATCACGTGGCGAATAAAAATATAGCTCCAAGTAAAGTTACCGATGAACGAAGACGAAAGAGGGGATGCCTTCCGGGGCATCCCCAAGCTTAGGCTCTTTCCACTTCTTATTCCATAGTCCATCGAATCCTTACCCAAAACTTGAAAACTTCACAACACAAAACTTAGCAGAAAACTCGTAAGCTCCGTTAACGAAAGAAAACAAAACACCACTTCAAGGTACTGTAATGAAGTCATTCTTTATATATATTGGTGTTACACCTACTGTATTCCAACTTCTCTATGGTTTATAAACTATTTTACTAGCCATAGATTCATCAAAATAAGCAAACAACACACGAAAAACAGAATCTGTCAAAAACAGAACAGTCTGTAGTAATCTGGATCAAATGTATACTTCTGGAACCCCAAAATTCTAAAATAAATTGCTGGACCTGAGGAATTTATCTATTAATCATCTGCAAAAATAATTAACTAAATAGCACTCTCCAAATAAAAATGGCAACAATTCTTGTGAGCGCTAAAGTTTCTATTTTTTACAGCATGATCATAAAGACTTCACCCAAGTCTTCCCAAAGGTTCTGCTTGGCACAAACACTAACTAAAACACAAACAACTCAATCGTAACAGAGGCTAGATAAATTATTTATTGCTAAACAGGAACAAAAAGCAAGGAACAAAAATAAAATTGGGTTGCCTCCCAACAAGCGCTATCGTTTAACGCCCCTAGCTAGGCATGATGATTTCAATGATGCTCACATAAAAGATAAGAATTGAAACATAAAGAGAGCATCATAAAGAATATGACTAGCAAATTTAAGTCTAACATACTTCCTATGCATAGGGATTTTGTGAGCAAACAACTTATGGAAACAATAATCAACTAGCATAGGAAGGTAAAACAAGCATAACTTCAAAACTTTAAGCACATAGAGAGGAAACTTGATATTATTGCAATTCCTACAAGCATATGTTCCTTCATCATAATAATTTTCAGTAGCATCATGAGTGAATTCAACAATATAACCAGCACCTAAAGCATTCTTTTCATGATCTACAAGCATAGAAATTTTATTACTCTCTACATAAGCAAATTTCTTCTCATGAATAGTAGTGGGAGCAAACTCAACAAAATAATTATCATGTGAGGCATAATCCAATTGAAAACTAAATCATGATGACAAGTTTCATGGATATCATTATTCTTTATAGCATACAAGTCATCACAATAATCATCATAGATAGCAACTTTGTTCTCATAATCAATTGGAACCTCTTCCGGAATAGTGGATTCATCACAAAATAAAGTCATGACCTCTCCAAATCCACTTTCATCAATATAATCATCATAAATAGGAGGCATGCTTTCATCATAATAAATTTTCTCATCAAAACTTGGGGGACAAAAAATATCATCTTCATCAAACATAGCTTCCCCAAGCTTGTGGCTTTGCATATCATTAGCATCATGGATATTCAAGGAATTCATACTAACAACATTGCAATCATGCTCATCATTCAAATATTTAGTGCCAAACATTTTAATGCATTCTTCTTCTAACACTTCGGCACAATTTTCCTTTCCATCATACTCATGAAAGATATTAAAAAGATGAAGCGTATGAGGCAAACTTAATTACATTTTTTTGTAATTTTCTTTTATAAACTAAACTAGTGATAAAACAAGAAACTAAAAGACACGATTGCAAGATCTAAAGATATACCTTCAAACACTAACCTCCCCGGTAACGGCGCCAGAAAAGAGCTTGATGTCTACTACACAAACTTCTTCTTGTAGACGTTGTTGGGCCTCCAAGTGCAGAGGTTTGTAGGACAGTAGCAAATTTCCCTCAAGTGGATGACCTAAGGTTTATCAATCCGTGGGAGGCATAGGATGAAGATGGTCTCTCTCAAGCAACCCTGCAACCAAATAACAAAGACTCTCTTGTGTCCCCAACACACCCAATACAATGTTAAATTGTATAGGTGCACTAGTTCGGCGAAGAGATGGTGATACAAGTGGTATATGGATGGTAGATAAAGGTTTTTGTAATCTGAAATTATAAAAACAGCAAGGTAACTAATGATAAAAGTGAGCGTAAACGGTATTGCAATGCTAGGAAACAAGGCCTAGGGTTCATACTTTCGCTAGTGCAAGTTCCCTCAACAATAATAACATAATTGGATCACATAACTATCCCTCAACATGCAACAAAGAGTCACTCCAAAGTCACTAATAGCGGAGAACAAACGAAGAGATTATGGTAGGGTACGAAACCACCTCAAAGTTATTCTTTCCAATCAATCCGTTGGGCTATTCCTATAAGTGTCACAAACAGCCCTAGAGTTCGTACTAGAATAACACCTTAAGACACAAATCAACCAAAACCCTAATGTCACCTAGATACTCCAATGTCACCTCAAGTATCCGTGGGTATGATTATACGATATGCATCACACAATCTCAGATTCATCTATTCAACCAACACATAGAACCTCAAAGAGTGCCCCAAAGTTTCTACTGGAGAATCACGACGAAAACGTGTGCCAACCCCTATGCATAGGTTCATGGGCAGAACCCGCAAGTTGATCACCAAAACTTACATCAAGTGAATCACGTGGTATCCCATTGTCACCACAGATACGCATGGCAAGACATACATCAAGTGTTCTCAAATCTTTAAAGACTCAATCCGATAAGATAACTTCAAAGGGAAAACTCAATCCATTACAAGAGAGTAGAGGGGGAGGAGAAACATAAGATCCAACTATAATAGCAAAGCTCGCGATATATCAAGATCGTATCACCTCAAGAACACGAGAAAGAGAAAGAGAGAGAGAGAGAGAGAGCGAGCGAGAGAGAGAGAGATCAAACACATAGCTACTGGTACATACCCTCAGCCCCGAGGGAGAACTACTCCCTCCTCGTCATGGAGAGCACCGGGATGATGAAGATGGCCACCGGAGAGGGATTGCCCCCTCCGACAAGGTGCCGGAACGGGTCTAGATTGGTTTTCGGTGGCTACGAAGGCTTCTGGCGGCGAAATTCCCGATCTATTGTGCTCCCGATCGTTTTAGGGTATATGGAGATATATAGGAGGAAGAAGTGCGTCAGGAGGCCCACGAGGGTGAAGGGCGCGCCCCCCTGCCTCGTGGTTTCCTCGTTGATCCCCTGACGTGCACTCCTAGTCTTTTGGGCTTCTTCTAATCCAAAAGTAAGTTCCGTGAAGTTTCAGGTCAATTGGACTCCGTTTGAATTTTCTTTTCTGCGATATTCTAAAACAAGGAAAAAAAGAAACTGGCACTGGGCTCTAGGTTAATAGGTTAGTCCCAAAAATGATATAAAAGTGCATAATAAATGCATATAAAACATCCAAGGTTGATAATATAATAGCATGGAACAATCAAAAATTATAGATACGTTGGAGACGTATCAATGTCCTACACCAGATGCTGGAGTACAGACGGGATCACCAGAACCTTCGCATGTCACCTACATCTGGCGATGCCCATATTCTGCGATGGGCAAAGAACTTAGGAAATATCGAGGATCATTGACTTCAAGCTGAGTTCTATCACATCCAGCGCGAACTTGCCCAAATCATCATGAAGGAGGTCGTCGAAAAAACAGGGATGTTCTACGAAGAAGGACAAATGTCGCGGGAAGACGTCCGAACACGCGTAGCCGCTCAATGTCTCGACCTGAAGCCTTTCACTAAGCTAGGGGACTATCTCCCTGGCTTGGATGGATGGCACGACATGGAGTGATTGTCGATATATGACAATGTGTCCGTTTAGTACATACTATCAGTATGACGAAACTTTGAATTATGCACGACGAAACTTTATTTGTGATGTAGTTAAACCGTCCTCCTCGACTAGCGAAGATCACTCTAGTTAGGGCATTTTGGGTACGATGAACTTTAATTTGTTATTTATGCTTATGATATGTTGCTTCTATTTTTTGCCAAGTCTGTCTCTTTCTGTTGCTCAACTATATATGTTGCATATTATCGACTCATGTGACGATGCAGGTGTATAGATTATCGATGGCGAAGAAGTGCTACGCCAGGAGTATACGACGAGTGGCCAGAATGTCAGGCCCAGGTGTACCGGTTTCCGGTTTTCGAGCGACAGCCAGTAGTTAGTTTAGGTTCACGCAAAGTGATAGCTTTTCTCGCGTATATCATTGTTTAGATGGATGATGATGTAGTTGCAAGTAATCGAGATTTGTATCGCTATTTTCGAGATGATGACAAGAGACCGCTTTGTGTTGGATGATGATTATGATGATGACATGATTTGATGAGACTATTTGTATGTATATGCTATGATTACATTTCTATGTGTATCGTATGCTAAAGATTATTGTATAAAGCCTATTCAAATACAAAACAAATATGCAGAAAAAACTACTAAAATTAGCAGTAGCGAGTGGAGAAAAGTTAGCAGAAGCGTCACAGTAGCAGTAGCGCGTCCAGGCAAAGCGCGCTAGAGCTATTAGCAGTAGTGAGCTTCCACGAAGCGCGCTGCTGCTACACTTGTATAGCAGTAGCGCGGGTGTGCACGTGCTATTGCTATGGGTTAGCTGTAGCGCCTTATTAGTAGCGCCGGTCCCCGCGCTACTGATATACCTAGAACCCGCTCTGCTGCTAGCCTTTTCCCTAGTAGTATCCTATCATATTAAATCTAAAGATACCTTGCTGCACCTTTTCTTTATTTTATTTTGTGTTTTAGTTAGATCTATTTATGAAAACCTATACAATTTAATCTACCTCAAAACTGAGGAGGGATTGACAGCCCCTCTTACGCGTTGGCTTGCAAGTATTTGTTGTTTGTGTGCAGGTGTTGTTTACATAGTGTTGCTTGGTTCTCCTACTGGATTGATAACCTTGATTTCATAACTGAGGAAAATACTTACCTTTGATGTGCTGCATCATCCTCTCCACTCCGGGGAATTACCAACGCAGATATAAGCAATCACTTTGCTGAACTCTTTTATGCATGATTGTTATAGCCTCGTATTTCTTCTCCGATTTATTGGTTTGGTTTGGCCAACTAGATTGATTTATCTTTCCATAGGAAGAGGTGCTTTATGATGGGTTCGATCTTGTGGTGCTCAATCTCAGTGACAGAAAGAGACATGACACGCATGCAATCGTTGCTATTAAGGGTAACAAGATGGGGTTTCATACGTGAGTTCATCTTGTCTACATCATGACATCATTCTTATTGCATTACTCCATTTTTCCATGAACTTAATACACTAGATGCATGCTGGATAGTGGTCGATGTGTGGATCAATAGTAGTAGATGCAGAATCGTTTCGTTCTACTAATTTTGGATGTGATGCCTATATACATGATCATTGCCTTGGATATCGTCATAATTATTCGTTTTTCTATCAATTTCCCAATAGTAATTTGTTTACCCATCGTATGCTATTTTCTTGGGAGAAGCCTCTAGTGAAAACTATGGCCCCCGGGTCTATTTCCTATCATATTAAAACCAAAAATATCTCGCTACAATTTTCTTTTACTTATTTTATTTTGTGTTTTAGTTAGATCTGTTTATCAAATCTCATACAATTTAATCTATCTCAATACCGTTGAGGGATTGACAACCCCTTCACGCGTTGGATTGCAAGTATTTATTGTTTGTGTGCAGGTGTTGTTTACATAGTGTTGCTTGGTTCTCCTACTGGATTGATAACCTTGGTTTCATAACTGAGCGAAATACTTACCTTTGTTGTGCTGCATCATCCTCTCCTCTTCGGGGAAATACCAACGCAGAGTACAAGTAATCACGACCATTTGAGTTTTCAGCCTCTCAATCTCTTGAGCCCGCCACCCGTTTTCGGCCTTGAGCTTATTGTTGTCATCCCTACTTCGGGATAACACACAATGGTCGGCCTATTCTTGAGATTCCGCATATCGTCGGTCCTCTCGGGCCTGCTTCAGGTCCCTCTCTAGTTGACCAATGGTTTCTACCGCTACAGATATAAAGCCCCATTAAGGATGGCCTCAAATTCTCGAAAATAAAAACCATATGATCAAACACACTTACCGTGTGCTTCTCTGGTGAATTTCTTAATATGCTCCACCTCAGCCTGTGCGACATCCTGCTTCGCCTTGGTCTAGGTTAGCCCTTCGGAGAGGCCCTCATTTTTATCTTGAGCAACCTGTCAAATTAAGACATGGTTACATATATTCGATCCTTAACATGGCCACTTGTGTCTGAATTAAGCCTCGGTGGCTACTAGGTTTCGCGCTCAGTCAAGATTACCACCACTAATACACTAGTCTGATAACTCATCCAACAAGTGTCTTAGGGGCTACTGCCATATACGACAGACCTTCACACCTTTCAAAGTCCTATCGGAAAAGCTAAAAAGTAGCCTTGAGCTCTGATGGACTGTTTCTATTTAAAAGGGACTAGCGTCGGTCCATCTAGGGACTATTGAGGCCATATATTGTTAAAGTAAACAAGGGAGAAAGGTTTTTACATGCAAACCCTTGGATAAAACATCCACCGTCTTCTCAAAGTCGGAGCGAACCACGCCAAGATAGGCATCCACCGAACTGAGGGCATTGAATTATTGGCTGGAGAAGATAGGATTCCTTAAAGAGGCCTTTCTCCGCCGATGATTTATGGCACTGTCAACCTCAGAGTTGGTGGTAGAACAAGTCTATGAGGTTTCTGATTGAGCCACTTCGGGAATATCCCGTGGGGCGGGTATTGGCTCGACACCAGTCTTTGGCATTGAAGCATCCATAGCGCCTGCCTCCTCAGTTGTCGATGCATGGATGAGTTGCCTACATAAAAGCTCGAGCGATAAGACAGATAATGCCATGGCAATTTTTTGAGCTTGCTATTAATAAAACTTACCTGTCTCGGGAGGTGTGACTTTCTCTACTGCCACAGTGGCTGGTTCCTGAGCGGCACCTTGGTCGCCTGGTGGTTGGCACCCTTGAGAGGCTGAATCAGTCAGCGGATGCTTTGAGTGGCGACCCTTTGGAGGAGAAGTCAGGGTGCTCGGGGTCTTTCAGGCAGAAGATCTCTTTCGAAGAAGGCTTGAGGGGACCCTACCATAGAGAACGTTAGAACCCCTGGCAAGTCAGGAATGACGGATACTTTGGAGCCATCAAGGCTCTCTTGATAGAAGATCCCCTCCGTGAAAATAATGGATAGATCCTCATCCTCATGGAAGTCGGGGTCATCATCACGAGAATATACCCCCGGCTTAGGCACTAGGTAGCTTAGGGGTACCTATTGGGTAGCCGGTCCCGACCATCCAGTTTGCAAGGCAGTGCCTTAACCCATTGCCTTATTGAATTACTCACACATGGCAATCGGATCGCAAGATGAACTCATTGAAGAAGACACAAAGATGAATGCTTTACTGATGATGTGTCTTACAGTAGTTGCCAAGTGTGATACATGAGTACAAGTATGACTAACATGGAGAGAGGATTGTTGTGGTGATGATGGTGGCTACAACTATGGAAATAAGATGGGAAAATGGTGGCATCTAGGGTTGGAAGATGGTTATGGTGCCCTGTTTCATGAATGGTGTTCTCTCTCTATTGCGATTCTGGTGTAGGCCCTTTTATAAAGGTTGGGTGGTTGGACCTCCTGAAGTCGACGACGACTGGTATGAGCGCGTGCGCTCGTACCAAAGGTCGTCTTGCACTCTGGTGCATTTCCCGCACCTTCAATTCCTTCATTTCTTCCTCTATTCTTCTTGTTTCCTCCTAAGTGATGATTCCTTTCCATACTTAGGCCCTTCTTTTTTGCGGAAGCATATTAAAAACAAGGATTTCACGATCTCTCACATTCATTAGTCATGTCGGAGTGCTTTTCTCGAAAATTTTGGGATTATTCGGTTTAAACAATGGTATAATAAGCGCAAAAATACCACTCATCACTTGGAACTTGGAAGGTGCACAAACGTGCTTCTATGGCATGCGGACAATGTTGTAATTGCTGACGGCGAGCCAACGATAGCATATGGGTGGATTGCTGGAACTAGTGAGCTACAATGCTTGAACTCTGAGTCGATGATGTTGCAAACATGACTGGCGGGTGCTACGCGGTCGGTTGTGACAGTGTTACCACGAGACATGACGACGATCGATACTGCCAGGGGACATGATGATGCTGCGAGCAGCCGAAAGTGACAACGCTGCAAGACGATATGTGACGACAAGACGGGGGAGCGCGTGCTGCAACTCCGGCCACCAGATGCTACGAGCAGCGCCGATGTGACTAACGATGAGGACAATGTTGCAAGCACCTAGGGATGGCGGCAACACGACAGATCATGGGTCGTCGGCCGTGGGTTGTGATCGGTGGCGCGCCACACTAAAACCGACTATGGCGAGGTTGCGACCGGTGGCAGGTCATGCTGCAACCGATGACGGCTTATCTGGCGAACGTCGAGCGACACAGCCATGAGCACGACGGGAAGCGGGGACGCAGACATTACAAGCATGGATAACGCTGCGGCGCGCGAGACACGCGCGTTTTTCCGTGCTAGCGGGTGGAGTGGAACCAGGATATGCTAGGGCAACCAGGACCACCTAGGAGCCAGCGCCGAGATCCAACGGCTGTGGTTGGCCTAATCCTACTTTGCCGAAGCTGACCGATTGGTGGCTCGCGCCAGAGAGCGTCGCCCAAATATTTCGAGGCATTGGCATTTTTTTGGCTTCGCTCTTCTTCCCCCCTTTCTCCTCTTTCCCCACAACCCCGCCGCCGCCGCCGCCGCCGCCGCTCCACTCCAGCCGGCGCACCCCGCCGGCGACCGGCACCGCAGCTCGCGCATGCCCGCCAGACGGCGGATCCACTAACTGGTAGCAAGAATCTGCTCCTTTTCTGATCGATTTCCCCGCCTATTGGGCTGGTCACCGTCTCCCTCTGAAACCCTAGCCACACGGCCATGGGTTCCAGTCCTGCTGCGCGTTCCAATCCCAGCAGGACCGGAAAGCGGGGGGATGCCGTGGGCGGTGGCAATCCACCAAGCAGATCTGCCAAGAAGTCCTCTGCTCTTCTCCCGAAGGGCTGGGTACGAACTCCTCTGCTCTGCTTTACTCATTCAGTTCATTCATATTACATCCGCGTCTCCTCAGCTGAATCCGCCCATGCCTTGCAGAGCGGGACGGCGTCGTACAGATGTTCCCCGCACCTCATCCCGCAGATTGTGGGGCTTCTCAGCGAGGAGCAGAAGGGCTTCGTCAGAAAAATCGGGTTTGGGAGCCTGCTGTCCATGGCAGACTTCGAGATTAACAAGGCCCTTACCTTGTGGCTGGTTGGCAGGTTCAGTTGTGAGACCGAGGCGCTCGAGTTTGAAGGCGGCGTGTCGATTCCGGTCAGGCCGCTCGTCAAGTCTATCCTTGGGATCCCTTCAGGCCCCATCCCAGTCGTGCAGTCTCCCTACAGTCACTTCTCTTCTACTAAAGTGAGGAAGGCAAAGGAACTGGCCGAAGAAATGTGTGGCATAACCGAGGAGGAACCCTTCTGTACAGCCTTCATGATGGTGATACTCGCGATTTATCTAGCGCCAAATACAACCATGCTTGTCAACCGGTCCTTGCTCGGAGCTGCTCAGAAGGTTGGTAACCTCAAACAGATGGACTGGTGCGGTTTCGTTGCTGACTATCTCCTCAAAGGACTCATGGAGTTCAAGGAATCCGATGCACCCTTTGTTCTTCTCAAGGGCTGTGTGCACATTCTGAGCGTAAGAAACATTCCGACCGCACTTATGGAAATTACAAACTGTTTGAATGTGCTGATGTTGCTTGTTTATTTATAAATTTATTTCCTTGAAATGCAGGTCATTTTCATTGATCATGTGAAACATGCTGAATTCCAAGTACCAAACGGCTTTCCACGCTTGCGCGTTGTCAGTACAGCGCATAACAAATGGGTAGCTTCGCATCCCTTTGGTAGCTTGCTGGTAATTACCCATGCACTAAATTCTGCAATCAAATTGTGATACACTATTTATTTGAAACACACCATTCATTATTTTGGGTTTCAAGATCTGATGGGTTTTAACTCTAGCCTACCCCAACTTGTTTGGGACTGAAAGGCTTTGTTGTTGTTGTGCACTATTCGTTATTATGTGACATATGCCTTGTTCAAAATAACGGCATGCTCTATGCTGCTACAAGCATTACCAGTCTTGTAACCCACATCCATCCAATGAGTAGCATTTATTCACCAAATTTTGACCGGTCAAGTTTATTACTTACACGCAATTACATTTGAGTGACCTCTTTCAGAAGTATTTTTCTTTTTTTAAGTTGCATATAATGATTGCTACAGTCAGTAACTTTACGCGTATTCTCATTCATATAGGTACGTCGTCTAGAAGAGTCTGTCTATGCTCCTGTGCTTAATAATGGAAATGGTAACATTGTTGAAGGCGGAGAATGTGCTGATTCTGATACAAATACTGATGCTCTAGCCAATCTGCCTGCTACCGACAATGATCAAAATAACCAGCATCCGGTTTCAGCAGGTCCTGCCAGCTTGTCCATTGTTGTAGCGTTAGAGACATCAGCTCAATCTGCAGGTACAAACCATCTTCACGGGGCCATGGGTTCCAATCCTGCTGCGCATGCTAATCCCAGCAGTAACGGAAAGCAGGGGAGTGCCATGGATGGTGGTAGTCCACCAAGTAGATCTGCCAAGAGGCCCCGGAAGGTACGATCCCGGAATCCCTCCACTCCTCTGCTCTGCGTTTTTCAGTTTACATTACGCCTGAATCTCCTTAGTTGATCCACTCATACCTTGTAGAGCGGGAGCGCGGTGTACAGATGTTCCCCTCGCCTCATTCCGCAGATTGTGGAGCTTCTCAGTGAGGAGCAGAAGGGCTTCGTCAGAAAAATCGGGTTTGGGAGCCTGCTGTCCATGGCGGATTTCGAGATGAACAAGGCCCTTACCCTCTGGTTGGTTGGTAAGTTCAGTTGTGACACCAATGCGCTTGAGTTTGGAGGCGGCTTATCGATTCCGGTGAGGCCACTCGTCAAGTCTGTCCTTGGGATCCCTTCGGGCCCCATCCAAGTCGTGCAGGGTCTCCATGTTGACTATGGTCTCTTCAGTCAGTACTGCTCTGTTAAATTCAAGAACGCCAGGAAATTGGCCGAGGAAATGTGCAGCATAACCGAGGAGGAACCCTTCTGTATAGCCTTCATGATGACGATACTCGCGATTTATCTAGCACCAAATACAACCGTGCTTGTCAACAGGTCCTTTCTTGGAGCTGCTCAACAGGTCAGTAGCCTCAAACAGATGGATTGGTGCGGTTTCGTTGCTGACTATCTTTTCAAAGGAATCAGGGAGTTCAAGGAATCAGATGCACCCTTTGGTTGTCTAAAGGGCTGTGTGCACATTCTGAGCGTAAGAAACATTCCAACTGCACTTACGGAAATTACAAACTGTTTGAATGTGCTGATGTTGCTTGTTCATTTAGAAATTTATTTCCATTCACTGTCCTTGAAATGCAGGTCATTTTCATTGATCTTGTGAAACATGCTGCATTCGAAGTACCAAACCGCTTTCCACGCTTGGGCTTTGTCACTACAGAGCATAACAAATGGGTAGCTTCACATCCCTTTGGTAGCTTGCTGGTAATTACTCATGCACTGAATTCTGCAATCAAACTGTGATACGCTATTTATTTGAAACACACCATTCATTATTATGGGTTTCGAGATCTTGTGGGTTTGAACTCTAGCCCACCCTAACTTGTTTGGGACTGAAAGGCTTTGTTGTTGTTGTACACTATTTGTTATTATGTGACATGCCTTGTTCAAAATAATGGCATGCTCTATGCTGCTACAAGCATTACCAGTCTTATAACCCACACCCATCCAATGAGTAGCATTTATTTACCAAATCTTGACCAATCAAGTTTATTACTTACACGGAATTACATTTGAGTGACCTCTTTCAGAAGTAATTTTCTTTTTCTTAAGTTGCATATAATGATTGCTACAATCAGTAACTTTACGCGTATTCTCATTCTAGGTACGTCGTCTAGAAGAGTCTGTCTATGCTCCTGTGCTTAATAATGGAAATGGTAACATTGTTGAAGGCGGAGAATGTGCTGATTCTGATACAGATACTGATGCTCTGTCCAATCAGTCTGCTACCGACAATGATCAAAATAACCAGCATCCGGTTTCACCAGGTCCTGGCAGCTTGCTCATTGTTACAGGGTTAGAGACATCAGCTCGATCTGCAGGTACAAACCATTATAACTGACTCCTATTACATTGTCTATAGCCAGGTTATAAAAGATATTACACGAGCATTTTCAACCATTAATTGACATGTCATGTATGTAACATGCTATAAATTATGTATTGTATTCTCCTGACTCTGTTATCCTTGTACAAATCTCTACATTCAGAAGCTTGCCTAAAAGATGTAAAACACATAGCCATTAATCGAAAACAATTCTTTTTCTTCAACATTGGTTATATGTATCTGAGACAAAATTCTTCCATGTATTGATGTAACTTTTGCAGAACACATTATTTTTCCAAGAAGTGGCGAGCAATTGCAGTCTGCTGGGCCTTCTTCTGAACCGTATTCTGCACAAGTTTGTCGACGCCATATTCTTTGAATTGCGCAGAAGAAACATCTGTAGATTGTGGGTACCAATTCATGATGTGATGTTTTTCCTTTGCAGATTCCAAACGGGCTGGAGGTTCTTGCGGCTGCTGCCGAGAGCAGGAACAGGGATTCACCGTCGACGATGGAGAAGCATGATCGGAGCGCCAAAAGGGCAAGGGTGGAGCCGCCCAATAGTGGGCAAATGGTGCGAGCTGGAGAAGCCACCATAAGGATGGACATGAGTTTGTTTAGTTGCCGCGTCTGCTCCCACCCCGTCAAGCCCCCTGTCTTCCAGGTTAATTTCTTTCTCCAATATGCTCAATTAATTTCTGTCCATTCAGCTGAGGTCTGAGGATGGCAGTATCTGATACAATTTTGTGCAGTGCAATGTCGGGCATTTAGCTTGCGGCAGATGCCTTGCGGAGCTCCCCGACGAACAGTGCCAGATGTGTGAGCACGGCGGTGACTTTAGCCGCTGTCCAGTGATGGACGACGTCGTCCTGTCGAGCACGATGAAGTGCTCCCACGAAGGCTGCCACATTTACGTCCCCTACCACGAGCTCGACGACCACCAGAGCACGTGCCCACACGGGCCCTGCTTCTGCACGGAGACCGGCTGCAGCTTCGCCGGCGCACCGGCGGCGCTCCTCGGCCATCTCGCCGCCCTGCACTCAATGCCAGTGCACAAGGTCCACTACGGCAGTGTCCATCAGCTCCGGGTGTCGGAGCCACGGTTCCTGCTCCACGCGGAAGAGGACGACAGCGCGTTCCTCCTGGCCGTGGGCGTGCTCGGCATGGCCACCGTCGCGTCCGTGGTGTGCCTCAGAGCGGGAGCATACCCAGAGCCGCGATACGCGGTCAAGCTCTGGGCGAACGGTCCGCCGCTACCGAGCAGCGCGGCGGGCAGCATTCTGCTGGACATGCAGGCGGTGACGAGCATCGCCAGGCCCGGCGAGGTGGCGGTGGAGGAGCTGCCGTCGTTCCTGATGGTGCCGCCGGCATACCTGGTTGACTGTGGGGCGTACAAGGAGGTGTCCCTCGACGTTCGCATTGACAGGATGTGACATGGCCCAGTGCTGATGCAAGTAGTAGTATTTTTCATCATTTCTTCATGGGATGTAATCGCTGCTTAGATGCGACTGCTGATGGAAGTAGGTGACACTAATTAAACTTCCTAGCCTGTAGTAGGTGACTTGTCTGGTTTCCCAATGCATCAACAAAAAATGTTGATGCCTTGTGCTGGAAAGTGAGAGGCCTGAATTGTTCTGACCATTGTTAGTGCCACCCAATGTCAAATAGAATAGTGCCTCTTCCACCAGCTTAAGCGCACGCCTTTGTCCCTTCTCTCTTGGAACAAGAATCTTTTGTCTAATGCTAATAGCATCTACAGCCGGATACACCTAATGTGTGGCCCCTCAAACGTTCACATTTCAAATTTTGCTAATTAGTAAACCTCAAGTCCATATAAACACATGCGACATGAACTATCTCTACGATGCAACAACAATCGTTTGGCTACTACATCAGCACGTGCCTTTGGAATTGGATTACCTACGTACTAGCTATGGACAAAGATTATAGACGTCTGCCCTTGCCGTCTTTCTCGCGGAAGCAGCGCTCGAAAACGCAAAATGGATCAAGCCGGATCTGCTCATTGCCGAAGCTGTCCGACACATCGCTGTTCTCCTTCTCTTTCAGGTAGCCTGTGTTGGAAATATGACCTAGTAGCAAATAATAAATTTTATTATTCATTTCCATGTTCATAGGTATGTTTATGTTCGTGTTATAATTGCGATTGTCCTTAAGTCTGTATATTGAAGAGGCTCATAGAAAACCCTATGTGCATGTGTGAATAATAAACGGTAATATAGATTCCTAGTCATGCCTTTAAGACTAGCTCAAGTGTTACATGATGATTACGTTTTCCTGGCCGACTAAATTATTGTCATACTATGAGATCCTTTCGTCAATGGTTTATAAGACATAGAAAGTTAGACGTTTGCATATTCCTTAAACCACCGAATTTCTTCATACTTGCTTCGTGAACTTTGAGGTTTGTTATATGTCATTTGTAATTGGGTTGCTATTACGGCGGCTTACAAGTTCACGAAAAAGTATGACAAGGGACTAGATAGGTTAAAATTTTGATTTGCTCCTCCGACGATGATGATATATTCTTGGGGTCCTCTCGGTGTCACGGTATACATCATCGGCTAGCCAGACACATCGTGATTTGATCACGTGGATGCTAGAACATGGAATGAGAAAAGAGAACAAAACCAATAACGAGAAAACTTGCATAGTGAACAAATTGTCGATTCACAGGGATGCTGATAAATCTCACCTCACGTTTTTGTAGCATATTGCTAAGCAACAGGAATAGCACACGATAACTAAAGGTTCATTCAAATATATATTTGTGTGAGTATAGAGGTCAATATAGATGTCCACAGTTCCACTATTGATCGTCTATCAAAAAGTTTCGCTCGTATCTATATTTTACCGTACCTATAGGATCACACGCTTAAGGCCTGTTCGGGACAGAGAAAAAAACGTAGGAAAACCAAAGGAAAGCCATTCCTAAGGAACTGCTCCCTTTTCTACCGTTCAGAACAAAGGAATCTTTTGTTACCGATCCGCAAGAAAGTTTTCTGGGCCAGCCAATTTTTTCGCGCAGGCCCGAGACAGTGGAAGGAAAAGGGCACCGAACCATGCATCACATCGGCTATAAAAATTGTTGATCTGTACACATCGAGGCCACACAGGCAGCATGCATCAAACATTTAAAAATCTATGCAGGGGACCGACATCTGTTGATTTCGTGGGTTTCTTGTCCTACAAAGTTTTATTTTCCCCTGTTTTGCATCTCACTTCCTTTCCATTTCCCCTATTTTTGTTCCAAACCTGTGTTTTCAATCCCTTTGATCCGAACACAGCCTCAAGTGTCATATATCTGCTGAGTACTAGAAAAGGAGTCTTGAGAGAAAGTCCAGAAAGTCAACGGAAAAGTTTTGAAGACACCGAAAATGTTTCAGAGGGAAAACCAAAAATTGCTCCAGAGTAAACCATCAAGCCAGAAAAGTTTTGAAATGCGTCCGGAATTTTCAGAGGGGTGCCAAAAAAGTTCTGGAACCTCCCGAAATATTCCTGGAGGGGACACTCGCGCCAAAACACAATTGTTCCTAAAAGGGGGAGAAGGTTCCCCTTTTCGTGTGGGGGCTTAGTTTTGGGTGGCGCGCGCAGCCCCATTTTGGTGGAAGCTTGTTGGCCCCATGGTTCTCTAAAACCAAGATATTTCATGGTGAATTTCCCTTGCACCGACGGTGAAAAGATAACACCTCCACTCGGCAAGTTCAGTGCATATCTTCCATCAGGAGTGGCATCTAGCAGCAATTACATTACACCAGTGTATTTTCCATGAAGAAATTATGCCCCAGATCACACCCTGTCAATGCGAACGTCGAGGGACACCTCGGACGCCTCAGATCCAACCAGATATGTAGGCGGCACCATCAAGAAAGACGGCAGCTCCTCCACGGCCACCTCGCCGGGCCTGTTGCTGTTCGTCACCGCCTTCAAGTCCAACAAAATGCTGCCCGCTGCGCTGCTCGGTGGCGGCGGACCATTCGCCCGGAGCTTGACCGCGTGTCGCGGCTCTAGTGATGCTCCCGCACAGATGCACACCGCAGACACGACGGTGGCCATGTCGAGCGCGCCCACGGCCCCCACAGCCAGGAGGAACACACTGTCGTCCTCTTCCACATGGAGCAGGCACCGTGCCTCCGACAACCGGAGCCGGTGAACATTGCCGTACTGGACCTTCTGCACTGGCACTGAGTGCACCGCAGTGAGGTGGCCAAGGAGCGCCACTGGAGGGCCGCAGAAGCCGCAACCGGGCTCCGTGCAGAAGCAGGGCGCGTGCGGGCACACTCTCTGGTGGCCGTCAAGCTCGTGATAGGGGACGTAGCTCTGGCAGCCGTCGTAGGAGCACTTCATCTCGCTCGACAAGACGACGTCGTCCATCACTGGACAGCGGCTAAAGCCACCGCCGTGCTCGCAGATCGGGCACTGTTCGCCGGGGAGCTCCGCGAGGCATGTGCCGCAAGCTAAATGCCCGACATTGCACTGCACAAAATTGTATCAGATACTGCCATCCTCAGACCTCAGCTGAATGGAACAGAAAATTATTCGAGCATTCTTTGAGAAAGAAATTAACCTGGAAGACAGGGGGCTTGACGGGGTGGTAGCAGACGCGACAACTAAGCAAACTCATGTCCATCCTTATGGTGCCTTCTCCGGCTTGCTTTACTTGCCCACTGTTGGGCAGCTCCACCCTCGCCCTCTCGGGTGTCCGATCGTCCTTCGGCGAACCCCTGTTCCTTCCCAAAGTGGCTTCTGGCGCAAGCTGCATCTTCTCCACAATCTGCAAAGGAACCAGGCGGGAACACAGAAGTGTCGAATTGGAAACCATAACATAGTGTAATTCAAAAAATAATGTCACAGAAGTGAAGTGTCAACAAACTTGTGCAGAATACGGTGAAGAAGGCCCAGCAGACTGCAATTGCTCGCGGCTTCTTGGAAAAACTACGCATTCTTCCAAGAAAACGGACCCCTCAACTCTGTGAGTGTTAAATGAATACACTGTAGAATTATGTGCAAAAGAAAAAAGAATACATGTTACAATTTTGTCTGAGATATACAAACATAATGTTAAAGAAAACAGTCGTTTCCATTTCATGAATATGTAGAGATCTTGTACGAGGGTAACAAAGTTGAAGAATACAGAGTTTACAGCATGTTACATACATGTTGTTTGGGACAAGCCTTGCCAATTAATGGTTGAAAATGCTTGTGTAATATCTGTTATAACCTGGCTATAGATAATGTAATAGGAGTAAGTATCTGGTTTGTACCTGCAGATCGAGCTGATGTCTCTAACGCTACATGTTCAACACTGGCCAAGCTCGTTATATCAGGGGTTGTTCTGGCAGTGCCAGGGTAGGCTGCAATCGGTTGCGGGTTATTTTGATGGGTGACAGTGATAGCAAACTGATTGGCCAGAGCATCAGTATTTGTATCAGAATCAGCACATGTTCCGCCTTTAACAATGCTACCATTTCCCATGTTATTGAGCACGGGAGCATAGACAGACTCTTCTAGACGACGCACCTATTTGCATCAGAATGAGCATAAAGTTACTGATTGAGCAAACATTATATGCCACTTCATAAAAAGAAAAATACTTCTGAAAGAGGTCACTCAAATGTAATTCCGTATAAGTAATAAACTTGATCGGTCAAGATTTGGTAAATAAATGCTACTTGCTGGATGAATGTGGGTTACAAGACTGGTAATGCCTGTAGTAGCATAGAGCATGCCATTATTTCGAACAAGTCATATGTCACATAATAAAAAGCAGTGTATCACAGTCAGTTTGATTGCAGAATGTAGCGCATGAGTAATTACCAGCAAGCTACCAAAGGGATGTGAAGCTACCCATTTGTTATGCTCTGTAGTGACAACGCCCAAGCGTGGAAAGCCGTTTGGTACTTCGAATGCAGCGTGTTTCACAAGATCAACGTAAATGACCTGCATTTCAAGGACAATGAATAGAAACAAAATTTATAAATAAACAAGCGACATCAGCACATTCAAACAGCTTGTAATTTCCACAAGTGCGGTCGGAATGTTTCTTACGTTCAGGATGTGCACACAGCCCTTTACAAAAACAAAGGGTGCTTCCGATTCCTTGAACTTCCTGATCCCTCTGAAGAGATAGTCAGCAACGAAACCGCACCAGTCCATCTGTCTGAGGCTGCCGACCTGCTGAGCGGCCCCAAACAAGTACCTGTTGACAAGCTTGGTTGTGTTGGGTGCTAGATAAATCGCAAGGATCACCATCATGAAGGCCATACAGAAGGGTTCCTCCTCGGTCATGCCGCGCATTTCCTCGGCCAGTTTCTCGGCGTTCTTCCCTTTAAGACAGCGGTACCGAGTGCGGAAAGCGTCGCCGACGTGGAGGCCCGCCACGACCTGGATGGGGCCCGCAGGGATCCCGAGGACGGACTCCACGAGCGGCCTCACCGGAACCGACACGCCGCCTTGGAACTCGAGCGCCTCGGTGTCGCAGCTGAACCTGTCGATCAGCCACAGGGTAAGGGCCCTGTCCATCTCAAAATCTTCCATGGACAGCAGGCTTCCAAACCCAATCTTTCTGACAAAGCCTCTCTGCCTATCGCTGAGAAGCTTCATAATCGGTGGGATGAGGTGCGGCGAGCACCTATAGGCCGTGTCGCCCTACACACAAGGTAGTATGAGTGAGTGGATTAAACAAGCAACTTACTGAAGGGATTTACTCTAGATGTGAGCTGAACTGAACTGAGCTGAACTGAATAAAGCAGAGGGATTTGCTGAACTGAATCCGGTCCAGCACATTTGGATGCGGGAAGAGGAAAAGGGGAGGGATTTACCTTCCGGCGGGACTTGTTGGCGGAATTGTAGTGCCCCCGCTTTCTGCTCCCGCTGGGATTCGCAGGCGTGGCGGGATTGGAGCGCATTGCTGCCTGCGTAGCTAGGGTTCGAGGTCGGGATTGTGGGCGGCCAACCGGGGGCGGAATCGAGCAGAAAAGGAGCGGATTCTCGCTGCCAGTTAATGGATCCGCCGTCTAGCAGGCAGCGGCGAGCTGCGGCGCCGGTCGCCGGCGGCTGGAGTGGAGTGGAGCGGCGCGGCTGGGGAAGAAAAGGGGGAGAGGGTTCGTGGCGAAGGGAGAAATTGCCTTGTCTCGAAAAAATTAATTTGGACGACGCTCTGCCTCGGCCGACCGGCGCGAGCTCAGATCGGCCAGCTTCCGCACTGCACGATTAGGCCAACACGCCAATTACAGCCGTTGGATCTCAGCTCCTACATTAGTTGTAAAAACGTCTTACATTATGGGACGGAGGGAGCAGAACTAAACTGTGGATACTGGAGCACATTAATTCAGGTTGCGCACAAGCATAATGATGGGTTATAAACCCAGAATTTACATGTCGGAGTCGGACCTAGCTAATCCAGCCTCTTAAACACCCACAGGTGCGTCTGGACGTGTCCACTGGTAGTCATCGGTCACCAAAAACCATAATTACCACATTTTGTGATAAGTTGTCGACATATCGCACACCTTCGATGGTACATGGGCCGGCTCACTTTGTCTTTTTTTTTACCGGTTTTGGGAAGCTTTCAGAAGGTTCCTAAACCGTTTTTTCTGGTTTACTATTTTTTTTCCTTTTTTCCTTTTCTTATTTTTTCTTTTAAAGTTTTTTTAAATTTTTTACAAATTTCAAAAAATACTCAAAATTTGTGTGCATTTCCAGAAATGTTTGGATTTTAAAAAGATGTTCAAAGTTTAAAAAAAATTGTGTTTTGCAAAAGCTGTTTGAAGTTTTCAAAAAAAATGTTTAACTTATATCATTATTAATTCTCATCCTATTCTTTATTTGTTTAATTCTGCTTCTATCGTAATATGGAGTTGTACTCATGCACTTAGGTCCTTAACTTATATCCTATTTCAATTGTGACGCAAATACTCAAAAATGAGAAAAGGGCATGTCAAATTTCAGACCTGGGTCAATTTCATCTAAATTCAACTAAGTTCAATGGAGCTTTTAATTATACCCCAATGTTTAGATGCATGAATGCAATGCACATTTGAAAGAAAAAATAACCCCCGCTCACTCTCTGAACCACGGGACATTACAACACTGTGCGTCGTCTTCTCATCTGTTGGCCTTGAGACACCTCCATTTGAGTTATGTTTGCTCCCACACTTGGTGTTTTCCTTTTGTATGATGAGTTTCTTCCATGTTCGGGTCCATTCCGCAACATTCGACTAGCTTCATGTTAGCCGGGGAGCCCGTGAGGATGGTCGCCTTGGATTCATCTGGCTGGGATCTGTTTGATCGCCAGACCCTCTGTGTCGCCATCCAGAATTCCACTTTCAACAACTTTTGGTCACTTCCACCAAATTTCAGTCGGTTTGAAACAAAATTTTGGTGTCAATTTAAACAAAATTCCGAGTCATTCTCACTTTTAGCAATTCTAGAGTTGATTTTCTTTTTTTAAAAAAGTGTCATTTTCAACAAATACGGTGGAGCGCAGCAGCCCAGCGTGTTGGAGCACCATATAAGGTTGAGCTCGAACGTGTTGGACCGGGCTGCACCGCAGGAGATTGATAGGAGGGAGACGTGTGAGGTGCCGATAAAGCATAGGGATTACCCCTAAAAAAAAGAGATAAAAGCCTTGGGATTCTATCCATCCGTCGTTGCTCTTCCTGAGCAAGGCAGGCCACGTATCCCTCGCCATGGCCATGGCCACCAAGCTCCAATGGTGGCCACGGCTCCTCCTGCTCACCCACTCTGCCTTCTTCCTGCTCAGCCACGCGGCCTCCTTGCCATGGACACTCGACAACGTCTCCGGCCTCCACCCTGTGGTGCTGCTGCCCGGCAGCACGTGCAGCCAGATCGAGGCCCGCCTCACGGACGCCTACGAGCCGCCGTCGCCGCTCTGCGCCGCGCATAAGGGCGACGGCCAGTGGCACCGGCTATGGAAGACGGCGGCTGCTCCTGACGCCGACGCCCCGTGCTTCGCCGATCAGTTTAGATTGGTCTACGACGATGCCGCCGGCGATTACCGCAACGCGCCCGGCGTCGAGACCCGCGCCGTCTCCTTCGGCTCCACCCGCGGCTTCCTCGCCGACGACCCTGCCGACAAGTAAAGTAATTACGCAACTGCTGCAGCACCATCATCAGCGATTGATTTGGTAATTTTGGTGTTGCCTGACACTGGCAGGGAGCTCTGCATGGGGAAGCTGGTGGAGGCGTTGGAGCGAGCGGGGTACCGCGACGGCGAGACCCTCTTCGGCGCGCCCTACGACTTCCGGCACGCGCCCGCCCCGCCGGGGACGGCCAACAGGGAGGTGTCCCGGTTCCGGCGGCGGCTCCGGGAGCTGGTGGAGCGCGCGAGCAGGACGAACGGTGACAAGCCGGTCATCCTCGTCTCGCACAGCCAGGGCGGCTACTTCGCACTCGACTTCCTCAACCGGAGCCCGCTGCCGTGGCGCAGGAGGTTCGTGAAGCACTTCGTCATGGCCTCCACGGGCGCCGGCGGGTTCGTGCTGCTAATGCAGACCCTCCTTCCCTCGCTGCAAGTGAGGATGATCTTCCCCGGCACTCTCTCGGCACTGCCGTCCCCCGTCGCTTTCGGCGACGACACGCCGCTAGTGGTCACTACGAACCGGAGCTACGCCGCGCGTGACATGCCGGCGTTCCTCGCGGCGGCGGGGCTGCCGCCACAGGCGGTATGGCTCTACGAGACGCGTGCGCTTCCCGTGGCGCTGAGCCTCGGGCCACCGCTAGTGCCCATGACGTGCGTCAACGGCGGCGGCGTGCCGACCGTGGAGAAGCTCGTCTACCCGTGCCCTGGCGGCCTCGGCGCGGCCCCGGAGGTGGTGTACGGAGACGGCGACGGCGTCGTGAACTTGGCGAGCATA
Source organism: Triticum aestivum (assembly GCF_018294505.1). Classification (NCBI taxonomy): domain Eukaryota; kingdom Viridiplantae; phylum Streptophyta; class Magnoliopsida; order Poales; family Poaceae; genus Triticum; species Triticum aestivum. The sequence continues at coordinate 15,594,922 of NC_057800.1, forward strand.
CTTGCGCTGGACACGGTGATGGGTGGAGACCCGAGGCAGGAGCACTACAGGTCCATGAGGATCGCCAATATGTCTCACCTTGGTGTTGTCTCGGACGCTCTCGCCCTCGAGCGTTTGCTTGGTGAGATCCTTTACGCAGCTACACCCGCCGTAGATGCGCGTGCGATGTAGCGAACATAATTGAGCTGTGACACACCCGCTTTTAGCCTAATTTTGCAATAAAAAACATCTCCGCTGTGAGGTTTTTGATCCGGTTCTCCTTGTCAACTGCATCCACTCTTTCCTATGAATTGCGAGAGCTCCTGACCCTCTAGCTTTTGCCCCCCAAAAATGTGATGCATCCCCTTGGCTGCTGCATAAATGTTTTTCCGGAAACAAAATGCACAACATTTGTTTCTTATTTGTATCTTGTCCCAAAGAACCTCATGAGCATTTTGTTCTTTAATTACACAATTTTTGTTTTGCAGATTCTTTTTGGAATTTCGATTATATCTAAATAGTGGTCTCTCTGCTGCAGCGAACCCCTCCCGCGACCCCCGCGCCACCCTCCCTGGTGGCGGCGGGAAAAACCTAGCTCGCAACCACCGCCTCCCCTCCCAAGTCCCAGCCCCTTGGTGGCGCGGCGGCGACGCTATTTCTTCCCCCGATCTATGGCCATGCTCCAAGGCGGGGACAATTTGGTACGTTTTTGGTGGTGCCTCTCAGCGGTGGCTGCCTCTTGCGATGCGCCGGCCTGGTGTTCGGTGGGCGCCGTGTTATTGCGGTGGGCTTCTTGCGGATGCGGCTCTGGACCTAGTGATGTTGGACCTCCGGTTGCCGATGTCTCTCCCGACACGGTGTCGGCCCAACGCTCTAGAGGCTGCTTCTCCTATAGTTCCTGATGACCTTGCCCCCGTCTGCCCGGATCTGCGCTCCCTCTAGTTCCTAGCTTGTCGGCGTCGTCGGTCATCACGTCCCCTGCATTGGCGCCCTCGCCCCACGCCTCCCCAAACCCGGCCACCTTGTTGCACCGCCCCCGTCATGTTCAAGGCCCTTGTGTTTGGCGTGGCTCCCCTTCTTGGTGGTGGTTTTCGACCTACGTTTGTCAACCAACTCCCGGTTTCTGATCCGTTGGCTATGGGATTGCTCAGACCTAGGTCAAGGAGAAATCCCTCCTCAACTTACCAGTGTTGACAGTGGCGACACTCGTGAGTGTCGTCCCCTTCTTGGAGACATTGTCATCGCCTCTCTATAAGCCCCTCTTTGAGCACTACGGAAACCCTAGGTTTGATTCTTCAGATCGGACGACAGCGGTCGCTCAATGTCGTCTTGTGTGCTCACGACGTCCCATGTGTTATACTTGTGGATGTAGGGCGTCATGTAGGTTCGGACTGCCCCTCAAGCTACAAGGGTGTAGCTATGGTGTTTGCTTGTTCGGGCTGAGCACATCCCGTCTCTCTTGTCTCCCTGCTCTGGGCACCGTGTTCACGCCTCCTTGTGATCATGCATGTGTTGTACCCTCACTTGCACTCATTCTCTTTCCTTTTATTAATTAATGGAGATACACAAGCTTTGTGCATTCACAAAAAAAGATTGGTAAATAGTTGAGCACTCTTAGAAGTTTGTGGAGGGGGAAGATTGACCGAATAGTTGATTCACGCTGCATTTACGATCCCCTCATTCACTCCAGTCTGACAAAAAAAAAAGGGGGGGATTCACAACATTTTCCTTCATGCCAAAGAAAATAAAAATGTCACAGAAGAATCTGCGCATAGCTGCATTACTAGTGCTTAGGCCATGTGTTCGATGAGAACATTCCTGCTGCCCTTGTTCAGCTGCATTGCTACTGATGAGAAGGCGTGTAGCTTAACAAGCCCACACAGTTCATAGTCTCATACACTCATACTACTAATCTACCACTGAACCAAACTGTTCATCATACTACTAACTGATATTGCATCAAACAAGTTTACCATCAGATACTTCAGTCACTGCATCCGCCTCGGCGTCCTGGCCTGCGGTGTAGTAGTTGACTTGGGACTTTGGGAGCGCCGCCGGCACCGGCAGCAGGTCGGATCAGATCGACCCGGAGGCTGAGCGTGAGCGTGTCGCCGGAGATCAGCTCCTGGGGCACCGCCAGGAACATCCCCTGCCCCGGCGCGGGCGCGCCGGTGGACAGCGCGCTGCTGCCCACCGCGGAGGCCATGAGGACCAGGTTGTCCTTGTCGTCCCCCGCCTGGCGCTCCACGGAGAGCTTGCAGCGGAACCGGGGCGCCGCCGCGGCCTCGCCGTCCGGCCTGACGCAGAGCAGCGACACGGCGCTGGCCGCGCCGAGCGGGCCCAGGGACAGGAGGAACAGGCTGCGGTCCTCGTCCCCGACGAGCGCGTGCCAGCGGTGCGCCAGGGAGAAGCTCAGGTTCCAGGCCCGGCCGTAGCGGACCGTCACGGCGGGGCGCTGGTGGCCGGCGGCGAAGTGGCCGAGCAGCGCCGCGCGGGAGCCCACGAAGGCGCACCCGGGCTCCGGGCAGGAGCAGGGCGCGCACTGGCACGCGCGCTGGTGGTCCGCGGCGTCGTGGTACACCACGTAGCGCTCGCAGCCGAACACCTTGTAGGGGCAGGGCACCTTGACGGCGCCGACCACGACGTCCAGCTCGCCGCAGTGGGCGGTGGCGCGGCTGCAGAGCCCCGCGTGGCCGGCGCGGCAGAAGCAGCACACCACGTGCCCGGCGGCCTCGCACTGCGACAGGAAACCCGAATCATCCATCAGCTTCCTCTCGAATTTTCTTTCTTGTGCTTGCAAAGAAATCCTTGCTCTCAAAATGCGAGATGCAAAGAGGGTTTTCTTGGTTCTTCCAGGAAGAATTTCAACTTGCATAAATTCTGCTTGCGAGACAAGAAGATAGATGACGAATTTCCTCCAGATAAACACACTAGATTTATACTCACGGCCCGGCCGCGTCAAATCAAAAAGTGAGATGGAACAAATTCGTGATCTTGGCAGACAAACAGAGTCATGGATCTCTATGGTGAGAGAAGAGGAGAGGAGAGGAGAAATCACCTTGAAGACGGGGGGCTTGAGGGGGAGGAGGCAGGCCTGGCAGTGGAGCAGCGCCACGTCCATTCTCACGTCGATCTGCGCCGGCGCCGGCGCCGATGCCACAGCACCTCCGTCCTGCTCCTGCATCATCATCACCTCTCCCTCCTCGCACTCCGGCTTCGCCTCCTCCTCACTCGTCACGCTCTTGCCGCAGCTCTCCGCACCCTCCATCGTTATTATTTCTGGTTGCAGCGTGTGTGTGTGTTAGGTGATGATGCAGTAAAAATGGAGAAACTGGAGGGGCCATGGCTGCCACTGCGAGTCAGCAGAGCATACCCGAAAACGGAAAGACGCAGGGCAATAATTTGAGGCCGTGCATCCCCTTGGATGCTTTTCTTTCTTGTTTTTTTACTTTTGACTGTTGTTCAAAGAGCCGAGGCCTATACATTTTAATGATCTCCCTTTTATTTGTTGTTGCTTTAGCAAATTGACAATGTGGGATTTGATCTTACAAATTGGGCCGTTAGTCATCCAACATGTGGTTGGTGATACAAAATCAAGTCAGGTTTTTCATTACAAAACCACAAATCAGTTATTTGTTCATCAAACATTCACGGTCGGTAAATTGTTCGCATTATTCGTACATGTACACATGAAAATTTGATTCTTTCAAGTTTTTCCAAAGAATTTTAAATTGTTTTTATCCAGCAACATGAACCTAGCGACAGTTTTGTCTTCTCCAAATCCCCACAACCTTTGCCTGGTCAATAGTGACAAGCAAAGTTTGTGCGAGAGAGGTGTATACGGGGTCTTTGGTATTTTTTATTTTTATTTTTAGGAAAGGCCATCATGGCTAGATTTATTCAAGGGACATTTACATCTCTGCCCCTAACTCGAACCCACTACTCAGTTTTGCCCCTAGTTTTCGGGTATGCTCAGTTTTGTCCCTCTGCCGTCAATGCCACTTATAGAAATGCCCCTCCGCTCCGTTTCCGTCCAGTCAAGGCTGTTTGACCGCTAACTTGCCGTCAGTTTGACATATTTGCCCTTCTTTCTTACATGTGGCCCCTCTCTTACCTCTTCGCTTCACTCTCTCTCTGTTCTCTTTCTCTCGCTCGACCCTAACCCTAGCTCTGTCTTCCCCAAATCGCCCCCTCACCTGAACCCTAGCGGCTTCGATCCCCACCATGGAAAACTCCGGATCAATGGCGGGCACGGTGGAGATTCGGTCGACCTGACTCTTTATGCGAGCTGTGCTGCGATTCGGAGCCAACCGCTGCGGATGGAGGTCGATGGTGGTTGCGGCGCCGGCGGCGGCCATGAAGGGAGCACAAATCCGAAGGGGTAAGTGCAGTACTTTCAGATCTGAAGCCTGCTATACGTATTGTAGTTCGTTTTGATTCCTAGTGTTCATCTGCGTTCGTAGTGCTCATTTGGTTCGATTTTTTTTCTGTTTTTCATTGTCATTCGTAGGGTGGACTATATATGTTTGGATTGTAGAATGGAAACAACTCTTCTAGTTCCTGCTGGTACAAAAGCAGGGAACACAGGATTTTCATTTCCTTTGGTAGTGGAGAGCACACTGAAGTTTGTGCAGTTTAGATCTCATATCTGTGCTAAATACCCGTGGGGAATACATGATGCAGTTGAATTCAGGTACTGGGATATTGATAGTTCAGTTTGGGTCCCAGTCCAATGTGATGCTGAGTTAGAAAAGATGTTTAGAAATCATGCTCATTTCCCAGTCAAATTGGAAATCAATGTCATACAAAGAAAAAGAGGATTGACAGACAGCAGTGGAAGAAAATCACAATCTACTAGTTCTAGAGGTAGGAGCAGAATATCCAAGGGGAGAAAAACAAGTGTTAGCAGTCAGAAGAGAGCTTCAGATGCAGGAGAGAGCTCTATGCAGGTTCCAGGAACACCATCAGAGCAAGTGCCTATTTATGCAGGTCCTACTCAGAGCAGAGATTCTGTTGATCCAAATATTGAGGAGGGACTTCCTGATGATTGGCCTACAGATGATGAGGATGAAAGGCTTTTCCCTCAGTTTGTTACAAAACAAAAGGCCAAGAAGACAGATGATGATGGGGATGAAGATTATATTCCACCACCAGAAGGAATGTTTGATGAGCCAGGTGAAGATGAGTTGGAGGAGGACCAGGACATGGGATATAGTGAGGATGATGATGATGGAAGGCCAGATGTGCAGTACAACAGAGATGATCCTTCTTTAAAAGAAGGAACTATATTTTCTAGTGCTTTAGACTGTAGGAATGCACTAGCTACATTTTCAATTAAAACTCAGAGTGAGTATGTAGTAGACAAGAGTGATCCTACCAGGTTGACTGTTCATTGTGCTTATAAGAGGTGTAGATGGAGGATGCATGCCTCCTTAATGAGAAATAGCTCATTGTTTCAGGTACAAACAGTAGGTGCATATGTAGTTACATTGCAAATATTTTCCAGTTATTTGTTGCAGCAAGTATGTCTGACATGTAATTGAACTTTCAATATTGCAGGTCAAAGTGAACCAGTCTGCACATACTTGTCCAAGTGTAAGCAGAAGGCAAAGACTAAAGTCAGCTAAGTGCAGATGGGTTGCTGATGCAGTGAAGCATTGGGTTTTAGAGGATTCAGAGGTTGGAGTTACAGAGTTGAAAAAGAACCTGAAGAAAAAATATGGCCTGCAAGTCCCATACATGAGAGTGTTCTATGGAAAGCAGATGGCACTGGACAACATTTATGGTAAGTGGACTGACTCATTTCAATTGTTGTACACTTACAAGGCAGAAGTTGAGAAAGCATCTCCTGGAAGTGTAGTTAACATTGACAAGCACACTGTAGAGTACAAAATAGCTGGAAAAACTAGACAGAAAGAGTGCTTTAGAAGAGTGTTTGTTTCTTTCAAAGCATGCTGGCAAGGTTTTTTAGATGGATGTAGGCCCTATCTTGCAGTAGATGGCACAACACTGAATGGCAGATATAAAGGCCAACTTGTGAGTGCATGTGCAGTGGATGCTTGCAACTGGATCTTCCCAGTAGCAATTGGAGTTGTTGAGTCTGAAAATACAGATAGTTGGACATGGTTTTTCCAGAATTTAAAAGAACTAATAGGACATCCACCAGGTCTTGTCATCCACACAGATGCATGCAAAGGACTAGAGACTGCTGTTGAAGATGTATTCACTGGAGTTGAGCACAGGGAATGCATGAGGCATTTGGCAGCTAATTTTTCCAAAAAATTTAGAGGAAAGTTTTTTGATGATAATTTGTGGCCTTGTTCATTGACATATAGCATGAAAAAACACAATTATCATCTTAGACAGCTACACAGCAAACCTGGTGTGAAAGAGTACCTAGAAGAGCATCATAGCAAACTATGGGCCAGGGCCTTGTTCAATGAAATATGCAAAGTTGATTATGTCAATAACAATTTAGCTGAGTCATTCAATTCCAAAATTAAGAAGTGGAAGGGGATACACATTGTGGACTTGCTTGACAAAATTAGGCAGTTCATAATGGAAAAGTTTGACTTGAGACAGCAGATTGCAGCTGGGACATACAATGGGCACATCATAATCCCAAAAATCATGATTATGCTTCATGCAAAATCAAAAGACCTTGATATGTCCATAGTGAAAAGAAGCACATTAGAGGCAGAGATTACTGCAATTGACAAGGAAAAAAGAGAGTGGAGATATCCTGTTAATTTGCAAACACATACTTGTAGTTGTAGAAAGTGGCAAATAACAGGACAACCATGCATACATGCATTGTACTTTATCACTTCAATGAGAGGTCCAGTTAGTGAGATTGATCAGTATGTTCATGAGTATTTCTCTGTGGCAAAATTCAAGGCTACTTATGCTGATAATCTGCCACTTCTGGAGGGCAAGCAACAATGGGATGTTGTAGACCCAGGATTTAAACTGAGTGCTCCATTGCAAAATAGGCCACCTGGTAGACCTAGGAAGACAAGAATTAGGGCTAAATCAGAGGGAAAAGGACTTGGAGGAAGAAAGAATAAGTGTTCAAGATGTGGGAAGCTTGGGCACAAAGGCAGCCACTGCAAAGAGTCCATTGACCCTGCATTTGGAGAGGAAGAACATTGGGGTGCTGATAATGCCAATGATGAACCTCTGGCTACTATGGCAGATGCTGCTACTGATGATGTAAATGCAGATGCTGCTACTGATGATGCTACTAATGAAACTATGGCAGATGCTGCTACTGATGATGCAAATGCAGATGCAAGTGATGAAGATGCTGCAAATGCAAATGCAACTGCTGGAGATGATGTAAGTGAAAAAATGGCAGGTGCTGGAGATGCTGCTAATGCAAATGCAACTTCTACGGATGCAACAACAGTCAGTAGTGCAGTCAGGTACTTTTTTGGTTTATTTTTGAAGTTATTTCCTAAATTCTTCAATGTTTGCTAACTGGCCTCTCCCATTTATTTGTGACTTTGCAGCCCAAGAAAGAACTACAAAAGACCAGCTGAGAGGGGACAATCACCACATAAGAAGAAGTTCAAAATTGCAGAAGAGGACATTATAGGTTCTGTCACTGGAAGCAATAATCCTACCAGTTCTTCTACTCCAAACAAGGCTGTGAGCAAAACTGTGAGCACCAGGAGGAGTTCTAGGCTCTCTTCAAACCCAGCTTGCAATACTAGGAGCAAGAAGAACAAGTAGATGTGGTAGTACTTGTAATGCTGTGAAAATTTGTTGTGGGTGTACTAGATTTGAAGTTTGTTGTGACACAATGCTGTGAACTCTTTTATGTCTCAGTGTGATCATGTCCTATGTTTAGGCCAATTCCAAGTGTGCCCATTTAACTGTCATTTTTGTCACATTACTACTGCACTGTCACATTAGTACATTGCTACAAAATGGAACACAATATACTCAAAATAGCAAACTCATTTCCAGTTAAAACTTGTCACATTACACCAGATGAAACTCATTTCCAATGTGCTTTGGAACAAATACAACTAATTAAGATAGCTCACACAACAATACATTACATTTCATTACATACCATAATCCAGCTAGTATGGATTCTTAAACCACTCAGAAAAAACTGATGCCAAAATGCTAATGCAAATTACTATGAGAAATCCCCATGTTTGCATAAGTTCATTTCTCTTCTTGATCTTCAACTTGAGTTTCTTGTTCTTCTCTATTAAGTACATCAACCTCCTCTCCAAATGATGGGACTTTAGCCAGCTTTTCTCCAATCCAGCATGAAGTTCCTCAAATGCACGAGCAACACAATCTGTGGGAGGGGGATCAATCCAAACTACCCAGTCACATTCATCAGGGAGCTACAGAATTAATCTTACATTAAACAACAAAAAATTGGCAAATAATGTCAGCAAAATGAGAGGACAGACAGAGTGGGAATGAGAGTTAATCTTACATCTAGGGGGCAGCCTAAGAATCTTCTTCCCGTGCTTGCACCTCCCCAGGCGACGCGACGAGCGGGGATGAGACCGTGCCCTGCGCACCGCCGCGTCGTGCTCATCTCCAGTCCAGAGAATGACGGATGGGGGAGGTAGAACTCGGATTGAAACTGAACAATCCCAACACCATCGACCTAAACACAGGAAATCCCCAATCTGATGAACCCTAATTGGGACAGAAATACCCCAGATCGATCCACCGATGAGCCACACTTACCTCGCAAGTCACCGACGAGCTCGACGTGGACATGTCGCCGCCCTCCAAATCGACCCACCGTCGGCCTCTGAATCCTGCTGCGGTCGCTCTCTCCCCTCTCCAAATCGAGCCGTCGAGAGGTTGAAGAAGAACAGAGAGAGAGTGAAGCGAAGAGGTAAGAGAGGGGCCACATGTAAGAAAGAAGGGCAAATATGTCAAACTAACGGCAAGTTAGCGGTCAAACAGCCTTGACTGGACGGAAACGGAGCGGAGGGGCATTTCTATAAGTGGCACTGACGGCAGAGGGGCAAAACTGAGCATACCCGAAAACTAGGGGCAAAACTGAGTAGTGGGTTCGAGTTAGGGGCAGAACTGGAATTGGCCCTTTATTGAAGCTCAAATAGGGTTACATCGTCGTTCGTGAGCACACTGATAACAAAATCAGGGGGGCTAGTCTAACCAAGTAGAAGAATTCTTATTCCCTCAAAAAAAAGTAGAAGAGTTCTTATATTGCAATAAACTATGGTTTGCTAGTACATAAACCGCTTCATTAGTTGCGCAAAACTGATACTCAAATATTTACGAGGATTATGGTAGAGCAAAGAGATACACCGCTTGGTGGTTGCGTGAACCACCAGAAAGTGACGTGACAGATGTGGTAACTGGTAAGCAATCCAAACTAATTTAATAAAAAAATAGATGAATAAAACACATTGTGTACCCTCGCAAAAATATATATTTACAATGATAGATAAAATTTCATGCCATCAAGCACACGATGTAAAAAAAAGGAGCCTCCTGATCGGCGATCTAACGTCCTCCATCGACCCTACCCACCATGCCGCGCTTGCTGCCACCAGCGGCGCTACCTAGACGAGAGGGTGTAGCCGTGTAGTATGCACGTGAAGGATGGGGTCCGGATGAGGCACTGTAGTCTGCATAATCTCTCTTCTCTTCTCTGTCTTTTCAAACTTTGCATCCCTCTTTCTTGATTTCTTTCTAGCGGTAGCTGCAAAGCTTTTTGGCTTTGGCGACTCCTGTTCCACGCGTGTCGCTCTGCTGCTCCATCTCCATGGGAATGGCAACACTAGTGGGCGGTGGCTGGTCGCTTCGGTTGTGACAATGCAAGAGTAGTCATAAAAAAAAACTACTTTCTCTGTAAAGAAATATAAGAGCGTGATCTGAACGCTCTTATATTCCTTTACGGAGGGAGTAGATTTGTTCATTGTCACACCAGAAGACACCTGCAAATTTTTAGTGGAAAAACTTAAGCATTTTGATCCGTGAAAAAATCAAATCAAATGTTACACTTATTTTTGTTTTTTCACCGACAAAGCACTGCTATTCCGTTTCGCATGAAAATTCTCCAGCACCCTCGTTAGACTAACACGAACATAAAAAAAAATCTGATTTTTTAAAAATTTATTTAGTATTTTTATAATATTCATTGTTCATCCAGAAGCATATGCACCACACAGTAAAAAAAAACGGCCCTTACACTAAACTCTTTTATCGCGGGACAGGTCCGTTATTTATTCAACTGATGATACGACTCTCGAGACTACTAGGGATTAGCTTAGACTAGTGTTATGCATATGACAATAGCCTATATTACTATATCCAAGTCAGGGATACGACTCGAGTGTTGTGGACATGGGAGTCGCTCGAGCTCAAATGAGCCTCAGTGAATTGTAAAATCGAAAGAAAAGAAAAGTACTCTCTTCAATCCGTATTAATTGTTCTTGATTTAGTACTAGTACAAGACAATTAATCTGGATCGAACCATGTTTTTTTTTTTGCATTGAGGATCGAACCATGTTAATTGTTGTTGATTTTAGTACAATGGATCAGATGGAGTAATAAAAAAATTTGGATTCCTTTATTGGTAACAAACATTGTTTGATGTTCTGTGTACGTGCGGATTTCATGAATAAAAAACAGTTGTAATGTTCTTGGCGAGAAAAGCAAAGTCAATGATAAAAACCTACTTTTAAGGCATTTTGAAGCACTGGTTTTCTTAATTTTTCCGCCCAGAGCATTGGATTTTTTTTCACCGAGGGCTGCTACACATACGATGATTTTTGTACGATTTAAGTAGGACACAAAATGGCATCCCTCGAGCACATGTGTTGTGTGGGCTGGAGCCATCGATCGGAGGGTGGTGCCATGAAAATCGTAGTTCCGTACCAGATATACACCGGAGCCGGAGGCATGCATGAGCGGATATTTGATGTTCCCACGATCTTTTTTTTAGGAAAGGCCATCATGGCTAGCTTCATTTATTCAGATCAAAATTACATCGTTCACAAGGCTGTTTTTTTTAGGGGAATTCACAAGGCTGTTGATGATACATGCAGGTGGTTCGTCAGTCCAACTATCTGACACTTTATTACAAAAACTAAACTTAGCTAGCTCATGAGGTGCGGTATTTGCCGCACGAAAACAATGCTTGAAGGTGACCCTCCAAATTGATGTTCCCACGATCTTCATTCGTCTACAGCCACTAATTCACTTACGTGTGTTTCGACGATCTTCTGGCCGAGCATGCGGTACGTGCATGCGCGCATCTTAATTTTGCTACACGGGCTGTACGCCTACGTAGCCGCTGCTGCACGCAGCACCGGACCCGGACAAGGGGCTCAGTGGCTCACGCTGCATGCACCCTCCCTTCTCTCTTTCGGCCTTTATCTCTTGTCGCGAGGTCAACTCTGGTGACGCCGTCCCTGGGCGCATCTCCTGAGTTTGAGATTGTACAAGTTTCAGGTTGAAACCTTCAATAAGTTTTCAGAAAGTTCACTCTTCAAATTTTAAAAGTTGCTAAAAGAGGGGGGAAATCAAATCAACGCATTGAAAGTTCACCTTTGTTGGGAAGTGCCCGCCAGCTTCTTAACTGGCGGGTGACCGCCGGTTAGCACACACTTAAAATTTAATTTGGCGATCGTTGATGTGCAATGCGAAAGTTTTATTATTTCAGGTTTACCATCGCCCCCCCCCCCCCCCCCAACAAAAGGTTGGATGGTACAGGTTTCTCAACTACTCCCTCATAGTAAAAAGGGAGATCACGAAAAAAAACAGGTTCAAATTGTTGAGACGATTTCAACTCCAAGAATACAAGCTTTCCACCAATTTCAAGGGTCACTAGCCAACATTTTAAAGCAAAGAGAAAACCAAGAACCAAGCCCACCCTTGCCTATTTCGGGACGTGCTACAAAACATCGAGCATCGTGAATATGTGCAGAGGGAACGGGGGGCACGTGGTACGCTATAAATTAGCCTACCTTAGCGATCACCTTGCAAATACAAACTTTAAATTATCTATATTTCAAAATTGTAATTTGATCTGGTTAGCACGAAAGAGAAAGTTTCAAAAATTGCGGAAAAAAACGCAATAGGAGTTTCGTTTTGCTGACAATATTCTGCTTGGAAACTTAAAATACATTGAAGTAATTAAAATGGGCAAATTGTCATGTTGGGTACATCATCAACAAAAAATTACTAGTTGAATGTTCTGAAGCGTGCCTTGCCACCACATGATCCATTTCCTACCATTTCACCGTTGGGTTTTATCCGTGTGGTGTTGATAGGATTAGCACATTGTGCATATCAACACGTTTTTATCTAGAATCTATATACGACACAATGTGTAATTTCAGACCGACTGAATCACAAGTAATGACTCACTCGCAAAGAGTCATTGACTTTCCACTAAAGTTGGGAAGGAGATTGAAATTGAGAAAAAACATGAAGTGTCGTGGTAGGACAAAAATCGACGTCGACAATAGAATTTTGAATTATACACGAGTTCGCTCAACGACGAGTAATTTCTTGCCAATTGAATCAAGAGTAACGGCTCACGCGCCAAAGAGTGATTAACTTTCCTCTAAACATAGGAAGGGGGCTGAAACCAGAAGAAAAAAACGTGGTGCTTCGTGCTAGGTCAATCTATCGACCACGGCATTTGATTTTCAAACTATACATGAGTTTGCTCTGCGACGAGCCATTTCTTGCCAATTGAATCAAGAGTAACGGCTCACGTGCCAAAGAGTCATTAACTTTCCTCCAAACTTAGGAAGGGGGCTGAAATCGGAAGAAGAAAAACGTGATGCTTCGGGGTAGGTCAATCTGTCGACCGCGGCATTAGATTTTCAAACTATACACTAGTTTGTTGTGCGACCAGCCATTTCTTGCCAATTGAATCACGAGTAACGGCTCACGCGCAAAGAGTCATTAACTCCCCCATAAAGTTAGGAAGGGGGTGGAAATCAAAGGAAAAAATGGTGTGTCGAGGAAGGTTAAACCATCGACCGTGGCATTACATTTCAAAAGTATACACAAGTCTGCCCCACAACAAGTGATTTCTTGCCGACGAACCACGTGTAATGGCTGGCTCATGTGCAAAGAATCATTTACTTCCCTCCAGAGATGGGAACGGGCGTCAAAACTAGAAATGTGGCGGATGGGGGTAGGTAATAAAATCGACTACGACATTCGATTTTCAAATTGTACACGAATTCGCTCCGCGTTCGTCTTACAAACCCGGACGGAGGGAGTAGCAACACGTGGGTTGTGCCGCGTTTCGTCCAGCTAAGCGATTGATGACTATCTAAACTTAGGGGTTATCACAGCTCCCCTTCCGTTATAGAACCCGTTTCTTGCCGTTTGATCGGACGTCGTATGCTCGACGGTCATATCTTAATGGGCGCCTTATATTTTGGAGTCATGCTATGCACACGATAAAATCAGGACGATTCACGGAAGATGGTTAAATCAGGCCGTACATGCGTATGAGTGAAAGAACCCATGACGCTGGATTTACATATCGTGCACACGTCGAGCAGCTTCGTATATTTTGGGAAGGAGGGAGTACTGTACAAGTATAGTACTAGCAAGACGGGCAGCAGAGGCACGGTGCAGTCTCTCGTAGCGGAAGCCGTTCCACTGTACTCCACTGCGTGCCCGTCCGTGCAAACCGGTGGGATCTTGTTGGGGGCGTGAGCTCGGTCGCAGGGGGTAGTTAGTTGGATCGAGGGAGACATGGCCGGGCAGGACAAGAGGTGTTTGCCCTTGATGCCGGCGTGCAACGGCGAGCACGGCGGCAAGAAGGCGCGGCACCAGGCCCTGGTGCCCGTGGTGAAGCAGGAGCCGCGGCAGGAGGCGGAGGAGGAGGAGTGGGAGGAGGGGGAGCTGACGTCCCATGGCGGCAGCCCGGGAGCGGCGGAGGCCCTGGTGGGGGCGGCGCCCGCGCCCGCGCCGCCGCAGATCGACGTGAGGATGGACATGGCGCTGCTCCACTGCCAGGCCTGCTTCCTCCCCCTCAAGCCCCGCGTGTTCAAGGTACGCCATGGCATGCATATATAGATTTGTTTCCAGATTATTACTACAACACATGAACAATCTTGCCGTTGCCGATCGCAGTGCGAGGCCGGGCACGTGGTGTGCGGCTACTGCCGCGGCGCGCACGGCGAGGCCTGCGGCCGCGCCGACACGCACTGCCCCGAGCTGGACGCCGTGGTGGGCGGCACCAAGGTGCCGTGCGCGTACCGGGACTTCGGCTGCGACCGGTTCCTCGTGTACCACGGCGCCGCGGAGCACAAGCGCGCGTGCCCGTGGATGCCCTGCTCCTGCCCGCAGCCCGGCTGCGCCTTCCTCGGCCCCCCGGCGGCGCTCCTCGACCACTGCTCCGCCGAGCACTCCCGGCCCATCATCCAGGTGCGCTACGGCCGGCCCTGGACGCTCAGCCTGCCGCTGGCGCAGCGCTGGCACGTGGTGGTCGGGCAGGAGGACCGGAGCGTCTTCCTCGTCTCCCTGGCCGACCTGGGCGTGGCGGCCACCGCGGTGTCGCTGCTCTGCGTCAGGTCCGACGGCGCCGTCGCGCTGCCCGCGGCGCCCCACTTCTGGTGCAAGCTCTCGGTGGAGCACCCGCGCGGCGACAAGGACGAGATGATCATGATGGCTTCGGCCGTGAGCAGCAGCCCCCTGTCCGCCGGCCTGCCGGTGCCCGGCCAGGGGATGTTCTTGGCGGTGCCGCACTTGTTGATGTCCGGCGACGTGCTTGCCATCAGCGTCCGCATTGATCAGCTCCAGCCTCCTCCTCCTGCCTCCACTGCTGTCGCGGGCGGGGCACCAGCGCCAGCAGCACCAGCCCATGCTAGGACAACAACCAGGAGGCTCCAATGACCACTCTGCTCTTCTTCTTGATGATGTTGTGTATGTTTTGGATTTAAATGGCATGTTAGCAGTACGTATGCGTTTGTGTAGGCCGCTAGGGCATGTTTGGCCTGTGTCCAAAACCAATCATGTCAATTTTTAAAAATTCAAAACCAGAAAAGTTTTTTTTTCTCGAATACGCACAAGCATGCGTATCATATATTCATAGAAGAAGAGCCTAGACGGCTGATACAACGCCTTTCGGCAATGTGCCACCCCGAGAGGTTAACACCCACAACCACCATGACAACATCAGCAACTAACACCCTTGCCCAAACTCAAGCCAAACAATGGCGAAAAGTACGGACACAGAGCACACAGGTCGCGTCCCCCGGTATCAAACACCTCATAGCACGACAAAACACCTAACCAAACTAGATCAACGCACTCTCCACCGATGGTGCCTAGAAGATCGGCCAGTGGACAGCGGGAGCTAGTCTGACTCGAAGAAGACGTCGCCGATGAGGCGTCGATGATGGAGTACATAGCGCCTCGGATGCTCATGTCCACAACAACATCCCGCACATGACAACCCTGCACCCCAAGCCACACCGCCGAGGCGAGCGAGGCAACCCACCAGCCGCGTCCCCGGATGACACCCCAAGCACCTAGGCAGCGTCTCCAAGAAGGGGACGGCGCCGATACGCCGCCGCTGCCTGGCCCGGTGAACCGAGCCTAGAGTTTCCTCCGGTGTCAGTAGAGCGGATGGGCATGGCCATGACAACGCCTCCAGGGAGGAGACGGCGCCCACGAGCGTCGCCGTTGCCCGCAGTCGTAGCCGCGCCGGATTTCTCCTTGGCCACGCCCATCATCTCCGGAGCTCAGCAGACTGGAAGTGGGAGGCAAAGCTGTCACCTTGGGCCATCACCGTGGAGAGGGGAGCCGAATGCCGCCGTGCCACCATCCGCAGACCACCACGCCGCCTAGTAGGCGTGTCCACCGCAGCCCCTGGTCGAGGGAGACCAGCGCCTGCCTCCACCCGCCACATCCCCGCCGCCCTCACGACCAGGGACATCAGCGCCTCCGCTGGGACGCCGCCGCACATCCGCCGCAACTCCCGACCAGCCACCACGACGCGCCTCCGCTCCGGGGAGAAGAGAGCGAATCCGCCTCAGCTTGGGGCAGCAGCCCCAGCGTACCAGCACTGGACCACCCGCCGACGGCAGCCCCGGCGGTGCCCGCGCAGCCCAGGTGGCCAGATCTGGCCGAGCCAGACCGAGCCAGCCCGGCGGCCGCGCGCAGCCTCCACGCCTCGGCCAGGCGCCAGCGGGAGCAGCAGGCCGCGCCGCTCGCCCCCGCGCCGCCCACCATCGCGCCGTCACGCCCCGCCGCCAGCGCGCCGCCACCGCTCGATGCAGACGCCCGCGCCTGCCGACACCGCATGTGGGGAGGAGATGCCCCGCCGCCGCCGACGCCGACCGGGCTTTGCCCGGCGGCGGCGAGGAGAGGGCAGGGGAAGGGAGAGCTCGCTTGGCGGCGCTGGGGTTTGCCCTCCCGGTCGTCGCGCGGGAGCGGCGCGGGAGGGGAGCCTGCTAGTCCGATGTGGCAGTTGTGTCACTTATAGCAGTAATAATTTTTCAGTCTAACTTATTTGGATGGTTGCAAAACATTATTTCATTTTGCTAGTCAAAATTGACCAATCATGGGCAAGCAATACATCAACTAAAGTACCAATCCCTTCTTTTTATTTCTGGACTTGTTGCTGAGGATTGTAATTCCGTGAACTTGGAATAAAACACCCTATTTCCATTGCAAAAGAATAAAAAAAAATCATGGGCAATGAGTATTTGGTAGGTGCTGTTTACACTGGGTAGTTTTGTAAGTTGCCAGATTGCCACTTGACAGCCTGACTGAGAACTGGAGAACTCATTGGAGATATGCTTAATCTTGGATACCTTCTGGGCGACTTGAGCTTCAGACGTCGCCTTCTCCCTGACGTTTAGCTTACTCGTAGGGTAAAAATGGATGACTGACCCGTGGATACATAATGTGATATGCAATAGCTACCATCTTCCTGGAGGTCAAGCTGATGAGCAGACTCAAATACGTACTAGGAGTCAACGCTTTTGCGTATGTATGTAAGAGCAACTCCAATGGGGCGATCCAAACAGATGACACATTTGTCTGTTTGGGTCGGCCGCTCGCCCGGCGTCCGCCCAGTTTTGCATTTGGGTCGGCAATGCGCCCAACGCGCCGATTCATTTCATGTCCGCATTCAACTTTTGAATTAAAAAAGACCCGCGGCCGATCATGCCAGCGGCCATGTCTCATGTCGGCACCATGCCAGCACCGGCATACAATGCCGGCATCAGAAAATACCACAGTTCCTGCTGGCGCACTCGCTCGCCAGCCGGGCGGCACACATGCCAGCACGCAAAAAATGGTGGGACTTGGAGTTCGACCACGCCACCGCCGCTCCCGTGGTCATGCCCGCACACCTGCCGGCATACAAAAAGATGGCCCTCGATGCCATAGATCAGTCGTCCTGGAACTTGAGCATGTCGGCCTGCATCTTCTCGAACCATGGCCTTTTCCTTGACGACAAGGCATTGAGATCCACCTTCATGATCTTCACCCCGGCCATCATGCTTGCAAGAGCCACTTCTTTCGCCTTTGTCTTGGCGTTGGCGGCCTCAATCTCTAGCATCTTCGCTTGCATGTCGGCCTCGAGTTCGAACATCTTGGCTTGCTTCTCGACGTCAAGGTCAAGCCTCCTTCTTTGGATCTCCATGAAAGCGCTCATTTGCTCTTCTTTGAAACGCCGGCGCTCCTCCTCCCTTGAGTCCTGCTTATTCATCATGCCGTCCACGCTTGCGATCAAGACGTTGGTGGCCGCATCTCGCTTGTCCTCCTTCTTGGAGTTGGTATTCCCCCGCGGCCGTGTCGGCTCGCCCTCCCCAACATCCTTCACGGCGCCCTTCCCCCCACGTGCCTTGAGCGCGGCATATTGTGCCTTGAACTTCTCTTCGTCCTTGATGACACGATAGCAATAGGAGAGGTTGAAGCACTTGCCATTGTGTTGAACCTTGAATGCCTCCAAAGCTTGAAATGTCTACAAAATTTTTCCATGCAAGCATATGGGCAAGTGATAGCAAATGAAGACGTAAACAAATGATCTTGATGGCACAAAAGAGGCCGACTTGCTTGCTATCATACCATGTCTTGCATGCCGATGCCGCTCACGGGGCGGGCCTTGACGCTCTCAAGGGTTGCACAAAACTTGTTGCACTCTTGTTGAATTACCCTCCACCGCTTGGAAATGGAGACCCACCCGCGCGTGCTCACAAATTGGTAGGGTGGAAACTTCTTGCGCTCATGAAACTCGTGGTGCACACGAGTCCAAAAGGTTGAATGCTTTTGCTCGGCGCCCGTCTTTGGGTCTAGTCCAATGTCTCGCCAACACTTGCATAGAAGCTTGTCCTCGGCAGCTGTGTACGCCTTCGTGCATTTGCTCTTGCGCTTCGGCTTCGGCCCGGCGGCTTGGTTGGCGAGCTCGTCCTCGAACAAAGGCTCCACTTCGATGTTGCACTCGTCCTCTTCCTCTAGCCCATAGTCGTCCGAGAACTCATGGTCGAGGGGGAAGCCGTCCAGGTCGATGCCGACCTGATCACGCATGAATGCCGCCTGATAGGGATCATAGCCAGCGGCCGGCGTGAACGCCCCGCGGCCGTCCTGGCTTTGTGTCTCCACAAGATCGTAGCCAGCGCCCGGCGCACCATCCTCGAAGATGAGGTGTTGCATGTAGTCCTCATCGACGGCGGACGGCATTTCCTCGAACAGGTTGCGGGCGTCCGGGAGACCGTCGGCCGGCGTCTGTCGCGCGCGTTTCCTCGCGCCGCCGGACGATGAGCCACCGACCACCGGGGTGGCGTTGAGGTCGATGGGCGCGGGCGCGGGTGTGGAAGGCGCGACCACGCTCATGTCGGGTGAGCACTCCCCGGAGAGGCGGGAGGCCTGCGGGTAGACGTGGCAGCCGGGGACCGGGTTGCAAGCCGATGCGCGGGGTAAGTCGGGCATCACCATCCGAGGAAATGCTGACGAGCCGGTGCTGGCCGCGGTGACGGCGGCTTGGACGAGGTGGTGCTGGCTAGGGTTTACCCCAAGCATGTAAAGCGCATCCCTCGTTACAGCGGTGACGCGGGCGTTGGTGAACTCCTACTGCGCGGCGGCGGCGGCCTGCGCAGCGGCCTCATCCCTCGCGTCCGCGGCGTGCCTCAGGCCCTTCCTCTTGGCCGACTCCCTTGCCCGCTGTTTGGGCGTCAGCGCCTTTTTCGGCTTGGTCGTCGCGGCGGTCTTGCGCGGGGCACGAGGCTTACCTTTCCCGGAGGGGCGCCGGCGCCGGACGAGGCGAGGGAGGCGAGGCCGGCGGCGGCGTCGAGGTCGAGGTCGATGGAGTCCTCCATCGCTGGTTTGGGGGCGGGGGGCGCGCGCTGGCGGGAGCGTTTTTGGGAAAATGGGGGGGGGATGGTTGTGGCTGGCACCGACAGGCGGGCCCGGGGACAGGAGTAGGCACGCGCACACATCCGTCTTGTGTCCGCGCCGATGCAAATCCGGCTCAAAACTAGGCCTGGAATGGGTCACCCGTGGACGAAAAAGGGACGCGCATCCGTTTGGGTCAGCGCGGTTCCGCGCCGACCCAAACGGACCACTGGTAGAAAAAGGGCCTGTAGTCCCGGTTCGTAAGGGCCTTTTGTCCCGGTTCTGGAACCGGGACTAAAGGGTCGGTACTAATACCTCCCCCCTTTAGTCCCGGTTCAAACCAGAACCGGGACAGATGGGCATCCACGTGGCCGCTGCCAGTAGCCCAGGCAGGGGGGCTTTTGGTCCCGGTTGATGACATAAACCGGGACCAAAAGGCTTCCACACGTCGGCAGCTGGCAGGAGCTGAGGTTTTTCTTTTGTTTTAAAAAAAAGTGGTTGTTTTAGGGGTTTAGGGGGTTATTTTTAGGTTGTTATTAGCTAGCTAATAGAGAGAAGTGTCCTCTCTTATATCTTCATCCTTGGTTTACCAACGCTAGCTACTGCTATGTTCATTTCACCCGCAGATATATAATAACTCATGCATGCTCGCATCATACATCATCATATATAATAACAAGTCCTACTAATCAAGCATCATCATACAACTTCTACTCGTTATTAATAATAAGTCATACGATCATCATCCTCATAGTCATCGAACCCAACCCTACATAATTGTTCTTAGCACATGATCATCAGTATCAGGTAGGACCTAAACACACTTAAGGTAAAATAGCATAAAACAATATAGACCCTGACTCTCCATTATGAAGAATGGAGATCATCCTGTCTCCAATTATTGCGCCTCACTTCCTTTTGCTTCCAAGAAGCTCCTTACGACTGTCCATACATTTTTTCCATCCTTTGATTTTCATGTCTCCACTTCTTTTAGAAATCTCGTATGGACAGTTGAGATTCGTAGGATGACCTGGATATATGCTCAAAACACGAAGGCTGCCGCCATTCTGATACATCAAATGAGGCACACAATCCTTTGGGATTCTCTGTTAAAAAACATAGTAATAACTTCGTAGTTAGCAATGATGTACTAGTTTTAGAAGTATGCAAAAAGATGCACGGATGTCGTAATAGTAAAAAATCTTACCAGGGTATCTCCATAGTAGTTACCGTAGTTCAACACGTGCACTAGTGGCACGTATTGACCATAATGTTGAGGAGTTCGATTATAGATATTGTAATTCTCAAGATCATTACAAAATCCAACCAGATGAGTTTTCTCCTTGTAAGTTAACTCAGAGCCATCGGTGTAGTAAGTTCTATCTACCATCTTCTGCACATTCTTTGATACTTCAAAATAAGCTGTCAATGGAAATAAGTTGTCAACTATTTTGAAATGAACAATATAAATTAGTTAATAATTAATTATATTTGAGAAACTCACATAGCGGTAGAACTGGAAGCGTATCAACAAGGACCCAAATGTCCATATTGTCTTGCTCGATTTCAGGATCACCAAGATCCATGGTGACAAGCATACCCTCATCAAAACCATACAATTTGCAAAATGCTTCCCAATTTTTGCAACCAAAATGGGTTACGCTCTCAGCATTATACAACTTTACTTCAAAATCCACATTATGATGGGTCCTTAGGTGAATTTTCTTCGTTTTAAAATTTTCATGGTCTTCAAAATCCATCCTCTCCAAGACATAACGTCTTGCATGGCATGGGATAAACTATACTCGAATTGTAAAAGATAAAAATTACACGTTGAAATAGTTGAAGTCATGCTTAATTATGAAAAAAATACTTGTCGTCGTTGCGTACCGTTTCAACTTCGAAGATCTCCTCGAGCTTAATGCTGAAGCGCCGACCATCGTCCAGGTGAGGCCTGTCGCACTGACCTCGATCATCGTGGCACCAGTCGCACTCCCCTGGGAGACTTCCGTCGTCCGATGATGACATTTCCTATACGTTCATAATTCAAAGACTAAATTAGATCATTATTATTCAACTAATCATATGCATATGCCTTGCATAGTGCTCTCCAATTTGAGCATTCAATAAGAAAAATCAAATCGCAAAATAAAGTAGTATTCAAATTAGGATGCATTCAATTATAAGAAAAACTACATCATCTCCATGTGTCCGTACATTGAATATTATCACTAATACACGTCGAATACTATCATACATATTGCCAGTACAGCTAGAACCATAGCGCCCGACGGGTATCGGCGCGGGCGGTGGACACCCAAAGGGAAGGAAACATCACATGATCATAGCTCCAGTGAGATCCCTAAAGAACCTGCCAGGTATTCTCGAACCTGCCCTCCAACGCAATCATGTAGCGACGGACGTGCTGGTCCTCCTCGCTGACACGGTGACGTACCACCTCCGCGGTGTCCGGAAGCCTCGGCACCGTCACTGGCCCACGCGACCGCCACCAAACAAGGATCGGGTCAACGACGGGCTGGCTCCTCACCAAGCTACGCCCCCCGGAAGGTAGCGCCTCCCAATACCACCCCGGCTAAAAATAAACTAGTTCTATTAATTTTCTTGCTAAAAATAAACTACTTCTATAGTAAAATAAACCAGTTTTATTAAATCAACTAGTTCAACTACTAAGCACTTTCTATAAATAGAATAATGTAGTACTTACTAAAAATAAACAAGTTTACCTAGTTCTAACTAATTCCATTAAACACTTTCTAAGTAGTACTAATTACTAAAAGTTATCGGGGAGGGGGGGGGTATATCGACAACGACATACCCGATAACAAAAATAAGAAGAGGAAGAAGAAGAAAAAAAGAGGAGAAGAAGAAAAAAAGAGGAGAAGAAGAAGGAATAATAGAGGACCTCTATTCCTTCTTCTTCTCCTCTTTTTTTTCTTCTTTTTCATCTTCTTATTTATTTCTCTTGTTATTCCTCTCCTCTTCTTCTTATTCTTCTTCTTCTTCTTCTCCTTCTTCCTCTTCTTATTTTCCTTTTTTCTCTCCTTCTTTTTCTTCTAAATATGAACATATACGTAAATTGACAAAGATAATTCTATGAACAAAAGAATCATAAAAAATCTATGAACAAAATTACAACAGAAAAAAATCATAAAAAAATCTATGAACAGAATTAGAACAGAAAAAAATCATAAAAAATCTATGAACAAAATAAAAATTCTATGAACAAAATTACAACAAAAAAAATTCATAAAAATTCTATGAAAAAATTGACATAATCTTTGCATATATATGAACACACAAACTTTTGCATATGCAACAATAATATCACCAAAAAAATGTATGAACAGTAAAAATTCTAACTTTTGCATCTAAACTATACATCTAAATTAACTACAACAATTCAATTAACTATACATCTAAACTACGCATCTAAATTAACTACAACAACTCAATTAACTCTACATCCTAAATTACGCATCTAAATTGCCTCCTCATCTAAATTAGGAAATTACGCAACGGGCCGGGGCGGCGATCGACGAGGAGGCTGGCAGGACACGGGGGCGACGGTGAGGGGCGCGGCGACGGCGACGGTGAGAGGCGCGGAGACGGCGACGATGAGGGGGCGCGGT
Source organism: Triticum aestivum (assembly GCF_018294505.1). NCBI lineage: Eukaryota > Viridiplantae > Streptophyta > Magnoliopsida > Poales > Poaceae > Triticum > Triticum aestivum. The sequence goes on from NC_057800.1 coordinate 15,617,877, forward strand.
GCGACGTGCGATGAGGAGGCAGGGGGCGGCGACAGCGACGGTGAGGGGCACGGCGTCGGCGGCGAGGAGGCAGGGGGCACGGGGCGGCGACGGCGTCTGCAGCCGCGCGGGACGGCATCGGAGGCAGGGGCGACGGCGAGGCGCAGCCTGGCGGCGTTGTCGGGCGGGGAAGAACGAACTGAATGAAAAATTTCACAAGTGCTACTTATATAGACGAAGCATTGGTCCCGGTTCGTGACAGAAACCCGGACGAATGCCCCCTTTAGTTCCGGTTGGTGCCACCAACCGGGACCAAAGGCCACTTTTCGGCATGTGGTCCCGGTTGGTGGCACCAACCGGGACTAAAGGGGGCATTCGTCCCGGTTTCTGTCACAAACCGGGACCAATTCCCTTGCGCTGGCGCGGTGGTGGGAGTTTAGTCCCACCTTGCTAGTTGAGAGTGACCAACACCTGTTTATAAGCTCCGCTGCCTCTTCCCTCCCGAACTCCTCTGAAATGCAGGCTTATGGGCCTAATTGGACACTGCAATGCCTGTGGGCCTGCTGGGCCTGCTGCGGGCCTGAATCCTGGCCCATGGTTGGGTTTCTAGTCCTATTCAGGCCGTGCTGGCCCAGTAGGTGGCATTTTTTTTCTTTTTTTCTATTTATTTTTTCGTTTCTACTTAGAACTAAATACTTATAGTTTTTTATTGATTTCTTTTTTCTTTTAGGTGACAAAAATTATAAACTTTCTGTTAGTGCCATTAGCTTTAAAATTTGAATAGTTTAAATTTGAATTTTTAAAAATTTGTGTGAATAACTAGTTTATGAATCACTAGTTTACTAAGTTTGTGTGAAAACACTTTGTAGAATAGTTAAAATTGATTTTTGAGTCAATCTTTTTCCTCCTATTTAATAGTAGGTGACACTTTTTTTGGTTTTTTGTTGTGTAGTGTTTCTTTTTTATTTTAGGTCACAAAAATTATAAACTTTCTGTTAGTGCCATTAGTTTTAAAATTTGAATAGTTTAAATTCGAATTTTTTAAAATTTGTGTGAATCACTAGTTTATGAATAACTTTACTCAATTTGGTAATTTTAGTTAGTCATAACAAATATTATAGGCATTTTTTTCTTTTTTGCTATTTATTTTTTCATTTCTACTTAGAACTAAATACTTATAGTTTTTTAGTGATTTCTTTTTTCTTTTAGGTCACAAAAAATAAAAACTTCTCTATTAGTGAACATAGATGCACTTATAGAGAAAATTAAACATAAATTCATAATTAATTTCTATTTATGAATTTAGATCCAATTTCCTCTATAGGTGCATCTATTTTCACTTTGAGAGGAGCTCAACAACGCAGAGAGGGACGGGCTTACAAAAAGGTATGGGCGCCCATTCGGTTAGCGAGGTGGGACTAAACTCTGGGCAAACCCTTTAGTCCCGGTTCGTGGCATGAACTGGGACTAAAGGGGAGCCTTTGGTCCCGGTTCAAGCCACCAACCGGGACCAATGGTGGTCGGCCAGAAGCCAGGCCCATTGGTCCCGGTTCGTCCCACCAACCGGGACCAAAAGGTCCAGACGAACCGGGACCAATGGCCCACGTGGCCCGGCCGGCCCTCTGGGCTTACGAACCGGGACTAATGGGCTGACCCGGCCTGGACCAAAGCCCTGTTTTCTACTAGTGGACGCGGGCGGACGAAATGGGTCGCCCCATTAGAGTTGCTCTAAGCATATCATTTTGCAGTAGCAAAATAACATTCATATGTAAACTCCCACCTGTTTGATTCAAGGGACATGAGTTATTTACAAAGTTTGTATGCACAGCGTTATCATACGAATTTGTAAACCAGAAAAGCTATTTAACAGAAAAATTATATGAATAAGCATATCATTTGGCCAGTCCTGCGATGGCACGTTTGGTCTCAAAATTTGCAGTAAACATTTGATTCAAGCGACACGAGTTATTTACAAAGTTTCGACCCAATGTACAACTATGTACTGTTTTCCATGTAAAGAAAGTGGACGAGGCGTTTTTGCTCCTGGGCTCAGATGAGCCCGGGAGTGAATTGTAAATTCATTAAAAAAATAAAAAAAATTCCTCATGTTTTTGTAATGAAAGGTGCTTGAGTGCATGATGTTCCTGTCAAATATCAGATTCAAGATCTAAATAGCTCTTAGCAAAAAAGACAAATTTCGGGTCCGTGAAAAAGTTTACTGTTTTGAACCTGATTTTGTTCTTATTTTCGCCGAGAGCTACTTAGATGTTCGAATGCTCTGAAACTTGGCACAGCCATCATGCACTCAAGCATGTAGTATTAGATTCTACATGCAACATTCTAATCTAATCAAATCAAACAAGGATTCCCCAAAATCTTTAAAATAGCATATATTATATGGATAGAAAGAAGGGGATCAGAGGAGAGTATCTTCTAGGGTGAATTGGTGAAGGAATGCACGGACCAAATCGTCAGATCTGAAGGATTTGAAAGAGGGGATTGAGAGGGGGGAGGAGAGGGAGAGGAGAGGGCCGCCGCCGCGTACAAATCTGTTTTTGTAACTGGTGCAATGGGGTGGGTGGGGGAGGAGAGGGCCGCCGCTGCTGGATAAGTCACAGTGTAGCGCCCGAGCGCTAGGCGCTGCACATTACATGTGTGGCACCTAGCTCTGAGGCGCTGCACTGCTGGGTGCGGGCTCAGGGGCTGCCACGGCGGATAGAGGTGCAACGCTCCAGAGCTAGGCGCTGAACCGTAGAGTGTGATGCCGGGGGCCACACAAAAAGGTCAACCACGTGAAATAGTTTCACGTGCAATTCATTATACGATTTGATTTCGTTTCGAGGTCAAAATTGTCAAATTTGCCATAAAGATGTAATTTCCCTTACGAAGTCATGCATTGTCATTCCGTCAGTGCAAGGGACGCACGCCACAATCTTACACATACCAGTGACCACTGTCAATCAATCAAGCAGTCGAGCAGGCATTAACTCAGCCGCCACTGGTAGAAAAAGAGGCTTCCGTCCAGCCCCATTAGTCGCGAAACTGTAGGAACCGCGACTAATGAAGTCTTTAGTCGCGGTTCGGCAGATGAACCGCGACCAAATGCCTGGGCCCAGGGCGCTCGCGGGCTTTAGTCGCGGTTGGCCAGGCCAACCGGGACTAAAGGTGCCCAAAGGCCTTTAGTCGCGGTTGGCCAGGCCAACCGCGACTAAAGCTCCTCCCTTTTAGTCCCGGTTTGTGGCACGAACCGGAACTAATGGGGTTGAGACCTTTAGTCCCGGTTCGTGCCACGAACCGGTACTAAAGGTCCCATTTTCAAACTCTAACCCCCCCCTCGGATCGCCTTTTCAGTTTTAAAAAAAATAAAAGAAAATAATGGAAATGTCAAAAAAATAAAAGAAAATAAGTTTCTCATGTGATATGTGGTCTAGTTGTTGGGAAAATTTGCAAATGTGAATTTTGACTTTATTTGCAAAATCTCTCTGAAATTTGTAAAAATGGGCATAACTTTTGCATACTAACTCGGATGAAAAAGTTTTTTATATGAAAAATCATCTACTCGAAAAGTTACATCCAAATTACGGGGCTTGTAAGATCTAGAGTGGAAAAAATTGAAAAATATTCAAACAGTGGGCAAACTATGGTCAAACAATGGTCAAACTAATTATTCTAGAATATTAGTGTTACTAAATAATTATTTTAATTATTTCAATTTTGGTCAAATCTGGTCAAACTGTGGTCAACTGTGGTCAAACTGTGGTCAAACAATGGTCAAACTAATTATTCAAGAAATATTAGTGTTACTAAATAATTATTGTTTTTTAAAACAATAGTTTCAAACTCAAACAGTGAAATGTGTCACTTCATGCTCAAGCAAAATTCCTGAAGGTTAATAGGATTGACATCTTATTATTGTCAGGAAAACAACAAGTGCAGACTTGGAGCGTGGGAGAATAGAACCCGGAAGTTAAGCGTGCTTGGGCTGGAGTAGTGAGAGGGATGGGTGACCGGTTGGGAAGTTAGATGATTTGGAATGATGAGGGGTGATAAAAGAATAAATTGAGAAGTGATGAGGGGTGGTGATTAGAGACTAGAGGTTAAAATAATTCAGAAATTTGAAAAAAAAAATTCAATTTTTTTTTCAAAAACCTGTGGCGGCCTTTAGTCGCGGTTAGCCACAAGAACCGCGACTAAAGGTCGTCCGCCCCGACGGCCACCTGGCGCCCACGTGGACGGGCCTTTAGTCGCGGTTCTTAAGCAACCGCGACTAAAGGGGGTGGGGGATTTAGTCGCGCCCGTTCGGTCGCGGTTGCGCAACCGCGACTAATGGCAGTTGCGAACCGCGACCAAAGGCCCTTTTTCCACCAGTGCGCTTATTTTACAGCGCTCATTTCCCCCAGGGCAGGTTCTTTGCTCTTCCACAGCTCGTTAATTTGGGCAGGAAAGAAGATTAGGATCTCAACCCAAAGATTATCTTCTTTTTCAGTGTGTATCCTCCTCCATCCCGCGGTTGCGTCTGTTTCAGTGGTTCACGAGGATGCGGCAGGTTGCCGCTTGCTGTGATGGAAAGGACAGGGGTCCGCCGGCTACGGTGGACAAACTAGTTGTGCACGAAGCAACCGAAGCCGGAGGAGGAGGAAGTGGCTGCTCCGGCTCGGTCGTCGTGCCGGCGGCAGGCGCCTGGCGAGCCGTAAAGATGGATATGCGCGTGCTTCAGTGCCCCCTCTGCACCCTCCCGCTGAAGCCGCCAGTCGTCCAGGTTTCTTTCTAATACTACTATACCTTTCTTCTCGACACTCGATCGATCTTCTGCCCGTTCGTACAAATTTCTCCGGTCTGTGCAGTGCAAGGGCGGGCACGTGGCCTGCGGCGTCTGCCTCGCCGAGCCGTGCCGGATGTGCGAGCACGGCGGCGGCTTCGACGTCCGCGGCACGGCGATGGACGCCGTCCTCTCCGCGGCCAGGGTCGAGTGCCCCCACGACGGCTGCCGGACCCACGTCGCCTACCACGAGCTCGGCGACCACCGGAGCGCGTGCCCGCGCGCGCCCTGCTCCTGCCCGGAGCCCGGCTGCAGCTTCGCCGCACCGCCGCGGGCGCTCCTCGTCCATCTCTTCGTCCTGCACTCCATGCCGGCGCACAAGTTCCAGTACGGCGAGGACTTCCGGCTCCTCGTGCCGGCGTCGGAGCCGTCACGGCGGCTGCTCATCGGCGGAGACGACGGCCGCGCGTTCCTCATCTCCACGGGCGCGCTCGGCGCGGCCACCGCGGTGTCGGTCGTGTGCGTCCGTGCCAGCGCCGTCCGGCGGCCTGAGTACTCGTGCAAGATGTGGTCGATCATGCCGCCCAGCCAGGACCTCGTCGTGGTGAAAACCAAGGTGACGAGCAGCACATCGCCCGGCGCGGTGGCCGCCGCGTCCTTCTTGACGGTGCCGCCGAGGTACTATCGGGTTGGGGCTGCTGGGGTGACCAAGGTGGTGCCTCTCAATGTCCGCATTGAGAAAATTTAACACTCTTCGCTCGATCCAAATCTATAGATGTAGGTTTAGTGTTCGAACGAATTACTATTTTGGTGATCAATAGTAGTAGTACTATTTTGGTGATCCAGCAATGAGTAGCTAGCTGACCTAAATGTGCTGTCTAGCTGTTTATGAAGGCAATGTCGCTCTGTTAAAAAAAATGCATTATCGACTATCTGATAATGTTGTCTTGTTATTTGTTGTTTCAGGCCCACCTGTTCCAAAAGACTTGAGTGAAAATACACCCCAAAAAGGGAGAAATCATGAAGTCTTACTAAGAAATATTCTTGTTAATCCAAAAACGTCTATTTTGAATAAGCATTTTCATCGGCTCTTTTGATGTTTATTTCGAGTATGCATTTCCATCCCGTATTTTCGTTTTATTTCTACAATCAAAGGTACATTTTAATAGCCAGGGGAGGGGGGGCGGGGAGTTGTGCAGTGGCTTGTAGCTTTGTGAATGAGGTAGTCGAATTTTGACTTGCCAAAGGTTGGCTGTTTTCCCACTTCATTACTCAAACTATCCAAAAAAATATATGAAATTCAGACGGATACAACAAGCCCGATATATCTGGGGCGGATATGAAGATGCCCGGACATGCCCGCCACGTCTGCTCTGACAAGCCAGACCCATCTCAAATCCTCTTAAAGTTGACTTCTCCTTCACTTCGACCAAAACCCTCCAGCCCATGTCCTTCATTTCCCGCCTCCATCCAGCCACCCACCTCATCCCTTGCTCCCCGTCCTCGTCCGCCGTCGTTGATGTCATCACCGACAACCCAATCCGCTGCCATGGCCATAGATGATGCCTCAACGGAATTGGTCGGGCTCCCCGTTCTGGCGGTTCCTTGCAAGGTGGAGAACTAATGGAAAACTGAAGAATCATTTGTGTGTAACTTTTGAGTCTAATATATTTTTATCATACAAAACTAAAGCAGTTTTTGTGGCTTCAGATAACTTTAAGAGTTATTACACGGGGTTGCAAAGCCACTTCAATTTTTCATTTGTGTGTTTCTTCCTGGGTTCTGATGAGTTGTCTAGTATGATGTCATATTGGAAGGAGATGCCTAATTAAAACCTAGGTATGCATGTTCCTTTTTGCGGTACTGGGCAGGCCTCTAGTATGATGTTACAGTATATTGGAAGGAGTTGCCTAACTAAAACCTAGTAGTAGGAAACAATTAGCAGCTTGACACAAGGGAATATCTGTCTTCAAAGAAGCCTCTCTTTTGGCTTTCCATGTGATTGGATTTATTTGATTTTGAAACTAGTAGAAGAATTGAACTGAAAAACGTCTTATATTTTGGGACAAAGGTGTTGGTCTGATCTGACGGCTCAACATGCCATTAGATGTAATAGCCTAATAGAAAAAAAGAGGAAAGGATTAATGTTAAGAAAAGAGGCCCACACGCCAACGTGTATATGCCTCGATCAGAACTGATGCGCCCTGATCGGGGGCACCCAAACCAACTTATGGTTTAAGTCCACTGTTGCACAACGCTATATAAAGGGATACAGGAGAGAGCGGGCCTCCTGCGCGATCACAATTCACGTCAGGATTCACTCTCCTCCCTATACCCCAAAACCTTATCCGATCTTGAGGGTGCTGTAGCAACGGGAAGACCAGTGCCGGTGGCGTCCCGAGGGCATCAGGATGTCGAGGAGAACCTCTACCTCGACTACATCACCCCTCCATTGCGCATGCATCGAGCAGGCGATCATGTCGACCTCCGTGACATGTAAAGGACCTCTAAACCCATCCCCTGTTCATGTTGTTTTGGGTGATCTAGATGCAATCTCATTATGTTGTTGGCATCCTAGTGAATAGTGATGCATAAGATCCAACAAGGGGTAGTATGAAAAACTACCATGGTGTTTTTCTTATCCATCTGCTTCTGAACAACCGGGAAATCAAATTGAGCACCATAGTCCATATACCAACACAGTGCTGTATCCGGGAGATGATTCATCATTGCATATTGCATGCATTACATGTTGGGGCCTCGGCGGTGCTTGTCGATGCGGACGCGGAGACGAACACTTCCTCCGGGCTGCATGTCCATGGGCGGCACGGTCAGGTACCTGCCACCCAGCTCCACGGCCGCCTCCTCGGAGATGACCGCGCGGCTCCTCGCCCAGTCCTCCAGTATCAAGATTGGACTCCTGCCGCCGTTCTCCGGATCCATGGGCGGGATCGTCCACACCTTGCACCAGTTCATCCACGGGCCCGTCCCCGCGCTCCCCCCGAACGCACACCACCTTGACGGCCCGCTCTCCCCCGGCGCGCTCGCTGGCGACGAGGAGGAACAGGTGCTCCCCCTCGTCCGAGTCCTCCGCAGCCAGAAGGCGGCGCCGCTCCGTCGCCTGCATTGTTGGGCATAAGCCACCGCAGGACGCGTCGGGCGCGAGCTAGGGCGCGCCGGGTCCGTGGCCGTGCGTGTGTGCGTGCCCGAGCGCGTGCGTGAGTGGCGTGCGTTGCTGTTAGTAGTTAGCGACTAGCGGAGATAGTCATGACAATCTGTTGAAGCTGGCCGTGCATGCGCGAGTTGATCGCGTCGTTAGCACGAAGCGGGCGGGCATGCAGATCGTGCCCATGTAATGGGGCGGGTGGGCTGCATCGTGTGCAGCCAGCTCGGGTATAAATCCCCTCCTGATCGCTGATGTAAAGCACGGGGGTTGCCAAACCATGTAGCCAGTGGGTTCAGCTCGAGTACGTGCTCGAGGGAAAAGACGCCGTACGCGCGGCGGGTGGAGTTCGGGCTCCAGGAAAAACATCACCATGTCATCTCTGTGCTCGGGTTCTTCTCCACCTCCTTCTTCTTCGTTGGTTCGTGCCACGGCAAGTGAGGGCGAGCTAGAGAGACGGAGCTACGGCAACAACATGCATCTCCAGCGGGTGCGCCTTGCCGAATGTCATGGTGGTGACGAGCCAGTGGTGCTGCAAGGCGAGGTGGTCGGAGAGCGCCGGCGGGGAGCCGAGGAAGTCGCAGACGGGCTCCGGGCAGCGGCATGGCGCGTGCGGGCACTCCAGCCCGTGGTCGGCGGCCAGGCAGTAGCCCACCCGGGTCCGGCAGCCGTACGCCGCGTAGGGGCACGGCACCTTCATCGCCAGGACATACGGGTCCAGCCAGTGGATGTGCTCGTACACGCCGCCGCCGCCGACGCACAGCTGACAGTTGTTGGAGTGGCTGGCGGCGCAGCTGCCGCACGCCGCGTGCTTAGCCCCGCACTGCAAACAAATCAAGTCGAATGAATAAATACCACGCATCGTAATGGCATGAATCGGAGGAGAAGGGGAAGATGAATGCGTTGATCATCAGAAAGCAAACGAATGGACGGACGAATACCTGGTATACGGGAGGTTTCAAGGGTGAAAAGCAGAGTGGGCAGTCAAGAAGGGGCTTGTCGATCTCGACGGCCACCTTGGGTATCGGCGCGGCCACCACCATCGCTGTCGCTCCGCTGGTATCTCGTCCCGCCGAGGCTTCTTGCTTGACTTGCAGGGTGTCGCTGTCAGTGAACCTCGCCTTCTTGCCGCCGTGATCCATCTTCTTCTCTTGTTGGGAGCAGGGCAACAAAAACCACATCAATCAAAACCAGCTCTTGATACGTAAGGGATTTCTCCCGGCTTCGAAGTACAGTAGCATAGATACTACTCCCTCCGTAAACTAATATAAAAACATTTAAACGCTTTTATATTAGTTTACGGAGGGAGTAGTGGAGTAGTAGCAGCCACCCCTGGGCACAAGAAAGAAAGAGGAAAAAACAAAACAAGAACCAGTGAGTGAGAGACCTGGAGAGGATGAAGGAGCAAACCTCTCGACTCGGGTGAGCTTGCTGCGAGGATGGATGGAGTGAGTTTGAGTGCATCCTCCTTCCTGTCCTGTCCTGTCCTGTCCTGGGCAACGATGAGAGCAGGAGATCTTCCTTCCTTTGCATGAAGATGAAGGCCAAGCCAAGGCAGAAAGCTAGTAGACAGTAGTACTCCTACTCCTCTCGCAGCCAGCCAGTCTACACACCGATCGAAGCTCTTTCCCCAGATGCTCCAACACCTTTCCTTGCTTACTGCCAAGGGCAAGTTCGACAAATTTGACCTGTGGACAAAATTAAATCACAAAATGAACTGCCCGTGAAACTATTTCACGCGGTTGACCTTTTTGTGTGACATCTGACACTAAGGCGCCACACTACACTGTGCAATGTCTCACAGATAGGCGCTACACGCCTGGCTAGCGTTGCACCCCAGACTGCCTAAAAATTGCTATGTCATTGTGCAGAGCCTAAGAGCTAAGCGCTGCATTGTATAGTGTGGCGCCTAACTCTCAGGCGCTGCACTAGTGGTTGCACTATAAAATGAAGCAACCACTAGTGCAACGCCTAGAAGATAGGCGCGACACTGTATAGCGTGGCGCCTAGCTCTCAGGCACTGCACACTGACTTAGTAATTTTCGGAACACACGATGCGACGCTGGCTAGACGTGTAGTGCCTATCTGTGAAGCGTTGCACAGTGTAGTGTGGTGTCTTCGTGTCGGGTGTCACACAAAAAGATCAGCTGCGTGAAATAGTTTTACGGACAATTCATTCTGTGATTTAATTTTGTTCATAGATCAAATTTGTCAATTTTACCACTGCAAGGCCAACCAAGCAAGCAAGCACGCCGCGCCACGCCACATTTATTCATTGTGCTTCATTTTGCTGTTCACCGGTGCAGCTTGGTGCCATCGTGTCAGGGACATTTGGTGGACAGGGAAACACATCCGACTCACCCAAGTCATATTTCAGTATAGGCAGTGAAGCTTTGGCTAATTTTTTATATAAATGAAATTGGCTCAAATGAAACTCAGATGAGAATAGCCAACACCAACCCACGAAAAAATATATTGGCAAACAGCAAAGTTATACTCTATAAGACTAAAGCTATGCCTAAGCGAGAGAAAAAATCCCGGAGCGATCAAATCCGCAGTCAACAACTACAATAGTGATCAAACCCGCATCCTCCATCTCATGGCATTACAAGGATAACAAGGTTTTTCAACAACAACGCCTCTAGGAAGGGAGCTACGCTCAAGCGCCGTCGTCACCGAATCCAACCATCATAGGTCAGAATCTAGGGTTTCAACCTGAAGAACTAGTCCGAGCATATCCGAGCAATGCCTTCAAAAAGGTAACGACGCAAAAACATCATCATTGTCAGGTATAACCAACTCAGGTCAGACCAAGGATTTCAGCCTGGAGCCCGAGACTGGGTGCTCAAGAAGCACCGTCATCAGAGTAAATCATGTGTTTTCGGCATCACTTTTTCGCGATCCTAGCAGCTTCATGAGTTGGGGTCGAAAACCGATGGCCGCTGCTGCACAACCATATCCTATGCGGCAAGCCGCCGTCCATAGATTGCATCTCACCATTGAGACAACCACCAATTCTGGAAGGAGCAGCCCTCGCCAGGACCTTCTGATATCAACAAAACCCATAGGAAGGTCGCCGTCGGGATGGAGTGGTCACTATTCGGACCAACATGAACAACGCAGCACATCACTGACTACAATCTCATCAGAAATAGCACACATCAATCTACGGTGCGGCAACACGCTTGCCCGTAGAACCCACGCTTGATCCATCTGGAGCGGGCAGGAAGCCAGGATCCGGCATGGATGCCGGGGCAATCCAGACACGCCAAGCAGCAGGCGCTTACATTCCCGAATGGCTGCATATGATGCCCAAGTCGTTGGCAGCCCACTTGATCCGGGACTTGGAGGCCATGAGTCATGGTGGCGGGACCTTGGATCTGAACGAGGTTGGAGTTGAAGGCGGATCTTAGCATGATGGACATGTTCTCTATTCTTGTTCGAAAGCTAGTAGTTTTTGCTTGTGTTTTTGCTTTTCTCCGATTTCGGGTGCTGCGTCTCCTCTCTATCCTTGCCGCATGTGGCCTAGGAATGTTAGTTGATCTAAATTTGAACTGCTAAGGTTGGTAATTCCCTCTTAAAGGGTTAGTCATCTAGAGGACTGAAAAAACTTGCTATCTGAACTTGTTCTTGTGCATTGGTTTTGTTAATGAAATGGGAGGGGAGTCCACCCTCTTTTGCTAAAAAAAAACAGCGCCAAAGTATCCAACCAATACATTGCATATGATAACATAAAAAAGGAAATCAAATAATATAACTTATGAGTGGTATACAAGACTTTCTAAGGGGGCATGATTACATTAACTCATTCCAAACTCTTTTTAAGCGTGCAGCCATGCCACATCAACACGTGTGCATGTCAATCATGAGTTACATTTTTTTTCATGCAACCTACTAGTCTATCTAAGGCCTGCTTTGGTTTGTAGGATTTTTGTAAAAATTCTATAGGATAAATTTTTTATAGGATTTTTTTCCTTTAGAGCCCTTTTCTACATAGGATTGGTTCCTATCCTCCATATTTCATAGGAAAATAAAAAAGAGCCTAGACTCATGGAAAAATACCAAATGACATCTTGTTTCCTATTCCTACTCATAGTATTTGAGACACATGTCATCTCATTTCCTATAAGATTCCTATTCCTATAATAACCCTATCCTATGAACCAAAAGAGGCCTAAATTTTTATCATTTGAGACACATGTCATCTCATTCGGCTATGTTGAAGTTACTTCTTTCTCGTTATTTAAGTTCGCGAAACATAGCAATAGATTTTATCATTTGATGTACACATACTCTCTCTAATCTATATTATTTGTTGTTCCAATGAATATATCTAAATGTATAGTGCTAGATAAACAAGAAGTAAGTACTATTGATCCAAGGAGTACTGAAATTAGCGGCGTCACTCCCCTGATCGTCCAAGCTACTATCCAAGACGTAGCTGATTTAATCCACGCCGTTTGACGCTGCAACCATTTCTGATATTCCAGCTGGTTCTACTAGTATTATTGAACAAACAATTGTATTCTACTGTACCGTATTCCTTCCCCCACGAGACTATGGCTAGGCGGTGCAGCTATGGCCATGCCATGTCCCATCGCGCGTTGGGAACCGTCGGTCGGTGGCAGGGTAAAATTTTCGATTTTTGATTGACTGTTCAGGCCAAAGATATCAGCCGCAACCTAAATTTGCTGCATAATTTATGAATTGAACAAAAAGGTCTCCCTGCTGGTAAAAAGAAACAGCAGAAGATTTAGAGGCACGCTAAGGCCAACTTCGCTGCGCGACTCTATCTTGTCTGCCCCCGTTTGTTTGGACTAAAATGAACAAAAAAGGCGGCCCAGCGCGCGGGAGCATACGAATTTTTGTCTGTTTTGTGTCCGCTTTCGACCCATTCGTGGCCTAAGTTTGTGCCGTTTTTGGGGTGAAATGAACACCACGCGGTCGCGCGGACCGTCTGCGCGTGTCCTCCACTCGCCCGCCTGTCGGTGGCACAGGGCGGGCCTTTTTCTATCCGCCCCCCTCCCTCCCTCCGGCCGTACCTCCCTCCACTCTTCCCCACTCTTCCCCTCGCTGCCACCGCTGCCATTGTAGCCGTGCAGTTCGGACGCGCGCTCGCCCAGGCCCTTTCCCTCGGCGCCGCCGAGCTACCCAACCACGGCCACTTGGTTTGCGCACCCGTCGGCCGAATTTGGGGCGTATCCGGTCGGTCTTGAGCTCGCCCGAGTGTGGCAGGCCGGGCCGCGCGATGGAGTGGCCGGGCACCTCGCCAGAAGGCCCTGACAGGGTCGCAAGGCCACATGCAGGCAGTGGCTCCTCCTCTAGCCGCTCGGATCTGCACCGTCAGTGGTCCGTCGGCAGATACACGAATGGCGATCGGCCGGGCTCGATGCTTGCCCAAAAGCTCGTCGGCGCACCGTTGCCACTCATTAAGTGCGACCACTGCCCAAGGATGATCGTGCGCCGCGTGTCTACAACGCCGGAACATCCCGGATGGGTGTTCATCAAGTGCTGAAACGATGGGGTACGTGGTCCTTTTAGCTTCGGTTTGTGCGCTAGATTTGACTAGTTGTGCTAACTTCAAATTTTATTGTGTAGCATGGATGCAAGTTTTGGTATTGGGAATAAGAGTACATCGATATATTGATAGAGCAAAATTTAGTATATGTTCGTGCACTTTTAGCTAGCATAGAGGTTGTAGATGAGACAACTGCACTTGTTGCTAGATTAGAGGCTAGACACGAGACTAGATGTGGGGAAGTAACATCGACTTCTGGCTTGAAGAAGAAAGGAGAATGCCAGATTGAGTCTCCTCCACAGATCAACAATGAGTGTATCGAGAAGATCCTAACTCAACTCAAGGGAGCAGTTATGAAAGTTGGGTATCTTCTAAAATGTATTTTTGTGGTTCTTGTTTTCTTTGTTCTTACTTCTTTTATTCAAAATGTGATGACGTATTTTTCATATACCAAAAATGAATGATGAAAAAAAATTAAGGACTTGCAAAGAAAAATGTAGTGAACAAGATGCGGCTAGGATGTGTCTACGTGCTAGACGCACGGCCACCGCATCACAAGACACACCCGGACACAACCCATCGTCTTATTCAAATGGACAGAATTCGGATAAAATAGACGTCCGTTTGAAATCACACGATGAAATTGGCCTAACTATCCAAAACGTACCGATACAGCTGATTTATCCACGCCGCTAGAACAAACAATTGTATTCTACTGTACCGTACTCTTTCCCCTATGAGACTATGGCTAGGCGGTGCAGCTATGGCCATGCCATGTCCCATCGCGCGTTGGGAACCGTCGGCCGGTGGCAGGCACGGCTGGCGGCGCACGCCACATTTTGACCCTCGGCCCTTGACCAATGACTGATGTCCATCAATCAATCGAGTACACATTGACTCAGCTGCTTGCCTCGTGTGGTGGAGCTGCACGCCGAGCCACCGTTGCTCCTCATGTTCGAAGACAAACCAGACCTACCAATAGGGAGATTCTGCCACGTACTCCGGCATCCCTTCCTGCTCCGGCGTGAGCAATGACCAACGCCTGTGCATCTTCTCTGCGTGCGCCCGCCACACTGAGATCCGCTACGGATCGAGATGCCAGTCGTGTGGCAGCATGATGTCGGGGTACGTCAGAGCAACTTCAATGGAACGACCCATTTTGTATGTGGCCGTTCGTTTGGGTCGGCGCGGAGAGAAAAAGTGGCCCAACGCGTCGACCCAAACGAACGCGCCAACCCAGCTCGCCGGTGTTTGCTAGACTTGCCGAAGGCAACAGCCCACCGGTGAACTTTACTGTCAACGGCCACACCTACGACAAAGGGTATTATCTAGGTGACGGTATCTATCCTCAGTGGACCATTATTGTCAAGACAATATCTAACCCTGTCGGAGAAAAAAGGAAAAGATTTGTCCAAGAGCAAGAGAGTGCTAGAAAGGATGTCGATCGTGCCTTTGGTGTTTTGCAATCTCGATGGGGCATCGTTCGGTATCGTGCTAATACTTGGAGCACGCAGAAACTATGGAAGGTGATGACTGCTTTAATGATCATGCACAATATGATCGTAGAAGACGAGCGCCCGGAACGTCTGTACGATCAAGACTTTCAGTTTCAGGGTGAGAATGTTGTGCCTGAGTATGGAGTAGCGGCAACATTTGAGCAGTTCACTCAGTTTCATGAAGACATGCGTGATTGCGAAACTCACGTGCAACTGCAAAATAATTTGGTTGAGCATATGTGGACTCATGTTGGCAACCAATAAATGTATTTTTTTTATTCGTTTGCAAAACCATGTGAAACAATTTTATTTTTATTTGGCTTGTGAACTATACTATTTATTTGGGCGGACTATTTTGTTTGTTAAATTTTCATTTCGCCATACGTTGAATGCAATGCAAAATTGGGCGGCCAGCCGGTCACGCCTGCACATATGGGTCGGCGCGTCGGGCGCGCTGCCGACCCATATGAAAAATAGGGCGGACGCCGAACGGGCGGCCGACCCAAACGGACAAAAAGCGGACGAAATCGCCGTCCGTTTGGGTCGGCCCGTTGGAGTTGCTCTCAGCAGCTGCATGAACTCCCAATGCCATCGCACTTGGTGCATCAGAATGTGCAGCCGCTGTCCTGCGGGCCGACAGGCGCCGGCGACGGAGGACGAAGTGCATATGAGGTGGAAGCGCAGGGGTGAACTTGCCCTCGCTCTTGCCGGAGCCACTGAAGAACCACATGGCTAGGGGTTGGTTGTGGGTTGGTATATGTGGACGGTAGTGAAAGTGGATGAGGCCAGGCCCCCGGACGCGTGGACTAAAACAGGATGGCCTCCCGACGCTTCCATAGGCTGACGCGTGGCCCTGCTATTGGTGCCGCTATTAATATGACCGCGTCCGATCGTTGGTCGGGCGCCATGTGGGACTGCGGCGGACAATGGGGGGGAGCACGGCGCGTCCATGCCGACGCATTTCAGGCCCAAATTTGAGCATAAAATGGGTTGGCGTGAACATGAAGCGGATGTGTTTTGGGTTTGGGTCCGCGTGTTGGGCCGACGTTTTGGTCCGCAGTGACCCTACCAAACATAGGCGGACGAAATGGGTGACCCGGTTGGAGTTGCTCTTAGGCCAGTGTTTTGGGCTGCATGTGCCATCGTCCGTGTTTGGATGGTCAGTGCGCCCACCACGCCGACGCATTTTCGTCCGCACCACGGATACGCAACCATATTCTTTGTATGCATATCAAATACATTGTCAAAGTTCGCATAATTTAACCAAATATAAATATTGTAGGTCTGCAACCAAATGAAATCTTGTAGTTACAAACCAAAAGAATTTAAATTGTCACAAATATATTTGAAAGAAAAGAGCCGATGTATCTATTGGTTGTCAAGGTGAGCTTACATGTGTTTAATCAAATTATCTTGTAGTTGATTTTGTGAGTTCCCCAATCACGCATTTCGTAATCAAATTGAATCAAATGTGTAAACATTGTCACCCCTCCATGCTGAGGCACAACATGTTCATCTTGAAATAGAAACCTAGATCATAGATTTCATCCTCACGCTCATTCTTTAAGATCATGTTATGATCATCACACAAACAATCATCACCGGTAATTTTATGTGTTGACCACAATTTCATAATTTTGATTATAGATGCTCTTCGTGCTGTAGAGGCTCTATGGGCAACTCGAACGCGCTGCCGTATTTGGTCCGGGCTTGTTCATTTCTGTTGGTTTGGATTGAAATGGACAGATATGGTGGCCCAGCGCCCGGGAACAAACATAAAATACGACTGTCTTGTGTCCGTTTTGACCCACAGCGGGCGTATGTTTGGGCTGGATTTGCGTCGAGACAAACACTGGACGGACGCGCACACGTCTTCTCGTCGTCCTCCCTCAGGCCCGCATGTTGGTCGTGAAATTGTTTCCCATCGGCTCCATTTAATCCGCACGGGTGGACAGCCCCGCATGTCAGCCTCTCAGCCGCCCTTGGACGCGTCCTTTTTTATATGGCGAAACTGTGGACTGGCCAGTCCAGCTTCGCGCCGTGTCCACACTCTTCCACTGATTTCTCCTGCCCCTCCCGCCCGACAAGGAAAACCTAGTGCCGCCTCTCGCTCGTCCCTCCTCACTCCCCGCTAGCCACTGACATGGGGATGTGGAAATGGACCCCGACAAGACGAGGAAGTAGGCCTAGTCTCCGTCCCCGTCCCCGCCACCGCCACCGCCACCGCCACCTCCCATGACTGCCAAGGAGGCGGAGGAATTCGTGCGACAGGTCATGGAGCAGTCCTTCCACGACCACGACGTGGCCCAATGGCACGACCTCGAGGTGATGATGGCCCTCTCCGCCGCGGGCGACATCGCCATCCGCCCAGAGTTGCAGGGGGCCACCATCATCAAGGAGGAGGAGAAGGCTGCCGCCGCCGAGCCGCACTTCGCAGCAATGATGGGGCAAACGTGGTCCTGGACGGACACGATGCCATGGACGGCGGAGTTCGTCTCGGTGCCGCCCTCGTGGGTGGGTGCCGAGGCGTGGTTGCCGTCCCCATCACGGGAGGAGGTCGTGTAGGGGCCTCCGGCCATGCAACCACCACAGGGGCCGCCTACCCACCTCTGGCAGCCACCTTCCTACCTCGACCTCACCAGGCACGACGAGGAGAAGGACGGTGACGACATCGACGAGAACCACGGCAGCGGCGTCTAGTTTTTTAATATGTTTTTAAATTTTAAGTTATGTTTAATGTACTGGCCAGATCTTGTTTTAAACGGTTTAAATATTTTAGAACTATTTAATTACGTTTATTTTTTATGTTTTTGAAAGTGTGGTCGGTCTTTTTTTTTCATATTAGGCCGGACAGAATGGGATGCAGCCACACATTGCGTGCACCTAACGGCAGACGGGCCAAATGGGACACATGCCTCCATTTTAGGGCCTCTTTGATTCGTAGGATTTTAAAAACGCAGGAATAGCAAAAATGTAGGGTTGGAGTGACATGTCCATTTGAATCCTATAGAATTGGCAATGATTGTTTAATGCCACGGAAAAAACAAAGGAATTATAAAAAAAGGTTGGAGTGGAAGTTAAATTTTCTATGAAGGGCCTCTTTGATTCGTAGGATTTTGAAAACGTAGGCATAGAAAAAGTGTAGGGTTGGAGTGACATGCCCATTTGAATTCTATAGAATTTTGATGTCACAGGAAAAATAAAGAAATTGTAAAAAAAGGTTGGAGTGGATGTTAAATTTTCTATGAAATGTAGTATAAAAGATTCCATAGAAAAATTCCTATGAGATCTAATTCTATGAATCAAAGGACCAATATAGGAAAAATCCTAAAGATTTCAATTCATCAGAAATCCTATAAAATTTCTTTGAATCAAAGAAGCTCTTATCGTCCCAAACAGACGAAATTTAAACAAAATGAAGGTGTGTTTAGAATCGTGCGTTGGTGGCGTTACGATTCGGCCTACGCTGGCACGGCAGTGCGGTGCGTGGGCGCCCTAGACAAATGCGATAGCTCGAGACCTCATCCGAGCCATCTCGTCGGCGATAGACGGTGCTCGAGACCTCATCCGAGCCATGTCGTCGGCGATAGATGGTGCTAGTGGCTGGCATGATGATGACGCTCCGGCAAGTTGGTACCGCCTCATCACGGTCGCCGTGCCTATCGACTCGACTGCCGTGCGCGCAGGGATCCCGTCACTGAGTCGCGCGCTGTTTTGTCACGGTCACAGATCTAGTACCTGCCAACACAAATCGTTTTGCTCTCAGCGCAAGCCTAGTCTGTCCATGGCCATGCCCCCATGAGCTGCTCTCTCTCTATCTCCCGTCTCGTCACCTCGGTCCAATCCACGGCCAGCTCTGGCTCCTCTTCCCCTTTTAAATACTCAAACAGCACGCTCGGTGCCAAGCACTCAAGCCTATTTCTCCTTGGTCCTCAGCTCACCACCACACACGCCACAGGCAAGGCAAGAGCTTCAGAATGGCGAGCACCGCGCTGAGCATGAAGCTCCTCATCGACACCAAGGCCCAGCGCGTGCTGTTCGCGGAGGCGAGCAAGGACGTGGTGGACTTCCTCTTCTCCCTACTCTCGCTGCCCGTCGGCACCGCCGTCAAGCTGCTGGGGAAGGAAGCCATGGTCGGCTGCGTCGGCAACCTCTACGGCAGCGTCGAGAAGCTTGACAGCACCTACGTCCAGCCCGACGCGGCCAAGGACGCCCTCCTCCACCCCGCCGTGCTCTCGCCCGCGGCTGGCACCAAGATGTTCCGCTTGACGCAGCCGTCTTCTGGGCAGTCCAAGGGATTCTTCAAATGCAGCTACAGCGGCTGCACCAGCTACGTGACCGACACCAGCGGCACCATGTGCCAGTGCGGTCGCGGTTGCTCGATGACCACGGCCATGCACTTCATCCCAGGCAATGGCAAGGTGGCCGCCAGCGTCGGCACCAAGGGGTTCGTGCAGGGCATCGTGACGTACACGGTGATGGACGATCTCGCCGTGACGCCCATGTCCTCCATCTCCAGCATCACCCTGCTCAACACATTCGCCGTCAAGGATCTCAGCGCGCTCCAGGAGAAGACCGTGCAGCTCGGCTACGACGAGGTGCGCTTTCTCTTATCATATGATGTGCATGTTTCTCTCTTCCATATTTCTTTGTTAATCATGTGCATCAGTAAATCGTCGCGTTCCATTTCCTCTGAATCTTGCAGGGCCTGGAGATCCTCAAGGCGTCGCTGCAGTCCAAGACCGTCCTCACCGACGTCTTCCTCAAGGCCCCCAGCAGCGCTTGAAGGCACATCAGTCATCAGATCGGCATGGATGGAAAAGTGGCTCGATGCCACGATTCACGTAGGGTTAAGTTGGTTGGTTGGTCCTTTTGTATGGACATGTGCAAGGGCTAGTAGCTCCATCCATGTAGCTAAATTAGCTTGGTGTTTTGTGTGAGCATCAGAACTATCTTACCGTGGCATCTTTTGGTAATGCCTAGCATCAGGCCACATGCTCGTATCAGGGTGTACTAGTACGTTGTGTCGGTGCTTGATGTATGCGTTTGCATCGTACTTAGTATCATCTTATATTGGTTTTCAAAATCTTTTCCTAATAATAAAGCACGGATTGACTTCGTGGGTTCATTGTCACAATACGCTTTTTTCTCATATCATAATACGCTTTTACAATTTGTATAAACAAAATTGTAATATAAACGAGGTGGTACTAATTTGGGGGCCGTCATCTACGTTTAGTCCCGTCAACATGGGGGGCACAGGAGAAGAAAGGAGCACCACCAGATGGCATGGATGACCGAAGACAATTGATGGGGATGCCCTTGCGGCCTAGGGAATCGATTGGGGAGAATTGGCGCTGGGGAAGTGAAGAGGAGGAGCAGGAGCATGGGGAAGTGAAGAGAAGAGGAGAGGAGCAGGAACATGCTTTGCTTTGGCGCCATGGATGGAAGAAGAACGAGGCCGAGGCTGACGGCAACAACGGCCGAGGCCAAGAGTCCGTAGCCACACCACTACAGCTCCACACGGACACGGGTGCGATGGAACTAGCCAACAACTCAATGAGCAGAAGCAGCACGGTTGCTGCGGTTTGCTCGAACTCTGACTGACGACATGACGGCGTGCGTGGACCTCGGTGTAGCGCCGACAGACGAGTATGGCAGGCCATCGAGGCCGAGCACCTCCCCCTAAGCTACTTGCCTTCCTACATTTGTCTCAGCTTTGACGAACTACAGGATGGACTGATTTCCAACTAATGCCACTCATGCATGATATGATCGGACAAGTGTATACGCACATTTAGAATAACTGCATATGATCTACCACCTACTATGAACTATGAACAGTAAATTCGTAAACAATAAAATAAAATAAAAAAATTCTAAAATATTTTTTGAAATGTTTGAAGGGCATGCAAATTTTCATAACAAAATAACATTGGAGCAAGTCGTACCAAAAAAATTCAGAGCTCCAAAATGCGTTTGAAAGTAACATCGATTTTGTTTTTTTATCACGCCTTGTACCGATGATTCTGTGATGAATTTCTTCTTGCACTTAAACATTCTTTAAAGTTTACGACAAAAAATCAGAATTTTATGGAATAAATGTTTTTATTTTGAATTCACAGTTCATCCAAGAGCATTTCAGCTCGAGATTAGAAACTCCACATCTGAGTAAATTTTCCTATGATGCTACTCTAAACTTTTGCTGCATTTGTACAAGATGTGCTTGGTTGACCAGAGCATCGATTTTGTTTTTTATCACGCCTTTGCACCAATGTGATTTCTTGTTGAATTTTTTTGCAGTCTAAACATTCTTTAAAGTTTACTAAAAAATCAGAATTTTTGAAAAATTTTCTATTTGTTTTCAAATTTACTGTTCATCAAGGAGCATTTGACCTCAAGATTAGAAACTCCACGTCTGAGTAAATTTCCCTATGATGCTACTCTAAACTAGATGTGCTTGGTTGACCATTAATATGACAATAATTTTTCACATCTTCCCTGTGTTTGATGGTCGTGCTAGCAACCGGAAGATGTGTGAGTTGGCTGCAGGGGTAGCAGTAGATGGGCGAACATTATGCGATCCTCCTATGGAGGACAAATACAAGATGTGTGTAGTGCACGACGCACCGCCACAACTTCATTGGTGATCCAATTGTTGCTTGTCACCTATGCTCTCCACTCATGGTCGCCGCCAGATAGAAGCTCATGATACTGAGAGGGAATGTCTTGAGGCATTATTATCAAGGCTAAGGTGTGTGGCATTGTTCCGTTGCAACGCACGTGCCTTTTTGTTAGTCTTTTCCTAATAATAAAGTACGGATTGACTTTGTCGGGTTCACCATCACAATACGCATTTTCCCATGAATTTATGCTTTCAGTTTGAATTTAAAACATATTCAAGGTGGTACTAATTTTTGTCTCTACGTTCTTTCTTGGTCGCCTAGCTGGGCTGCAATCCCGTTGGGCCTTGGCCTTGTCCTTGCGTTTTGTAGTATTCAACCCGCGGCCACGTCCTACTCCAAAAACAACAGAATTTTCGCCCGTACGTTCAACCGGCACACACGCAAACTCTGTCTGGTCGTGCGTTGATTACGTTCGAGGTTTTGTCCCACCTCGCTCCCTTCAACTGATTATTATCAATTTATATACGATCGCAGATTATCCATAATATCAACCAGCCTCCTCCAAAACAATAGACAGAAAATAAACTCCCAATACATCGAAGAGATACTCGGCGAGGCAACGGAATTAACAAGGACTGAGAATCAGATTCTCACTGGATCGCCAACAGATAAGCTATACAGCGGTCGGTGGAGGTACACGTGGCTGCTGGGTGTAGGTATGTGCATGTGCTGGCCGCTCAACCACAACATTTGTCTAGGGTGACTCTAACGTTGTATTTTTATCACTTTGTACACGGGTATTTTCTTGGGTTTGGGCCAAGAGCGGTGAAAACAAACATGGGAATGAAATATAATATTTCAAATAAAATAACATTCAATATAAAACTAAATAATCAAAATCATTAGAATTCAAATCTTTTGATAATTTTATAAAACACTTTACATGAATTATTAAACTATCGAGGAGTATTTAAGGGCATCTTCAACGACATCGCTCAAAACGTCTGCAATCGTCTAGACTGTGCGGTTTAGACCGGACGTGTTTTGCCATCGAGCGCGTGTCTATATCGATCCGTCGACCGGTTCGGACCTAATTTTCCCGCAATCCGGAAACAAACTAGAGGGGCTTTGCGTGCATCCAGACCATTGCCACAATCAATTCTGATTGCCCCGGCCCACCCAAAAAACCCTCCCTCGCATGCATCTCTTCCCACTCGAAGCCCTCAACGCCGCTCCAGAGAACCAGTGCCACATTCATGCCAGCTCAGAGCGACGCGACCTCTCACTGGCACTCCGACATTGAAGCGGCACCAGCCGAGTTAAACAGAGATCGAATATACAATCCTTTCGGTTCAATAAAGATCAAATGTTTAGTTCTCGCTCACATACAGATCACATGTACTTGGTTATTGACATAAAACAAATTCATATTTAGTTCTTCTACGTGAAGAGAGCACATGTCCAGATCAACACAAGACTGAGGACGAGGACGATGTTGCCAACTCCGCCCCGCCCGCGCCCCGTCACCACAACCACTAAGTCGACACGTCCAAGACCGCCTCCGGCAACGAGGAAGAGTAGAGCATGGAAGTTCACCGATGCTCGGGTCCCATGAAGGCCATCGCCCTTTCGCTGGGGCTGAAACCAAGCTTGGCGGCTCAAAATCGTTAGTCGATTAGCCCCTTGTAGGCTGTGGAGGCAGAGGCTATAGATGCCGAGCTGGAGGTTTAGTTCTTGGGCTCATGGCCGGCTAAAAATGGACGAACAGGCGCCGACGGTCATTTAGACTCGGTTTAGAGTATGATTTAGTTCAAATATGCCAAATTTATTTAGTTTGCTCCGGTCTACATGACAATCCGATTTAATATGAATGAATATTGTTTGGTTTGTTTAAATATCCATAAAATTTATTCACTTTCATTAAATTTATTTTGAAATGCAACCGAACATATGTGGATAGCTTTGGATGGTCGTCTTCCGCATCAGTGTCCGCGGACTGGTCCTGGTCTACGGATGGAAGTAGTGTCTGTTCTACGGGTCGGCGATGGAGATACCCTGAGAATAATATTGTATGTTTCTCCCGCTAAAAGACTTAGATAAGGGCAACCTTGTTCGTTTGTTGGATGACACTTTAGTTACCTCGGGGATGCCTTCCCAGAAGGCATCCCCTCTCTCTTCTAACGACCACCGGTATTTTACTTGGAGCTATATGTTTATTCGTCACAAATCATGAGTTTTTCTTGGAGCATCTTGTATCATATGAGTCTTTGCTTGATTTGCTTTTTAGTTTATCACAATCATCTTTGCTGGACACACCTTTTTGAGAAATCCATAATGATGCTAAGATTTGTTAGAATTTCTCTATGTGCTTTACTTAATTTTTTTGAGCTATGAAATTGCTCTAGTGCTTCACTTATATCTTTTTAAGCACGGTGGTGCTTTAATTTTTGAAGAAATACTCTCATACTTCAACTAGATTAATTTGAGAGTTAGTATATTTTGAAGAAATGTTCTCTCATGCTTCACTTATATTATTTTGAGAGATGAAAGTATTTATGCTCATGTTCTTCACTTAAATTTGTTTGAAAGCTTGTCATAAGCAATGGTAATATATGAAATTAGTCCCAAAGTGATAGATATTCAAGATGGATATAATAAAAACTTTCATAATAGATCATTGGGCAAAATAAACTTGATTCTTTTTAATAGTTTTGAGATATGATGACAGTAATATGTGTGTCATGTTGGTGAGTAATTATACTTTAGTAAGGACATTGGTGTCAAGGTTCGTGATTCCCTATGCAAGCACATGAAAGTCAATAGTTATGCAATGAAATTACATCCTACTTGTGGTGCATTATTCGGTGTTAGTTATGTTTAATGCTCGTTTATGAGAATTTTTGCTTCTTGGTTGGTTGCTTCTCAATCTATTTGCTAGCCTTCATTTGTACTAAGTGGGAATACTACTTGTGCATCCAAATTCCTTAAAACTAAGTTATGTGATATGACTCCACCATACCTACCTATATGCGTATTTCCGTGCTGTTCCAAGTAAATTTGAATGTGCCAACTCTAAGTTTCAAAATGAGTTTCCTTTTTGTGTGCCCGTACCGCTCATGAAGATGCAGGGGGTGGCCAATATTTTTCCATGCTAGATGTGTTATTCTCTAGATGAGTGTTTATTCACTTGTCATTGCACGAGAGTGTGACAGTAATAGGGATGCCCAGTCCCGAAATGAAAAAAAATTAGTTTATGTTGTCAAATAATAAATTTCTTGGAAAATGTTGGTATGGAAGGCACCCGTGTATACGGTTAACCATGGATTGTGAAAGAATAGTGGAAAAAGAAATTATGTTTGGGAACCGCCTATGATGTATCTAGCATGAAAAGTATTAGGAATTACTTAGTCATTTTCGTTGACGGGAAAAGCATGCCTCTCAAAATATTTTATCGCACAATTTAAGCTTTGAGCTCTCGTAACTCTACAAATCTCTACTTCCCTCTACGAAGGGCCTAGCTGTTTTACTTTATGGAATTTTTATTTTATTTTTATTTGAGTCTCCATCTTATCTTATAAAGCACCAATTAGGGAGCAGGAATTAAGCTTGGGGATGCTGATACGTCTCCAACGTATCTATATTTTTTGATTGTTTCATGCTGTTATATTATCACTCTTGGATGTTTTATATTCATTTTATATCAATTTTATATCATTTTTTGGGACTAACCTATTGACATAGTGCCCAGTGCCAGTTGTTGTCTTTTGCTTGTCTTTTACTTCGCAGAATATTAGTACCAAACGAAGTCCAAATGCCACGAACCTTTTTGGAGACTTTTTTCTGCCCACAAGACAACTTGGGAGCCAAGAAAGTACCAGATGGGAGGCCCACGGGCCCCACAACCCACCAGGGCACGACAGAGGACCCAGGCGCGCCCAGGTGGGTGGTGGGGCCCACGGGAGTCCTTTCCACCGCCTCTCAGCTTTATAAATACTCAAATATTTCAGAAACTCTAGGGGAGTCGACAAGATCCAATCGCCGCAAGTTCCAGAACCACGAGATCCAATCTAGAACCCTATTCTGGCACCTTGCCTGAGGGGAACACGATAACGAAGGGGTTCATCATCCTCATTGGTGCTCATCTGATGATGCGTGAGTAATTCACCACATACCAACAGGTCCTTAGGCAGTGGCTAGATGGCTTCTTCTCTCTTTTTGATTCTCAATACAATGTTCTCCTCGATGTTCTTGGAGATCTATTAGATGTAATGACTTTTTGCGATGTGTCTCTTGCACTCTGATGAATTGTGAATTTATGATCAGCTCTATCCATGAATAATATTTGAGTCTTCTTTGATCTCTTATATGCATGATTATTATAGCCTCGTATTTCTTCTCGGAAACTTTGGTTTGGTTTGGCAACTGGATTGATTTTTCTTGCAATGGGAATAGGTGCTTTGTGATGGGTTCGATCTTGCGTGACCTCACTCAGTGACAAAAGGGGCAATGAGGTACGCATGTATCGTTGCTATTAGGGATAAAAAGATGGGTGATAACCCACAAGTATAGGGGATCGTAACAGTTTTCGAGGGTAGAGTATTCAACCCAAATTTATTGATTCGACACAAGGGGAGCCAAAGAATATTTGCAAGTACTAGCAGCTGAGTTGTCAATTCAGCCACACCTGGTGATTAATTATCTTCAGCAAGGTGATGAGTAGCAAAACTCCGCCTATGTTGTCTCAACATAGCCGGTCCCAAGCCCGGGTAAAGGAGGAGGGTTGTGATAGGCTTGGCGAGCCAACGTAAAAACTCAGCCACTCTTATGGAGATGAAACCCAAAAGATTTTCGTTGGGGCGTAACCCTCTCAGCGACGCGCCACATCGGAACCCGGGTGTGGTGGAAAATGGGCAAGGGCCGAGCCATCACCCCCCAAGTGGCGCGCCGTATCTTGATCCGGATACGGTGGCAAGTGAGCGAGGATCGGGTCGTCGCATCCTTAGTGGCGCGCTACATCGGCGCCCGGATGTAGTGGAAAATGAGCAAGGGTCTTCGCATTTGACTCGACGAGTGCGAAGGGTAAGGAAGCTAGCCGAGCCTAGGAGGATTCGCTTAGGTAGCTGGAACGTAGGGTCTCTGACAGGGAAGCTTCGGGAGCTAGTTGATGCAACAGTGAGGAGAGGTGTTGATATCCTTTGCGTCCAAGAAACCAAATGGAGAGGACAGAAGGCGAAGGAGGTGGAGGATACCGGCTTCAAGCTGTGGTACACGGGGACGGCTGCAAACAGAAATGGCGTAGGCATCTTGATCAACAAGAGCCTCAAGTATGGAGTGGTAGACGTCAGGAGACGTGGGGACCGGATTATCCTGGTCAAGCTGGTAGCTGAGGACTTGGTTCTCAATGTTATCAGCGCATATGCCCCGCAAGTAGGCCACAATGAGAACACCAAGAGGGAGTTCTGGGAAGGCTTGGAAGACATGGTTAGGAGTGTACCGATTGGTGAGAAGCTCTTCATAGGAGGAGACCTCAATGGCCACGTGGGTACATCTAACACAGGTTTTGAAGGGGCGCATGGGGGCTTTGGCTATGGCATCAGGAATCAAGAAGGAGAAGATGTCTTAAGCTTTGCTCTAGCCTACAACATGATTGTAGCTAACACCCTCTTTAGAAAGAGAGATTCACATCTGGTGACTTTTAGTAGTGGCCAACACTCTAGCCAGATTGATTTCATCCTCTCGAGAAGAGAAGATAGGCGTGCGTGCCTAGACTGTAAGGTGATACCTGGGGAGAGTGTTGTACCCCAGCATAAGCTGGTGGTTGCTGACTTCCGCTTTCGGATTTGTGTCCAGCGGGATAAGCGTGCCAAGGTCGCTAGAACGAAGTGGTGGAAGCTCAAGGGGGAGGTAGCTCAGGTGTTCAAGGAGAGGGTATTTAAGGAGGGCCCTTGGGAGGAAGGAGGGGATGCGGACAATGTGTGGATGAAGATGGCGACTTGCATTCGTAAGGTGGCCTCGGAGGAGTTTGGAGTGTCCAGGGGAAGGATAAGCGAAGATAAGGATACCTGGTGGTGGAATGATGATGTCCAGAAGGCGCTTAAAGAGAAGAAAGATTGCTTCAGACGCCTATACCTGGATAGGAGTGCAGACAATATAGAGAAGTACAAGATGGCGAAGAAGGCCGCAAAGCGAGCTGTTGGTGAAGCAAGGGGTCGGGCATATGAGGACCTCTACCAACGGTTAGGCACGAAGGAAGGTGAAAGGGACATCTATAAGATGGCTAAGATCCGGGAGAGGAAGACGAGGGATATTGGCCAAGTCAAATGCATCAAGGACGGAGCAGGCCAACTCTTGGTGAAGGACGAAGAGATTAAGCATAGATGGCGGGAGTACTTCGACAAGCTGTTCAATGGGGAGAATGAGAGTTCTACCATTGAACTGAATGACTCCTTTGATGAGACCAGCATGCGTTTTGTGCGGCGCATCCAGGAGTCTGAGGTGAAGGAGGCTTTAAAAAGGATGAAAGGAGGCAAGGCGATGGTCCCTGATTGTATCCCCATTGAGGTGTGGAAAGGTCTCGGGGACATAGCGATAGTATGGCTAACCAAGCTTTTCAACCTCATTTTTCGGGCAAACAAGATGCCAGAAGAATGGAGACGGAGTATATTAGTACCAATCTTCAAGAACAAGGGGGATGTTCAGAGTTGTACTAATTACCATGGAATTAAGCTGATGAGCCATACAATGAAGCTATGGGAGAGAGTCATTGAGCACCGCTTAAGAAGAATGACAAGCGTGACCAAAAATCAGTTTGGTTTCATGCCTGGGAGGTCGACCATGGAAGCCATTTTCTTGGTACGACAACTTATGGAGAGATATAGGGAGCATAAGAAGGACTTGCATATGGTGTTCATTGACTTGGAGAAGGCCTATGATAAGATACCGCGGAATGTCATGTGGTGGGCCTTGGAGAAACACAAAGTCCCAGCAAAGTACATTACCCTCATCAAGGACATGTACAATAATGTTGTGACAAGTGTTCGAACAAGTGATGTCGACACCGATGACTTCCCGATTAAGATAGGACTGCATCAGGGGTCAGCTTTGAGCCCTTATCTTTTTGCATTGGTGATGGATGAGGTCACAAGGGGTATACGAGGAGATATCCCATGGTGTATGCTCTTTGCGGATGATGTGGTGCTAGTTGACGATAGTCGGACGGGGGTAAATAGGAAGTTAGAGTTATGGAGACAAACCTTAGAATCGAAAGGGTTTAGGCTTAGTAGAACTAAAACCGAGTACATGATGTGCGGTTTCAGTACTAATAGCTGTGAGGAGGAGGAGGTTAGCCTTGATGGCCGGGTGGTACCTCGGAAGGACACCTTTCGGTATTTGGGGTCAATGTTGCAGGAGGATGGGGGTATTGATGAAGATGTGAACCATCGAATCAAAGCCGGATGGATGAAGTGGCGCCAAGCTTCTGGCATTCTCTGTGACAAGAGAGTGCCACAAAAGCTAAAAGGCAAGTTCTACAGGACGGCGGTTCGACCCGCAATGTTGTATGGCGCGGAGTGTTGGCCGACTAAAAGGCGACATGTTCAACAGTTAGGTGTGGCGGAGATGCGTATGTTGAGATGGATGTGTGGCCACACAAGGAAGGATCGAGTCCGGAATGATGATATACGAGATAGAGTTGGGGTAGCACCAATTGAGGAGAAGCTTGTCCAACATCGTTTGAGATGGTTTGGGCATATTCAGCGCAGGCCTCCAGAAGCTCCAGTGCATAGCGGACGGCTAAAGCGTGCGGAGAATGTCAAGAGAGGGCGGGGTCGACCGATTTTGACATGGGAGGAGTCCGTTAAGAGAGACCTGAAGGATTGGAGTATCGACAAAGAGCTAGCTATGGACAGGGGTGCGTGGAAGCTTTCTATCCATGTGCCAGAGCCATGAGTTGGTTGCGAGATCTTATGGGTTTCACCTCTAGCCTACCCCAACTTGTTTGGGACTAAAGGCTTTGTTGTTGTTGTTGTTGTTGAAGGTGATGAGTAGCAAAGTAGCATGATTGTTTTCATAGTAGTAGTAAGTGCAATGGTAACAGTAACAATGATATCAATGATTTTGTAGCAAGTGCGACATTAACAATAACAACAGTAATTTAGCAAGAACAATATAAGAGAAATTCGTAGGCATTGGATTGGTGAATTCGTTGGAACAACCTGAGAAGTTTTAGAAATGCAGTTGCAGAAAAACCAGTTCAACTATGAGTTCTTTTACCCCGGAAAAAAAGTCTGAGTTTTTCTGCACTACCTTAAAGTATTCCATCCATCCATTTACTCGAATCCAACTGTTGAACTCAGCTAGTCTACAATGACACAATTCTCTACAGCAACGAGCACTTCATGCTTGATCAATTCTTAGTATTGTTGCGATCCGTTATTTTGATTGGGAGATCATATTTTGCTTGCTTTGAACTGTTCTATCTAATGATGTGTGTTCATAAATGTTTACGCACATGTAGCGAAGAGAAGTGTGCGACGCATACCTCACAGGTGGAGGAAATTTCAGAAGACGGAATCATGCACGTCCAAAGAGTAGTCATGTGTAATTCAACCCGCAGGAGGCCGTGGCAACAGACGAGGATGGAGTGAATTGCAGAAAACCACCACATTTCAGCTTAGGTTTGCAGGAAACACTCTTCTACGTTTTTGCTGCAGAAAACACTGATTTTTTTCTAATCTTTTGCAGAAAGCACCAAACCTCCTATTTGGGCAGTTTAAGCACTATTATGACAGGTGGGACCCTGTCTTGTCGACGTGGCTCACGGCCGCGAGCTGACGCCGTCTAACGGCGCTATAGTGTTGGCCCGCTGATAGAAACCAGCTCTCTCATCTGTCTCGCCCTCTCCTCTCGTCACTCTGCTCTCCTCTCCTCACTTTGTTCTTCTCCCCCGACGCCACCACAACGCCGACCGCTGTTCTGCTGCTCCCCCGTGGCCATGGTGTCGTGGAGCGATGAGACCAGTGAGGATTCAGTCATGAACATCTCCTCCTCCTGCGATGGCATCACCAAGGTCAGTTTGCTACAACTAGGGTTAGGGTTAGTTAGTGATTTGGGGATTTTGTGAATGAGCTCGAGCTGAACCTAGGTTTATCTTTGCTTGCTCCTGCAGCTTCTAGCTATGATGCATGATCCGAATTTCAATGGCACTGACACAGATGTGAATGTTTTGTGCGAACACGGCGAGCCGGCCGAGCGCTTAGTTGCATTTGAAGGGATGCACACCGGCAGGAGGTTTCTAGGATGTGCTAAGAAGGTATGATCCTTTATAAAGGAAGGTGTTCATTGCTGAATGTTTTGTT
Organism: Triticum aestivum; assembly: GCF_018294505.1. NCBI lineage: Eukaryota > Viridiplantae > Streptophyta > Magnoliopsida > Poales > Poaceae > Triticum > Triticum aestivum. Next base: position 15,648,774 of record NC_057800.1, read on the forward strand.
TACATAGTTGTTAAGCTTTGTTTAGTTTGGTCTTTCTTTACCTTTACCTGACATGCCTTGTCGTCAGATGGTACACATTGTTTATTATGGTTAGTGATTACTGCTTTGTTTATCAAGTTGTTAAGCTTGGTTAAGTGCTTAGTCTTTGTTTAACTTGTTTTATCCAGTGAGTGGATGGTTGTCATTGTTTATTATGGTCAGTGCTTAATTACTTGTTTAACAGTGGTCATTGTTTATTTGTTTGCTGTGTGATATGTTTGCTGCACATATTAGACCCCCTGAGCATGTTTGCTTATGGAGTATGACACTTAACTATGGTCTTCAGCCTACTCACTTAGATGATTCTTTATTGTTTTATTGTTTATTTTACAGGAAGGCATAAACTGTGGAGTAGTTCAATGGATTGATTTTGAATGGACAGACTCAATGGAGAAGGCATTGGCCAAGTTATGGGATATGTATGAGGAGAGTAAGCCAGGTAGGACCAATGACAATCTGGAGAGTTCCTTTGTAATTCACATCCTGACAGAAGAGAAGAAGAAACTATAGGAGAATTATGACAGTTTGTATGCTGATGTCAATGCTCTCTTGGATGCCCAGCAACAGAGGGGTCTGGAGTTGAGCAATCAGAAGGAGCAGAAGCAATGTCTGGATGTGAAGATTGCAGAGCTAGAAACTATAATGGGCAACTTGAAGGAAGATCTGGCAGAGAAAAAGGAGGAGAAGAAGAAAGTACATGAGGACTATGACAGTTTGTATGCTGATGTCAATGCTCTCTTGGATGCCCAGCAGCAGAAGGGTGTGGATTTAAACAATCAGAAGGAGCAGAAGGAATATGTTGATTTGAAGATTGCTAAGCTAGAAACTGTAGTGGGCAACTTGAAGGCAGAGCTGTCAAAGAAAGAGGAGGAGAAGAAGAAGCTGCTGCAAAAGTATGAGACTCTAGTGAACCTGACAGGTGCTCAAGCCAATGTGATTAGGAATTTGAAGTTCAATCATTTGAAGGAGAAGGAAAGGCTGACAGAAGAGAGGCTTAAATTGCAGCATCACATTTCTGAGCTTCAAAAGTCTGAGGAGAAGATAAAGCAGAAGCTTCAGGGGGTGAAGGCCATCTTAGATGAGTAGGGGTGTCTTCTAGTATGATAATCATCTATCTGTATGTAGATGATAGTCTTCTATGCAAAAATTTAGTATGAACTTAGTCCTCAACTACTTTAACTATGTATTTTGTGATCCAAGGTGTTGGATCCAGCAGTGTTGTAATGTATATGATAATCATCTATTTAGTATTTTAGTTTGAATTTGTGAACCCAGTAATTTAACTATGTATGTTGTGATCCATTGTGTTGGATCCAACCTTGATGAACCTTAATGAATGTGAGTCAAATTTGATGTTATATGCTTTATGTGCTTAGTACAATTTGGTTTTATATGGTTTAGATGATTATCATCTATTCAGTATTTGGGTATGAATCTGTTAACCAAGTAATTTAACTTACTATTTTGTTATCAATGGGGTTGGATCCAATTTGACCACCATTTCATCGATTCATCGACAAAATGGGCCTAGGGGTACCTTGACCCTCATGTCATCGATTCATCGACAGAATGGGCCTAGGGGTACCTTGACCCTCATTTCATCGATTCATCGACAAAATGGGCCTAGGGGTACCTTGACCCTCATTTCATCGATTCATCGACAGAATGGCCCTAGGGGTACCTTGACCACCATTTCATCGATTCATCGACATAATGGCCCTAGGGGTAACTTGACCCTCATGTCATCGATTCATCGACAGAATGGCCCTAGGGGTACCTTGACCACCATTTCATCGATTCATCGACAGAATGGGCCTAGGTGTACCTTGACCCTCATGTCATCGATTCATCGACAGAATGGCCCTAGGGGTACCTTGACCACCATTTCATCTATTCATCGACAGAATGGGCCTAGGGGTACCTTGACCCTCATGTCATCGATTCATCGACAGAATGGCCCTAGGGGTACCTTGACCACCATTTCATCGATTCATCGACAGAATGGCCCTAGGGGTACCTTGACCCTCATGTCATCGATTCATCGACAGAATGGCCCTAGGGGCACCTTGACCACCATTTGATCGATTGATCGATTCATCGAGACCATCATCAACAAGTGTTTAATTTTCCTAACAGCAAGACCATCATCAACAAGTGTTTAATTTTCCTAACAGCAAGACCATCATCAACAAGTGTTTAATTTTCCTAACAGCAAGACCATCATATGGATCAAATTGAACATGGTAGCAGCCAGACCATCATATTGATCATCAAATTGAACATGATAATAGCAAGAACAACAGCATAGTGCATAATTCTCATAAATGCAAGACCATCAATAGTAGTTATTACAGTACCATAACATCAAATCATCATAAGTTCCCAAAATAGATCATAGCAATTAGCAGTTTTGCCTGATCACATCATCAACAGTTTTGCAAAGCACATTAGTTCCCTGAAGCATAAAAGTAATCCTTCAGCCTTGATGGTTTCTTCCTCTGTCTTGGTGCCAAGAAGGATGTCCTTGTTGCTGCAGTTGAGCTGCTTGGCCTCCTAGCTGGAGCTACTGAGCTGCTTGGCCTATTTGTTGGAGCTGCTGAGATGCTTGCCCTCCTAGCTGGAGCTGCTGAGCTGCTTGGCCTGCTTGCTGGAGCTGCTGAGCTGCTTGCCTTGCTTGTTGGAGCTGCTGTGCTGCTTGCCACTGGTGGTGCCCTGTTTGCTGGAGCTGCAACAGATGAAGCTACAGTAGTAGATGTGGTACCCTCCTCTGTCTTGTTTGACTGCATTTGAAAATGGCAGCAAGTTAATACATTCAAGTGGTACAAAACAGAAATAGATGGCAGCAAGTATGCCAACAGAGACTAACCTCATGTCTGTTCTTTCTCATTGCTAGAGCTGGCTTTAGTGTTTTGTGGCAAGATGTGTATCTGTGACGCACAAGATTGCAATTGCTACATGTAATTGATGCCATCCTAGATGTATCTTTAGGTGCTGGTGGCTCAAACTGGCTCCTTCTCCTTTTGGTTTGCGTCTTCCCTGGTTTATCCTTGAAAACTGGGGGTTATATGTCTCTAGTTTTGGTCTTAGGCCAGAGGTCAGGTCCAGGTACAGGAAATATGATGGGACTGTATGCAGCCAGATACATAGGCTTTTTGAAGAAGTCATGCACAAAATCTTCAGGCCTTAATTTGGCTTTGGTAATAGCAGAGACTGCATGATTGCATGGCACTGCAGTCATATCCCATTTTCTGCACCCACATGTCCTGTGCTGCAAGTTAACTGCATAGGTATTCTCATTGCTTGTCACTTGGTAAATATTTGGCCCAGCCATCAATGCTTGACAGTTCCTAGAGTGTTTCTTTGCTTCTTCAAGTAACTCAGCATATGTTGGGCATATTTCCCACTTGACTAACTCTGTCTTACTCCTATTTGTATTGAACCTGACCATCAACTTAGTCCTGATTCCATCTACCATGGTCTTTATTGGTTTACCCCTCACATCTAATATCATCTTATTGAACACCTCACTAATATTGTTGACAACTAGGTCAGTTTTGCAGTTGAAGTCCATGGCATATCTAGCCCAAGCATGTCTAGGAATTTTATTTAACCAAGTCCAGGCAGCCTTACACTCTACTTTAAGAGCATCCATTGCAGCAAGATGGCCATGTTCAGTATAGGAGTAACTTGCCTAATCCATGTACTTCTTTAATTCTGACCCCCTAACACCAGCAGTCTGGAAATTTTGGTAGATGTGTCTAAGGCAGAATCTTTGGGGGCAATTGGAGAAAACTTGGCTCACAGCTTTGAGAAGACCCCATTTGAAGAAATTACCAAACTTACTAATAAGAAAAGAATATTAACTACTTCTACCAATTAGTATGAACTACTTATAACAACTAGTAATGAGCAATGAAATAGTAACTACTTCGAGCAATTACTATGAAATACTTATATGAACTAGTAATGACCAATGAATATTAACTAGTACTAATCAAGATCTATGAACTACTAGTAAGCAATTACTATGAACTACTAATACTAAGCAAATTCTATGAGCAAATTATATAATACCTTATGTCTATCAGAGATTATGGTGTAAAAACCAAATCTCCCAGATTCTCCACCAATAGCTGCCTTCAGTTCTGTGAGAAACTAGGTCCAACTCTTTGTGTCTTCTTTGTCCACAACACCAAAGGCAATGGATAGATGTTATTATTCCCATCCCTTCCTGTGGCAGCAAGGATTTGTTGGCCAGTTGAGAGCTTGATGAAACATCCATCCACACCTGCAATGGCACACAAGATATGTTATAAACAAAGTATGGTGCACCACATTTATGTCATATATAACACAGTTTAGTAGTCACCTATGAATGGTCTGCATCCATTCAGAAATCCCTCCTTGCAAGAATTCAAGCATATGAACAAACCATGGAACCTTGGATTGATGCTTGGATGGTCTTTTAGGAACTTAGTAGTGACAATGCACCTACTACCTGGATTGGTGTCTAACACAGCCTGCAAGTAATCCCTTATCCTGGTGTATTGCCCCCTCTGATCTCCTTGCACCACCTTAATAGCATTGTTCTTAGCCCTGTAGGCCATATGAGTGATGATCTCAACTCCATACTTGCTCTTCAGATTTTGCATTATTGTACTTATTGGTGTATTCAAGTCTATTATTATTGCTTCTAAAACTTGATGTGTAACCCACTTTGTAGTCACCTTGGTGCTCTCTGCTACAGCTGGACATGTGTGCAACAAATTAGTTTTCCTAATGCAGAAAGTTTTCTCTTTTCCCACCACAGAAGCTACAATGAAGAAAGGGCAGTCTTCATGTGTGCACACAGCTATAATTCTGTCATTGCAGTTCCTATGAAACTGATAGTTTCTGTTATGTGCTATGTGGAAAGTGAGAAGTGCCCTTCTAAATTGGTACACATTATCAAAGCATAACTTCTTAGCAAACTGCAGCTCTGGGCTCTCTCTATCCTCATGATACCATACCCTTGGTTTTGGGTTTTTTAGCCCTAGACTTACTGCCTAGCACAAATGCTAGGGGTACAACCCCATCATCTTGCTCCTCCTTCAGATCACTAGGATCTGGATCCTCATCAGATGATGGTACCCAAACATCCTCAAACTGTTGCTCCAAACTAGCATGTGATCTTGTGGTTGGCCCCTTTCTTACTTTCAACTTCTTCCTCTTTTGTCCCTGTGGTAGCACCTCCTTTTCAAGTTCCTCATGATCTCCATGCTCCTCTTGCTCTGCATTTTCCTCATGCACTTCCTCTTGTATCTCATAAGGTTCATCTACATCTGTGTCACCTTCAAAATGTAAGAGTGGGTCCTCTCTCTGCCTCTTTAGCTCAGCCATCCTAGCCATGAAATCCTCATCTTCCTCCAAGTCAGAGTCATCTTCAGTTAGTAGCACAGGAGGTTTTCTTTTCATTGCCTGCACCTCCTCAACATTCTTCTGATGCTGCTTAAATCTCTGAATTTTTGATCTCCTTCTAAGCTCCATACTTCTTTCTAACTCCTGTTGCTCCATGTCAACATCATCTCCATTGCCTTGCTCAATATCAACATTTGCTTCATTGCCTTGCTCCATATCAACATTGTGGCTCTGCTGTGTGGAGAAAAACTGGATTGGTTCAGAATCCTCAACTAATGCATCTCTTTTTGATACTTTGGATGGTGACTTGTACACCACCCCAACATCATTCACCTCATATACAGTGCTCTCTCCAACATTGCCTATAGGAACTTGCTGATCACAAACATAACCTCTGTTTATATCTGCAGGTCTGGGCTCACTACCCCTAACTATTGTCAGGTTTACTATGTTCTGATCTTTATTGGCAATGTCATCCAGCATCTCATCCACCTTGTCATCATCACATATCTCCTCCAAACCAGCTATTCCCAACCCAGCATCCCTCACACAATACATATAGTCTTTACTTCCATATCCTGCTGTCTCTATGAGTGCTAACAGATTGAAAAAAGTGATGTCTGAAACACACATAGTCCTTTCCAAGTTATCCATATCATGAAAGTGCAGTCTAACCTCCCAAACATCATCAAACAAGCTACAAAAAGGAACAATTCTTGTACTTATTAACTAAACAGTATAACACTAACTACAAACAATACAAGTGACCAATTTAAAATATACTATGCATACCAATTTCAATAAGAGCTAACTGTGACCCTAATGTCTACTAAATAAACAGTGCATCCTAACCCAAATAGCAATTAAAATCACAAAAATTATCACTATATTCTCTCCTAAACAGAGCATACTAATATCACTACAATCTAATTTAGAGAGCAGACGAACACTTAGTACTAGGCAAAAGATCCATTTTTGATTTACACACCAAACCGTAACTATGGAATTGACAGAAAATGAGGGGGTGGGGGAGGCAGAGGAGATATCTTACTCCACACCGCCGAATGCAGATGCCCAGTGGTGGCTCCCCGTCCGAGTAGCCTGCACAGCACGGGCCAGAGCGCCGGCGACACGGTACTCCAGCGACGGGGACGGTGGTCTGCTCTGCGGGGCCTGGCTAGGGTTAGAGCTACCGCAGACCTCCTCAGGTGGGTTTGGATCTCCGCCGCCAAACAACCCTCCTGCGCCGTCGCAACCTCCGCCATCCACTCTGCCGCCAGCGTCCGGGCTCGCCGTTGCCATGAATGAGACAGAGAGAGAGGAGAGTGCACCGTCGTGGGGATGGTGGGAAAATTTTCAGATGCAGGAGAGGTGTCGATTCGATTTGGTCTCTTGACCTCGCGGGGGCGTCGGTGGGCATTGTAGCGCCATTAGATGGCGTCAGCTCGTGGGCGTGAGCCACGTCGACAAGACAGGGTCCCACTTGTCATAATAGTGCTTAAACTGCCCGAACAGGAGGTTTGGTGCTTTCTGCAAAAGATTAGAAAAAAACAGTGTTTTTTGCAGCAAAAATGTAGAAGAGTGTTTCCTGCAAATCTAAGCTGAAATGTGGTGATTTTCTGCAATTCACTCACGAGGATGGGATAATGGCCAAGATCAAGGCAATATAATCTACTCCCCCTTCTAGAATTATTTGTCGCACAAATGAATGTTTGATGGTCATATCCAGTTAGTACTCATCACCTTCGACATCAAGCATCAGGGTACCGTAACAAAAATCACAGAAAATTTATTAGTTTGGCAATTTTTCTTAATTGTACATCAAGTCTATCAAAAATGGTCGAAGTAGATGATCGAATCCATGTCAAAATTAGGCTTAGAAATGGAATATATGCCAAGTAGGTAACATCACAATAAGATTTTTTTCCAGACAATTGTTTTTTGAAATAATGAAACTTTTTAGAAAACATATGGATGGACCGAATCTTCAAAGTTGATATAAACCTAATATTATAACGCCATATATACCTTACATCCATGTTAAGCTTTTCTTATTTAAAATATGTAAGAAATCATCTTTATGACGTGATGAGTTCCCTATCCGGCTTTTGCCACATTAACCTAAAAAACCTTGTCTTCTACGATTGATGATGAATAGATCGAAAGTTTTTTCATGAATAAACCCCTCAAAACTTGTCTCCTAACTGTGTCGGAGCTGGGGGGGGGGGGGGACTGGCAGGAGCCACGGCTCCCCACGATCCATCCCAGCGTAGTGTTGTACCCCTATTTCCCTTTGAGGTCAAGAGATTTTGCGAGGGCGTCAATTTCTCCCGACATCAAATTATTGGTGTCCTTGGAATGAACAGACCGTTCAGCATGGAGTGATCACACCATGGAACATTTTCGTTCGATCTTGGCATGTTGGCTTGCGCCCCTGTTTCCAGCAGGCGAGTCGCCCTCGGCTCGTCCTAAATCACAATCGGAGCCTGAGCCGCCCCTGGCGGTGGGAGGGTGAGGACCATCACACGAGATCTGAGCTCCGTCGCTCTCATAGCCAGAGACAGAGTGGCCGTATCGAAAGAGACGAAGGCCGCCCACCTCCGCGCCATCGCCCGCACCGGCGAAACGGCTTGATCCATTGCCCAAATGAAACTTCCAGCGAGTGTCTGCGCCGTGCTTGACCAAACAACTATTCCTCCTCCTCCTCCTCCTCGTCCGTCAGGGAATCCCGAACGTGCAGCGCCTCCTGGCTGTTGAACTAGGATCCAATTTGGCGCAGTCAGGTGCGCCTCCGCGCACCCCCTCCCACGAACCTCACCATCTGCTCTTCTTCGATCTCCACCATCCTCACAGACACTCATATCAAGAAGACTAGAAGCAATCGCCTCCCACTGACCAAGGTAGGGGAGGAAGTGGAATGCGGAATGCGAGCGAGTAGACTCACCCTGCCAACCACCCGTATTAAGCTATGATCGACTGCTGAGGTGTGTGTCACCCCACCGCTCTGCTTCCTCGATGCGCGCAACATGACACGGGAACGTGACTGTGGCACACGGGGTGAGGGCCTCCCCTCGACTCACACATGAGTCAACCACGCAACCTCGATGTGGACGGAAAAACTTTTAGAATCACTGGATTCTATGATGAACCAAAGACGGATTTGTGTAAGAAATCTTGGGACGCTCTACGCTATCTAAGGGGCCAGGACAGCCTGCCCTGGATTTGTGTAGGTGATTACAATGAAGCTCTCTTTCAAACCGACCAATGAGGCGGCAACCCAAGGTGTTTCCAGCAGATGGAGGACTTCAGAGACTGCTTAGCCGACTGTGGTCTAGCTGATCTAGGATTCTCGGGATATCCTTATACGTGGGACAATAAGCGGGATGGTGCAGCAAATATCCAAGTCCGTCTAGATCGTACAACATGCAATGATGGATTTTTGGAACTGTTCCCGGAAACAAGCGTTGAACACATACTCACTAAGGAGTCTGATCATCAAGCACTAGTTGTCAGGGCATTGGAGACGGCTCTGTTGGGGAACATAGCAGAATTTTAAAATTTTCTACGCATCACCAATATCAATCTATGGAGTCATCTAGCAACGAGGGAAAGATAAGTGCATCTACATACCCTTGTCGATCGCGCGCGGAAGCGTTCAAGAGAACGGGGTTGATGGAGTCGTATTCGTCGTGATCCAAATCACCGATGACCTAGCGCCGAACGGACGGCATCTCCGCGTTCAACACACGTACGGTTGGGAAGACGTCTCCTCCAACTTGATCCAGCAAGAGGGAAGGAGAGGTTGATGGAGATTCAGCAGCACGACGGCGTGGTGGCGGAAACTACGGCGATCTCGGCAGGGCTTCGCCAAGCACAGGGAGATGGAGGAGTGTCACGGGAGGGAGAGGGAGAGGCCAGGGGCTAGGGTGCGGCTGCCCTTCCTGCCCCCCACTATTTATAGGACCCCTAGGGGGGCGCCGGACCTAGGAGATGCCATCTCCAAGGGGGGGGGGCAAGGGGGGTGGAGTGCCCCCAAGCCAAGTGGGGCGCCCCCACCCCTAGGGTTTCTAACCCTAGGCGCAGGGGAGGCCCATGGGGGGGTGCACCAGCCCACTAGGGGCTGGATCCCCTCCTACTTCAGCCCATGGGGCCCTCCGGCATAGGTGGCCCCACTCGGTGGACCCCCGGGACCCTTCCGGTGGTCCCGGTACAATACCGATTACCCCCGAAACTTTCCCGATGACCGAAACTTGACTTCCTATATATAAATTTTCACCTACGGACCATTCCGAAACTCCTCGTGACGTCCGGGATCTCATTCGGGACTCCAAACAACTTTCGGGTTACCGTATACTAATATCTCAACAACCCTAGCGTCACCGAACCTTAAGTGTGTAGACCCTACGGGTTCGGGAGACTCGCAGACATGACCGAGGCGACTCTCCGGTCAATAACCAACAGCGGGATCTGGATACCCTTGTTGGCTCCCACATGCTCCTCGATGATCTCATGGGATGAACCACGATGTCAAGGATTCAATCAATCAGTATACAATTCCCTTTGTCAATCGGTACGTTACTTGCCCGAGACTCGATCGTCGGTATCCCAATACCTCGTTCAATCTCGTTACCGGCAAGTCACTTTACTCGTACCGTAAAGCATGATCCCATGATCAACCACTTGGTCACCTTGAGCTCATTATGATGATGCATTACCGAGTAGGCCCAGAGATACCTCTCCGTCATACGGAGTGACAAATCCCAGTCTCGATTCGTGCCAACCCAACAAACACTTTCGGAGATACCTGTAGTGTACCTTTATACTCACCCAGTTACGTTGCGACGTTTGGCACACCCAAAGCACTCCTACGGTATCCGGGAGTTGCACAATCTCATGGTCTAAGGAAATGATAGTTGACATTCAGAAAAGCTACAGCAAACGAACTACACGATCTTTGAGCTATGCTTAGGATTGGGTCTTGTCCATCACATCATTCTCCTAATGATGTGATCCCATTATCAATGACATCCAATGTCCATAGTCAGGAAACCATGACTATCTTTTGATCAACGAGCTAGTCAACTAGAGGCTCACTAGGGACGTGTTGTGGTCTATGTATTCACACATGTATTACGATTTCCGAATAACACAATTATAGCATGAACAATAGACAATTATCATGAACAAAGAAATATAATAATAACCATTTTATTATTGCCTCTAGGGCATATTTCCAACAGTCTCCCACTTGCGCTAGAGTCAATAGTATAATTACATTGTGATAAATCGAACACCCATGCAGTTCTGGTGTTGATCATGTTTTGCTCTAGGGAGAGGTTTAGTCAACGGATCTGCCACATTCAGGTCTGTATGTACTTTACAAATCTCTATGTCTCCATTTTGAACACTTTCACGAATGGAGTTGAAGCGACACTTGATATGCCTGGTCTTCCTGTGAAACCTGGGCTCCTTGGCAAGGGCAAAGCTCCAGTGTTGTCACAGAAGAGAGTCATCGGGCCCGACGCATTGGGTATGACTCCTAGGTCGGTAATGAACTCCTTCACCCAGATTGCCTCTTGTGCTGCCTCCAAGGCTGCCATGTACTCTGCTTCACATGTAGATCCCGCCACAACGCTTTGCTTGCAACTGCACCAGCTTACTGCCCCACCATTCAAAATATACACGTATCCGGTTTGTGACTTAGAGTCATCCAGATCTGTGTCGAAGCTAGCATCGACCTAACCCTTTACGACGAGCTCTTCATCACCTCCATAAACGAGAAACATATCCTTAGTCCTTTTCAGGTACTTTAGGATATTCTTGACCGCTGTCCAGTGTTCCATGCCAGGATTACTTTGGTACCTTCCTACCAAACTTACGACAAGGTTTACATCAGGTCTGGTACACAGCATAGCATACATGATAGACCCTATGGCCGAGGCATAGGGGACGACACTCATCTTTTCTCTATCTTCTGCCGTGGTCGGGCATTCAGCCGTGCTCAATCTCGTGCCTTGCAATACAGGCAAGAACCCCTTCTTTGACTGATCCATTTTGAACTTCTTCAATATCTTGTCAAGGTACGTACTCTGTGAAAGACCAATGAGGCGTCTCGATCTATCTCTATAGATCTTAATGCCTAATATATAAGCAGCTTCTCCAAGATCCATCATTGAAAAACACTTGTTCAAGTAGGCCTTTATGCTTTCCAAGAATCCTATATCATTTCCCATCAACAGTATGTCATCCACATACAATATGAGAAATGCTACAGAGCTCCCACTCACTTTCTTGTAAATGCAGGCTTCTCCATAAGTCTGCGTAAACCCAAACGCTTTGATCATCTCATCAAAACGAATGTTCCAACTCCGAGATGCTTGCACCAGCCCATAAATTGAGCGTTGGAGCTTGCACACCTTGTCAGCATTCTTAGGATCGACAAAACCTTCCGGCTGCATCATATACAATTCTTCCTTAAGGAAACCATTAAGGAATGCCGTTTTGACGTCCATTTGCCATATCTCATAATCATAGAATGCGGCAATTGCTAACATGATTCGTACGGACTTCAGCTTCGCTACGGGTGAGAAAGTCTCATCGTAGTCAACCCCTTGAACTTGTCGATAACCCTTAGCGACAAGCCGAGCTTTATAGATGGTTACATTACCATCCGCGTCTGTCTTCTTCTTAAAGATCCATTTATTTTCTATGGCTCGCCGATCATCGGGCAAGTCAGTCAAAGTCCATACTTCGTTTTCATACATGGATCCTATCTCGGATTTCATGGCTTCCAGCCATTTGTCAGAATCTGGGCCCGCCATCGCTTCTTCATAGTTTGAAGGTTCACTGTTGTCTAACAACATGATTTCCAAGACAGGGTTGCCATACCACTCTGGTGCGGAACGTGTCCTCGTGGACCTACGAAGTTCAGTAGCAACTTGATCTGAAGTTTCATGATCATCATCATCAACTTCCTCTCTAGTCGGTGCAGGCACCTCAGGAACATTTTCTTGAGCTGCGCCACTTACCGGTTCAAGAGGTAATACTTCATCAAGTTCTACTTTCCTCCCACTTATTTCTTTTGAGAGAAACTCTTTCTCTAGAAAGGACCCATTCTTGGCAACAAAGATCTTGCCTTCGGATCTGAGGTAGAAGGTATACCCAATAGTTTCTTTAGGGTATCCTATGAAGACGTATTTTTCCGATTTGGGTTCGAGCTTTTCAGGTTGAAGTTTCTTGACATAAGCATCGCATCCCCAAACTTTTAGAAACGATAGCTTAGGTTTTCTTCCCAAACCATAATTCATATGGTGTCGTCTCAACGGATTTCGACGGATCCCTATTTAAAGTGAATGCGGCAGTCTCTAAAGCATAGCCCCAAAATGACAACGGTAGATCGGTATGAGACATTGTCGGTGTCAAAACCGGCGGATCTCGGGTAGGGGGTCCCGAGCTGTGCGTCTAGGTCGGATGGTAACAGGAGACAGGGGACACTTTGTTTTACCCAGGTTCGGGCCCTCTCGATGGAGGTAAAACCCTACTCTTGCTTGATTAATATTGAAGATATGGGTAGTACAAGAGTAGATCTACCACGAGATCAAGGAGGCTAAACCCTAGAAGCTAGCCTATGGTATGATTGTGTATGGAGTTGATCCCCTACGGACTACAACCCTCCAGTTTATATAGACACCGGATAGGGTTAGGGTTACACAAAGTCGGTTACAATGGTAGGAGATCTTGAATATCCGCATCGCCAAGCTTGCCTTCCACGCCAAGGAAAGTCCCATCCGGACACGGGACGAAGTCTTCAATCTTGTATCTTCATAGTCCAGGAGTCCGGCTAAAGGTATAGTCCGGCTACCCGAACACCCCCTAATCCAGGACTCCCTCAGTAGCCCCCGAACCAGGCTTCAATGACGACGAGTCCGGCGCGCAAATTGTTCGGCATTGCAAGGCGGGTTCTTCTCCAAATCTTGTGTACCTGTAGGAATAATGTCCTATTCTTGTAATGTAGCGCTCCTCGGCTTCCATGCCCAATAATGGCCGTCTTCTACGTGTAAAGCAGATGCGAAAAGCCGGGGCATTTTTACATTTACACCCCTGGCCGCATAAACGAGCCGCCTATTTAACGGGATGGGGATTTAGATCCAAACCACATCTCCTCCTTTCCGCGAGTGATCATCAGAGCGCTTCCAGCAAAGGTCTATTCCAACATGACCAGCCGTCGTAGCTCCTCCCCTCGCACCTCCGGTCCCAAACCCGGGGACTGGGAGAGTTGTACCATCCCGCATAGCAAGTTAGCGTCACTTCAAGCCCAGGGATTCCTACCCCAGGCATGCATGGTCCCGGTCCGAGCCGGTCTCGCCACCTATAATGGCGGAAAACAAGCGGAGAGCACCCCCAATCCTTCTAGGGGAGAGCGGGTGTGCCTCGTCCCCTATCTATTAAGGGGACTGGGATTTCCAATTCACCCATTTCTCCGCGGGCTTCTGGAGTTTTACGGCCTCCAACTGCACAATCTCACGCCCGCCTCCGTGTTGCATATTGCGGGTTTCGTCGCCCTTTGCGAGCTATTTTTAGGCGTTGAGGCTCATTTCGCACTGTGGAAGAGGTTATTCTGCCTGGTGCCCCGTTCTCAAAAGGGGTCCATATACCAAGTGGGCGGAGCCGAAGTATGGCGTATCGCCGGGACCGGATACCTATCCGGAACCCCAAAGGAAGCGTCCGAGGACTGGCCTTCAGAATGGTTTTATATAGATGACGTCCCGCTACCGGACCCTATCCGGGTCGGTCTCCCTGAGTTCAACAGTGCTCCATTGAAGAAGCGCTTGAGCTGGCGTGCGCGGAGCTCTCAAAGAGAAAACAACAGAGACGTCCTTTACCTGATGGGCCGGATAAGACTGTTGGCTCATTCCGGACTAACCATGATCGGAGTCATGGCCGCATGCATTATGCGGGGGGGGTGCAGCCGCTTCAATACAGAGGCCACCCAATGTGGGAATTCAATGGGGAGGATGACGCCACCCGGTACGGTCGTAAAGGGCCGGACTCAGCTGCCGCTCTGGAAAAGATCTTATCCTCTTTGTACAAGGGAGAAAAGGAGGAATTCCTCCGCGTCAACCCGCAGGCCGGATTCAGCATGTACGATCCTCCAAGTTGGGTAAGTGAACAATTGCGCTTGCCCGTTTGTTTTATACTCCCGTGGTTAGATAGGTAGTCTAACGATTTTAATGCAGGAACTGCGACAGGAGGTAAAGAATATAAGCAGCCGCCCTCCACAGCCCGAGGACCCAGAACGGTCCCTTGATCCGGACTCCGAAGAGGATCCGGACATATCGGTGGAGCTTATCGACGGGGTGTTCTATCAGCTAAGCAAGGACAATACCTTGGTAGCCATCACGGCTGATTACCCAGGGTTAATCCCGGCCTCCCAGGTGACGGAAACCGGAGTCTCATTCATTTGAGAGGGATTACACTCTCATGTATTTCGGTGTTTCTGACGACAACCGCGTTTTACAGGGGAGATTTCCACGGCAGGAGGCCGAACCTGCGGCGGCTAGCCAACGAGGGGCCGCAGAGCCCCGTAGGGCAAAAAGGAATGAAGTCCGGACTGAAATGCCGGCGCAAAGGTATAGTGCACCCTCTGCTTCCCTGGAGTTATTCTGTCAGGGTCGTATTAACGTTCGTGCTATCTTCAGGACGAAGAGACCTCGCCGGACTACATCCGGAGAGGTCGCCAATCGCGCCTCCACCAGCCAGGCTCCAACGTCTGGCCAGGAAGCGGAGGCGAGTACAAGGCGCGCACCGGACGCTCCTCCGACAGAGGATGCGGACAGGCTGTCCGCCACAAATTCAGAAGTGGAGAGTGCCATGAACCACAGGCGTCGCCGGACAACTCTACGTGACGGTTGTTTCTCCCAAGAGGCTTTAGATGCCTTTAATTCGGGAGATGCGTACCTCCGTGCCGCTCAAAATGGTTTAGCCAGAGCTACGGAGCAGTATGTGAAAGACATACGGGTAAGAAAATTTTGGTTAAATATATACATATGCCAGTAGCCCCCGAGACTTGAAACAGTTAGAGCAACTGATTTAAGGATCATTGAATATGCAGGTTCTTACAGAGAAGAATACTGTACTGTCCCAGGAGCTGGAGAAGTGCAAGGCCCAACTAGAGGCCGCACTAGCCGCAGCAGGGGAGCCCCGAGAGACCCCCTCAGGTAAAATACACTTTGAAAGATTAGTATTGTGCGGTGTGGGTGCAAATCTGACAAGTTAAATTGCAGATGGCGCCGGACTCGATCCGGACAAGCAACAACTCGTACGCCAGCTAAAGGCCGGTGAGAGTATGTTGACAAGGGTGAGGCGAGAGAAGAATGATCTTCAGGATGCCAACACCAAGCTGGATGTCGAACTTAAAGATGTTCGTGGCCAGCTGTCGGACTCCACGAAGGAGAATCAGCGGCTTCGACGCGGCATTTTTAGTAAGTGCTTGAACGAACTTTGAAAAAAGAGTTCGGCGAGGAAGTCGATTAACAGAGTAATGTCTGTAGGTATGCTCACAGGTCGTCCTGCAGAGGAGATGCCCGGTTCTACGGGTGACCTTCTTCCCGAACTCATGCAACTGCATGAGCGAATTCGGCAAGCGATGCGAGGTGTTGCCCAAGCCTTATGGCCTGCCCACTCCGTGCCCGAGAGCCTTGGAGAGCTTGCGGAGAAGCTGAAGGGAGCTCGGCGGCGCTTCCGATTGTGGAAGATATCGGCCTGCCGACAAGGCGCTCGGGAAGCCTGGGCCATGGTGAAGACCCGTTTTACGAAGTCTGACCCGAACCACATGGCCGAGGTCGGACCCGTGGGGCCTGACGGGAAGGAGATCCCTGTGAGTTTAGTATACGGCCAAGTAGAGTTGGCCGCAAAGTATTCCCAGCAGGACTGTAAATTAGACAGCCTGTTAGATGGTATAGAAGAGGAATACAATCAGTCATAATGACTATGTAATTTTGAATTGACATGTGTAATGCCTTCTAGCCGGATTGTAGATCGTTTGTCGTTGCCGACCTTTTCGCTTCAACCTCGAGACCTGACGGTCTGGAGTGTGTCCGAATACCATAGCGGTTATATAAGAACCGTGGTATGCGTGGAGACCAGGCGTAGGGGTCATTAGTGCTTTATCAGACAAGTGCCCAACTAGTTATGTTATATTACATGGTTAGTAAGAAACATCTTCCAGAGAGAATAGTTCCGTTAGGGGTTCCTTTCGCTGGGAGGCATGCCCTAAAGTGCATGTCCGGACTGCGTAAAAAGACGCAGAAAAAGCATCTGGGGGCGCATAAAATGGGTAAAAAGATCATCTTTTATCTCACCGACCGAATATTCCCTTAAGAATGCTAGCTTTCGGCTTCACGCAGTCTGAGGTGCACATCCGGCTGATCCGACAGTAACAATCACAGAGGTGCTCCCTTTACCACCTAGCCGAACAATCGGGAACGTAGGGGTAAGCACAGGAGCCAGGCAACCCAGCTTGGCCAAAACTTAAGTCATATCGATGCATATAATGGTGAAGAAAAAGGTACATGCGGAAGTTTGACGCATGTGTTGGGCATGAAGACCATATAAATAAGCTTCTGTTAAAGAAGCCCCCAGGTTTAATGAGCGCGAGTGGCGCATCGCTTAGATGATCCTTTAAGGGCAATAAAAGAAAAGAGGGGAAGGAGAGAAATGTAAGACGGAAAAATGCAAAAAATGGACAGAGGAAGGAGACGAACACAGAGTCTGGCGCTAGGCGTAGAATCATCGGAGACGGTGGCGTTGCATGGGTTCGGCTCGAGTCGGTTATCCGACGCATCTCGCAGGCGGTACGCCTCGCCAGTCAGCACTTGGTCGATTATGAATGGACCTTCCCACTTGGGCTTGAGTTTGTCCTTTTTCTTGTCCGGCAGGCATAGAACTAGTTCACCGACATTATAATTTTTGGCTCGTACTTCTCTGCTTTGATATCTTCGAGCCTGCTGTTGATAGAATGCGGAACGGGCTTTTGCCACGTCGCGCTCCTCCTCCAAAGCGTCCAAACTGTCCTGCCGATCGAGCTCGGCTTCTCTTTCTTCGTACATGCGCACTCGAGGTGAGTCATGAATTATGTCGCAGGGCAGAACTGCCTCTGCGCCGTACACCATGAAGAATGGTGTGTATCCGGTGGTGCGATTCGGCGTGGTCCGCAGCCCCCAGAGTACGGAGTCGAGCTCCTCTACCCAGTGCGTATTAGATTCCTTAAGGGACCGCACTAGTCTGGGTTTAATGCCGCTCATGATAAGACCATTTGCACGTTCGACCTGGCCGTTGGTTTGAGGGTGATAGACGGAAGCATAATCGAGCTTGATGCCCATGTTTTTGCACCAGAGTTTTACCTCGTCGGCGGTAAAGTTTGTACCGTTATCGGTTATGATGCTGTGGGGGACGCCATAACGGTGTACAACCCCGGATATGAAGTCTATCACAGGTCCGGATTCGGCCGTTTTAACAGGCTTGGCTTCTATCCATTTGGTGAATTTATCCACCATGACCAGTAAGTATTTCTTTCTATCGGTCCCACCTTTAAGGGGTCCGACCATGTCAAGCCCCCAGACCGCAAAAGGCCAGGTGATTGGTATAGTTTGGAGTGCGGTGGGTGGCATATGGCTTTGTTTGGCAAAACGTTGGCAACCAGCGCATCGTTGGACTATGTCCTGAGCGTCTGCCCGGGCCGTCGGCCAATAAAAGCCTGTATGGAAAGCCTTGCTAACAAGGGACCGAGCAGCGGCGTGGTGACCACCGAGTCCGGCGTGAATTTCAGCCAGAAGGTTCCGCCCTTCCTCTTCGGAGATGCACCTTTGAAGGACTCCGGTAGTGCTTTTCTTATAAAGCTCTCCCTCATGGACTCTGTAGGCTTTAGATCGCCGCACTATGCAGCGGGCCTCGTTTTGGTCCTCCGGGAGTTCTTGCCTGATAAGGTAGGCTAGGAATGGTTCTGTCCACAGGGCGATGACCGCCATTATTACGTGGGCTGAAGATGTAATTTCATTGGCAGAGCCTCCAATTGTGTCAGTTTGTTCGGCGTCGAATGGTGCGGCTGGGTCCGGGCTGTTATTTGCGGGTTCCCCCTCCCATGCTACAGATGGCTTGAACAATCTTTCCAAAAAGATGTTGGGGGGGACTGCATCGCGTTTTGCTCCGATGCGTGCCAGGACGTCGGCTGCTTGATTGTTTTCTCGGGCTATATGGTGAAACTCCAGCCCTTCGAACCGAGCTGACATTTTTAGGACGGCATTGCGGTAAGCTGCCATTTTTGGGTCCTTGGTGTCGAAGTCGCCATTTATTTGGGATATCGTGAGGTTCGAATCCCCGCGTACCTCTAGGCGTTGAATGCCCATGGATACTGCCATCCGGAGGCCATGTAGAAGGGCCTCGTATTCGGCTGCGTTGTTGGAGTCCGTGTACATAATTTGGAGTACATATTGGACTGTGTCTCCTGTGGGGGATATCAAAACGACGCCAGCCCCCAGTCCGGCCAACATTTTGGAGCCGTCGAAATGCATGATCCAGTTTGAGTATGTGTCGTACTCTTTAGGGAGTTCGGCCTCTGTCCATTCTGCGACGAAGTCGGCCAAAACTTGCGATTTTATAGCTCGCCGTGGCTTATAGGTTATATCGAACGGGAGGAGCTCGATGGCCCATTTTGCGATCCGGCCCGTTGCATCGCGGTTGTTGATAATATCGTTAAGTGGTACTTCCGAGGCTACTGTTATGGAACACTCTTGAAAGTAGTGTCGTAGCTTTCTGGATGCCATGAATACCGCGTATGCAATTTTTTGATAATGCGGGTACCGTGATTTGCATGGAGTGAGGACAGTGGACACGTAGTAGACCGGCCTTTGAAGGGGGAATTTGTGTTCGTCCGTTTCCCGCTCGACAACGAGCACTGCGCTGACAACTTGATGTGTTGCTGCAATGTACAATAGCATTGGTTCGCCGGTGTTCGGCGCGGCCAGGACTGGGTTTGTTGCCAATATGGCTTTTATTTCATCGAGTCCGGCCGTGGCGGCATCCGTCCACTCGAAGTGTTCGGTGCGCCGGAGTAGGCGATAAAGGGGCAGTGCCTTTTCTCCCAAGCGGGAGATGAAGCGGCTTAGAGCCGCCACGCATCCGGTTAATTTTTGTATTTGTTTGAGGTCCTTTGGGATATCCAATTGTGACAAAGCTCGGATCTTGGCTGGATTTGCTTCAATTCCTCTACCGGATACAATGAAGCCCAAGAGCTTTCCGGCTGGAACGCCGAAGACGCATTTTTCCGGGTTGAGCTTGATGTCGTATTTTCGGAGGTTATCGAATGTGAGCCTCAAGTCGTCTACTAGAGATTTGAAATGTCTTGATTTGATGACCACGTCATCCACATATGCCTCCACTGTTTTGCCGATCTGATTTGCCAGACATGTCTGGATCATGCGCTGATATGTTGCGCCAGCGTTTTTTAGCCCGAAGGGCATTGTGTTGAAGCAGAATGGGCCGTATGGTGTGATGAATGCTGTTGCAGCTTGGTCTGATTCTGCCATCTTGATTTGATGGTAACTGGAGTATGCGTCGAGGAAACACAACGAATCATGTCCTGCGGTGGCATCGATAATTTGATTGATACGGGGGAGGGGGAAGGGATCCTTTGGGCAAGCCTTGTTAAGGTCTTTAAAGTCGACACACAGGCGCCAGGATTTGTCTTTCTTTGGTACCATCACCAGGTTTGCTAGCCAGTCCGGATGTTTTATGTCTCTAATGAATCCGGCCTCCAATAGCTTGGCTAGCTCTTCTCCCATGGCCTGTCTCTTAGGTTCGGAAAAACGCCGAAGGGCTTGTTTGACAGGTTTGAATCCTTTTAGGATATTTAAGTTGTGTTCGTCCAGCCTGCGTGGGATCCCTGGCATGTCTGAAGGGTGCGAGGCGAAAATGTCCCAATTCTCTCGTAGGAACTCTCGCAGTGCGGCATCTACGTCGGGGTTCAGTCGTGCCCCGATGGAAGCTGTTTTATTGGGGTCCATTGGATGGACCTAGAATTTGACTATTTCGTCGGCTGGCTTGAAGGATGTGGACTTGGATCTTTTGTCGAGTATCACATCATCCCTGTTAACCGTGGAGCGCAGCGTAGTCAGTTCCTCGACCGCTAAGGCTTCGGATAGTGTCTCGGGGGCTAATGCGGCCGTCTTATTTTCGGCGCGGAGTGCTATGTCCGGATCACTAGCTAGAGTGATGATTCCATTCGGCCCGGGCATCTTAAGCTTCATGTACCTGTAATGGGGTATCGCTTGGAAGATTGTGAATGCTTCCCGCCCTAGTAAGGCGTGATGTCCGCTTTTAAATGGGGCCACCTGAAACGTGACTTCTTCGGACCTGTAATTATCCGGCATGCCGAACACCACATCTAGTGTGATTTTTCCTGTGCAGCGTGCTTCCCGGCTGGGGATTATTCCTCTAAAGGTTGTGCTGCTTCGCTCGACGCGGTTCCAGTCTATTTCTGTTTTTTGAAGGGTTTCCTCATAAATGAGGTTCAGTCCGCTGCCTCCATCCATGAGCACCTTGGTGAGGCGAAAGCTGTCCACTATGGGACTGAGGACCAATGCGGCTGGTGCTCGGGCTGTTCGGAATCTAGGTTCATCACTTGCGTTGAAGGTGATAGCAGTGTCGCTCCATGGATTTATTGTTGCAATTTGATAGACTTCGGCGAGGCTGCGGAGTGTTCTTTTTCGCATATTGTTTGATGCGAAAGTCTCGAAGACTGTGAGAACGGTACTGGTGTCCTCGGGCTGGCTTTCTGCGGCCTCCCGATTTAAGAGGTCCTTGCCAATTTTGGTTACCTGCCGAAGTATCCAACACGCTCTAAGGCTGTGAGTTGGTGTGGCGTCCTCTGTACTGTGAATTCTACAGGGTCCATCAAGCCACCTTTCCAGTACGGTCCCATGCCCTGTAGAGGGTTTTGGCTTTTTGCTATTTACTCCGGGTGTCTTATGATGATGCACCCTCTTAGTTCGGACGGGATTATTATTCAAGGCCGGATTATCCCAAAATTTTATTTCGGTTTTCCAGGCACTTTCCATCGCATAGTACTTTTGTACTATGAACGCCAAATCAGCGAAGCGTGTAATATCACGGCGACTTATGGCGTTAAGGATTCCCTCGTCCGTGCAATTACTGCAAAAGATTGATATTGCGTCTTCCTCGCGGCAGTTCTTTATCCTGTTCATAACCAGGAGGAATCTTGCCCAATAATGATGTACTGTTTCGTCGGGCCTCTGCCTGACTTGGGAGAGATCGCTTATATTCGGGTGGGTGGGTGTTGTTGAATCTGAGACTTCACCCGATCCAAGATTCAGAGGCCGAAGAGTTTCCGAACTCTGAAGTTCGGATTCTTGGATGTTGTCCAGCGAGTCCGGCCCGTTGCCTGATTCTAAGCTCAGGTCTTGAGTTACATCCTCCTCTCCGCGGGTATCCGGCTTGGAGGGGTTGGGAATTCAGACGTAGCTGGTCCTTAAAATAGATGAAGGGTCGCCGCACTGCGCCTCTATCACGGCAACGTGGTGGGTGACTTGGGGAGAGTTAATTTCTCTTAGATCGGGTTTAAGCCCAACCTGGTCATAATCCGTAGCGACCCCCAGGGCGGCGATGCGATCCAAGAGCCCATTTATGGAAGAGAGCTCCATTGGATCTAACTGCTCGACGAGTTCCGAGCTGATGTGTAGGTTGCTTTTGACGACCCGAGAGGTCACCGTCGGCGCAACAGCCGAACAGGCGGTCATGAGCAAACCACCTAGCCGGAGGGTTTGGCTGACAGCCAAGGCTCCCTTAGCAACGGCGCCATCTTTGAAGACGGGAGAAGGCATCCTTCCTGATTGTGACAGCACAGAGGAACTCTCAATGAAAGCACCAATGTCGGTGTCAAAACCGGCGGATCTCGGGTAGGGGGTCCCGAACTGTGCGTCTAGGTCGGATGGTAACAGGAGACAGGGGACACTTTGTTTTACCCAGGTTCGGGCCCTCTCGATGGAGGTAAAACCCTACTCCTGCTTGATTAATATTGAAGATATGGGTAGTACAAGAGTAGATCTACCACGAGATCAAGGAGGCTAAACCCTAGAAGCTAGCCTATGGTATGATTGTGTATGGAGTTGATCCCCTATGGACTACAACCCTCCGGTTTATATAGACACCAGATAGGGTTAGGGTTACACAAAGTTGGTTACAATGGTAGGAGATCTTGAATATCCGCATCGCCAAGCTTGGCCTCCACGCCAAGGAAAGTCCCATCCGGACACGGGACGAAGTCTTCAATCTTGTATCTTCATAGTCCAGGAGTCCGGCTGAAGGTATAGTCCGGCTACCCGAACACCCCCTAATCCAGGACTCCCTCAGACATCATAGATCGGACCATATCCAATAGAGTGCGATTACGACATTCGGACACACCATTACGCTGAGGTGTTCCAGGCGGCGTGAGTTGTGAAACTATTCCACATTTCCTTAAGTGTGTGCCAAATTCGTGACTCAAGTATTCTCCCCCACAATCTGATCGCAAGAACTTGATTTTTCTGTCACGTTGATTCTCAACCTCACTCTGAAATTCCTTGAACTTTTCAAAGGTCTCAGACTTGTGTTTCATTAAGTAGACATACCCATATCTACTCAAGTCGTCAGTGAGGGTGAGAACATAACGATAGCCACCGCGAGCCTCAACACTCATTGGACCGCACACATCAGTATGTATGATTTCCAATAAGTTGGTTGCTCGCTCCATTGTTCCCGAGAACGGAGTCTTGGTCATTTTACCCATGAGGCATGGTTCGCACGTGTCAAATGATTCGTAATCAAGAGACTCCAAAAGTCCATCTGCTTGGAGCTTCTTCATGCGTTTGACACCTATGTGACCAAGGCGGCAGTGCCACAAGTATGTGGGACTATCATTATCAACCTTACATCTTTTGGTATTCACACTATGAATATGTGTAATATTACGCTCGAGATTCATTAAGAATAAACCATTCACCAACGGAGCATGACCATAAAACATATCTCTCATATAAATAGAACAACCATTATTCTCGGATTTAAATGAATACCCATCTCGAATTAAATGAGATCCTGATACAATATTCATGATCAAAGTTGGCACTAAATAACAATTATTAAGGTTTAAAACTAATCCCGTAGGTAAATGTAGAGGTAGCGTGCCGACAGCGATCACATCGACCTTGGAACCATTCCCGACGCGCATCGTCACCTCGTCCTTTGCCAGTCTCCGCTTATTCCGCAGCTCCTGCTTTGAGTTACAAATGTGAGCAACCGCACCGGTATCAAATACCAGGAGCTACTACGAGTATTGCTAAGGTACGCATCAATTACATGTATATCACATATACCTTTAGTGTTGCCGGCCTTCTTGTCCGCTAAGTATTTGGGGGCAGTTCCACTTCCAGTGACCACTTCCCTTGCAATAAAAACACTTAGTCTCGGGCTTGGGTCCATTCTTTGGCTTCTTCCCGGCAGCTTGCTTACCGGGCGCGGCAACTCCCTTGCCGTCCTTCTTGCAGTTCTTCTTACCCTTGCCTTTCTTGAACTTAGTGGTTTTATTCACCATCAACACTTGATGTTCCTTTTTGATTTCCAACTTTGCTGATTTCAGCATTGAATATACCTCGGGAATGGTCTTTTCCATCCCCTACATATTGAAGTTCATCACAAAGCTCTTGTAGCTCGATGGAAGCGACTGAAGGATTCTATCAATGACCGCGTCATCCGGGAGATTAACTCCCAGCAGAGTCAAGCGGTTATGCAACCCAAACATTTTGAGTATATGCTCACTGACAGAACTATTTTCCTCCATCTTACAACTGAAGAACTTGTCGGAGACTTCATATCTCTTGATCCGGGCATGAGCTTGGAAGACCATTTTCAGCTCTTCGAACATCTCATATGCTCCGTGTCTCTCAAAACGCTTTTGGAGCCCCGGTTCTAAGCTGTAAAGCATGCCGCACTGAACGAGAGAGTAATCATCAGCACGTGACTGCCAAGCGTTCATAACGTCTTGGTTCTCTGGGATGGGTGCATCACCTAGCGGTGCTTCTAGGACATAATCTTTCTTGGCAGCTATGAGGATGATCCTCAGGTTCCGGACCCAGTCCGTATAGTTGCTGCCATCATCTTTCAGCTTGGTTTTCTCTAGGAACGTGTTGAAGTTGAGGACAACGTGGGCCATGTGATCTACAAGACATATTGTAAAGATTTTAGACTAAGTTCATGATAATTAAGTTCATCTAATCAAATTATTCAATGAACTCCCACTCAGATAGACATCCCTCCAGTCATCTAAGTGAAACATGATCCGAGTTAACTAGGCCGTGTCCGATCATCACGTGAGACGGACTAGTCAACATCGGTGAACATCTTCATGTTGATCGTATCTTCTATACGACTCATGCTCGACCTTTCGGTCTTCCGTGTTTCGAGGCCATGTCTGTACATGCTAGGCTCATCAAGTCAACCTAAGTGTATTGCGTGTGTAAATCTGGCTTACACCCGTTGTATTCGAACGTTAGAATCTATCACACCCGATCATCACGTGGTGCTTCGAAACAACGAACCTTCGCAACGGCGCACAGTTAGGGGGAACACTTTCTTGAAATTATTACGAGGGATCATCTTATTTAAGCTACCGTCGTTCTAAGCAAATAAGATGTAAAACATGATAAACATCACATGCAATCAAATAGTGACATGATATGGCCAATATCATTTGCTCCTTTTGATCTCCATCTTCGGGGCTTCATGATCATCCTTGTCACCGGCATGACACCATGATCTCCATCATCATGATCTCCATCATCGTGTCTTCTTGAAGCTATCTCGTCATCTATTACTTCTACTACTATGGCTAACGCTTTAGCAATAAAGTAAAGTAATTACATGACGTTTATGTTGACACACAGGTCATAAATAAATAAAGACAACTCCTATGGCTCCTGCCGGTTGTCATACTCGTCGACATGCAAGTCGTGATTCCTATTACAAGAACATGATCAATCTCATACATCACATATATCATTCATCACATCCTTTTGGCCATATCACATCACACGACACATGCTGCAAAAACAAGTTAGACGTCCTCTAATTGTTGTTGCAAGTTTTTACGTGGCTGCTATAGGTTTCTAGCAAGAACGTTTCTTACCTATGCCAAAACCACAACGTTATATGCCAATTTCTATTTACCCTTCATAAGGACCCTTTTCATCGAATCCGATCCGACTAAAGTGGGAGAGACAGACACCTGCCAGCCACGTTATGCAACTAGTGCATGTCAATCGGTGGAACCAGTCTCACGTAAGCGTACGTGTAAGGTCGGTCCGGGCCGCTTCATCCCACGATGCTGCCGAATCAAGATAAGACTAGTAACGGCAAGCAAATTGACAATATCGACACCCACAACTGCTTTGTGTTCTACTCGTGCATAGAAACTACGCATAGACCTAGCTCATGATGCCACTGTTGGGGAACGTAGCAGAATTTTAAAATTTTCTACGCATCACCAAGATCAATCTATGGAGTCATCTAGCAACGAGGGAGAGAGGAGTGCATCTACATACCCTTATAGATCGCGCGCGGAAGCGTTCAAGAGAATGGGGTTGATGGAGTCGTACTCGTCGTGATCCAAATCACTGATGACCTAGCGCCGAACGGACGGCACCTCCGCGTCAACACACGTATGGTTGGGAAGACGTATCCTCCAACTTGATCCAGCAAGGGGGAAGGAGAGGTTGATGGAGATCCAGCAGCACGACGTCGTGGTGGTGGAAACTACGGCGATCTCGGCAGGGCTTCGCTAAGCACAGGGAGATGGAGGAGTGTCACGGGAGGGAGAGGGAGAGGCCAGGGGCTAGGGTGCGGCTGCCCTCCCTCCCCCCCACTATTTATAGGACCCCTAGGGGGGCGCCGGCCCTAGGAGATGCCATCTCCAAGGGGGGGCAGTGGCCAAGGGGGGTGGAGTGCCCCCAAGCCAAGTGGGGCGCCCCCATCCCTAGGGTTTCTAACCCTAGGCGTAGGGGAGGCCCATGGGGGGGCGCACCAGCCCACTAGGGGCTGGTTCCCCTCCCACTTCAGCCCATGGGGCCCTCTGGGATAGGTGGCCCCACCCAGTGGACCCCCGGGACCCTTCCGGTGGTCCCGGTACAATACCGATTACCCCCGAAACTTTCCCGATGGCCGAAACTTGACTTCCTATATATAAATCTTCACCTCCGGACCATTCCGGAACTCCTCGTGATGTCCGGGATCTCATCCGGGACTCCGAACAACTTTCGGGTTACCGTATACTAATATCTCAACAACCCTAGCGTCACCGAACCTTAAGTGTGTAGACCCTACGGGTTCGGGAGACACGCAGACATGACCGAGACGACTCTCCGGTCAATAACCAACAGCGGGATCTGGATACCCATGTTGGCTCCCACATGCTCCTCGATGATCTCATCGGATGAACCATGATGTCGAGGATTCAATCAATCCGTATACAATTCCCTTTGTCAATCGGTACGTTACTTGCCCGAGACTCGATCGTTGGTATCCCAATACCTCGTTCAATCTCGTTACCGACAAGTCACTTTACTCGTCCCGTAATGCATGATTCCATGATCAACCACTTGGTCACATTGAGCTCATTATGATGATGCATTACCGAGTGGGCCCAGAGATACCTCTCCGTCATACGGAGTGACAAATCCCAGTCTCGATTCGTGCCAATCCAACAGACACTTTCGGAGATACTTGTAGTGTACCTTTATAGTCACCCAGTTACGTTGCGATGTTTGGCACACCCAAAGCACTCCTACTGTATCCGGGAGTTGCACAATCTCATGGTCTAAGGAAATGATACTTGACATTCGGAAAAGCTACAGCAAATGAACTACACGATCTTTGAGCTATGCTTAGGATTGGGTCTTGTCCATCACATCATTCTCCTAATGATGTGATCCCGTTATCAATGACATCCAATGTCCATAGTCAGGAAACCATGACTATCTTTTGATCAACGAGCTAGTCAACTAGAGGCTCACTACGGACGTGTTGTGGTCTATGTATTCACACATGTATTACGATTTTCGGATAACACAATTATAGCATGAACAATAGACAATTATCATGAACAAAGAAATATAATAATAACCATTTTATTATTGCCTCTAGGGAATATTTCCAACAGGCTCCACGTGACGACAAACATGGTGCTAGACAGTTCCGTTTTGAAGAAGCATGGACGAGGCATGAGAAGTACGATGAGATGCTGGCCGAAGCTTGGGAGGCGGCCGGGACGGGCAAGGGTGGATTAGCTGCAGTTTGGCAGCGACTGGGACGTGTGACTGGATCCCTCCAGCGCTGGGCATGTGAGGTGTTTGGCTCCATTAGGAAGAAAATTGCCAAGCTGAAATCACATCTACTTGACGCAAAAAATAGAGCGATGCAGACAGGATGCACTCTGGAGGTCCGGGAAATAGAGGAAGAATTAAGAGAGATTTATGCTAGGGAAGAAATTATGTACAGGAAAAGGTCGAGGGTAGACTAGCTGCGTGCAGGGGACCAAAACACAAAATATTTTTCAGAATAGAGCCTCACATCCTAAGCGCAAGAATACGGTCAGAGCACTGAGGCGAGATGATGGTACAAAGTGTACAGTAAATGATGAAATGAGAGAGATGGCCGCAGGCTTTTATGAACAGCTTTTCACATCCGAGGGATCAACAGGGGCCAACGCATTACTACAATGTATAGCCAATGTGGTCACAGAGGACATGAATGCATCTCTTGTATCCCCAATCTCAGATGAGGAAATCGGAAAGGCATTGTTTCAAATGGGTCCGACTAAGGCCCCGCGTCCGGATGGCCTTCCCGCTCTATTCTATCAACAACACTGGTCGTTGGTAAGGGAGGATGTTGATAACCCACAAGTATAGGGGATCAATTGTAGCCTCTTTCGACAAGTAAGATTGGCGAACCTAATGAGGAGCTAAAGGTAGAACAAATATTCCCTCAAGTTCTATCGACCACTGATGCAACTCTACGCACACTTGATGTTCGCTTTAGCGGAAACAAGTATGAAACTAGAAGTACTTTGTAGGTGTTTTTGGGTAAGCTTGCAAGAAAGTAAAGATCACGTAAATAAAAGCTAGGGGCTGTTTAGATAAAGACACAACTAAATTAGTTCAGTAAAGAGCTTTTGTCAACAAGAAAGTTATTTGTCCCTAGGCAATCGATAACTAGACCGGTAATCATTATTGCAATTTTATTTGAGGGAGAGGCATAAGCTAACATACTTTATCTACTTGGATCATATGCACTTATGATTGGAACTCTAGCAAGCATCCGCAACTACTAAAGATTCATTAAGGTAAAACCCAACCATAGCATTAAAGCATCAAGTCCCCTTTATCCCATACGCAAACAACCTACTTACTCGGGTCTGTGCTTCTGTCACTCACGCCATCCACCATAAGCAAATCATAAGCATATTGCAAACCCTACAGCGGGAATCCATCATGCTTGTGCGACACGGAGAGCACCATAGGACAGCACCAATAATAAAACATACAACTCAAACCAATCACGATCATCAAATAGCCATTAGGACAAAACAGATCTACTCAAACATCATAGGATAGCCATACATCATTGGGAAATAATATATAGCGTTGAGCACCATGTTTAAGTAGAGATTATAGCGGGTAAGAGAGAGGTTACACCGCTGCATAAAGGGGGAAGAGTTGGTGATGATGGTGGTGAAGTTGTTGGTGAAGATGGCGGTGATGATGATGACCCCCCAGTGGCACTCCGGTGCCACCAGAAGCGAGGGGGAGAGAGCCCCCCTCCTTCTTCTTCTTCCTTGACCTCCTCCCTAGATGGGAGAAGGGTTTTCCCTCTGATCCTTGGCTCCCATGGTGTGGGAGGGGCGAGAGCCTCTCCGAGATTGGATCTATCTCTCTGTCTCTCTCTGTTTCTGCGTTCTCTTCTGGCTCTGTTTCACCTTTTCGTATATATATGGAGATCCGTAACTCCGATTGGCCTGAAACCTTCGCCGTGATTTTTTCCGAATATTAGCCTTCTTGCGGCAAAAGAAGAGCGTCAACCGCCTTACAGTGGGCTCACGAGGGTAGGGGCGCGCCCTAAGGGGGGGGGGGCGCTACCCTGCCTCGTGACCACCTTGGGCACTGGTTCGTGTTGATTTTCCTTCCGAATTTTCCATATTTTCCAAAAATAAGCTTCGTCCGTTTTTATCCCGTTTGGACTCCGTTTGATATGGATATTCTGCGAAACCAAAAACATGCAACAGACAGGAACTGGCACCGGGCACTGGATCAATATGTTAGTCCCAAAAATAGTATAAAAAGTTGCCAAAAGTATATGAAAGTTCAATAATATTGGCATGGAACAATCAAAAATTATAGATACGATGGAGACGTATCTGTTGGGTTTCATAGTAATTTCAAAAAAAATTCCTACGCACACGCAAGATCATGGTGATGCATAGCAACGAGAGGGGAGAGTGTGATCTACGTACCCCTGTAGATCGACAACGGAAGCGTTTGCACAATGTGGTTGATGTAGTCGTACGTCTTCATGGCCCGACCGATCAAGCACCGAAACTACGGCACCTCCGAGTTCTAGCACACGTTCAGCTCGATGACGATCCCCGGACTCCGATCCAGCAAAGTGTCGGGGAAGAGTTCCGTCAGCACGACGGCGTGGTGACGATCTTGATGTACTACCGTCGCAGGGCTTCGCCTAAGCACCGCTACAATATTATCGAGGACTATGGTGGAAGGGGGCACCACACACGGCTAAGAATATGATCACGTGGATCAACTTGTGTGTCTAGGGGTGCCCCCTGCCTCCGTATATAAAGGATCAAAGGGGGGTGCGGCCGGCCAGGGAGGGCGCGCCAGGAGGAGTCCTACTCCCTCCGGGAGTAGGATTCCCCCCTTTTCCTAGTTGGAATAGGATTCGAGAGGGGGGAAAGAGGAGAGAGAGAAGGAAGGGGGGCGCCGGCCCCCTCTCCTTGTCCTATTCGGACTAGGGGGGAGGGGCGCGCGGCCCAGCCCTGGCCACCTCTCCTCTCTTCCACTAAAGCCCACTAAGGCCCATATACCTCCCGGGGGGTTCCGGTAACCTTCCGGTACTCCGGTAAAATCCCGATTTCACCCGGAACACTTCCGATATCCAAATATAGGCTTCCAATATATCAATCTTTATGTCTCGACCATTTCGAGACTCCTCGTCATGTCCGTGATCACATCCGGGACTCCGAACAAACTTCGGTACATCAAAACTCATAAACTCATAATATAACTGTCATCGAAACCTTAAGCGTGCGGACCCTACGGGTTCGAGAACAATGTAGACATGACCGAGACACGTCTCCGGTCAATAACCAATAGCGGAACCTGGATGCTCATATTGGCTCCTACATATTCTACGAAGATCTTTTATCGGTCAGACCGCATAACAACATACGTTGTTCCCTTTGTCATCGGTATGTTACTTGCCCGAGATTCGATCGTCGGTATCTCAATACCTAGTTCAATCTCGTTACCGGCAAGTCTCTTTACTCGTTCCGTAATACATCATCTCACAACTAACTCATTAGTTGCAATGCTTGCAAGGCTTATGTGATGTGCATTACCGAGAGGGCCCAGAGATACCTCTCCGACAATCGGAGTGACAAATCCTAATCTCGAAATACGCCAACCCAACATCTACCTTTGGAGACACCTGTAGAGCACCTTTATAATCACCCAGTTACGTTGTGACGTTTGGTAGCACACAAAGTGCTCCTCCGGCAGACGGGAGTTTCATAATCTCATAGTCATAGGAACATGTATAAGTCATGAAGAAAGCAATAGCAACATACTAAACGATCGGGTGCTAAGCTAATGGAATGGGTCATGTCAATCAGATCATTCACCTAATGATGTGATCCCGTTAATCAAACAACAACTCTTTGTTCATGGTTAGGAAACATAACCATCTTTGATTAACAAGCTAGTCCAGTAGAGGCATACTAGTGACACTCTGTTTGTCTATGTATTCACACATGTATTATGTTTCCGGTTAATACAATTCTAGCATGAATAATAAACATTTATCATGATATAAGGAAATAAATAATAACTTTATTATTGCCTCTAGGGCATATTTCCTTCAGTCTCCCACTTGCACTAGAGTCAATAATCTAGATTACACAGTAATGATTCTAACACCCATGGAGCCTTGGTGCTGATCATGTTTTGCCCGTGGAAGAGGCTTAGTCAATGGGTCTGCTACATTCAGATCCGTATGTATCTTGCAAATCTCTATGTCTCCCACCTGGACTAGATCCCGGATGGAATTGAAGCGTCTCTTGATGTGCTTGGTTCTTTTGTGAAATCTGGATTCCTTTGCCAAGGCAATTGCACCAGTATTGTCACAAAAGATTTTCATTGGACCCGATGCACTAGGTATGACACCTAGATCGGATATGAACTCCTTCATCCAGACTCCTTCATTTGCTGCTTCCGAAGCAGCTATGTATTCTGCTTCACACGTAGATCCCGCCACGACGCTTTGTTTAGAACTGCACCAACTGACAGCTCCACCGTTTAATGTAAACACGTATCCGGTTTGCGATTTAGAATCGTCCGGATCAGTGTCAAAGCTTGCATCGACGTAACCATTTACGATTAGCTCTTTGTCACCTCCATAAACGAGAAACATATCCTTAGTCCTTTTCAGGTATTTCAGGATGTTCTTGACCGCTGTCCAGTGATCCACTCCTGGATTACTTTGGTACCTCCCTGCTAGACTTATAGCAAGGCACACATCAGGTCTGGTACACAGCATTGCATACATGATAGAGCCTATGGCTGAAGCATAGGGAACATCTTTCATTTTCTCTCTATCTTCTGCAGTGGTCGGGCATTGAGTCTGACTCAACTTCACACCTTGTAACACAGGCAAGAACCCTTTCTTTGCTTGATCCATTTTGAACTTCTTCAAAACTTTGTCAAGGTATGTGCTTTGTGAAAGTCCAATTAAGCGTCTTGATCTATCTCTATAGATTTTAATGCCTAATATGTAAGCAGCTTCACCGAGGTCTTTCATTGAAAAACTATTATTCAAGTATCCCTTTATGCTATCCAGAAATTCTATATCATTTCCAATTAGTAATATGTCATCCACATATAATATCAGAAATGCTACAGAGCTCCCACTCACTTTCTTGTAAATACAGGCTTCTCCAAAAGTCTGTATAAAACCAAATGCTTTGATCACACTATCAAAGCGTTTATTCCAACTCCGAGAGGCTTGCACCAGTCCATATATGGATCGCTGGAGCTTGCACACTTTGTTAGCTCCCTTTGGATCGACAAAACCTTCTGGTTGCATCATATACAACTCTTCTTCCAGAAATCCATTCAGGAATGCAGTTTTGACATCCATCTGCCAAATTTCATAATCATAAAATGCGGCAATTGCTAACATGATTCGGACAGACTTAAGCATCGCTACGGGTGAGAAGGTCTCATCGTAGTCAATCCCTTGAACTTGCCGAAAACCTTTTGCGACAAGTCGAGCTTTGTAGACAGTAATATTACCGTCAGCGTCAGTCTTCTTCTTGAAGATCCATTTATTCTCAATTGCTTGCCGATCAGTGGGCAAGTCAACCAAAGTCCATACTTTGTTCTCATACATGGATCCCATCTCAGATTTCATGGCTTCAAGCCATTTTGCGGAATCTGGGCTCACCATCGCTTCTTCATAGTTCGTAGGTTCATCATGATCTAGTAGCATGACTTCCAGAACAGGGTTACCGTACCACTCTGGTGCGGATCTCACTCTGGTTGATCTACGAGGTTCAGTAGTATCTTGTTCTGAAGTTTCATGATCATTATCATTAGCTTCCTCACTAATTGGTGTAGGTGTCACAGAAACAGGTTTCTGTGATGTACTACTTTCCAATAAGGGAGTAGGTATAGTTACCTCGTCAAGTTCTACTTTCCTCCCACTCACTTCTTTCGAGAGAAACTCCTTCTCCAGAAAGTTTCCGAATTTAGCAACAAAAGTCTTGCCTTCGGATCTGTGATAGAAGGTGTATCCAATAGTTTCCTTTGGATATCCTATGAAGACACATTTCTCCGATTTGGGTTCGAGCTTATCAGGTTGAAGCTTTTTCACATAAGCATCGCAGCCCCAAACTTTCAGAAACGACAACTTTGGTTTCTTGCCAAACCACAGTTCATAAGGCGTCGTCTCAACGGATTTTGATGGTGCCCTATTTAACGTGAATGCGGCCGTCTCTAGAGCGTATCCCCAAAACGATAGCGGTAAATCAGTAAGAGACATCATAGATCGTACCATATCTAGTAAAGTACGATTACGACGTTCGGACACACCATTACGCTGTGGTGTTCCGGGTGGCGTGAGTTGCGAAACTATTCCACATTGTTTCAAATGTACACCAAACTCGTAACTCAAATATTCTCCTCCACGATCAGATCGTAGGAATTTTATTTTCTTGTTACGATGATTTTCAACTTCACTCTGAAATTCTTTGAACTTTTCAAACATTTCAGACTTGTGTTTCATTAAGTAGATATACCCATATCTGCTTAAGTCATCTGTGAAGGTGAGAAAATAACGATATCCGCCACGAGCCTCAACATTCATCGGTCCACATACATCTGTATGTATGATTTCCAACAAATCTGTTGCTCTCTCCATAGTACCGGAGAACGGTGTTTTTGTCATCTAACCCATAAGGCACGGTTCGCAAGTACCAAGTGATTCATAATCAAGTGGTTCCAAAAGCCCATCATTATGGAGTTTCTTCATGCGCTTTATACCGATATGACCTAAACGGCAGTGCCAAAAATAAGTTGCACTATCATTATCAACTTTGCATCTTTTGGTTTCAACACTATGAATATGTGTGTCACTACTATCGAGATTTAATAAGAATAGACCACTCTTTAAGGGTGCATGACCATAAAAGATATTACTCATGTAAATAGAACAACCATTATTCTCTGATTTAAATGAATAACCGTCTCGCATCAAACATGATCCAGATATAATGTTCATGCTTAACACTGGCACCAAATAACAATTATTTAGGTCTAATATTATTCCCGAAGGTAGATGTAGAGGTAGCGTGCCGACTGTGATCACATCGACTTTGGAACCATTTCCCACGCGCATCGTCACCTCGTCCTTAGCCAATCTTCGCTTAATCCGTAGTCCCTGTTTCGAGTTGCAAATATTAGCAACAGAACCAGTATCAAATACCCAGGTGCTACTGCGAGCATTAGTAAGGTACACATCAATAACATGTATATCACATATACCTTTGTTCACCTTGCCATCCTTCTTATCCGCCAAATACTTGAGGCAGTTCCGCTTCCAGTGACCAGTCTGCTTGCAGTAGAAGCACTCAGTTTCAGGCTTAGGTCCAGGTTTGGGTTTCTTCTCTTGAGCAGCAACTTGCTTGCTGTTCTTTTTGAAGTTCCCCTTCTTCTTCCCTTTGCCCTTTTTCTTGAAACTAGTGGTCTTGTTGACCATCAACACTTGATGCTCCTTCTTGATTTCTACCTCCGCAGCTTTCAGCATTGCGAAGAGCTCGGGAATAGTCTTATTCATCCCTTGCATATTATAGTTCATCACGAAGCTCTTGTAGCTTGGTGGCAGTGATTGGAGAATTCTGTCAATGACGCAATCATCTGGAAGATTAACTCCCAATTGAATCAAGTGATTATTATACCCAGACATTTTGAGTATATGCTCACTGACAGAACTGTTCTCCTCCATCTTACAGCTATAGAACTTATTGGAGACTTCATATCTCTCAATCCGGGCATTTGCTTGAAATATTAACTTCAACTCCTGGAACATCTCATATGCTCCATGACGTTCAAAACGTCGTTGAAGTCCCGATTCTAAGCCGTAAAGCATGGCACACTGAACTATCGAGTAGTCATCAGCTTTGCTCTGCCAGACGTTCATAACATCTGGTGTTGCTCCAGCAGCAGGCCTGGCACCCAGCGGTGCTTCCAGGACGTAATTCTTCTGTGCAGCAATGAGGATAATCCTCAAGTTACGGACCCAGTCCGTGTAATTGCTACCATCATCTTTCAACTTTGCTTTCTCAAGGAACGCATTAAAATTCAACGGAACAACAGCACGGGCCATCTATCTACAATC
Organism: Triticum aestivum; assembly: GCF_018294505.1. Lineage (NCBI taxonomy): Eukaryota > Viridiplantae > Streptophyta > Magnoliopsida > Poales > Poaceae > Triticum > Triticum aestivum. The sequence goes on from NC_057800.1 coordinate 15,684,498, forward strand.
AAACATGAATAAGCAAGATACTATCAGGTACTAAGTTCATGATAAATTTAGGTTCAATTAATCATATTACTTAAAGAACTCCCACTTAGATAGACATCCCTCTAATCCTCTAAGTGATTACGTGATCCAAATCAACTAAACCATGTCCGATCATCACGTGAGATGGAGTAGTTTCATTGGTGAACATCGCTATGTTGATCATATCTACTATATGATTCACGCTCGACCTTTCGGTCTCCGTGTTCCGAGGCCATATCTGTATATGCTTGGCTCGTCAAGTATAACCTGAGTATTCCGCGTGTGCAACTGTTTTGCACCCGTTGTATTTGAACGTAGAGCCTATCACACCCGATCATCACGTGGTGTCTCAGCACGAAGAACTTTCGCAACGGTGCATACTCAGGGAGAACACTTCTTGATAATTAGTGAGAGATCATCTTATAATGCTACCGTCAATCAAAGCAAGATAAGATGCATAAAAGATAAACATCACATGCAATCAATATAAGTGATATGATATGGCCATCATCATCTTGTGCTTGTGATCTCCATCTTCGAAGCACCGTCGTGATCACCATCGTCACCGGCGCGACACCTTGATCTCCATCGTAGCATCGTTGTCGTCTCGCCAATCTTATGCTTCCACGACTATCGCTACCGCTTAGTGATAAAGTAAAGCATTACAGCGCGATTGCATTGCATACAATAAAGCGACAACCATATGGCTCCTGCCAGTTGCCGATAACTCGGTTACAAAACATGATCATCTCATACAATAAAATTTAGCATCATGTCTTGACCATATCACATCACAACATGCCCTGCAAAAACAAGTTAGACGTCCTCTACTTTGTTGTTGCATGTTTTACGTGGCTGCTACGGGCTTAAGCAAGAACCAATCTTACCTACGCATCAAAACCACAACGATAGTTTGTCAAGTTGGTGCTATTTTAACCTTCGCCAGGACCGGGCATAGCCACACTCGGTTCAACTAAAGTTGGAGAAACTGTCACCCGCTAGCCACCTTTGTGCAAAGCACGTCGGGAGAACCGGTCTCGCGTAAGCGTACGCGTAATGTCGGTCCGGGCCGCTTCGTCCAACAATGCCGCCGAACCAAAGTATGACATGCTGGTAAGCAGTATGACTTATATCGCCCATAACTCACTTGTGTTCTACTCGTGCATATAACATCAACATATAAAACCTAGGCTCGGATGCCACTATTGGGTTTCGTAGTAATTTCAAAAAAAATTCCTACGCACACGCAAGATCATGGTGATGCATAGCAACGAGAGGGGGGAGTGTGATCTACGTAGCCCTGTAGATCGACAACGGAAGCGTTAGCACAACGTGGTTGATGTAGTCGTACGTCTTCACGGCCCGACCGATCAAGCACCGAAACTACGGCACCTCCGAGTTCTAGCACACGTTCAGCTCGATGACGATCCCCGGACTCCGATCCAGCAAAGTGTCGGGGAAGAGTTCCATCAGCACGACAGCGTGGTGACGATCTTGATGTACTACCGTCGCATGGCTTCACGGGAACCGTCGAGAGGCTTCAGTTGGGGGTGATTGTTGGGTTTCGTAGTAATTTCAAAAAAATTCCTACGCTCACGCAAGATCATGGTGATGCATAGCAATGAGAGGGGAGAGTATGATCTACGTACCCTTGTAGATCGACAACGGAAGCGTTTGGTTGATGTAGTCGTACGTCTCCACGGCCCGACCGATCAAGCACCGAAACTACGGCACCTTCGAGTTCTAGCACACGTTCAGCTCGATGACGATCCCCGGACTCCGATCCAGCAAAGTGTCGGGGAAGAGTTCCGTCAGCACGACGGCGTGGTGACGATCTTGATGTACTACTGGAGCAGGGCTTCGCCTAAGCACCGCTACAATATTATCGAGGACTATGGTGGAAGGGGGCACCGCACACGGCTAAGAATATGATCACGTGGATCAACTTGTGTGTCTAGGGGTGCCCCCTGCCTCCGTATATAAAGGATCAAAAGGGGGTGCGACCGGCCAGGGAGGGCGCACCAGGAGGAGTCCTACTCCCTCCGGGAGTAGGATTCCCCCCTTTCCTAGTTGGAATAGGATTCGGGAGGGGGGAAAGAGGAGAGAGAGAAGGAAGGGGCGCGCCGGCCCCATCTCCTTGTCCTATTCGGACTAGGGGGGAGGGGCGCGCGGCCCAGCCCTGGCCACCTCTCCTCTCTTCCACTAAAGCCCAGTAAGGCCCATATACCTCCCGGGGGTTCCGGTAACCTCCTGGTACTCCGGTAAAATCCTGATTTCACCCGGAACACTTCCGATATCCAAATATAGGCTTCCAATATATCAATCTTTATGTCTCGACCATTTCGAGACTCCTCGTCATGTCCGTGATCACATTCGGGACTCCGAACAAACTTCGGTACATCAAAACTCATAAACTCATAATATAATTGTCATCGAAACCTTAAGCGTGCAGACCCTACGGGTTCGAGAACAATGTAGACATGACCAAGACACGTCTCCGGTCAATAACCAATAGCGGAACCTGGATGCTCATATTGGCTCCTACATATTCTACGAAGATCTTTTATCGGTCAGAGCGCATAACAACATACGTTGTTCCCTTTGTCATCGGTATGTTACTTGCCCGAGATTCGATCGCTGGTATCTCAATACCTAGTTCAATCTCATTACCGGCAAGTCTCTTTACTCGTTCCGTAATACATCATCTCACAACTAACGCATTAGTTGCAATGCTTGCAAGGCTTATGTGATGTGCATTACCGAGAGGGCCCAGAGATACCTCTCCGACAATCGGAGTGACAAATCCTAATCTCGAAATACGCCAACCCAACATCTACCTTTGGAGACACCTGTAGAGCACCTTTATAATCACCCAGTTACGTTGTGACGTTTGGTAGCACACAAAGTGTTCCTCCGGCAGACGGGAGTTGCATAATCTCATAGTCATAGGAACATGTATAAGTCATGAAGAAAGCAATAGCAACATACTAAACGATCGGGTGCTATGCTAATGGAATGGGTCATGTCAATCAGATCATTCACCTAATAATGTGATCCCATTAATCAAACAACAACTCTTTGTTCATGGTTAGGAAACATAACCATCTTTGATTAACGAGCTAGTCTAGTAGAGGCATACTAGTGACACTCTGTTTGTCTATGTATTCACACATGTATTATGTTTCCGGTTAATACAATTCTAGCATGAATAATAAACATTTATCATGATATAAGGAAATAAATAATAACTTTATTATTGCCTCTAGGGCATATCTCCTTCAGTATCAGCATCCCCAAGCTTAATTCCTGCTCGTCCTCGAGTAGGTAAATGATAAAAAGATAATTTTTGATGTGGAATGCTACCTAGCATAATCTTGATCATATGTCTAATCATGGCATGAATATTAAGACACGAGTGATTCAAAGCAATAATCTATCCTTTGACATAAAAACAATAATACTTCAAGCATACTAACCAAGCAATTATGTCTTATTGAAATAACATAGCCAAAGAAAGCTCATCCCTACAAAATCATCTAGTCTGGCTATGCTCCATCTTCACCACACAAAGCATTCACATCATGCACAACCCCGATGATAAGCCAAGCAATCGTTTCATACTTTTGACGTTCTCAAACCTTTTCAACTTTCACGCAATACATGAGCGTGAGCCATGGACATAGCACTATAGGTGGAATAGAATATGATGGTGGAGGAGACAAAAAGGAGAAGATAGTCTCACATCAACTAGGCGTATCAACGGGCTATGGAAGTGCCCATTAATAGATATCAATGTGCGTGAGTAGGATTGCCATGCAACGGATGCACTAGAGCTATAAGTATATGAAAGCTCAAACTGAAACTAAGTGGGTGTGCATCCAACTTGATTGCTCATGAAGACCTCGGGCATTTGAGGAAGCCCATCATCGGAATATACAAGACAAGTTCTATAATGAAAATTCCCACTAGTATATGAAAGTGTTAACTCAAGAGACTCTCTATATGAAGAACATGGTGCTACTTTGAAGCACAAGTGTGGTAAAAGGATAGTAACATTGCCCCTTTTTTTCTTTTTTTTGCGGGCTTCTTTGCCCCCCCTTTTTTTATTTAGGCTTCTTTGGCCTTCCCCTTTTTTGGGCAATGCTTTAATAATGATGATCATCACATTTTTATTTACTTACAACTCAATATTACAACTCGATACTAGAACAAATATATGACTCTATTTGAATGCCTCCGACGATGTACCGCGGTGTGCAATGATCTAGCATAGCAATGACATCAAAAAACGGACAAGCCATGAAAACATCATGCTAGCTATCTTACGATCATGCGAAGCAATATGACAATAAATGCTCAAGTCATGTATATGATGATGATGGAAGTTGCATGGCAATATATCTCGGAATGGCTATGGAAATGCCATAATAGGTAGGTATGATGGCTGTTTTAAGGAAGGTATATGGTGGGTTTATGGTACCGTCGAAGTTTGCACCAACTCTCGAGGTGAGAAAGGGCAATGCACGGTACTAAAGAGGCTAGAAATGATGGAAGGGTGAGAGTGTGTATAATCCATGGACTCAACATTACTCATAAAGAACTCACATACTTATTGCAAAAATCTATTAGTCATCGAAACAAAGTGCTGATGTCTACTACACAACCTTCTTCTTGTAGACGTTGTTGGGCCTCCAAGTGGAGAGATTTGTAGGACAGTAGCAAATTTCCCTCAAGTGGATGACCTAAGGTTTATCAATCCGTAGGAGGCGTAGGATGAAGATGGTCTCTCTCAAGCAACCCTACAACCAAATAACAAAGAGTCTCTTGTGTCCCCAACACACCCAATACAATGGTAAATTGTATAGGTGCACTAATTCGGCGAAGAGATGGTGATACAAGTGGTATATGGATGGTAGATAATAGTTTTTGTAATCTGAAATAATAAAAAACAGCAAGGTATCTAATGATAAAAGTGAGCGTAAACGGTATTGCAATGCGTTGAAACAAGGCCTAGGGTTCATACTTTCACTAGTGTAAGTCCTCTCAACAATACTAACATAATTGGATCACATAACTATCCCTCAACATGCAACAAAGAGTCACTCCAAAGTCACTAATAGCGGAGAACGAACGAAGAGATTATGGTAGGGTAAGAAACCACCTCAAAGTTATCCTTTCCAATCAATCCGTTGGGCTATTCCTATAAGTGTCACAAACAGCCCTAGAGTTCGTACTAGAATAACACCTTAAGATACAAATCAACCAAAACCCTAATGTCACCTAGATACTCCAATGTCACCTCAAGTATCCGCGGGTATGATTATACGATATGCATCACACAATCTCAGATTCATCTATTCAACCAACACAAAGGACCTCAAAGAGTGCCCCAAAGTTTCTACCGGAGAATCATGACGAAAACGTGTGCCAGCCCCTATGCATTGGTTCATGGGCGAAACCCGCAAGTTGGTCACCAAAACATACATCAAGTGGCACGTGGTATCGCATTGTCACCACAGATATCCACGACAAGACATACATCAAGTGTTCTCAAATCTTTAAAGACTCAATCTGATAAGATTACTTCAAAGGGGAAACTCAATTCATTACAAGAGAGAAGAGGGGGAGGAGAAACATAGGATCCAACTATAATAGAAAAGCTCGCGATACATCAAGATCGTATCACCTCAAGAACACGAGAGAGAGAGAGAGAGAGAGAGAGAGAGATCAAACACATAGCTACTGGTACATACCCTCAGCCCCGAGGGAGAACTACTCCCTCCTCGTCATGGAGAGCACCAGGATGATGAAGATGGCCACCGGAGAGGGATTGCCTCCTCCGGCAGGGTGCCGGAACGGGTCTAGATTGGCTTTCGATGGCTACGGAGGCTTCTAGTGGCAGAACTCCCGATCTATTGTGCGTTCTGGAAGTTTTAGGGTACATGGAGTTATATAGGAGGAAGAAGTACGTCAGGGAAGCCACGAGGGCCCCACGAGACAGGGGGCGCGCCCTAGGGGGGGCGCCCCTCACCCTCGTGAGCACCTCATTCCTTCCTTGACGTGAGGTCCAAGTCCATCGGGTGGCTTTCGTTCCAAAAATAACTTCTCCAGTTGATTTCGTTCCGTTTCGACTCCATCTGATATTCCTTTTCTTCAAAACACTGAAATAGGCATAAAACAGCAAATCTGGGCTGGGCCTCCGGTTAATAGGTTAGTCCCGAAAGTGATATAAAAGTGGATAATAAAGCCCAATATTGCCCAAAACAGTAGATAATATAGCATGGAGCAATCAAAAATTATAGATACGTTGGAGACGTATCGAGCATCCCCAAACTTAATTCCTGCTCGTCCTCGAGTAGGTAAATAATAAAAAGAAAAATTTTGATGTGGAATGCTAGTTGGCATAATTTCAATGTAATTCTTCTTACTTGTGATATGAATATTCAGATCCGAAAGATTCAAGACAAAAGTTCATATTGACATAAAAATAATAATACTTCAAGCATACTAATCAAGCAATCATGTCTTCTCAAAATAACATGGCCAAAGAGAGCTATCCCTACAAAATCATATAGTCTGGCTATGCTCCATCTTCACCACACAAAATATTTAAATCATGCACAACCCCGATGACAAGCCAAGCAATTGTTTCATACTTTTGATGTTCTCAAACTTTTTCAATCTTCACGCAATACATGAGCGTGAGCCATGGACATAACACTATAGGTGGAATAGAATGGTGGTTGTGGAGAAGACAAAAAAGGAGAAGATAGTCTCACATCAACTAGGCGTATCAATGGGCTATGGAGATGCCCATCAATAGATATCAATGTGAGTGAGTAGGGATTGCCATGCAACGGATGCACTAGAGCTATAAGTGTATGAAAGCTCAAAAAAAAGAAACTAAGTGGGTGTGCATCCAACTTGCTCGCTCATGAAGACCTAGGGCATTTTGAGGAAGCCCATCATTGGAATATACAAGCCAAGTTCTATAATGAAAGATTCCCACTTGTATATGAAAGTGACAACATAGGAGACTCTCTATCATGAAGATCATGGAGCTACTTTGAAGCACAAGTGTGGTAAAAGGATAGTAGCATTGCCCCTTCTCTCTTTTTCTCTTATTTTTTATTTTTGTATTTTTTTATTTGGGTCTTCTATTTTTTTATGGCCTCTTTTTTTGGGCTTCTTTGGCCTCTCTTTTTTCGTCCGGAGTCTCATCCCGACTTGTGGGGGAATCATAGTCTCCATCATCCTTTCCTCATTGGGACAATGCTCTAATAATGATAATCATCACACTTTTATTTTCTTACAACTCAAGATTTACAACTCGATACTTAAGACAAGATATGACTCTATATGAATGCCTCCGGCGGTGTACCGGTATGTGCGATGATGCACGAGTGACATGTATGAATAATTATGAATGGTGGCTGTGCCACAAATACGATGTCAACTACATGATCATGCAAAGCAATATGACAATGATGAAGTGTGTCATAATAAATAGAACGGTGGAAAGTTGCATGGCAATATATCTCGGAATGGCTATGGAAATGCCATAATAGGTAGGTATGGTGGCTGTTTTGAGGAAGGTATATGGTGGGTTTATGGTACCAGCGAAAGTTGCGCGGTACTAGAGAGGCTAGCAATGGTGGAAGGGTGAGAGTGCGTATAATCCATGGACTCAACATTACTCATAAAGAACTCACATACTTATTGCAAAAATCTATTAGTTATCGAAACAAAGTATTACGTGCATGCTCCTAGGGGGATAGATTGGTAGGAAAAGACCATCACTCATCCCCGACCGCCACTCATAAGGAAGACAATCAATAAATAAATCATGCTCCGACTTCATCACATAACGGTTCACCATACGTGCATGCTACGGGAATCACAAACTTCAACACAAGTATTTCTCAAATTCATAACCACTCAGCTAGCATGACTCTAATATCACCATCTCCATATCTCAAAACAATTATCAAGTATCAAACTTCTCTTAGTATTCAACACACTCATAAGAGAATTTTATTATTCTTGAATACCTAGCATATTAGGATTTTAAGAAAATTACCATGCTATTTAAGACTATCAAAATAATATAAGTGAAGCATGAGAGTTCATCTATTTCTTCAAAATAAAACTACCACCATGCTCTAAAAGATATAAGTGAAGCACTAGAGCAACAACAAACTACTCCGAAAGATATAAGTGAAGATCAATGAGTAGTTGAATAATTATGCAACTATGTGAAGACTCTCTAACATTTAATAATTTCAGATCTTGGTATTCTATTCAAACAACAAGCAAAGCAAAATAAAATGACATTCTAAGAATAGCAAACATCATGTGAAGAAGCAAAAACTTAGGATCAACCGAAACTAACCGATAATTATTGAAGAAGAAAGGTGGGATGCCAACCGGGGCATCCCCAAGCTTAGACACTTGAGACTTCTTGAAATATTATCTTGGGGTGCCTTGGGCATCCCCAAGCTTGAGATTTTGTGTCTCCTTAATTCCTCTCATATCATGGTCTTCCTAAATCTCAAAAGCTTCATCCACACAAAACTCAACAAGGACTCGTGAGATAAGTTAGCATAAACCATTGCAAAAACCTATCATACTCTACTGTAGCAAATCACTAAAATTATTATTCAACATTGCATACTAAATGTCTCTGCATATTTGATAGTCATATCCTCAAATAGAATCATTAAAGAAGCAAACATATGCAAACAATGCAAACATAACATCAATCTTCCTAAACAGGATAGTCTGTAAAGAATGCTGCAACATCCATACTTCCCTAGCCCCAAAAATCATGAAATAAAATTCCCACTGTAGTAAATTTATCAGAGATTAATATGCAAAAGGTTTCAACATTTCATCACATTCTGACTTTTCTAGGGAATTATTGCAACAGCGGTAAACTTTCTGTTTTCAAACAGCAACATGTATACTTGTAACATAGGCATAGTAAAGGCTATCAATGCCACTTTTATTGAAATAAAAGATGCAAACCATTGTTATAAATAACAGCAAGCAAATCCTAAGAAAATAAATTGACGCTCCAAGCAAAACACATATCATGTGGTGAATAAAAATATAGCTCCAAGTAAAGTTACCGATGAACGAAGACGAAGGAGGGGATGCCTTCCGGGGCATCCCCAAGCTTAGGCTCTTGGTTGTCCTTGAATATTACCTTGGGGTGCCTTGGGCATCCCCAATCTTAGGCTCTTTCCACTCCTTATTCCATAGTCCATCGAATCCTTACCCAAAACTTGAAAACTTCACAACACAAAACTTAACAGAAAACTCGTAAGCTCCGTTAGTATAAGAAAACAAATCACCACTTCAAGGTACTGTAATTAACTCATTATTTATTTATATTGGTGTTAAACCTACTGTATTCCAACTTCTCTATGGTTTATAAACTATTTTACTAGCCATAGATTCATCAAAATAAGTAAACAACACATGAAAAACAGAATCTGTCAAAAACAGAACAGTCTGTAGTAATCTGGATCAAACGTATACTTATGGATTTCATAAAATTCTCAAATAAATTTATGGACCTGAGTAATTTATCTATTAATCATCTTCAAAAAGAATTAACTAAATATCACTCTCCAAATAAAAATGGCAGCAGTTCTCATGAGCGCTAAAGTTTCTGTTTTTTACAGCATGATCATCAAGACTTCCCCCAAGTCTTCCCAAAGGTTATACTTGGCACAAACACTAATTAAAAGCATAAAACCACATATAAACATAGGATATATGAACTATTTATTACTAAACAGGAACAAAAAGCAAGGAATAAAAATAAAATTGGGTTGCCTCCCAACAAGCGCTATCGTTTAATGCCCCTAGCTAGGCATGATGATTTCAATGATGCTCACATGAAGGATAAGAATTGTAACATAAAAGGAGCATCATGAAGAATATGACTAGCACATTTAAGTCTAACATGCTTCCTATGCATAGGGATTTTTTGAGCAAACAACTTGTGGGAACAAGAATCAACTTGCATAGGAAGGTAAAACAAGCATAACTTCAAAATTTTAAGCACATAGAGAGGAAACTTGATATTATTGCAATTCCTACAAGCATATGTTCCTCCCTCATAATAATTTTCAGTAGCATCATGAATGAATTCAACAATATAACCAGCACCTAAAGCATTCTTTTCATGATCTATAAGCATAGAAATTTTATTACTCTCCACATAAGCAAATTTCTTCTCATTCGGAATAGTGGGAGTATCATAAGAGACTTGAATACTATAAATTGTTTCCATGTTAAAGGAGTAACGTTCAGAGAAGGGGTAATCATAATCATGACAAGTTTTATAAATATAATCACTACTTTTTATAGCATAATTATCATCACAATAATCATCATAAGTAGGGGGCATGCTATCATCATTATAAACTTGCATATCAAAACTTGGGAGACTAAAAATATCATCTTCATTAATCATAGCTTCCCCAAGCTTGGGACAAACATTAATTGCAGCAAATATATTCTCAAATATGTCATCCTCATCAAACATAGCTTCCCCAAGCTTGGGCCTTTTCATATCATAAGCATAATCACTCTCATCATTAATAGTATAGATAGCACTGATAGTATGGCAATTATTATATTTTCCAAGCAAGTGCCAAAAAGATTTTCAAGATCATAAGAAGTATCATTATCTTACACAATTATATTTTCATGAGGCACAATAGTAATAGGAGCACCATTATTTGGGAGAGATATCTTTTTACCTCTCTTCCTTTTTCTTTTCTTCTTCTTCACCATATCATGCGTGGGTTCAATCCTCTTTTTGGAGCTCCTTATTAATGAGATTGGTTGAATAGAGGGCTCCTCTTCGTTACCTGATTCATCATAAGAAATAATAGGAGAATATTGGGAAGTCTCTTCCCTTTGGTTAGCATTCTCTTCATCTTCTATTTGTTTTATTTTCTTTATGTAATTGGCAATATAAGGATTTTCAATGCAATTCACCGCACAATACATATAAATCTTCTCTAGATCAAAACCAAGAAGTTTATCGAGATTAAGTTTTGGAATACCCTCAGTTATACGTTTCATTTCTTCATAACCCAAGAGCAAACTAAGTTCATTATGATGTGCAAGGGAAATCAAGTCATCACAATTTTTGGACACGATACGGTCATGAAACAATTTGCATTTGATATTTAAATGACCATGTTCATTGCAAAGTTCGCAAGTATGGGTAAGATATCTTAAATTTTCAGCACATTCATCTAGCTCTTCTTGCAACAATTTGGTTTCTAAGTACTTATGCCTCTTGCAATATCTGTCTTCCCTATTTGGTGTGTACTTGCAAACCCAGTCTACTCCACAAAAATTGACATGTTTATAGGAGGTATTTTTATCATAACTAGTGCAATCATCATTAGCATCATGGATATTCAAAGAATTCATACTAACAACATTGCAATCATGCTCATCATTCAAATATTTAGTGCCAAACATTTCAGAGATCTCTTCTTCTAGCACTTGAGCACAATTATCCTTTCCATCATACTCACGAAAGATATTAAAAAGATGAAGCGTATGAGACAAACTCAATTCCATTTTTTTGTAGTTTTCTTTTATAAACTAAACTAGTGATAAAACAAGAAACTAAAAGACTCGATTGCAAGATCTAAAGATATACCTTCAAGCGCTAACCTCCCCGGCAACGGCGCCAGAAAAGAGCTTGATGTCTACTACACAACCTTCTTCTTGTAGACATTATTGGGCCTCCAAGTGTAGAGGTTTGTAGGACAGTAGCAAATTTCCCTCAAGTGGATGACCTAAGGTTTATCAATCCGTAGGAGGCGTAGGATGAAGATGGTCTCTCTCAAGCAACCCTGCAACCAAATAACAAAAAGTCTCTTGTGTCCCCAACACACCCAATACAATGGTAAATTGTATAGGTGCACTAGTTCGGCGAAGAGATGGTGATACAAGTGGTATATGGATGGTAGATAATAGTTTTTGTAATCTGAAATAATAAAAAACAGCAAGGTATCTAATGATAAAAGTGAGCGTAAACGGTATTGCAATGCGTTGAAACAAGGCCTAGGGTTCATACTTTCACTAGTGTAAGTCCTCTCAACAATACTAACATAATTGGATCACATAACTATCCCTCAACATGCAACAAAGAGTCACTCCAAAGTCACTAATAGCGGAGAACGAACGAAGAGATTATGGTAGGGTACGAAACCACCTCAAAGTTATTCTTTCCAATCAATCCGTTGGGCTATTCCTATAAGTGTCACAAACAGCCCTAGAGTTTGTACTAGAATAACACCTTAAGATACAAATCAACCAAAACCCTAATGTCACCTAGATACTCCAATGTCACCTCAAGTATCCGTTGGTATGATTATACGATATGCATCACACAATCTCAGATTCATCTATTCAACCAACACAAAGGACCTCAAAGAGTGCCCCAAAGTTTCTACCGGAGAATCACGACGAAAACGTGTGCCAACCCCTATGCATAGGTTCATGGGCGGAACCCGCAAGTTGGTCACCAAAACATACATCAAGTGGCACGTGGTATCCCATTGTCACCACAGATATCCACGGCAAGACATACATCAATTGTTCTCAACTCTTTAAAGACTCAATCCGATAAGATTACTTCAAAGGGGAAACTCAATTCATTACAAGAGAGAAGAGGAGGAGGAGGAGAAACATAGGATCCAACTATAATAGCAAAGCTCGCGATACATCAAGATCGTATCACCTCAAGAACACGAGAGAGAGAGAGAGAGAGAGAGAGATCAAACACATAGCTACTGGTACATACCCTCAGCCCCGAGGGAGAACTACTCCCTCCTAGTCATGGAGAGCACCGGGATGATGAAGATGGCCACCGGAGAGGGATTGCCCCCTCCAGCAGGGTGCCGGAACCGGTCTAGATTGGCTTTCGGTGGCTACGGAGGCTTCTGGCGGCGGAACTCCCGATTTATTGTGCGTTCTGGAAGTTTTAGTGTACGTGGAGTTATATAGGAGGAAGAAGTATGTCAGGGGAGCCACGAGGGCCCCACGAGACAGGGGGCGCGCCCTAGGGCGGGGGGGGGGCGCCCCACCCTCGTGAGCACCTCGTTCCTTCCTTGACGTGAGGTCCAAGTCCATCTGGTGGCTTTCGTTCCAAAAATAACTTCTCCAGTTGATTTCGTTCCGTTTCGACTCTGTCTGATATTCCTTTTCTTCAAAACACTGAAATAGGCATAAAACAGCAAATCTGGGCTAGGCCTCCGGTTAATAGGTTAGTCCCGAAAGTTATATAAAAGTGGATAATAAAGCCCAATATTGCCCAAAGCAGTAGATAATATAGCATGGAACAATCAAAAATTATAGATACGCTGGAGACGTATCAAGTACTACGCGCATGCTCCTAGGGGGATAGATTGGTAGGAAAAGACCATCGCTCATCCCGGACCGCCACTCATAAGGAAGACAATCAATAAACACCTCATGCTCCGACTTCGTTACATAACGGTTCACCATACGTGCATGCTACGTGACTTGCAAACCTCAACACAAGTATTTCTCAATTTCACAATTACTCGACTCGCACGAATCTAGTATCACCATTTTTATATCGCAAAACTATTGCATGGAATCAAACATATCATATTGAGTGATCTACAAGTTTATGTAGGATTTTATGACTAACCATGTGAATGACCAGTTCCTGTCATCTCTCTAAATGGATATAAGTGAAGCACAAGAGTTTAATTCTTTCTACAAAAGATATGCCCGTGATCTAACAAATATAAGTGAAGCAAAAGAGCATTCTACAAATGGCGGTTGTCTAAGTGAAGAGAAACAGGCAATCCAAACTTCAAATGATATAAGTGAAGCACATGAAGCATTCTATAAAGCCATACTCAAAAGATATAAGTGAAGTGCAATGAGCATTCTATAAATTAACCAAGGACTATCTCATACCAGCATGGTGCATAAAAAGAAAAAGAAAAACCTAAATGCAAAAGACGCTCCAAGACTTGCACATATCGCATGAACGAAACGAATCCGAAAACATACCGATATTTGTTGAAGAAAGAGGGGATGCCTCCCCAGCATCCCCAAGCTTAGACGCTTGAGTCTCCTTGAATATTTACTTGGGGTGCCTCGGTCATCCCCCTTGAGCTCTTGCCTCTCTTCCTTCTTCTCACATCGAGACCTTCTCAATCATCGAACACTTCATCCACACAAAACTTCAACAGAAAACTCGGTAAGATCCGTTAGTATCATAAAGCAAATCACTACTATAAGTACTGTTGCAAACCAATTCATATTTTGTTTTTGCATTGTGTCTACTGTAATATAACTTTTTCATGTCTTAATCCACTGATATAAATTGATAGTTTCATCAAAACAAGCAAACTATGCATCAAAAACAGAATCTGTCTAAAACAGAACAGTCTGTAGCAATCTGAACATTCACCATACTTCTGATACTTGAAAAATTCTGCCAAAATTAGGAAAAATAAAAAAATTGTACAGAAAGACAGTGCAAAAAGAATCAGAACCATTTGACGTTCCAGTAAAAAACTAAAATTCATGCACTACAGCCAAAGTTTCTGTCCTGCACCGTACAGACCATCAAGCAAATGTAAACATCCTAATGGCAAACCTTGGCACATTATTTTTATAATACAATGCAATTGTACAAGGGGGTAATTATTTTTATTGAAAAGTTTCTGTAATCAAGATTCACAAAGTTTCCGTGAGCATGAACAAAGTTCAAGGCTAGCTCCCACTTCAACAATGCTTGTCTTTCTCACTTTCGCTTTCCTTTTTCAAAAAGTTTTGGGTTCCCGTCTTTATTTTTGATGTTTTTAAACTATATGAAAGAACTCAACAGAAATAAATGACTCTCTAAAACTTCTGGGTTGTCTCCCTGGCAGTGCTTTCTTTAAATCCATTAAGCTAGGCATGTAGTGCTCAAGTAGTGAATCCACCCGGATCCCAAGGTATATCAAAGCCAATTTGAATCAACAATGATTTGTAATTTAGTAGTGAGCACAAAGTAAAATATATCAAGCAACAACGAAGTCTAACTCTCTTCATATGCATCGGCATGTCATAAAAGAACAATTCATGCACACATAGTAAAGGCCAATGCATAGTATAAACAGTTTCTTGCAATTTTATCGTGTTGGAAACATAGAGAGGTGGAGGTATAGTTCCTCTCTCATAATAATTGCAAGTAGGAGCAGCAAGCACATGCATATTATACTTATCAAAATCATCATGTGCAACGGTAAAAGGCAACTCATCAATATAATCCTTAATAAAAGCAAACTTCTCTGATATAGTGTAATCGGGAGAATTCAAGAAGATAATAGGACTATCATGCATGGGTGCAATAGCAACAATTTCATGTTTAACATAAGGAACTATAGCAAGTTCATCTCCATAAGCATCATTCATATTGGCAGCTTGGCCACAAGCATAGCAAGCATCATCAAAAAGGGATATTTCAAGATAATCAATGGGATCATAATAATCATCATAGCAATCATCCTCCGGTAAGCACGAAGGGAAATTAAACAATGTATGAGTTGAAGAGTTACTCTCATTAGAAGGTGGGCTCGGGTAGCTAATCCGCTCTTCGTCCTTTCGTTCTTCGCTCTCCTCCTCATCTTTTTCATCCAATGAGCTCATAGTTTCATCAATTTCTTCTTCCATAGACTCCTGCAAAATATTAGTCTCTTCTTGGACAACGGAGTAGTAGTCAATATATGGTTAAACATAGGCATTAGAAGCATAATTATCATAGCAATATTTAAATATGGCAAAATTTTCAGATTTGTAAAGAGTAGCATCATACTTTTCAATCAAAGAAGCAATTTCGTAAGCACCCTTAAAAGCAACAAATTCTTCAATTTGTTGAACATCATAGTAACTATAAACACCCTTAGCATAAGAGGATACGATTCCATTATCACTGAACAAACATTGGTAGGGAAGGTGTTTCTTAGGGTCTTCAGAACAACAAGTATAATTATATATTTCACATAAATTCCAAGCATAGCATTGCAAACGATGAATTTGATCTAGTAAAGTTTTCCCTTTTTCAGATATTCGGTGTCGCACATAACAAGCATGCTCATCTAAAGATTTGCCCTCAACTAGGCAAGTTGGGGTTTCAGCACGAGCACATAGGGATCGAAGATGATCCAAGTAATAAGCTTCAGTAGTGTCATAGATTTTGAGTGGTTCTTCAACCATTGGTTCAGTAGGTACAACTATTTTTTTTGGTATTTTGCATTTCCTACCCATAACTAAATATAGAAAACAACTATGAACAGCAAATAAAAATTACTTAGTGATAAAGCAAACAAGCACACACGAGAATATTCACCCCACGCTATTGCTCCCCGGAAACGGCGCCAGAAAAAGGTCTTGATAACCCACAAGTATAGGGGATCAATTGTAGCCTCTTTCGATAAGTAAGAGTGTCAAACCCAACAAGGAGCTAAAGGTAGAACAAATATTCCCTCAAGTTCTATCGACCACCGATACAACTCTACGCACACTTGACGTTCGCTTTACCGGAAACAAGTATGAAACTAGAAGTACTTTGTAGGTGTTTTTGGGTAAGCTTGCAAGAAAGTAAAGAGCACGTAAATAAAAGCTAGGGGCTGTTTAGATAAAGACACAACTAAATTATTTTTAGTAAAGAGCTTTTGTCAACAAGAAAGTTATTTGTCCCTAGGCAATCGATAACTAGACCGGTAATCATTACTGCAATTTTATTTGAGGGAGAGGCATAAGCTAACATGATTTCTCTACTTGGATCATATGCACTTATGATTGGAACTCTAGCAAGCATCCGCAACTACTAAAGATTCATTAAGGTAAAACCCAACCATAGCATTAAAGCATCAAGTCCCCTTTATCCCATACGCAAACAACCTACTTACTCGGGTCTGTGCTTATGTCACTCACGCCACCCACCATAAGCAAATCATAAGCATATTGCAAATCCTACAGCGGAAATCCCTCATGCTTGCGCGACACGGAGAGCACCATAGGACAACACCAATAATAAAACATACAACTCAAACCAATCACGATCATCAAATAGCCATTAGGACAAAACAGATCTACTCAAACATCATAGGATAGCCATACATCATTGGGAAATAATATATAGCGTTGAGCACCATGTTTAAGTAGAGATTACAGCGGGTAAGAGAGAGGTTACACCGCTGCATAGAAGGGGAAGAGTTGGTGATGATGGTGGTGAAGTTGTTGGTGAAGATGGCGGTGATGATGATGGCCCCCCGGTGGCACTCCGGCGCCACCGGAAGCGAGGGGGAGAGAGCCCCCCTCCTTCTTATTCTTCCTTGACCTCCTCCCTAGATGGGAGAACGGTTTCCCCTCTGGTCCTTGGCTCCCATGGCGTGGGAGGGGCGAGAGCCCCTCCGAGATTGGATCTATCTCTCTGTCTCTCTCTGTTTCTGCGTTCTCTTCTGGCTCTGTTTCACCGTTTCGTATATATATGGAGATATGTAACTCCGATTGGCCTGAAACCTTCGCCGTGATTTTTTTTCCGAATATTAGCCTTCTTGCGGCAAAAGAAGAGCGTCAACCGCCTTACGCTGGGCTCACGAGGGTAGGGGCGCACCCCCCTGCCTCGTGACCACCTCGGGCACTGGTTCACGTTGATTTTCCTTCCGAATTTTCCATATTTTCCAAAAATAAGCTCCGTCCGTTTTTATCCCGTTTGGACTCCATTTGATATGGATATTCTGCGAAACCAAAAACATGCAATAGGTAGGAACTGGCACTGGGCACTGGATCAATATGTTAGTCCCAAAAATAGTATAAAAAGTTGCCAAAAGTATATGAAAGTTCAATAATATTGGCATGGAACAATAAAAAAATTATAGATACAATGGAGACGTATCAGATGTGTGTGGAGCTGTGAGAGATTTTTGGGATGGGGTAGCAGCCCTGGGCGCTTTCAACGCTACTGTCATTGTTATGATCCCCAAAGTGAATTCGCCGGAGCTCTTATCCCAATTTCGACCTATTAGCCTCTGTAACATTCTCTATAAGATAGCCACAAAGGTGTTGGCAAACCGGCTGAAACGCATCCTCCCTATCCTGATCTCCGAGGAGCAGAGTGCATTCGTGCCAGGGAGGCTTATTTCTGACAATGTCTTGGTGGCATATGAGTGTGTTCATGCTATTCGAGTACGTAAGAGGAAGAAGGCTTTGTGTGCGGTGAAGTTGGACATGATGAAAGCATATGATCGGGTGGAGTGGATTTTTTGGGAGCAAATGCTAGGGCGGTATGGATTTGCACAAGAATGGATTTCCATGATAATGAGGTGTGTAACGACAGCAAGCTTTCAGGTTAAATTAAATGGTGACTGCTCAAGATGTTTCTCTCCTTCCAGGAGATTACGGCAGGGTGATCCACTTTCGCCCTACTTGTTTTTGTTCTGTGTGGAGGGTTTCTCAGCTCTACTAAAGAAGGCACAAAGTGATAAAAGGATTAAAGGGTGAACTTCGGGAGCACTAGCCCCCATGTCACGCACCTCCTTTTTGTGGATGATAGTATTGTCTTTCTGGAAGGGACAAATGAAAATATGGAGACGCTCAAGGATATATAAACACAGTACGAGGTGGCCTCTGGTCAACGGGTTAACCTACAGAAGTCATCGATTTTCTTTAGCAAAGGATGTCAAGAAGCGAGGAAGTTGGAGCTGTAAAATACCTTGGGTGTACAGTCTGAAGCTCTGAGTGAGTAATACGTCTCCCTCGTATCTACTTTCCAAACACTTTTGCCCTTGTTTTGGACTCTAACTTGTATGATTTGAATGGAACTAACCCGGACTGACATTGTTTTCAGCAGAATTGCCATGATGTTGTTTTATGTGCAGAAAACAAAAGTTCTCGGAATGACCTGAAACTCCATGGAATATCTTACAATAAATAATAAAAAAATCCTCGCCAAAGATGAAGACCAGGGGGCCCACACCCTTGCCACGACGGTGGGGGGCGCCCCCTACCTCGTGGGCCCCCTGGAGACCTCCCGACTCCAACTCCAACTCTATATAACTGATTTCGGGGAGAAAAAAATAAGAGAGAAGATTTCATCGCGTTTTATGACACGGAGCCACCGCCAATCCCTAAAACCTCTCGAGAGGGCTGATCTGGAGTCCGTTCGGGGCTCCTGAGAGGGGGATTCGTCGTCGTCGTCATCATCAACCATCCTCCATCACCAATATCATGATGCTCACTGATGTGCGTGAGTAACTCCATCGTAGGCTTGCTGGACGGTGATGGGTTGGATGAGATTTATCATGTAATCGAGTTAGTTTTGTTAGGGTTTGATCCCTAGTATCCACTATGTTCTGAGATTGATGTTGCTATGACTTTGCTATGCTTAATGCTTGTCACTAGGGCCCGAGTGCCATGATTTCAGATCTGAACCTATTATGTTTTCATCAATATATGAGAGTTCTTGATCCTATCTTGCAAGTCTATAGTCACCTACTATGTGTTATGATCCGGCAACCCCGAAGTGACAATAACCGGGACCACTTCCGGTGATGACCGTAGTTTGAGGAGTTCATGTATTCACTATGTGTTAATGCTTTGGTCCAGTACTCTATTAAAAGTAGGCCTTAATATCCCTTAGTTTCCGCTAGGACCCCGCTGCCACGGGAGGGTAGGATAAAAGATGGCATGCAAGTTCTTTTCCATAAGCGCGTATGACTATATTCGGAATACATGCCTACATTACATTGATGAATTGGAGCTAGTTCCGTGTCACCCTAGGTTATGACTGTTACATGATGAACCACATTCGGCATAATTCTCTATCACCGATCCATTGCCTATGAGCTTTCCATATATTGTTATTCGCTTATTTACTTTTCCGTTGCTATTGCTATCATCACTTCAAAACACCAAAAATATTATTTTTGCTACCGTTACCTTTTGCCATCATTATCACTACTATCATATTACTTTGCTAGTAAACACTTTGCGATACTAAGTTTCCAGGTGTGGTTGAATTGACAACTCAGCTGCTAATACTTGAGAATATTCTTTGGCTCCCCTTGTGTCGAATCAATAAATTTGGGTTGAATACTCTACCCTCGAAAGCTGTTGCGATCCCCTATACTTGTGGGTCATCAAGACTAATTTCTGGCGCCGTTGCCGGGGAGCATAGCTCTATTCTTTGAGTCACTTGGGATTTATATCTGCTGGACACTATGAAGAATTTGAAAGACGCTAAGACAACAATTTATCCCTCAACTACGAGGGGAGGTAAGGAACTGCCATCTAGCTCTGCACTTGATTCACCTTCTGTTATGAGTAAGCTTGCGACACCTAAGCCTGCTTCTGCTATTCGTTCTGATATGTCGCATGTTATTGATGATGCTACTTCTGCTATACATGATACTTATGATGAAACTACTTCTATGCTTGATACTACTGTGCCACTTGGTGATTTTCTCGAGGAACGACTTGCTAGGGCTAGAGAGATTGAAAATATTGAATCTGATTATGATGATGAAAGTGATGATGAAGAATCACTTGTTATTCCTGAGGGTTATTTATTTGATCAAGAAGCTTCTTTAGCTATTTTAGCTTGCAAAGATAGATATGAACTTAAAAGGTTATTAGCAAAATAGAATAAGCAATCTCTAAATGCTAGGATGAGACCTGACCCTGCTTTTTCTACTTCACCTATCTGTGTTACTGATAAGGATTATGAATTCTCTGTTGATCCTGATATAATTACTTTGGTTGAATCCGATCCTTTTCATGGCTATGAATCTGAAACTGTTGTGGCACATCTTACTAAATTAAATGATATAGCCACCCTGTTCACTAATGATGAGAGATCTCGCTACTTTTATATCCTTAAAATATTTTTGTTCTCATTAAAGGGTGATGCTAAGATATGGTTTAATTCTCTTGATCCTGGTTGTGTGCGTAGTCCCCAGGATATGATTTACTACTTCTCTGCTAAATATTTCCCTGCTCATAAGAAACAAGCTGCTTTAAAGGAAATATACAACTTTGTGCAAATTAAAGAAGAGAGTCTCCCACAAGCTTGGGGGAGGCTTCCCAAGTTACTTAATGCTTTGCCTGATCATCCTCTTAAGAAAAATGAAATACTTGATATCTTTTACAATGGACTAACCGATGCTTCCAGAGATTACCTGATAGTTGTGTTGGTTCTCTTTTCAGGGAAAGAACACCGGATGAAGCTGAAATCTTATTGAATAATATGTTGACAAATGAAAATAATTGGGCACCTCCTGAGCCAGCTCCTGCTCCAATTAATGATCCTATTCCTAAACCAACTCCGAAGAAGAGAGGTGTCCTATTTCTCAGTCCCGAAGATATGCAAGAGGTAAAGAAATCTATGAAAGAAAAAAGTATTAAAGTTGAAGATGTTAAGAATTTACCTCCTATTGAAGAAATACATGATCTTAATTTACCGCGTGCCGAAGAAACATATGATCTTGATCCTTTACTTATTGAAGAACCTCCAGACCTCGATAACTCGACACAGGTAGTAAAGGTATATTTTCTCTATAGATATGATAAAGCTAAAATCCCTCCTGCTAAAATTGTTAGTCAATGCTTGGATGAGTTTGATAATTTTATGTTTAAACAAGAAGACTTCAATGCTTATTTTGGTAGACAATTAAAATACAATTCAAATATGCTTGGACACTTGGGTGATTATATGGCTGATGTCAAAGGTGAACTTAAACTTATTAGTAAACATGCTTCCATGGTTACCACTCAAGTAGAACAAGTACTTAAAGCTCAAAAAGAATTGTTCGATGAGATGAATAGTAAGAAAAATAATTATGCTATTAAAGTGGCTACTAGAACTTGTAGAATGACTCGAGAACCTTTGTATCTTGAAGGCCACCCTAAGAGAATTGAGCAAGATTCTCAGAGAAATAAAATTGATGCACCTAGTTCTTCTAAAAAGAAGAAAAAGAAAAATGATAGAACTGTGCAAACTTCTAGTGAACCTATTGCTGAACCACCTGATAATCCAAATGATATCTCTATGTCTGATGCTGAAACACAATCTGGCAATGAACATGAACCTAATGAAAATATTAATGATGATGTTCATAATGATGCTCAACCTAGTAATGATAATGATGTAGAAATTGAACCTGCTGTTGATCTTGATAACCCACAATCAAAGAACCAACGTTATGATAAGAAAGACTTTGTTGCTAGGAAACATGGTAAAGAAAGAGAACCTTGGGTTCAGAAACCCATGCCTTTTCCTCCCAAACCATCCAAGAAAAAGGATGATGAGGATTTTGAGCGATTTGCTGAAATGATTAGACCTATCTTTTTGCGTATGCGATTGACTGATATGCTCAAAATGAATCCTTATGCTAAGTACATGAAAGATATTGTTACAAATAAAAGAAAGATACCAGAAGCTGAAATTTCCACCATGCTTGCTAATTATACTTTTAAGGGTGGAATACCAAAGAAACTTGGAGATCCAGGAGTACCTACTATACCATGCTCCATTAAAAGAAACTATGTTAAAACTGCTTTATGTGATCTTGGAGCTGGTGTTAGTGTTATGCCTCTCTCTTTATATCGTAGACTTGACTTGAATAAGTTGACACCTACTGAAATATCTTTGCAAATGCTGATAAATCAACTGCTATACCTGTCGGTATTTGTGAGGATGTGCCTGTTGTGGTTGCAAACGTTACTATTTTAACGGACTTTGTTATTCTTGATATTCCCGAGGACGATAGTATGTCTATTATTCTAGGAAGACTCTTTTCGAATACTGCAGGGACTGTTATTGATTGCACTAAAGGCAATGTCACTTTTCATGTTAATGGTAATGAGCATACGGTACACTTTCCGAAGAAACAACCTCAAGTTCATAGTATCAATTCTATTGGAAAAATTCCATCGATTATATTTGGAGGTTTGGATTTCCTCTTCCTATTGTCAAGAAGAACTATGATATTCTTATTATTGGGGATGTGCATATCCCCGTTGAGGTAACCTAGTGTTATTCAAAATTTCTCCGGTTTCATGTTAATCGGAATGAGTTTGTTAACAAGACTTGATCAACCTTGTTAGTGGATTCCTTTTGACGAGCATGAGATGGATGAAACTAGAAGCACAACCTTCTATACCCTCTCTATACTTTCTGTTATTTAGTTGAAATAAAGTAAAAATAAATAATTTTCTATCTGTTATCTGATTATCCATGCAATATAAAAATAACTCGAAAATAAAAGTTCTCCAAATGCCCTGAAAGTTAAATATGATTTTTTCTAGAATATTTGAGGATTTATGGAACAAAGAACACACCAGGGGGGCCAACCACCTTGCCACGAGGGTGGAGGGCGCGCCCACCCCCTAGGGCGCGCCCCCTACCTCGTGGGCCCACGGTGGCCCTCCTCCACTTATTCCTGCACCCACACACTTCATCTTCCTCCCCCAAACACGAAAAACCAACTCAAGCACGAGTTCCAGCCCTCTTTGCTGCCATTTTCGATCTCCTTTCTCAAAGCGCCTCTCACAAAACTGCTTGGGGAGATTGTTCCTTGGTATGTGACTCCTCCATTGGTCCAATTAGTTTTTGTTCTAGTGCTTTATTCATTGCAAATTTTTGCTGCTTAGGTGACCCTGTTCTTGAGCTTGCATGTCAAATTTATATGGTCAAAAGTAGTTTTGATGCATGATATAGGCTCTAGGCACTTGTAGGAGTAGTTGCTATCAATATTATTGAGTTTGGTTTACTTTTATTTTGAAGTTACTAAAAAATTTCAGAATTTTTCAGAGGAAGAAATATGCTTAGAAAAATGTTCCAAGGTGGTTCTTCAAGGAAGCAAGGACCCAGGCTTGCAATGCGTGATGCTGACGAAGAGCCACCAAGAGACGCTCCAGTGCGTCCTTGTGAGTGGCCTTTTGAAAATTTTATGGATCGAGCGGGAATTAAAGGAGAATTTAACGCATATTTGCGTAATGCCGGTCTTGAGGACTTTGAGGCAGACAAATGCCCCCAATATCATGATCTCACAAGCTCTTTTGTGAGGAGGTTTGAGCATTCATCTTTGTGTAATTCTCCTTCAGTCATGGTTGATCTTTATGACAAATCTTATACCATGGACTTAGAGGATTTCACTCTTGCTTGCAAACTTCCACAATGAGGTAGTGTTAAGGATCCCCCTAAATCTGAACTTAGAAACTTTTTTGCTAGTATAACTGTAGGGGAATCTAGAGATATAACGCAAGCTACCATAGGGAGCATTCACTTTCCTGCTATACATTATTTTGCTCTTTTCATAGGTAGGTGCATAAATGCAAGGATGAAGCATGTCACATGTGTGTCCCTGACCTTAGCATTCTCAGGGGTGCTGTGTCAGGAGACCAATATTATCATATGGGAGCCATTGTAGCTCGTAGGTTGCATCATAATAGATATAATGGAGATTTCTTTGGAGGAATTTATGCAACCCGCTTAGCTAAATTTCCTGAGATAGACGTTCGTGAAGGAGACATGGAGTTGCCTCCTGCTTATTTAGATTTTGATTCTATGGTTTCTCACCATTTTCTCGAGAGGAACGAATCACCTCTCCAGTACCAACTAATCTTTGACAGACGCCGTGCTGTCCGTATTACTCTCCCTGCTCCTGCTTTTTTGATTATCAGGCAAGAGGAGGATATACTATTACTAGAGAGGAGACAGATGAGTACGAGAGGAGAGAAGAGGCTGCTCGTCGCCACGCTGCAGCTCAGCAGGCGATAGCTGCTGCATCACAGTACGACCCCAACAACTATTATTATGGATATCAGCCAGGCCAGCCGTGGCCATAAACCAACTTAGGCCAAAAGCCTAAGCTTGGGGGAGTACGTATTTCTCACCGACATTACATTTATATTCACACACACTCATTGCTAGATGTCGGTGTTCATACTTTTTCATTGTATCATCCATGCTAGTTTATTTCCTTCTATGCTTTCAGCTTGTGTGTTTAATAAACCTTAAGAAAAAAACCCAAAAAATTAGTTGTAGCTTTTAATTAATTTACTTTCCATGCTTGTAGTAGTAATTAAAAAGAAAATCCAAAAATATTTCCTGTTCTTCTTGTTGGGAGATTTCCTGTGTAAATAGTTTTTATTTCTTTTCTTTCTTTGGGGGTCGATAGGAGAAGACCATGATTAAATTGTTGAAGTGGCTCTTATATGCTTTATTGTTGATTTAACCAAGAGCCCATATTGCTTTGTCTTCTCCTCTTTATTGAATGCTCACAGATTCTAGCTTAGTCCAATGCACGTGCACTCTTATTATTATTCACATCGTTCGGTCGTGCAAGTGAAAGATAATTATGATGATATATGATGGACTGACTGAGATGAGAAAAGCTGGTACGAACTCGACCTCTTTTATTTTTGTAAATATGATGAGTTCATCGTTCTTGATTCAGCTTGTTATGAATAAACATGTTTGCAATGACAATTAGAGATCATAGTTGCTTGTGTCATGCTTGATTAGCTATGAGTTATAATGGTTTACCTTGCGTGCCAACATGCTATTAAAATGGTTATGATGTGATATGATAGGGTGATATCCTCCTCTGAATGATTTAAGTGACTTGACTTGGCACATGTTCATGCATGTAGTTGAAACAAATCAACATAGCCTTCACGATATTTATGTTCATGGTGGATTATATCCTACTCATGCTTGCATCCAATGTTTATTAATTTTAATGCATGTACATGGCTGTTGTCGCTCTCTAGTTGGTCGCTTCCCAGTCTTTTGCTAGCCTTCACCTGTACTAAGCGGGAATACTGCTTGTGCATCCAATCCCTTAAACTCCAAAGTTATTCCAGCTGAGTCCACTATACCTTTCTATATGCGGTATCTACCCGTCTTTCCAAGTAAATTTGTATGTGCCAAACTCTAAACCTTCAAATAATTATCTTGTTTTGTATGCTCGAATAGCTCATGTATCAACTAGGGTTGTATGTATCTTCCATGCTAGGCGGGTTATTCTCAAGAGGAGTGGACTCCGCTCCTCACTCACGAGAAAATGGCTGGTCACCGGGATGCCCAGTCCCATGCTTTATGCAAACTAAACCAAAAATAATTGCAAAACAAAACTCCCCCTGGGACCTGATGTATGTTGGAGGCACTCGTTGTTTCGAGCAAGCCATGGATTGATGTTTGTTGGTGGAGGGCTGGGGGAGTATAAACTTTACAATTCTGTTTGGGAACCGCCTATAATGTGTGTAGCACGGAAGATATTGCCATCTTTTGGTTGTTATGTTGACAATGAAAGTATACCGCTCAAAATATTATTCACCTCTGTTTCAAAACCGAGCTCTAGCACCTCTACAAATCCATGCTTCCCTCTGCGAAGGGCCTATCTATTTACTTTTATGTTGAGTCATCGCCCTCTTATTAAAAGCACCAGTTGGAGAGCACCGCTGTCATTTGCATTCATTATTGTTAGTTTACATTGGGTGTGACTATGATTGGATCTCTTTTACCATGAATTACAATGTCTAGTCAGTCCTTGATCTTTAAAGGTGCTCTGCATTTATGTTTTGCGGTCTCAGCAAGGGCTAGCGAGATACCATCTTGTTATATCATATTATGATTGTTTTGAGAAAGTGTTGTCATCCGAGATTTATTATTATGTCTTGCTAGCTGATTATGCTATTGATATGGGTAATCATGATACCTGAGAATTATTGCAAATATGGTTAGTTATAATCTTTGCTGAAAACTTGAATGCTAGCTAGACACATTTACAACAACAAGAGCAAACAGAGTTTGTAAAAGGTTTTCTTTATTTCTTTCAGTTTGTCAACTGAATTGCTTGAGGACAAGCAAGGGTTTAAGCTTGGGGGAGTTGATACGTCTCCGTCATATCTACTTTTCCAAACACTTTTGCCCTTGTTTTGGACTCTAACTTGTATGATTTGAATGGAACTAACCCAGACTGGCGCTGTTTTCAGTAGAATTGCCATGATGTTGTTTTATGTGCAGAAAACAAAAGTTCTCGGAATGACCTGAAACTCCACGGAATATCTTACAATAAATAATAAAAAATCCTCGCCAAAGATAAAGACCAGGGGGCCCACACCCTTGCCATGAGGGTGCCCCCCCAGGGCGTGCCCCCTACCTCGTGGGCCCCCTGGAGACCTCCCGACTCCAACTCCAACTCTATATAACTGCTTTCGAGGAGAAAAAATAAGAGAGAAGATTTCATCGCGTTTTATGATACGGAGCCGCCGCCAAGCCCTAAAACCTCTCGGGAGGGCTGATCTGGAGTCCGTTCGGGGCTCCGGAGAGGGGGATTCGTCGCCGTCGTCATCATCAACCATCCTCCATCACCAATTTCATGATGCTCACCGCTGTGCGTGAGTAATTCCATTGTAGACTTGCTGGACGGTGATGGGTTGGATGAGATTTATCATGTAATCGAGTTAGTTTTGTTAGGGTTTGATCCCTAGTATCCACTATGTTCTGAGATTGATGTTGCTATGACTTTGCTATGCTTAATGCTTGTCACTAGGGCCCGAGTGCCATGATTTCATATCTGAACCTATTATGTTTTCATCAATATATGAGAGTTCTTGATCCTATCTTGCAAGTCTATAGTCACCTATTATGTGTTATGATCCGTTAACCCCGAAGTGACAATAATCGGGATACTTACCGGTGATGACCGTAGTTTGAGGAGTTCATGTATTCACTATGTGCTAATGCTTTGTTCCGGTTCTCTATTAAAAGGAGGCCTTAATATCCCTTAGTTTCCATTAGGACCCCGCTGCCACAGGAGGGTAGGACAAAAGATGTCATGCAAGTTCTTTTCCATAAGCACGTATGACTATATTCGGAATACATGCTTACATTACATTGATGAATTGGAGCTAGTTCTGTGTCACCCTATGTTATGACTGTTTGATGTCCACTACACAACCTTCTTCTTGTAGACGTTGTTGGGCCTCCAAGTGCAGAGGTTTGTAGGACAGTAGCAAATTTCCCTCAAGTGGATGACCTAAGGTTTATCAGTCCGTAGGAGGCGTAGGATGAAGATGGTCTCTCTCAAGCAACTCTGCAACCAAATAACAAAGAGTCTCTTGTGTCCCCAACACACCCAATACAATGGTAAATTGTATAGGTGCACTAGTTCGGCGAAGAGATGGTGATACAAGTGGTATATGGATAGTAGATAATAGTTTTTGTAATCTGGAAATATAAAAACAGCAAGGTAGCAAGTGATAAAAGTGAGCGTAAACGGTATTGCAATGCATTGAAACAAGGCCTAGGGTTCATACTTTTGCTAGTGTAAGTTCCCTCAACAATACTAACATAATTGGATCACATAACTATCCCTCAACATGCAACAAAGAGTCACTCCAATGTCACTAATAGCGGAGAACGAACGAATAGATTATGGTAGGGTACGAAACCACCTCAAAGTTATTCTTTCCGATCAATCCGTTGAGCTATTCCTATAAGTGTCACAAACAGCCCTAGAGTTTGTACTAGAATAACACCTTAAGATACAAATCAACCAAAACCCTAATGTCACCTAGATACTCCAATGTCACCTCAAGTATCCGTGGGTATGATTATATGATATGCATCACACAATCTCAGATTCATCTATTCAACCAACACAAAGGACCTCAAAGAGTGCCCCAAAGTTCCTACCGGAGAATCACGACGAAAACGTGTGCCAACCCCTATGCATAGGTTCCCAATGTCACGAAACCTGCAAGTTGATCACCTTAACATACATCAAGTGGCACGTGGTATCCCATTGTCACCACAGATATCCACGGCAAGACATACATCAAGTGTTCTCAAGTCTTTAAAGACTCAATCTGATAAGATTACTTCAAGGGGAAAACTCAATTCATTACAAGAGAGAAGAGGGGGAGGAGAAACATAAGATCCAACTATAATAGCAAAGCTCGCGATACATCAAGATCGTGCCAAATCAAGACCACGAGAGAGAGAGATCAAACACATAGCTACTGGTACATACCCTCAGCCCCGAGGGAGAACTACTCCCTCCTCGTCATGGAGAGCACCGGGATGATGAAGATGGCCACCGGAGAGGGTTGCCCCCTCCGGCAGGGGGCCGAAACGGGTCTAGATTGGTTTTCGGTGGCTACGGAGGCTTCTGGCGGCGGAACTCCCGATCTATTGTGCTCTCTGGAAGTTTTAGGGTACGCGGAGTTATATAGGTGGAAGAAGTACGTCAGGGGAGCCACGAGGGCCCCATGAGGCAGGGGGGCGCGCCCCAGGGGGTTGGGCGCGCCCCCTACCCTCGTGAGCTCCTCCTTCCTTCCTTGACGTGGGGTCCAAGTCCATCGGGTGGCTTTCGTTCCAAAAATAACTTCTCTAGTTGATTTCGTTCCGTTTCGACTCCGTCTGATATTCCTTTCTTCAAAACACTGAAATAGGCATAAAACAGCAAATCTGGGCTGGGCCTCCGGTTAATAGGTTAGTCCCAAAAATAATATAAAAGTGGATAATAAAGCCCAATATTGCCCAAAACAGTAGATAATATAGCGTGGAGCAATCAAAAATTATAGATACGTTGGAGACGTATCACTGTTACATGATGAACCGCATCCATCATAATTATCCATCACTGATCCGATGCCTACGAGCTTTCCATATACTGGTTTATGCTTATTTACTTTCCCGTTGCTATTTTTACAATCACTACAAAATACCAAAAACATTACTTTGCTTTCATTACTCTTTTGTTACCGTTACCATCACTATCATATTACTTTGCTACTAAACACTTTGCTACAGATACTAAGTTTCTAGGTGTGGTTGCATTGACAACTCAGCTGCTAATACTTGAGAATATTCTTTGGCTCCCTTGTGTCGAATCAATAAATTTGGGTTGAATACTCTACCCTCGAAAGCTGTTGCGATCCCCTATACTTGTGGGTCATCAATGAGCGGTACTTGGGCCTTCCAACACTGGTTAGGAGATCAAAGGATGGCACTTTCAAATATGTGACAAAGAGCTCTAAAGGAAAGGTGGGTGGGTGGAAGGGGCAGGAACTGTCAAAGGCCGCAAGGGAAGTACTAGTTAAATCGGGCTTACAAGTTGTACCTACTTTTACCATGAGTTGTTTTCGCCTTACAAAGAAGATGTGTGGGAATCTGACTTCTATCTCTTCGTAATTCTGGTGGGGCGCGGCGAATGGTGAGAGGAAAGTACATTCGATCTCATGGCAAAAAATGTGTGAGGCCAAAAGGTATGGTGGCATGGGCTTTAGAGACCCTGAGGTGTTTAATGAAGCTTTGCTCGCAAAGCAGGCCTGGAGAATCATACAGGTGCCGACGTCGTTATGCGCCAGAGTCCTCAAGGCGAGGTATTTCAGTGAGGACTCAATACTTACTGCAACCTGCTCATCGACGGCATCATATACTTTCCGCAGCATTTTGCATGGGCAAGATCTCCTCCGGGAGGGACTGATCTGGCGCATTGGGGATGGGTCCCAAGTGCGTATTCACCATGCCAACTGGATCCCGCGAAGCAACAACGTGAAGCTGCTTGGGAAGGGCTACATGTCGGGTGTCACTCGGGTCGCACATCTCCTGTCACCTGATGGTAAGAGTTGGAACATGGGAAGGTTGCAGACAATGTTCACACTGGATGACGTGCATGATATACAGCAAATTGCGGTGGGAGGACCAGGCCGGTCAGATTATCTGGCATGGAACTATACAAAGGATGGGTGTTTCACGGTCAAATCGGCATATCATATGTGCATGGCAAAGTCAAGAGCAAGGTCTGGACAACCAGATACATCTAGCTCAGTTACGAAGCACAGAGGATACATGGCATTATGAGACACACAAGTGCCGGCCAAGGCAAAAATTCACATGTGGCGACTAATTAAAAATGGCCTGGCAGTCGGAGCTGAACTTCATCGACGTCGGATTAAACCCGGAGTTTTTTGTGTTGCATGTGGTCGCGAGGAAACGATCTATCACAGATTTTGGGCGTGTCAACATTCAGTCCAACTCTGGCAGCTACTACACTTGGAAATGGGAGCTGCGGTGGCGATCCCACCGCCTCAGCTCGACTCCCAGAGTGCGCTAGCTAGCTGGCTCCTGAATTGGTTCTCCGGTGCTTCTGGCGATGAAGGGGAGGCGATGATACATGCAACTTACCGTTTGTGGCTGGCTCGAAATGAGGCACGTGATGAAAGGAGAATTGCAGCGCCACATGAAATAGCGACTACTGTTGTAGCATATATGAAGGAGTGGAGGAGCGTGCACATGAAGGAGAGACGAACGGCAGTCCCAACACCCCGCCAGAGATGGCAGCCACCTGATGATGGATGGTTCAAAATCAACTCTGACGGTGCTACGTCTAGGCATGGGAACAAGGGAGGGGGGGTGCTCTGGTGAGAGATCACCATGGTGCCTTTTTGGCAGGTTTGTGCCACCACTTCCCGAACATCGCTACCAGGAAGCAACTGAAATCTTGGCGTGCAAAAGGGGATTGGAACTAGCTAGGGAGGTCAATGCACAGTGTGTACATGTTGAGCTGGATAGCCAAGGCTTGGTGCAGATGCTAAATCTGCCCACCAAGAACCTTGGAGTCACGGGTCCATGGGTGGAGGAATTGAAGCTTTTGCTGCACTCTTTTGAAGGTTTTAAAGTATCTTGGGTTAGGAGGTCTGCTAATGTTGTCGCGCATAAGTTCGCTAAAGTAGGGATGGGAGATGAACTCTGTAAGGTTTGGTTAGGGGCTCCCCCGGATTTTGTTCTTGATGTAATTTTGGATGATATTCCAAACTTCGTGTTCTAAATGAAGCGGCAATATTATCCAAAAAAAAAAACCTCTCTCGTCGGCGAGGAGTAGCTTCGCGGTGAAGGCGCAGTGCACCACCGTCCCGCGGTAGTACGTGAGGACTCCCGCCGATCTCAGGGGGTGTTTGTTTCCAGGGACTTTTTTGTGTAGAGATTAAAAAAAGTCCTTCTTAGAGACTTTTTTACCAAACGGGAGGGATTTTTTAGGGACTAAATTAGCATTTGGGACTAAATGAAGAAGACTCTCAAGGAGAGTCTTTTTTGAGACTTTTTAGGACTTTTCCAACAATGCCCCTCCATGCATTCAATGGCCCGCCACCCTATGGTATTGTTTGATTGTTATTTTTCTATATACTAGGGGCAACATGATCATTTAATAACCTTTAGGAAGGGACTAGGGACTTTTTAGTCTCTGGAAACAAACATGGAGGACTTTTTAGGAACTAGAGACTTTTTAGTTGGGACTAGAAAAAGTTCTAGGACTTATGAACCAAACGGGGCCTCAGGTCGGGGATGTACCACGCCGGCCACCGCCCGGGAGGTGTTGTTACAGCCATCTCGTATAATTAAAACTGATTATCGTGTTTCTTTTTGGACAACAATTATTTTGCATAATGTTGGACTCCCGCCAAAACGCCCCAAGCAAGTAGACTACTCGTGCACCAATCTTGCAAACACAATAGTACGGTGCAAAATTCGATGGATAACGCATTGAAAAATAGACGTCTGATTTTTAGGAAAACAGAATCTCTCTTCCCAACTGCCAAGGGCCAAGCATACTCGTAGTACACCAAATACGGTGGTTCATTTTGCTGTGGACTGTTGCAGCTTTGCTGTGGATATTCGGAGGACGATAGGGGATTTGGCTGCACCCATCACCTCATCACCTATGGCATGTACCGTCGGTCCGTCGCACTTCGGGAAGCGTCATCCGGTGGCAGGCACGACCAGCGGCGCAAGCCACATTTTGACCCTCGGCCCTTGACCAATGACCGATGTCCATCAATCAATCAATCGAGTACACATCGACTCAGCTGCTTGCTTCGTTTACTGTGCCGTGGCCTTGCTACTTCGGCCATGCAGCTGGAGCTACCCAATGGCCCGGTGAAGCAATAATGCAGCAGCCCAAGGAAGAGGAGGTGGTGACAAAATTATACACGTTTCGTTCTTGAATTATCCGACGCACTATCCGCCGGCTATTTTAAGGCCAACTCCATCGCGCGACCCTATCCTATCCAGCTCCGTCCGTTTAGGGTAAAAGAGACAAAAGATGCGGCCCAGCGCGTGGGAGCAAACGGACTTTTGTCTGTTTTGTGTTTGCTTTCGACCCATCCGCGGCTCAAGTTTGCGCTGCTTTTGGGATGAAACGGACACGATGCGGACGCGCGGGTCGTCTGCGCTTGTCCTCCTCTGGCCCGCCCGTCGGTGGCACAAGGTGGACCTTTTTTTATCCGCCCCCTCCCTCCCTTCGGCCGCACCCCCTCCACTCTTTCCCACTCTTCCCCTCGCTGCTGCCGCCGCTGCTGCCGCACCCCCTCCACTCTACCGCCGCCGACGCGAGCTCGGCCAACCCCTTCCCCTCGGCGCCGCCGAGCTATCCAACCACGACCACCTGGTTTGCGCATCCGCCGGCCGGTTTTGGGGCGGATCCGGTCGGTCTTGAGCTCGGCCGGCTGTGGGAGGCCAGGCCGCGCCATGGACTGGCCGGTCACCTCACCGGAAGGCCCTGGCAGGGCCGCAAGGCCACATGCAGGCAGTGGCTCCTCCTCTAGCCTCTCGGATCTGCATCGTCGGTGGTCCGCCGGCAGATATACGAATGGCGGTCGGCCGGGCTCGGTGCTTGCCCAAAAGCTCGCCGGCGCACCGTTGCCACTCATTAAGTGCGACCACTGCCCAAGGATGGTCGTGCGCCGCGTGTCTACAACGCTGGAACATCCCGGACGGGTGTTCATCAAGTGCTTAAATGATGGGGTATGCGCTTTTCTTAGCTTCGGTTTGTGCTCTAGATTTGACTAGTTGTGCTAACTTTAAATTTTGTTGTGTAGAATGGATGTAAGTTTTGGTATTGGGAAGAAGAGTACATCGATATATTGATAGAGCGAAATTTAGTACATGTTCGTGCACTTTTAGCTAGCATAGAGGCTGTAAATGAGACAAGTGCACTTGTTGCTAGATTAGAGGCTAGACACGAGATTAGGTCTGAGGAAGCAAGGAGGATGCCAGATCGAGCCTCCTCCACAGATCAACAATGAGTGCATCGAGAAGCCCCTAAACCAACTCAAGGGGGCAGTTATGGAAGTTGGCTATCTTCTAAAATGTATTCTTGTTGTTCTTATTTTCTTTGGCCTTGCTTTACTAGTCAAAATGTGATGATGTATTGTCATGTACCAAAAATGAATGAAAAAAAAGTAAAGGACTTGCAAAGAAAAATGCACGTGGACAGGATGCGGCCGGGATGCGTCCGTGCGCTGGGCACACGGCCACCGCATCCCAGGACACGCCCGGACACGACCCCAAATCCCTACCCAAATGGACAGAACCTGGACAAAACGAACGTCCGTTTGGGGTCGCGCGGTGGAGTTGGCCTAAACTCTAGCCTCGGACATTGCCGCATTCATCCTCCTTAGCTTCATTTATTTTCTTCACACCACACTCATCATGGCCTTTTTGAGCTCCAAAGCCATTTGGGACAGCCTCTCGTCCCAGCAAAAGACGGAAATCGACGCCATTGCTGCCGGCTGGCAGGCCAACAAGTAGCCGGAGGCGGACGTCTCAATGAAAGACATGTCCGACGACGTGCCGGCACCGTCCTCCTTGCCGGTCCATGCCGGCATTACCATGGACGAGGCCCGTGTTCACTACAATGACAAGATGTTGGCTGAGTGGGAGGCCACGTTCCGACAGATGCAGGCCGATCGGGAGTACATCCATTGCCTCCTCGATGAGTATCGGCGCGCGGAGGAGCAACTCGCCGCTAGCATGACCATCGCGCTGGACGTGGGCCTGGTCGACTCCTATCATACCGCCGACGAAATCCGCCACAACTGCTAACAGTACCACCGCCATCAGGCAGAGCTAGAAGTCGCTTTCAAGGAGATCGACGGGGCGGTGAATGGAGTCTACAACAAGAGTGAGGACGAGGACAACGTCACCAGCTCCACGCCCGTGCCCTGCCGCCACGACCACGAAGTCGGCACATCTACAAGCACCAGCGACAGCGAGGAAGAGTAGAGCATGGGAGGTCGCCGCCGCTCGGGTCCCAGGAAGGCCATCGCGCTTTCGCTCCCGCTGAAGCCAAACTTGGCGGGCTCATTATTGTCGGCTAAGTAGCCGCTTGCATGCTACAGAGGCGGAGCTTCATTTCCCGGGGCCCATGGCCTGACGAATATGGGGAATGAGTGTTGAGGGTCATTTTGTCTAGGTTTAGAGTCCGGTCTAGGTCAAATATGTCAAAAATCACAAGGTTTTATGTAAAAATAACAAAGTTTTAATGATATTTATCTGTTTAAATATGCATGTATGCAGCTAACATTGGATGGTCGGCTTCCGCATCAGTGTTCGTTGACTGGTCCCCCCCGCCCTCCCCGGTCTGTTAACAGATACAATATCTGGTTTGCGGGTCAGCGTTGGAGACACCCTGAGTCTTGGGCCCGATGGCGGCGGCGCCCGGAGCCTTCACCCTTTTGATGGCATCATCGCGGAATCTCGGTCCCACTCGGTGTGGCAGATGGCCTACGATGTCGGGTTTGCCTCCCCCTAGAGTATCACATCCTAGTCTGTGGAGTGGGTTGCATTGCATCTCTTTATCTCCTATACTGTAGACGGGTCCCCGTGGTCCTTGTTCTCAATCCTTGTTGTCCCTTGGCAGGAGCGATTCTCCACGACCCGAAGTGAGGGGGCTATCGCTACGATGAGACGCCCCCTTCTGGAGGTGGCTCGGTGTGTTCGAATCTTAAGTATTCGGTGGGTTCTCATGGGGACTCGGCTTTGATCCTCTATAATATTCTTGGTTGTAGTTTGCTAAGGGTGGATTCTCCTGTTTTTATTGCTGGGAGTTGGGTTTGTGGTACTTGTGCCACTCGCGCGTCGTCATTATATTTCTTTCAACCTGCTTGTTAGAAGGTATCTCACCACTTTTTATGTATGTGTCTTTATCTTTAAAAGGGAGTATTATATGAAGTAGTGAGAACCTAAGGTTAGATTGGATGATCAATATTCCTATTGAATTAGTTCTAAACTTTCTTTTTCATTTTGTATATTTTTTCAGAGACTAATAGTGTTTACATTTCGATCAAGGAAATTGCTTTGGGTATGATATGTGTCCGACCGGCATACTACACTAGGATCCTACGTTCACGGTTCAAGTGGGGATGTCATCTCACGGTGGTTTGCTAGTGTTGGACGAGTCCTACAAGAAATCGTCATACGCCCAACACTGCTCATCGATCTACCGTGTCTTTTGTTTCTCTACCGTTTATCTTCTATATATAAATAGCTAGACTCACTAAACTATTTCTCTTAACATACAAATATGCCACCTCATCATGCAACATGCATGAAAAAAAAGGCTGACCTCCACTAACCTATTTCTCTAAACATGCAAGCATGCCACATCATGCAACATGCATGGAAAATACTCACCTCAACATGCAAATATGCATGGGAATTTGCATTCTATTGTGATATTTATATTTAATAAATACTATGCAACTATACAAAAATAAAACATACTTTCAGTTCTAGCTCTTATATTATTACTCAAAATATTCATGTTTCATACAAGGAATCTCATTGAAATGTATTGCAAACTATCCCGCAACAACGTGTGGGGTATCATCTAGTTAATAACACTACGAGCAGAGAAACTACAATACCCTCTCTATTTCATAATGTTGTGATTTCTTTTTTTTTTTGAAATGTCAAATCTCATAAACTTTGTCCAAATTTACGGAGAAAAAACATCTTCTACATCTAGAATGCCAAGATTATATGATTAGATTTATTATAAGATGCAGTTTTATACTTTATATTTGGTATTACAGATACATTATTACAGAGGGAGTATAGAGCTTCGGCTTCAAAACACTTTACTAGTCTGTTCACTGTAGTACTCTTCCCCACTTGCCAAGCACCAAATAGGCTACACCAAATTTATGGTGGTTCGTTTTGCTCTTTGACTGTTGCAACTTTGGGTGTCACATTAACTCAGCTGCTTGCTCCTTTACTGTGCCGTGCGCTTGCTGTCTTTCTCAGAGTCTCACCCTTCCTCCTCTAGTCTTCTCTTCCAGCCGTTCACCGGAGAGAGAGAGAGAGAGAGAGAGAGAGAGAGAGAGAGAGAGAGAGGTTAACGCAGGCTGCTAGTTCGGCCATGGAGATGGAGCTGCCCAATCTCAACGGCCCGGTGAAGCAAGAAATCGTTGTGCATGATGCAGCAGCCCAAGGAAGAGGAGGTGGTGGTGGCGCAATCGCGGAGGCGTCGGAACACGGCATGAGGGGGACGGAGGCCACGCCCACGCCCACCGTGAGGATTGAGGCCAACATGCTTGACTGCCCCATCTGCTCCTCCCCCTTCAAGCCTCCCGTCTTCCAGGTTGATCTAGTAGAGCAATTTCTTTGGCTACTCAACATCCGATGAACCGAATCGAATCCAGCGGCAGCTGAACGCACGGATTTTAGCATTTTCTCACTTCCCTCGATCTGTCTAGTGCAAAGGCGGGCATCTGGCTTGCGGCAGCTGCGTCGCGAAGCTCCCCTGGAAACAGTGCCAGAGGTGCGACCACGGCGGCGACTTCCACGGCTGCCCCTTTGTGGACGCCTTCGTCTCCTCGGCCAGGATGAAGTGCGACCACCACGGCTGCGGCCGCCAGGTCACCTACCACAAGCTCGACGACCACAAGAGCGCGTGCCCGCTCGCGCCCTGCAGGTGCCCGGTGCCCGGCTGCGGCTTCGAAGGCCCGCCGCCGGCGCTCCCCCTCCACCTCAGCGCCATCCACTCCATGCCCGTGCACGCGGTTCAGTACGGCAAGGTGCTCCAGCTCGAGGTGCCGGTGTCGGAGCCGCGGCGCCTGCTGTTCGCGGAGGAGGACGGCCGCGCGTTCCTCGTGGTCGGCGGCTCGCTCGGCCTGGGCGTGCCCATCGCCTTGTCGGTCGTGTGCATCAGGGCGGGGGCGTCCCCGCCGCCGCACTACATGGCCAAGGTGTGGGCGAACGGGCCGCCGGCGGTGGCCAACGACAGGACCGACGCGGTCCGAGCGGAATTCCATGTGACGAGCAGCAAGGAGCCCGGCACCGTCGCCGTGGAGGAGCTGACCTTCTTGACGGTGCCACACAAGCTGCTGGCTGGGGCTGGCCCGTCCAGGACGGTGTCCCTCCACGTTCGCATTGACAAGGTCACCTCCTAAATGAGTCTCCTATGCCTAGGGTTCTACTGATCTTAATACTAGTAAGGTTTAGTCTAGTTTGGTTTAATTTAGCTTAACAGATGATGGATTTTGGTAGCATGCGTCAATTCGTTCAACATCAGATGAGTACCTTTTTTGTGTGAAAACATTAGAAGAGTACTTGTTAGTTGAGTTCCCACATGATTAGTACATGGAAGAGGTATTTTGAGGCTGTTGGATGTAAGATCTTTGGCTAGCATGTAAACCAAAAACATGCTGATTATATGTTTGTTAAGAAATTGTCCATCCACGTTTGCATTGACAAGATCATCATAGTCTGACCGACAAGTCAATCTCGCCGCCACCACTGTTCAACTTGACCGAATTCGACTAAATTAGATTAGCTTTGTGGTTTGGTGAATGATATGTATGTGAACTATATTGTTCCGGCACGACAAGTTCCATGACTAAGAATGCAGTTTGTCAGGCCACGTTTACATCTGTTAAATTTAGGAAGATCATATCCCACATTATGAGTTTTGTAAAGCAATAATTACTTTTAAACTGGACCATCATATCCTCTCACCCGAAGAGGCACATCTTAATCTCAAGCATCGATTTAATTAGAAGGGGTGTACAGAAGTGGAACCCAAAGTTATATTATCCCAAATAAAAACTCTACTTACGTAGCAATATGTTAAAGATCAATTCTTTGAACAGTCAAAACGAACATTATCGGCATGCTAAAATTATTGGCAGTTATCTTTTCTTTTGGGGTATGCTCTGCTGGCTCCAACATTGCCACAATGGCAGCCACCGCTTTTCCTCTTCGGTCTTCACCCTCCCTTCTCTTCCATTATTTCCCCACTAAAACACACATTGCGACCAGAAATAACAATGAAGGATGGGGAGAGTCGTGGCAGAAGGCGAGTGCCGAGGAGGTGAAGTCGGAGTCAGAGAAAAGGGAGGTGACGATGCAGGACGAAGGCGAAGCAGAGGATGCGTTGGTGGCGGCGGAATCCATGGCACCGATACAGATCGATGTGAGGATGGACGTGACACTCCTCCATTGCCAGGGCTGCCACCTCCCACTCAAGCCCCCGGTGTTCAAGGTGATCTCTCCTCTCACACCAAAGCGACCATTTTTTTAAAAAAAAACCAAAAAGAAAACCCTCTGTCTATCTCTTTTTGAGAGGATTTCTTTGAGATTTTGGGAAGATGACATATTTATTTTATTTTCAAGTGGATGGAAGACATTTCTCATCCTCTCCATCTATCATCTTGCAAGTGAAATTTAATAAGTATACATACATTTGTGGTGTGTGCATCGCAATGATGCAGAGAGCCAGAGACCGAACTCGGTGTCCTCCCTTTCTTAAAACAAACTTGCAAGTGAGAAGGAGATGGATTGATTTGTTCTGCCTATGGACATCTCGTAGCTGAAATTAAGGCGTTGATGAGGGATAGGGAGTTTATTCCCCAGAAATTAAATAGGGATCAGAATAGAGTCGCTGACTGCTTGGCAAATTATAGTCGCGTAGAGTGTACCACGGCTGCGTGGATGCATCTAGGACCACCATGTATCGAGGATCTTTTGCCTCTCGACTGTAACTCTATCAATTTGGAATAAAACTCCTTTTTCATCGGAAAAAATAATGAGAAACGAGGCCTGGAAGCTGATGACTTGGGTATTGTTGTGTTTACTATCGCAGTGTGATGCCGTAGGGCACGTAGTGTGCTACTACTGCCGTGCCGGGCACCGCGCCGTCTGCAGCCGTGCCAACACCCACTGCGGCCAGCTGGACAAGGTGGTCGGCGCCGCCAAGGTGCCATGCCCCTACAAGGCGTTCGGCTGCGAGCGCTACGTGGTGTTCCACGAGGCCGCGGACCACCAGCGCGTGTGCCACTGCGCGCCCTGCACCTGCCCGGAGTCCGCATGCGCCTTCGTGGGCTCCCGCGCAATGCTGGCCAACCACTTCACCGCCGATCACCAGCGCCCCGCCGTCACGGTCCGCTATGGCCGGTCTTGGTGCCTGAGCTTCTCCCTGTCGCACGGCTGGCACCTGCTCGTCGGGGAGGAGGACCGCAGCGTGTTCCTCGTCTCCCTCTGCCCGCTCGGTCCGGGCACCGCCATGTCACTGATGTGCATCAGGCCGGACGGCGAGGCTGAGACGGGCCCCCGGTTCTGGTGCAAGCTCTCCATTGAGCGCCGTGGCGGCGACAAGAACTACGACCTAGTTCTCATGACCTCGCCGGTGATCAGCAACGCGATGTTCACGTGCGCGCTGGCGTTGGGCCAGGGGATGTTCTTGGTGGTGCCCCAGGAGCTGCTCTCCGGCGACACGCTCACCCTCAGCGTCCGCATCGATCTCATCCAACCTGCCGCCGTCGCTCCCAAGTCAACTACACTGCAGGCCAGGGCGCCGAGGAGGATGCAGTGAAGTAAGTGTTTGATCTCCTTCATGTTATGGATGATTTGTGCAGCTAAGTTAGATGATTAGTATGGATGTATGACTAGAGGCTAAACCACACATGTGCAAGCTAATCAACCTAATCAATCAAGATTATGGTAACAAGTTCAGTAGTAATGCAACTAAGCAGCAGGGATGGATGATTAGTATGAATGTATGATTATTCTGGCATCTGATGGTTTAGCTGTTTAGGCAATATCAGTACTAGATCAGTTTGACTTGGTAGCAATGCAGCTAAGCAATGGTAGCAGCAATATGTAGCTAAGCAAGGGTAGGAATGCTTCGCCCTTTGTTCTGAACAAATGGCCTAAATAGTGGTAATGCAGCTACTAGTTTGTATTTGATCTGAGTGAAGTGCAACCAATAATTGAAGTTAATCTGAAGATCCTGCACCATAATTTATTCTGTTCTTTATAACCTGCAGCAGAGTATGTATGGCAAATTATACATTTTGTGAACCGTATTGTTCATGTTCAGATTCTTCAATTTTTTGTTCACATGAAAGAAGCTTCTATAAATCATTTTTTTTCAGATTGGCATGAATAAGATGCATGTAAATTTATCCTTCTGAAAAACTAACATCATTTTTTCATTTTTATATCTGAGATATTTTTTTATGTGAGCAAGCTGGACCTGATGCTCAAAGAACCTTAAAGTTCAACCGAAGATGCCATTGTGGACAGAGTCACATTTCAAAGAGACCCCCCCCCCCCCCCCTCTCGGAGACGGGTCAAGTTGTGTGTTATTATGTATCAAACTGGGGACAGAGGATCATGCTTCTTTCAAAGTTTGTATTCATGGTTCACATAAATCCTCGTGTGTTGCGATGTAAACCTTTTGGTATTCAGTGACTTGGAACTTTTATGTTTAATAAAGTGGTTGTGTGCATCACATGATGCAGAGGCCGGATGCAGAAGCCGGGGTTACTCCTTTCTGAAGAAAAAAAAGGTCAACAACAGTTGTGTCCATTGTCCAACATAGCGTCAGATATAAGCTTTGATTTTTTTTTTTTTGTAATTCATCCGTGAACACAAGTAAAATGTAATGGGCCTCACAAATTCAGTCCAACCTCCAACCTGCTGGTTACATTGCGGCTACTACTTAGTTTCTCAAGTCCCAAATTGCAGAAACTGTGTGCATTTCCCAAGTTTATTTAAAATATCACCTGATAATGCGCATTCAAAACAGGTTCGCAATCTTTTTGTGACATTTAACTGGAAGCAGTAGCTTGGAGAGAGATTCTATTACAGAAACGGAAATGCAAATCGAGAGTAGTTTAAGCAAACAATCACCCAAATTGTATGCAACACAAAGATGTTTGTCATCTTCCAACATTGTGAAACCTACATTTCTCAAGTAAATAAAAAGATTCCCCAATTTTTCTACAATCTGTAAAAGTTTAAAGATTTTGTCAAGCAAATATGTCATGTTAAATTATCAGAAAGTATCGGAAAAATAAATAAATCAAGCATGTACAAGCCCTGCTACTCTTACATGGTAAACAGAACTTCATAACCTCAAGAGAAAGCCAAGTGAGGGACAACACACATAGTAAAACCATAATACAGGAGATACCCAAATGGGCCAGGACAAGTGCAAACATTGTTCGATTCTGGACTGCGCAACGCGAGCAGTCATACAGTACGTCAACAACATCAAAATGGTTTCATGGGGAGAACGCATGCAGGTAGTTGGATGTGCAGGCAGAGAGGGTTTTTGATGATTTTGCGCTGTTTGCTGAGGCAGTTGATTTTTCTGCAATCGACTCCCAGCTCTACAACAGCCTTTTATTACCCTTATGGTAGGAACGGGTTCCGAATGCTCACAATAATGTAGTTGGAAATGACAAAAGGCTCCTATCTTCGAACCTAGGACTTC
Organism: Triticum aestivum; assembly: GCF_018294505.1. Classification (NCBI taxonomy): domain Eukaryota; kingdom Viridiplantae; phylum Streptophyta; class Magnoliopsida; order Poales; family Poaceae; genus Triticum; species Triticum aestivum. The sequence continues at coordinate 15,727,157 of NC_057800.1, forward strand.
TCCTAGGGGCTTCGGTATGGTAGTTCTTCTTCTTCCTAGGACGTCTCCCATACATCCTCAGCAGCCTTCCATTATCTCCTTCATATGTCCTCAGACCCTTCGGAGTAGTGAAAGTGGGACCTGCAGCGATAACAACTTATCTTTATCAGGCTGTCTTTGTTAATTCAAAAGAGGGATCGATGTTGCAATGATTGGTTGATATGGAACATTTTCATGATAAGCACACAACTTAAGAAACAGTGTGATATAGAAGAGTGTAATTACTTGGGAATGGCACTGATGTTGGAGGAAAATTCTGTGTTGCAGTGGCATCAAGAGGCCCTTTCTCTGCAACCGAGGACGATGTTGCAGCGGTACCTGTCGTAATATCTCTGGAGTGAGTAGAGGACCCTTCTTCAGTCTGGTCCGGCTGTAATGAGGGATGAGCCTCCGAAGCGGCCGAAGCGGGGCCTGCAGTGATACAACAACCTTTTATCTCTATGATGGTGCCACTGTTAATTGAAAACAGGGATTGACGTTGCAATGGTTGTTTGATATTGTACTATTTTCATGATAAGCACACGAGGTTTTTTAACATAAAATGGGATAGCGAAGAATGTAGTTACTTGTGAGTGGTACTGTCATTGAAGTGCAATTCTGGTTTGCAGTTGTTTCAAGAGGCCCTTTCTCCTTAAACATGGACCATGTGGTAGCTTGGATAGCATTTCCGGACTCGGCAGCCTCTTGCCTTCCATCACCAGCTTCGACAAACACCTCCTGCCTATCAAGCATCGTCGTCGGGGGTTGAGTCAGGATTTCATCCTGTTCAACATTCTCCTCCTCATCGCTGCTCAAGTCAATGATATCATCAATCACATCTATGAAGTCTATTATTGTCATTGTGCAGCTGAAATAGGTAAAAAAATGTGTGAGTAATGAATTAAGATGTTGATGTATAGCATATTAAAGGTAAACAACTAAGCACATATATATGTAACTTAGCTTCTACCGTGAAGTCTCTTAGTGCAAAAGAACATATAAGAACAGTATGAACCACTGACGACAAATCTACTGACACGATTTTCATACGGCTAATGACAAACATTCTCATAATTTAGTCTCTAGATTCTAAACTGTTTGATTCTGCGAATGCTAGCCCCTAGTTTGGTTCCGACATGTCCGATCTATTTTATGCAAAACAAAAAACAAAAAACAAAAAAACGTGATTGCCATATCCTCCTCATCAACTGCTTGCTATACACTTTACGCAAAACAAAAAACAAAAAAACGTGATTGCCATATACACAAATAAAATAAATTCAGAGAGTTTCAAATCTGATCCGAGTCATAGGATAGGTTAACTTAAATTGAATGGTAGAATGGGAATAATAAAGAAAGGATGCAGATTTAGTCTCAAATAAATTATCTAACAAGAACGAATCAGCAACAGATGAGATGCAGGAAAGCTTACTCTCTCCACCTCCTCCCGGACTAAAATCTGGCTTGCCTGCTTCGTCCGTCCGGCCAGTACGGTCTTGCGGAAGGAAGAGGAGGGGGAGAATATATGCGGTCATGTGGGAAGAAGAGGAGGCGGCCGTGCTCTATTTAAGTTATTAATGGTTGGTCAAATCTGAATTTTGAAAAAAGAAATTGAAGTGTTTTGCCACCCGGGACAGCTGATTGATTTGCCTTTTCCCCGCACCATCATGATGCCCTCTCTTCTCCCAAGAGTCTCACAATTCACATGCATACTCCAACATTCAAGCATAATACACAGGTCTTTTTTACCGAAAAAGATTTTCGCGCCGCTTTATATATAAAGCAAAGATCATCAACAACTCGGTACAACGCATGCCACCAAAACACACGCACACACCCAAGGCAGGATACATAGGCGCTGAGCGCAGCAACACCACCCCTAGCACTACAAGAGCAACTGGGGGCCTCAACCGTGAATAGGCCACTGTGAAGAGAATAAGCTACATACGAGGAACCGTGGGCTCCAAGGCGGTGTCTATAGGAAGGTTACGACACCGAAGCGCCGCCACCGCCCGACCCAAGGGTCAGGGTTTTCCCTGGAGCAACACGACGGGTAGTGAGAGTCGCGGCGACGCCTTCAAGAAGGGAACGAGCTTCGCCACCGCCGGTCCATCCGAAGATAGAACAGGTTTTCACCCCAGCCAGTATTCACCGCCATCGAACGTCACACCCTGGCTACCACGCCGCCCACATGGTCATGGCCACCAGGCAGCATCAAGCCATGGGTTTTGCCCATGAGCACCGCGACACCTCCACCAGGGCCGCCGCCCCGGCATCCAGGACCTCGATGCCACCTCACCCGCCACCCACCGCTATCCCAACCAAAGAGGCAAGTGGAAAGGAACCGCCTTTCGCACCCCTGAGCAGTCTCCAGTGTCGCGACCCAATAGGCCGGCCAAAACTGGCCACCATCGACCAGTCCTGCTGCCGGACGCGAGAGGAGCTCGGTCCTGTTGCCGGGCGCGAGACTAGCGATGGGCCGCAGGCCCGCAACTGGGAGAGAGCCACCCCTCCGATGAAGGTAGCGCCCAAACGACAGGGAGAGGAATCGAAGGTCGGCAAGGGCGCTCACCGACAGGCAGACGCCGAAGAAGTCCAGCCGCCGTCGTGAAACGACCCAGACCACCGCCATGGGCCACCACCATGTTGTGGCAGCCCACATCCACGCCGGGACCCCGTGTTGGGGAACGTAGCAGAAATTCAAAATTTTCCTACGCGTCACCAAGATCTATCTATGGAGAGACCAGCAACGAGTAGAAAGAGAGTGCATCTACATACCCTTGTAGATCGCTAAGCGGAAGCGTTCAAGTGAACGGGGTTGATGGAGTCGTACTCGTCGTGATTCAGATCACCGATGATCCTAGTGCCGAACGGACGGCACCTCCGCGTTCAACACACGTACAGCTCGACGATGTCTCCCACGCCTTGATCCAGCAAGGGGAGAGGGAGAGGTTGAGGAAGACTCCATCCAACAGCAGCACAACGGCGTGGTGGTGATGGAGGAGCGTGGCTATCCTGCAGGGCTTCGCCGAGCACCTACGGGAGAGGAGATGTGTCACGGGAGGGAGAGGGAGGCAACCAAAGGCCTTAGGTATGATTGCTCCTCCTTTTCCCCACTATATATAGGGCCAAGGGAGAGGGGGAGGGCGCAGCCTTGCCCCCTCCTCCAAGGAAGGGGTGCGGCTAAGGATGGGGAGGAGTCCATCCTCCCCAAGGCACCTCGGAGGTGCCTTCCCCCTTTAGGACTCTTCCCTCTCCAAGTTTCCTTGCGCATGGGCCTCTTGGGGCTGGTGCCCTTGGCCCATGTAGGCCAAGGCGCACCCCCTACAGCCCATGTGGCCCCCCGGGGCAGGTGGCCCCACCCGGTGGGCCCCCGGGACCCTTCCGGTGGTCCCGGTACAATACCGATGACCCCGAAACTTGTCCCGATGGCCGAAACAGGACTTCCTATATATAAATCTTTACCTCCGGACCATTCCGGAACTCCTCATGACGTCCGGGATCTCATCCGGGACTCCGAACAACATTCGGTAACCACATACAAGCTTCCTTTATAACCCTAGCGTCATCGAACCTTAAGTGTGTAGACCCTACGGGTTCGGGAGACATGCAGACATGACCGAGACGTTCTCCGGTCAATAACCAACAGCGGGATCTGGATACCCATGTTGGCTCCCACATGTTCCACGATGATCTCATCGGATGAACCACGATGTCAAGGACTCAATCGATCCCGTATACAATTCCCTTTGTCTAGCGGTATGGTACTTGCCCGAGATTCGATCGTCGGTATACCGATACCTTGTTCAATCTCGTTACCGGCAAGTCTCTTTACTCGTTCCGTAACACATCATCCCGTGATCAACTCCTTGATCACATTGTGCACATTATGATGATGTCCTACCGAGTGGGCCCAGAGATACCTCTCCGTTTACACGGAGTGACAAAATCCCAATCTCGATTCGTGCCAACCCAACAGACACTTTCAGAGATACCCGTAGTGTACCTTTATAGCCACCCAGTTACGTTGTGACGTTTGGCACACCCAAAGCACTCCTACGGTATCCGGGAGTTGCACAATCTCATGGTCTAAGGAAATGATACTTGACATTAGAAAAGCTTTAGCATACGAACTACATGATCTTGTGCTAGGCTTAGGATTGGGTCTTGTCCATCACATCATTCTCCTAATGATGTGATCCCGTTATCAACAACATCCAATGTCCATGGTCAGGAAACCGTAACCATCTATTGATTAACGAGCTAGTCAACTAGAGGCTTACTAGGGACATGGTGTTGTCTATGTATCCACACATGTATCTGAGTTTCCTATCAATACAATTCTAGCATGGATAATAAACGATTATCATGAACAAGGAAATATAATAATAACTAATTTATTATTGCCTCTAGGGCATATTTCCAACAGTCTCCCACTTGCACTAGAGTCAATAATCTAGTTCACATCGATATGTGATTAACACTCAAGGTCACATCCCCATGTGACTAACACCCAAAGAGTTTACTAGAGTCAATAATCTAGTTCACATTTACCATGTGATTAACACTCGATGAGTTCTGGGTTTGATCATGTTATGCTTGTGAGAGAGGTTATAGTCAACGGGTCTGAACCTTTCAGATCCGTGTGTGCTTTACAAATCTCTATGTCATCTCCTAGATGCAGCTACCACGTTCTATTTGGAGCTATTTCAAATAACTGTTCTACTTGGAGCTATTCTAAATTGTTGCTCCATTATACGTATCCGGTATCTCTACTCAGAGCTATTCGGATAGGTGTTAAGCTTGCATCGACGTAACCCTTTACGACGAACTCTTTTACCACCTCCATAATTGAGAAAATTCCTTAGTCCACTAGTTACTAAGGATAACTTTGACCGCTGTCCTGTGATCCATTCTTGGATCACTCTTGTACCCCTTGACTGACTCATGGTAAAGCACACTTCAGGTGCGGTACACAGCATAGCATACTGTAGAGCCTATGTCTTAAGCATAGGGGACGACCTTCGTTCCTTTCTCTCTATTCTGCCATGGTCGAGCTTTAAGTCTTAACTTCATACCTTACAACTCAGGAAAGAACTCCTTCTTTGACTGATCCATCTTGAACACCTTCAAGATCACGTCAAGGTATGTGCTCATTTGAAAGTACCATTAAGCGTTTTAATCTATCCTTATAGATCTTGATGCTCAATGCTCAAGCAGCTTAATCCAGGCTTTTCCATTGAAAAATACTTTCCAAATAACCCTTTATGCTTTCCAGAAATTCTACGTCATTTCCGATCATTAATATGTCAACAACATATACTCATCAGAAATTCTATAGTGCTCCCACTCACTTCTTTGGAAATACAAGTTTCTCATAAACTTTGTATACACCCAAAATCTTTGATCATCATCAAAGCATACATTTCAACTCCGAGATGCTCACTCCAGTCCTCAGAAGGATTGCTGGAGCTTTGCATACTTATTAGCATATTTCAGGATAGACAAAACCTTCCGGTTGTATCACATACAACCTTTCCTCAAGAATCGTCGAGGAAACAATGTTTTGACATCCTATCTGCAAGATTTCATAAATAATGCAGTAATTGCTAATATAATTCCAACAGACTCTTAGCATCGCTACGAGTGAGAAAGTCTCATCGTAGTCAACTCCTTGAACTTGTCGAAAAACATCTCAACGACAAGTCGAGCTTTCTCAATGGTGACACTTACCATTATTGTCTGTCTTCCTTTCAAAATCCATATGTACCTAACAGCCTTACGACCATCAAGTAGTTCTTCCAAAGTCTACACTTTGTTTTCATACATGGATCCTCTCTCGGGTTTTATGGCCTTGAGCCATTTATCGGAATCCGGGCCCACCATCGCTTCTCCATAGCTCGCAGGTTCATTGTTGTCTAGCAACATGACTTCCAAGACAGGATTATTGTACCACTCTGAAGTAGTATGTATCCTTGTCTCCCTACGAGGTTCGGTAGTGACTTGATCCGAAACTTCATGATCACTATCATAAGCTTCCACTTCAATTGGTGTAGGTGCCACAGGAACAACTTCCTGTGCCCTGCCACACACTAGTTGAAGAGACGGTTCAATAACCTCATCAAGTTTCCACCATCCTCCCACTCAACTTTTCGAGAGAAACCTTTCCTCGAGAAAGGACCCGATTCTAGAAACAATCCATATTGCTTTCGGATCTGAATTAGGAGATATACCCAACTGTTTTGGGTGTCCTATGAAGATGCATTTTATCCGCTTTGGGTTCGAGCTTATCAATCCTGAAACTTTTTCACATAAGCGTCGCAGCCCCAAACATTTAAGAAACGACAACTTAGGTTTCTCTAAACCATAATTCATACGGTGTCATCTCATCGGAATTACGTGGTGCCCTATTTAAAGTGAATGTGGTTGTCTCTAATGCCTAACCCATAAACTATAGTGGTACTTCGATAAGAGACATCATGGTATGCATCATATCCAATAGGGTGCAGTTATGATGTTCGGACACACCATCACACTATGGTGTTCCAGGCTGTGTCAGTTGTGAAACAATTTCCACAATGTCTTAATTCTGTGCCAAACTCGTGATTCAGATATTCATCTCTATGATCATATCATAAATCTTTTATCCTCTTGTCACGACGATCTTTCAACTTCACACTGAAATTACTTGAACCTTTCAATAATTCAGACTCGTGATTCATCAAGTAAATATACTCAACATCTACTCGAATCATCTGTGAAGTAAGAACATAACGATATTCACTGCATGCCTCAGCACTCATTGGACTGCACACATCAAAATGTGTTACTTCCAACAAGTTGTTATCTTGTTCTATCTTACTGAAAACGAGGCTTTTCAGTCATCTTGCCCATGTGGTATGATTTGCATGTCCCAAGTGATTCAAAATCAAGTGAGTCAAAACGGTCCATTTGCATGGAGTTTCTTCATGCATATACACCAATAGACATGGTTCACATGTCTCAAACTTTTCAAAAACGAGTGAGCCCAAACATCCATCAATATGGAGCATCTTCATGCGTTTTATACCGATATGACTTACGTGGCAGTGCCACAAGTAGGTGGTAGTATCATTACTATCTTTTGGCATGAACATGTGTATCACTACGATCGAGATTTAATAAACCATTCATTTTAGGTGTAAGACCATTGAAGGTATTATTCAAATAAACAGAGTAACCATTATTCTCTTTAAATGAATAACCGTATTGCGATAGACGTAATCCAATCATGTCTATGCTCAACGCAAACACCAAATAACAATTATTTAGGTTTAACACCAATCTCTTTGGTAGAGGGAGCGTGCGATGCTTGATCATATCAAGCTTGGAAAAACTTCCAACACATATCGTCAGCTCACCTTTAGCTAGTCTCCGTTTATTCCGTAGCCTTTTGTTTCGAGTTACTAACACTTAGCAACCGAACCGGTATCTAATACCCTGGTGCTACTAGGAGTATTAGTAAAGTACACATCAACACAATGTATATGCAATATACTTCTATTTACCTTGCCAGCCTTCTTATCTACCAAGTATCTAGGGTAATTCTGCTCTAGTGGTTGTTCCCCTTATTACAGAAGCACTTAGTCTCGGGTTTGGGTTTTACCTTGGGTTTCTTCACTAGAGCAGCAGCTGATTTGCCGTTTCATGAAGTATCCCTTCTTGCCCTTGCCCTTCTTGAAACTAGTGGTTTCACCAACCATCAACAATTGATGCTCCTTCTTGATTTCTACTTTCGCGGTGTCAAACATCACGAATACCTCAAGGATCATCATATCTATCCCTGATATGTTATAGTTCATCATGAAGCTCTAGCAGCTTGGTGGCAATGACTTTGGAGAACCATCACTGTCTTATCTGGAAGATCAACTCCCACTCGATTCAAATGATTGTTGTACTCAGACAATCTGAGCACAAGATCAACAATTGAGCTTTTCTCCTTAGTTTGCAGGTTAAGAAAGTCATCGGAGGTCTTATACCTCTTGACATGGGCACGAGCCTGAAATCCCAATTTCAGCCCTCAAAACATCTCATATGTTTCGTGATGTTTCAAAAACGTCTTTGGTGCCTCAACTCTAAACCGTTTAACTGAACTATCACGTAGTTATCAAAACGTGTATGTCAGATGTTCGCAACAACCACAGACAACGTTCGAGGTTCAGCACACTGAGCGGTGCATTAAGGACATAAGCCTTCTATGAAGCAATGAGGACAATCCTCAGTTTACGGACCTAGTCCGCATAATTGCTACTATCAACTTTCAACTAATTTTTCTCTAGGAACATATCTAAACAGTAGAACTATAGCGTGAGCTACGACATAATTTGCAAAAACCTTTTGACTATGTTCAGGATAATTAAGTTCATCTTATGAACTCCCACTCAAATAGACATCCCTCTAGTCATCTAAGTGATTACATGATCCGAGTCAAACTAGGCCGTGTCCGATCATCACGTGAGACGGACTAGTCATCATCGGTGAACATCTTCATGTTGATCGTATCTTCTATACGACTCATGCTCGACCTTTCGGTCTCCGTGTTCCGAGGCCATGTCTATACATGCTAGGCTCGTCAAGTTAACCCTAAGTGTTTCGCGTGTGTTCCGAGGCCATGTCTGTACATGCTAGGCTCGTCAACACCCATTGTATTTGAACGTCTGAATAAAACACCCGATCATCACGTGATGTTTTGAAACAGCGAACTGTCGCAACGGTGCACAGTTAGGGGAGAACACTTCTTGAAATTGTTGTAAGGGATCATCTTATTTACTACCGTCGTTCTAAGCAAATAAGATGCATAAACATGATAAACATCACATGCAATCAAATAGTGACATGATATGGCCATCATCACTTTGCTCCTTTTGATCTCCATCTTCGGGGCTCCATGATCATCATCGTCACCGGCATGACACCATGATCTCCATCATCATGATCTCCATTATCGTGTCTTCATTAAGTTGCCTCGCCAACTATTACTTCTACTACTATGGCTAACGGTTAGCAATAAAGAAAAGTAATTACATGACGTTTAAGTTGACACGCAGGTCACAAATAAATAAAGACAACTCCTATGGCTCCTGCCGGTTGTCATACTCATCGACATGCAAGTCGTGATTCCTATTACAAGAACATGATCAATCTCATACATCACATATATCATTCATCACATCCTTTTTGGCCATATCACATCACATAGCATACCCTGCAAAAACAAGTTAGACGTCCTCTAATTGTTGTTTGCATGTTTTACGTGGCTGCTATGGGTTTCTAGCAAGAACGTTTCTTACCTACGCATGAACCACAACGTGATATGCCAATTGCTATTTACCCTTCATAAGGACCCTTTTCATCGAATCCGATCCGACTAAAGTGGGAGAGACAGACACCCGCCAGCCACCATATGCAACTAGTGCATGTTTGTCGGTGGAACCGGTCTCACGTAAGCGTACGTGTAAGGTTGGTCCGGGCCGCTTCATCCCACGATGCCGCCGAATCAAGATAAGACTAGTAACGGCAAGCATATTGAACAATATCAACGCCCACAACTACTTTGTGTTCTACTCGTGCAAAGAATCTACGCAATAGACCTAGCTCATGATGCCACTGTTGGGGAACGTAGCAGAAATTCAAAATTTTCCTACGCGTCACCAAGATCTATCTATGGAGAGACCAGCAACGAGTAGAAAGAGAGTGCATCTACATACCCTTGTAGATCGCTAAGCGGAAGCGTTCAAGTGAACGGGGTTGATGGAGTCGTACTCGTCGTGATTCAGATCACCGATGATCCTAGTGCCGAACGGACGGCACCTCCGCGTTCAACACACGTACAGCTCGACGATGTCTCCCACGCCTTGATCCAGCAAGGGGAGAGGGAGAGGTTGAGGAAGACTCCATCCAACAGCAGCACAACGGCGTGGTGGTGATGGAGGAGCGTGGCTATCCTGCAGGGCTTCGCCGAGCACCTACGGGAGAGGAGATGTGTCACGGGAGGGAGAGGGAGGCAACCAAAGGCCTTAGGTATGATTGCTCCTCCTTTTCCCCACTATATATAGGGCCAAGGGAGAGGGGGAGGGCGCAGCCTTGCCCCCTCCTCCAAGGAAGGGGTGCGGCTAAGGATGGGGAGGAGTCCATCCTCCCCAAGGCACCTCGGAGGTGCCTTCCCCCTTTAGGACTCTTCCCTCTCCAAGTTTCCTTGCGCATGGGCCTCTTGGGGCTGGTGCCCTTGGCCCATGTAGGCCAAGGCGCACCCCCTACAGCCCATGTGGCCCCCCGGGGCAGGTGGCCCCACCCGGTGGGCCCCCGGGACCCTTCCGGTGGTCCCGGTACAATACCGATGACCCCGAAACTTGTCCCGATGGCCGAAACAGGACTTCCTATATATAAATCTTTACCTCCGGACCATTCCGGAACTCCTCATGACGTCCGGGATCTCATCCGGGACTCCGAACAACATTCGGTAACCACATACAAGCTTCCTTTATAACCCTAGCGTCATCGAACCTTAAGTGTGTAGACCCTACGGGTTCGGGAGACATGCAGACATGACCGAGACGTTCTCCGGTCAATAACCAACAGCGGGATCTGGATACCCATGTTGGCTCCCACATGTTCCACGATGATCTCATCGGATGAACCACGATGTCAAGGACTCAATCGATCCCGTATACAATTCCCTTTGTCTAGCGGTATGGTACTTGCCCGAGATTCGATCGTCGGTATACCGATACCTTGTTCAATCTCGTTACCGGCAAGTCTCTTTACTCGTTCCGTAACACATCATCCCGTGATCAACTCCTTGATCACATTGTGCACATTATGATGATGTCCTACCGAGTGGGCCCAGAGATACCTCTCCGTTTACACGGAGTGACAAAATCCCAATCTCGATTCGTGCCAACCCAACAGACACTTTCAGAGATACCCGTAGTGTACCTTTATAGCCACCCAGTTATGTTGTGACGTTTGGCACACCCAAAGCACTCCTACGGTATCCGGGAGTTGCACAATCTCATGGTCTAAGGAAATGATACTTGACATTAGAAAAGCTTTAGCATACGAACTACATGATCTTGTGCTAGGCTTAGGATTGGGTCTTGTCCATCACATCATTCTCCTAATGATGTGATCCCGTTATCAACGACATCCAATGTCCATGGTCAGGAAACCGTAACCATCTATTGATTAACGAGCTAGTCAACTAGAGGCTTACTAGGGACATGGTGTTGTCTATGTATCCACACATGTATCTGAGTTTCCTATCAATACAATTCTAGCATGGATAATAAACGATTATCATGAACAAGGAAATATAATAATAACTAATTTATTATTGCCTCTAGGGCATATTTCCAACACCCCGAGGGTCAACCCCGAGCCAGCGCCACCACCCTCGTCGCCAACGGCTGCCGCACACAAGGTCGCCCGAAGCCCACACCGCCGCCAGCGCCACCACCAGCACGAACCACCACCACTACCACCGCGTTGCCACTCCACCGAAGTATATATTTTGTGCGCCATGTAAGTTTGTATATGAATCTAATGGTTTATTTTCTTAAATGTATGACTCATATTTTTGATCAAAAATATAGGCTCAAAGTAGAGGCAGCCTTGTTATTTGAAGTGAATCCGCATAGAGTGTGGTGTGCTCACAAGAGTTAAGCCTGCATTTGGAGCTGCGCGCTCGTTTATGCCTACGACTGGATCGGCTGGCTGATCAGCGCCGGTGCACGCGCATAGTAATTGTGTGCCGCAACCAAGAATTAAGTCCCCACGAAGTGTTTTCTACCGTGTTCACACATCACATCTTCATCGTCTACCCCTTTGGCTTCCAGTACTACTGCGTGCGTAAGTTGAGCCGTGCTCCATTTTCTGCTTTGACTTCCACCGTGCACAAGTAAGTGCGCCGACGATGGAGAACGGCGGCGAGCCGAACAACAAGAAATCGAGGTTGCAGGAGCCCATGCCGGTGAAGCATGAACAGGAGAGCCAAGGCGGCGAAGGTGCGCTGTTGGCGGTGGAGGAAGCCATGCAGGTTCCATGGGTGGCCGCGGAGGTGAACCCACTCTTCTATCTCTGCTTTGCATGCCAACTTCCCCTCAGGCCTCCTGTGCACCAGGTAATGGATGCATAGCCAGTTGCCGATTCTTCTCCATCTCACTATCGCTGTCGTGGAACAATAGCTTGATTTGTGCGTGATCGCGTGCAGTGCGAGGGCGGGCACAGGGTGTGCGGCAGGTGCCATGGCGACCGCTGCACGGCGTGCGACCCGCCGGCGGTGTACAGCCCCTTCCCCTTCATGGACGACGCGCTGGGCGCCGTGCAGCTGCCGTGCTGCTACAGGGCCGACGGCTGCGGGAGGAAGCTCATGTACCACGAGGCCGCCGACCACGCGCTGCAGTGCGCCTTCGCGCCCTGCCACTGCCCGGGGCACGGCTGCAGCATGTGGGCCTCCCCGCCGGCCCTCCTCGACCACATCGCCGCCGCCCACTCCTGGCCCGTCACGGAGGTCGGCTACGGGAGCCCGTTCAGGATCGCCGTGCCGGCGCCGTGGCGCGGCGGCGGCACGCACCTCCTCGTCGAGCGGAACGACCCGCGCCTGTTCCTCGTGACCCTCTCCGAGTTCGGGGAGGCCACTGCTGTCACGGTGGTGTGCGTGCGGGAGGGCACGGCCGCGGCGGCGCCCCGCTTCAGGTCCACGGTCTGGGCTGAGGTTGCCAGCAACATGGAGGAAAAATTGTTTCGTCGGCAGTCCACGGTGCCGAGCAGCAGCGGCGGCGGCAATCTTCCCGGTGGAGGGCCGCCGGTGTGCCTCCTGGTGCCACCGGACTTTGGGAGCGAGAGCGAAGACCTCTTCCTCGGCGTTCGCATTGACAAGCTCTGATCCATCGACGCCGCCAAGTCTCATTATAACCTTCTCTTGTAAGAATGATCCATGGTAATCGCAATCCATCAGTGACCCTCTTTAGTTTATCCTACTAAATGATCGGTTTTAGTTCAAATCGGAACGGAGGGAGTAGTTGGTACTGGTAGTACAAGCAGAAAATGTCAGGTTACAAACTGCTATGTAGTGCGATGCATGTCTTTTGGGTTGCATTTTCGGATGGAACCGGTGATCAACAAGTCTTATGTCGTGTCTGATCAAGACTAATTATAATGTTCCGTCGCAAAAAATGGCCTAATTATAATGTTGTTGCTTTTGTGTCTGTGTTGAAGGTTGTGAGGGCATTTCAATTTTTTTTTGCTTATGTGACATATAGTTAATGAGGAGAGAGGTGTTTAGAGTAACATAATATGTTACTGTAACATAGCGCTTTCCGAGAAAAAAATGAGTCTACAAGCTAATAAATGAAGCCATATATGACAATAGTATTATGTTACTTCGCACTATAAAAATAGTAATTTAGACTTGTGTCATATGCATGATACTGATATATGTTACTCCCTATTATGACCAGCCTAATCAATGTGTTGACGACTATGCACCGACGTCCTCCTCCTCGTGGACCTAGCTAGCTAGGCGATCGAGATCTGGGAGCCGGATTTGACAAAAGGAACCGTCCAGTCCCGCCGCCGACGAGCTCCTTCAAAACACCGATTTCTTTCTCCTTCTCCCAAATTCCGGCACCACCCGCCATGCATGCCTCGTCTTCGATGGATTTGCACGATTCAATTTACCTCCGCCTCCTCAATCGGTACCCCACAATACAAAATCGATCACTTGGGTCGCCCGTCGCTGTCATCCATCTTCTAGCTCCTGCCGTTTCGCTTCCCGCCCTCCCTCCTTCCTTACTGGTTGCGCCGCATGCATTGCATGCACGCCGGCGGGCGCTCAGGAACCAGATCGATCATCGAGGTGACTGGTGAGCACCATCTCTTGAGAATAAGTTGTGATCCAGACACGGTGGCGACCGGCGTAGGGGCGTCACGTCGAGTCCGCGGAGTCGGGTCAGGTCATAGGTGTGTGCGTGCGTTGTGCGTGTGCGCTGGTGGCAATAGTTAGGCTGTTAGACATTAGCGTGTGTGTGCGCTCGATCTGTTGGGCTGCCCGCGTCCAGCCCGTTTGTGCGTGTCGTGCACGCACTGCAGCACAGCGAGCCGTGGAGATCGGGTCTCTCGTGGTGGAGCTGCATGGCCCCATGCATGCACGAGAGCGGCCGGGTCGCCGGGTGAGCGCCAGCGTTCCGGTGAGAGAGTGGGAGACAGGAGGCCTGGTGAGAGAGGAAGACTAGCTAGGGTTAAACCCAACACCATCGTCTACCAGCGGCTGCCACGGACAGACCTAGGTGAGGTCCACGAGCGGCTGCCGGCCCGGTAGTCAAAAAACGATCCAAGGAACCATCGACCGGTCAGCGTGATCGCCGTCTTCCTCGCCTCCGGCCGGCAGCAATCCGCTGGCCACGTCAAGAAAAGATTATCCTACTATATGATCGATCTCATGTCAGGTTACAAACTGCTAGGTACTAGATGCATGTCTTTTGAGTTGCATTTTTGGGTGGAACCGGTGATCAACAATCCAATCCTTATGTCGTGCCTGAGCAAGGTTAATTATAATGTTCTTACTCTCATGTCTGTGTTGAATGTTGTGAGTGTTTTTTTAGTCAATGTGTTGACGACTAATTAATGCACGGCAATCATCCAAAAAGTAGATAGATGAGTGGTGTCCAAAAGAATCTCGGTGGCACAGTGGTTTTACCCAGGTCCAGACCCAGAGAGGTAAAGGTCATATGTTCTGCTAGACGAATCGCCCACACATGTTTGATCCAGGCCAAATCCATCTCCGGTAACCTTATTCAAATACCGGGAAAAAATGTTATCATGTAGATTCTAAAAGAAATTATTAATGATTTTTAAAATATATTATGTAATAAAAACTATTGATTACATATATAATATGTTTATCATGTAGTTAGAACAGAAACTTCACATATCTACAAAATGTTCAACACATATTAAAAAAAATTGTCGCATATTTATAAAAAAAATCAAGTATTTGTAAAAAAATACTAATGTATTTATACAAAAAATGATCACATATTTGTTAAAATGTTCATCACATTTTTGCAAAAATGTTAATGTATTGAAAACTATAGGAAGGAAAAAAGATGAACAAAACAAAGGAAACAAAGTAAAATATAAAAAACAAATAAGAGAAATGAAAGAGGAAAACCAGCGGAAAAAGTGGAAGAAGAAAGACGAGAACTAGCGGAGAACTGAAGAAAAGAAACAACTCATGCAGGTTCCAAGTTCCCGGCCCGTTCATCTATAAACCCCTCCTAAAGTTTGCTCTTTGTGTGTTAAACGGGTTCCAGGCATCGGCACTGGCAACGCGCCTTCGTGTTCGTGGTCGGCCGGTGCTGCCTATGCCATTGAATCCTATTCCATGGTGGGTACCCTTGTGCCTCCCAAATGATCTTAGTTATGGTTAATTTTGTTTCTTTATCTGAACCTGTAATATTGTGTCCTTCAGACGGAAACTGTACAATTAGTACTCTTTTTTTTTTCGTCTGATTGACGACCAGAACTCATCTCTTTTTGTTTGATTGGCTATCAGTACTCATCTTGATTGGTCTGTGCACAGTGCTATGGATTTTCGAGGAAACTTGCATCTTTATTTTTCGGGGGCATATTTGTATTCATATGCCAAGGAAAACCACGCAGGCTATATGCTGCCTAGGGCGAGTCTGAACTCGCACTCGCCTTCATGCATCTATCCAGCAATCTTTTCTTTTCCATGTGTACGCTCATCTCGGGCGCATTTTACTCAAATACAGAAAAAAAGTTTGAGCGCAAGTGTTCACAAACCCTAGCTTCAGCTGAATAGTGAGTGCACATAGATCGCTAGTTCGACTCCCTCCAAGTGCGCATCGCCTGCGTTTTTTTGAAGAAAAAGAAGGAACGTCCACCCGTTCGCTGTTCAGAGTGAATGCCTCCAGGGAATTGACGTGGCATTGGCCTTCCGCTAAGATCTGTGCGACGGCGGGGATGACGTTCGCCAAGGTTGGCCTCCGGGCAAAAGTTTGAGAGATAACATTTCCGAAAAGCCTCCATGTAAATGAACTGTTCTTGCTTACGCCAGAGCTCCTGTGCTGATCCAGCCATATACATCTTAACACTCCGTTGGTGAATCTCAGCTGTCCGTTTTCTAATAGATCATTTTTTTTCTTCCGTTACATAGTGTGTGGCATCAGCAATCTTTTACTACCTTCAAAAACAGAGACATAGACGCTGACCGAGTGAGCCAAGGTAGCTCCCCAGCGGAAGCACCAAGATCGGATCCATGGAGTTAAGCATGGAGCCGGCGCTCCCCAGTGCCAAAGGCACGGCCGTGGCCGTGAACCTGCTGCTGGCGACGAGCGAGGCCAAGAGACAGCTCCGCCTCGCCGGGCCACTCATCGTGGGATGCCTGCTGCAGAGCGTCATCCAGATGATCTCCGTGATGTTCGTGGGGCACCTCGGCGAGCTCGCGCTGGCCAGCGCCTCCATGGCCAGCTCATTCGCCATCGTCACCGGCTTCAGCTTCCTGGTACGGTACTGCTCGAGCTAGCTAGCTCACAACACATACGGCGCACATGCATGCATGTTCTTCTTCCACTTTGCGCTTACCTTGTTGAACCATGCATGGCAGACGGGCATGTCGTTCGCCCTGGACACCCTGTGCGGGCAGGCCTTCGGGGCGAGCGAGGGCCAGATGCTGGGAGTGTACAAGCAGAGGGCGATGCTGGTGCTGGGCCTGGCGAGCCTGCCGATCGCGGCAGTGTGGGCCAACACCGGCGCGATCCTGCTGCACCTGGGGCAGGACCCGGAGATCGCGGCGGGCGCCGGGACGTACATCCGGTGGATGATCCCGGCGCTCTTCTTCTACGGGTGGCTCCAGTGCCACGTCCGGTTCCTGCAGGCGCAGAAGCTGGTGGTGCCGGTGATGCTGAGCTCCGGCGCCACCGCGGTGAGCCACGTGCTGGTCTGCTGGGCACTGGTGTACAGGCTGCGTCTGGGGATCAGAGGTGCGGCGCTGGCCAACGCTGTGTCCTACCTCACCAACGTCTCCATACTGGCCGTCTACGTCAGGGTCTCGCCGTCGTGTAAGAAGAGCTGGACGGGGTTCTCTTTCGAGGCGTTCCACGGCCTCATCCCCTTCTTGAAGCTCGCCGTGCCATCCGCGCTCATGGTCTGGTGAGTAGTACTAGTGCCACTCAACTCATCAACGACGACAAATCCTTGATGCATGTGAAAAATTTGCAGCATGGAGTGGTGGTCGTTCGAGGTGATGGTGATACTCTCGGGCCTTCTCCCCAACCCCAAGCTCGAGACAGCCGTCCTCTCCATCTGGTATATATACAAGTTCATCTTCCTTCTCTTTGTGATGGATCGAATCATCTCCATGGACGATCGCTTCTTGATGTATCTCTCTCCGGCCGGCGCAGCTTGAACACCAACTCCTTGGTGTGCACGGTCCCGAATGGGCTCTCTTCGGCCATAAGCACGCGCGTGTCCAACGAGCTCGGGGCGGGGCGGCCACGGGCGGCGCTTCTGGCGGCCCGCGTGGTGATCGTGCTGGCGTTTCTGGTGGGCACGTCGGAGGGGCTCCTCCTGGTTCTTGTGCACAAAGTGTGGGGCTATGCCTACAGCAAGGACCAGGAGGTGGTCTCCTACGTCGCCACCATGATGCTCATCCTCGCCGTCTCCGTCCTCTTCGACGGCCTCCAGTACGTCCTCTCAGGTATGATTGCATGTCATGCATGTTGTGGAGCAAGGCTTTATTTACTGCACAGTTTGACTTGTAAACAAAAATCTACACTGCACACCAGTGTATACGTACTTTACTTCCCTGGGTTGTATGTACCGCCCCATCATTTTGACTGGGGGCAAAAAAAATCTATGGAATTCGTGGTTAGCTTAGTTAGAATGAGATCAATTATCCGTAACCTAGCATGCAGGTAGGAGTAAACTATATTATTCTTTGGGATTCCTTTTCGCCAACTTAGATTACAAGTTGAGACGTCGAAGCAGGTCTCTCAGGCCTTCCGCCGCGCCGGCGAACCCTGCCAAAAGACATCGCTCCTTTCGTCACCGTGGTCACCGTCAGCACATCGCCGGAGCTCTTGACAAGATACAGTCTTCCGACATGGGGACAAGATAGGATAAAAACTGCGTTGTGATAATCGGAACGACGCAGTCAGAGCGCTAGCTGCATGCATGGCTCGCCGGCATGCATGATGCCACCTTCGCGGCGGCCTGCACTCCATCGTAGTATCCTCCAGCGGGCTAAGTAATTGATTATGGATGCATACGTGCATGAGTTGGACTCGTTCAAAGTGAGACGTCACGTGGAGCTAATCAAGAGCCTTTGATTTTGTGTGGCCCCGTTTAGAGCATATAGACAAAACATATATGCAGTAGGAAATTTAGAAATATTTATTCCTGCAAGAAATATGTCTTTGGCGCCATTTGGAACAAAAGAATTGTTTCCTGCTTTCTTTTGAAATTCCTTGTAGTTAGTTATTACTACATAGGAATTTTAGAGGAGACCAAACATGATGTTTTACCTCATGTTTGCTCTCTTTGTGACTGCAATCTCTAGATTTTGCCTGCATGGCATCAAAAAGAGGGTTTTTAGGGTTTTTCGTGGTTTTAGTTTCTCTTGGAATTCCTGATACAGACCATCTCAATTTCAATGTTTTACTTATTCGCAAGTTTCAAGTTCATGTGTTCCAAATGGGGACTAAAGTTTGGTGTGTTTTCTAGTTCGTGTAGTCGTACCTTTTTACCGAAAAACTGTCTATAGGTGTGGCACAAATTGGCACAGTGAGTAAAGGGTTATGTTAATTTTACAGGTATCGTTAGGGGCTGTGGACAACAGAAGATTGGTGCTTTCGTTAATTTCATTGCGTATTATCTAGTTGGTATCCCTGCAGCACTAATTTTCACCTTCAAGTGCCATCTTGGTGGAAAGGTATGTACTTCCTTTCCGGTTTATTAGTCATGCACGTATTCCTAAATCAATAATTTGACAAGTACAATATGACTTGTATAGGCCAAAAATTATATCATTAGAAAATATACAATTTAAAGTTTCTAATTATACTTTTTTGTGATATTTAACTTGTATTACATCGGTCTAATTGTCAATGTAGGGATACATGCAAACCTAATAAACCGGAATGGAGGCAGTAGTGGTATATAATAATAATAATAATAATAATAATAATAATAATAATAATAATAATAATAATAATAATAATAATAATAATAATAATAATAATAATTGGTGGTGCTGGTGGTCGTGTTATATTTGGGTGATCACTCTGTCGGTATAAACAAGCTTGTGTGCATGCAGGGGCTTTGGTTGGGAATATTGAGCGGATTGGTGACACAGACGTTGTTGCTTCTTTTCATTTCCTTTGGCACCACTGATTGGGATAAACAAGTAAGCTTATATATGGTTTACTCTTATTTACACACTTAGTTATTAGTTTTTTCTTGTTCCTTTCGATTTTTGGGCGCCTGACAATGTTTATGTTTTTTAATTAAATTTTTCCTTGCGTAGGCAATGAATGCAAAGGATAGAATTTCCACGTCGCCGCCTGCAGAGCCATGATCAATGACATCGCATAACATCGGTGAGACTTCTCGTGCATCATGCCAGTATGCTACTTAAACGATGTCTCAAAATTCCCACTTCTAGAAAATAGAGGCTTTATGACATGTACCAAAGTATTACAATATTACTTTGGTACCAATTGATACTTTGTACACAATTTGTGGTGTAAAATTTATGATGATGTACTCGTTCTTCTACTCTGTCTCATTATCAATTCTTATTGCCAAGATCGTCCCATGAAATTTGTGTTGAGCTTGCTTGGCAAAAGTCTCGAATGTATCTTGAGTATCATCCATGGATCGAAGAAAGAACACCAAAGTGTACTTTGAGAAGTCATCCACAATATCAATAATAATTATTATTATTCGCCAAGGCTATCGCATTTTGGAGGTCCAAAGAGATCCATATTAAGGAGGTCCAAACGTGTAGTTGTGATCACGCTCTTAACATAATACTTCTTTCTGGAAATACAATCACTACAAACTCTAAATTTCTCAAAAGAAACACAATTAGTCCAAGAATGTGTTAATATTTGCAGATTTCTCAAACCAACGTAGACTAGCTTGTGGTGCCACAACCACCCCAAGTCAGCTATGGCCATTAGGGATCTCTCATGCCAAGTGCTTTCTTTCGAAAAATTAACCATGTAATTTTTTCCTTCGACATGCCCCACAAAGACCTATTTGAGACTTTATCTCTCCTAAAAGCTTTCACACACTTAAATGATAGATAGCCAAGAAGGCTAATCATTGAATGAAAAGCAAGTTATAATGAAAGGATTAGACAACTACCACATTTTCTATCGATAGATTGTTAGTGATTGTCACTTTGCCCAGTCAATTACCTTTCTCATATTATTCTAAAAAAAGACAACATTTGAGGTAGTAGGTATATCTTGCACAAATTTGTAAAGCATGTCCCTTCGTCTGGTCATATCATTAGTGCAACCACTATAAATTATCCATCACTTGCCACCAGCGGTAATAGTCCTAGATGCAATTAATCTTGGACTTTAGGTACCTATTCTTGAATCATCTCTTTGGCATTAGTAACAAGTACTTTGAAAAACCAAATAACATGTTCTCTATATGAATTGCATGGACCAACAAATTTAGCATATACTTGCACATCCTTGATCTTACGAAGCGCATATGATGGGTTGTACTTTCCCGGAAATTAATTGCGAGTTGGGTTACACCTAGTAGATCCCCCACTCACACCATTTCCATTACCATTACCACTCCCCTTTACCCTCCTTTTACAGAGTTTATTTTCTGGGAGTACCACTGTTCTTCTTGTTGGACCTGGAGTTGAACCCAGGTCCCTTTTATGAGTCGTATCATTTTAATGACTCAATATCTCATTGATGTTTGTCTCACTTAAGCTCTTCTCAAGTTAGAATTGTAACCTCTTGTTCTCCTCAACTGGATTTGCTTGATCACAATGAGTGTTAGCATGAACGTCTATATGACAATGGGGCAAGAGAGGGGTGGATAGAAATTTAATGTAGGAGAAATGAAGTGGTTCATGAGACTCCTTAAGTTTGACCATCTCTCCATTTTCAAGGTGCACAAAATCCTTACCGGGTCCATCTTGAGCAGTGATGGTTGCTAATCCAATCTATTACTTAGCAAAACAATTTTTGGAGCCCAAGTGCCATGGTTTGAAGCAGGTGACTAGCTTCCCCCTCACTTAAAAAATCAATGTAACAATCCATAAAAGTTCACCACTCAACATCTCCACCATACAAATTAGAAACTTCACTTGCGTTACCTACAACTCTAGCAATGTTGTAAATTTTACTAGTTTTGCTAGTTGAAACAAGTTGTGAGCGTATAATGTGGTTGGAGGTATTTTTGTATTTTCAAAATAAATAATTGCCAAAAAATATTATCATTTATAAAATCAAAATGGTGGTTGTTTGATGAGGAAAATTGGACTAGAATCCATAGGTTGACGAGTAGCATCTCTCCAACTAGCAGCGACACATATGGATACATTCATGAAATATAATATCATATGTTGTGATGACTTTATATAGACAATATGTTCATGTATCTATAGATCGAAATCCATCTTCGTTTATAGCTAAATACTGCACCGAAAAACCGAAATATATCATGCATCTTAATACGTCCTAGACGTATCTATAAGTTTTTGCTCGTTTCATGCTACTTTTAAATCAACTAGCACAATGGCCCTCGCAAATGTGCCAGGGTATCCCTTAGTGATTTTTTTAATATGCCCCACTTGAGAGTGGAGAGTGTATTTCATTTTTTGGTTTCCTGGATATTCGCATTATCCGCTAAAAAATAATATGGTCCTATAACCACTAAAGAGTATTGTGCTAAATAAAATATCATATATGCATGCCACATCTTTAATATATGTGTCACGTGTATGTGTCATCAGATCAATACTTACATTTCGTGAGCTGACATGAGTTTGTTTGCGTTGTTAGATCAGTATGCAAACATTCATATTGTCACAAGTTTGGCTTAGATGTCACAATATTTGTGATGCTAATAAAGACAATGGGTCTACTAGACCGATTGCCAAATAACTATAATGGATTTTTTAAGAAAGTGAAAAGAAAGAATCTTCAATAATACATTAAAAACTGAAGAGAGGGTAATTTTATCTTGATTAAATTCAACTTTTTGCTCTTAATTACTTACTAGAAAACTTGTTAGACAGGGACACCGTGTCCATAATGCAAATATTGACCACTATTTTGTATATATTTATATTCTTGTAAAGCAATAAAAACAACTCTTTCAGACACATGTTAAATTATTTTCAATAATTTAATATTATATTATAATATCAATAATCGAGGTTAGAGTTGTTTGATAGAAGGCTCTATAAAATTGGAAATTGCTTTTGGAGGCTGAGCTCCATGGAGGCCTTCAGATGCAAATTCAAAATTTCTGAAAATTCATATTTTTACATTTCAAAAAATTCCAAAACAAATACAATATAGATGAAGGCATAATGCACAAGTGTGTAAATTTTCAGGACGAAATACGATGAAATGAGGACCGTGCAAAAAAAAAACCAATCCGGGGCTTTTTAACACATGATACTATTCAGTTCCAACATGAATTTGCCTTTTTTTGTACATGTCGCATCTCAACATATTTCATCCTGAAATTGTACACACAGACACCTCACATCCTTGTTTACTTCTTCAAAAAAATGCCCTACTCCTATAAAATGTCCTATATTTTAGAAATGGAGGTTCAAAGTATTATACTTCATAGCCTATGGCATGTGTCTCATCATGGCACATTCAGATATATATACTTAGTTTTCTTACGAGATACTCCATCCGGTCCTTTTTACTCTGCATATTAGAATTCTCTGAAGTCAAACTTCACAAAGTTTGACCGTATTTATATGAAAAAATATCAACATCTGTCATGCTAAAGTTATACAACATGAAACTTTAAGCCATGCCACATCTATTGGTATTGATTTCAGATTGTGAATGTTGGTACTTTTTTCTATAAAGTTGGTCAAACTTTACGAGGCTTGACTTCAGTTAAATCTTATATGCGAACTATAAAGGACCGGAGGGAGTACATCTTGACTCCCCACTTCTTGTGGAACAAAAGCTCTATGCAGCAACATTGCATGTTGTTTTCCTCGTCCGTGTTATACACAAACTCCATCAACATAGGATAATGAAAATAGGATTGCACAATTATACCTGTTATAATATCGAGAAATACCTCAGTGCTCTTGGGTGCATGCGCACCCTATATGCAAAAACAATTTAGTAATTCAATAAAAGTTCAAAAAATCTGAAACTAGAGTCAAACATGAACAAGTGTTGCGCTCATATAAAAAGACCCACTAGAGAATGATTTTCAATGTATCTTGGGTCAAAGATTCACCAAAAAATGCTTTATACAAGTACTATTCACACTATACTGTCGTCATAAAATTGATTTTTCTGCCGATGTCTATGGGAATCATTTGTTGGCCAAACTTTTTACATGAGTACAGTACTTGATCATATTTGATTCCAAATAAGTTTCCATTTTTTATTTTTTATTACTAAATTATTTGGCGCGTATAGGGTGCACGCGTACCTGAGGGCACCAAATTTACATCCAATATTATAATATCTTGCTAAATTATAGCCAAAAAGTATGTAACCATTCAACTATTGAAAATAATTTGATGAATAGACCTTGTAGAACTTCACCATTCTCAACATGGAACATGTCAAACAATCAATTGGAGTGGATGGACGTAGTCCCTCCCAAAAGTGAGTAACCAAAATATATCAAATTCAAGGTACCGATCATTAGTGCATGTAGCTAAAATGATAAAATAACATAGATTAATTATATGATTGCTCACAATGTATGTTTGTATTGGAAAGCATTTACTGACATTTTTTAGGATTATTTGGTATTGTGTACTCTTGTTTTTCTTCACACCAGAAGGCGATACAGATTAGGATATAGTGTTGTAACAGTATCATGAGCACTTCAATGGTCTTCTATGTGGAGATAAGTTCTAACTTGGATGGGCATGATCATGATAGTGCATACTATTTGTTTTTGAAAAATTATGAATATCAGACAACAGTAACTTATTTACTACAATTATAAATGTTGAATATATTCTTAGGTTTTCCCTCTTAGTTACTACTCCATTATAAATACATAATTATTTAGACTTGGACGCCCTCTCAAGGATGCAACATTGACCAATACTTTTATGTACACATATTTTGTCAAAATTTATTAGTGCAAAACAGTGCTAGGAAGAGACACCTAGCACACCCTTGAACCAGACTCTGTGCGGTGCAGGCATCACAAATGGTAGAACAATAAAACCCTCTGCCAAAGAAAGAAATGTGTGCGATGGCCGATCGAACATGCACGATTTAGAAAGGAAATGCGTATGTGATATGGGGCGCACAATTTTGTAAGAAAAAATATGTGGGATAAGTTGAGATAACAAAGACGATTCCGCCATCCTAGACATGTGTGCAGCGTGGCAACCTGTTGCTAGGAACCAATTGTCTGCTGCGGTGGCGGGGAGCATCGTAGACATTGCCTAATCTGATCACCATGTGAGAATTTTCGTACACAGTTTAGTAAGTAGAACTTGTGTGCGATGAATCGGGACTACACACATGATTATACAATGAGAACTGTGTGCTCTGTTAGGCACATGATTGAACTAGATGAGTTGCATGAGATGGTGGTACCCATTGCACATGTTTTATCCAGGTGAATCATGTGTGACGTGACTTGCTCTGTCAGCAGAACAACAACATATACTTATAAAACATCATTGTGTAATTGAGCTAAATGTCCATTACATAAGTAACTAAACATCCCATTGTCATCTTGCTGCATAAGTACATTTACCACTTCTTGACATTCTTGGCACTGCTGTGACTGTTGTTGTGCGGCCCCTCAACGGCAAGGGGAAGGAGTCACCTCCTCATGTCAACGATCCGCCTGTACATGTCATAGGTTATGTAGACGTCCTCGGCCACGTAGATGAGGTTGGGTATGCATCCAATCTGCTCCCCCCCCCCCATCGACCGCCATACATGCATGTTTATGATGTCATCCTTCATGCGGGTGTAGAATGGGTCTATGATAGCTGCGACGAGGTCAGTCAGGGAGTCATGCTTCTTCCCGAGACGATGATCTTGTATTGCCTCTGGATGTCCGCGAGATTTCGACAGGTGATGCAAAAATTACGAATAAGGCCTCGTGACCCTCCAATAGTGATAGATGAGGATGTGCTATGCACACACAACTGGGTGATGACGAACTTCTAATCATGGCCGGCATGGCCGCAGGTGTACTTGAGGTCAAAATCAACCACCTTGTACGTGCCCTCCCTCACGAACCACTCGTACGTGATGATGCATCGGTCCACCCAGTGCGGCTGGTTGGTGTACACTACCATGAGGTCGGTCCTGCCATGGGACGGCATAGTGAACTCCTTGGTGAACTGCTCATAAGCTTTCCCCCCTGGGTCCCCATTGTAGAAGCCTTGATCCTCTCTGTATGTGCAGCGTTTACGTGGGCATAGTTCTTGGGGTTGTGGGGAGATCTAAAGGTTGAATTGACACAGTTAATGGCAAGAATGGGGTTAGCCATCCGGGAATATCAACACACGCGCATGGCGGTCTGCAGTACATACCTAACTGCATTGTGGCGCCACGAGCAATGCACCCTCATGCATGGTGCCCCAATCGCGAGTGTGCGCTAGTCCTAACCACGAGCAGAGCACACTGAGGCCGTGAGCCGAGCACGTCGAGGCTTCCCCAACCAGGAGCATCCACATGCATATTGCACTTGAACGGCGGAATATAGTTACCATTTTATACAATCAAATGTCGGAATTACATCCATTAAAGGGCAAGTTATTTAGACCAAGGTATCTCAGTTTGCTGCATTTTATTGTTCAAATGTTACTAATTCTTCCAGTTTATTACTCGATCATTTGTTGCACTCTTCACAAATATCTTCCTTTATCTTTTGCTTATTCCCACTATAGCTGAGATTGGAAGTCATTGGCCACAAGCAGGATGCGTCGCGTCCACTTAGAGCTCTATATATGTTCACCCTTGACACGGTGCCAAACTTCTGTGGTTTAAATGAGTTTTTGTACCTTGTGTAATTTGAGAACTTGAGGTTGATGTTTCCATTGTTGTTACTGTGTGTATGTATTCTCCGATGGATGTTGTCATTATGATTGAAAGTTAGTATTGACCGGACACAAATCCGGCTGGTCGGTGAGACACAGTTTTTATTCTACTGAAAAGGGATATTACTGGCTGGTCACCTCCCGGTCAGTTATCACTGACCCGAGCTACTTTTTTTCCCAAGGATACATCAAATATCGACGTATCAGAATCATGGAAGAGCAACGTGAAGACGGATACAATCATGAGCTATCCTGACCGGTTAGTGATGACACACTCTGTAGTAGTGCTGTGAGCATGATCGATTGCATTGATTTTTTTTTTCTTGTGAAACGAGACAAAAACCACTATATTATTCTACTACAGCAGGCCAGCCACAACGTCGACAACTTTTTAGCGTTGACGTGGTCAAATTCGCCAAGTGACGTGTTCAAATTTGCTCCAAGACTCCAACTAGGCCATGCCAAAACCATGCAAGGTGAAACCCATTATGCCTGTACTCCCTCCGTTCCAAAATTCTTGTCTTAGATTTGTCTAGATATGGATGTATCAAGTCACATTTTAGTATTAGATACATTCATATCTAGAAAAATCTAAGACAAAAAATTTGAAACAGAGGGAGTATTAAACTAAGACAAGAGACCAGCATCTGAAAAGCATTTAGCCTAGATTTAGGAAGTAATGTTCAGCATGTAGCGCTCAGATAGTCAGTCCGGCGGCAACCACATGGCGTCCACCACCTGAAGGTGCGTGCACGGTGACGCACCCCACACCCCATCCTACCATTATTTAAGCACCCCATCTGCCATTGCTCCCTCCAAGAGAAGTAGAGAAGAGCTGTGTTCATCACCCCCTTACCTCAGCCAATCAACCACCAACGTCCTACAAACTTATCAATGGCGAACAACGGGTTCATCGCTGAGAAGGACCCGCTGCATTGGGGCGCTGCCGCGGCCGAGCTCACCGGCAGCCACCTCGACGAGGTCAAGCGCATGGTGGCACACTTCCGCGAGCCTGTCGTCAGGATCGTGGGCGCCGGCCTTAGCGTCGGCCAGGTGGCTGCCGTCGCCCTGGCCAAGGATGGTTCGAAGGTCACCGTGCAGCTCGCCGACGAGGCGCGCCCCCGCGTCAAGGCCTGCAGCGAGTGGATCCTGGACTCCGTGGCCAACGGCGGCGACATCTACGGCGTCACCACAGGCTTCGGCGGCACCTCCCACCGTCGCACCAAGGATGGGCAAGGCCTCCAAGTTGAGCTCGTCAGGTACAAGTCACCTCCTATAAAATTTTGCATCTCGACATCTCAACGTAGTGTGGATTGATTCCTCTGCCAGGGTATGCATGCTATTATTTCTTTTTTGACGGCCTGTGCCTGCTAATTTAATTTAAGTTAGTGGAGCGCAAGAGGTTTATACGTCCACACACACAAAAGATAGAGCTCTGCCGTCCTAAATCAAAAAGAATCGTTAGATTGTCTTTGTGTGATGGCTAATATTATTATCACCTCTCGCTGAGATAAGATCATATGAGAGGTCATTAATGATTGTGTAGGGCTAAGACGGAAACTTTACTTCCCCGTATAAGAAAATAATTTAAATTCAACTAAGCAAAAGGTCTATCAGTTCAAATTAATGTTATATATGTGTCTTTTAATCTTTGTTTGGCCCCAAGGAGGTGGTTTTGTGTGTGTGTGTGTGTGTGCGCGCGCGCGCGTGCGCTAGCAGTATAACAAATGATGTTACTTATTAATTACATCACATGACCACAAATCCATATATGCTACTATTAAGTATTTATGTGGGTCATGTGTACATCACATGGTATTTTTCTTCTGCATCCACACAATGTGGCATGATGAATTAAGTAAAATCATAATTTGAGATGTAATATATACATGTATGAGATATTTTACTTTGAGTAGACATGCATAGCCACACTTTTTATTGCCATATGTACTTCTTTACTATCTTGCACTAGGTGATGCAGTTAAATAACAAGCAGAGGGTAAGATTCAGACCATGCATGGAGCTCATGTGTCTTCTATTCCCTATAAACCAATTCAGTTTGTTTGTTGTTGTAGAAGATATACTTTCGAGAAATATACCTCTGTTCTATAATATATAGTTCATACTAGATTTGTCACAAGTCAAATTATATAAAACTTGATCAAATTTGTAGAGAATAATGTGAACACTTTCAATACCAAATATATATGATATGATAATATATTCCATGATGAACATAATGGCATTGATTTGGTATTATATACGCTGATATATTTTTTGTGTACAAACTGGTCAAAATTTATAAAGCTTGACTTAAACAAAACTAATATGTGTTACATCATAAACCAGATAGAGTATTATCATAGTTGGGCAACATGTAGTCACTAATGTTAGTACAGTTAGAAGAAAGTATATCTAATAAGGCAAACAGTATGCCAGCACAGTCAAAATGATATTTCTGTTTAGCATAGTTGGACAACATGTAGCGGCAATCCATTACTAAGCCCAGACTTATCTGCTCCCGATGCACATTAAATTCAAAAAAGTAGCAAAAAAATGAGTTCACATCGAAGATGCTGAAGAGCGCTTGGTGCTTGTAAAATTTCATGGTCAAATGACATTCGGGGAGCTCTCAGCCAAAAAAAAACAGGTCTCAACATTGCCATTTTTCAAAGTTTCTTTGACAGCCAAAATTTGTTTCTTTTTTCTAGAGAGCTCCTAGATGTCATTTCACCACAAACGTTTGCATGCACCCAGAGCACTCGAACATCTTTGATGCCAAATTGTTTGATATGTTTTTAGCTTGTTTGCTATTTTTTATGAATCTAAATCACCACGTTTGGAAAATCACCGAATGATCCTAGGTCCATACGAACCCTGACTCGTATTGTTATGCTCTAACATATTCCAGAACAGTTGTACACGGATATATTGAAACTTATCCATGTAAATTTTTGTAAAAGAATATTATAATATACGATCTGCGCAAACTTTATAAAGCGGAACAATTTACGGATGTCATATACGTTGTAGCAACTTTGGCCCGTACCTTTTTTTTTTGCACAGCTCGTATGAAATGTTCTTCCAAATTATGACAAGTAGGTCCATGTATATACCAAAACTCCAGATTTATGTGTAAAAAATAAAGTTGCAGGACTTAAACTAGTCTGTTGCTCGGCCGGCATTGACCATATTCTTCCTTGCAGGCATCTCATTGCTGGTATATTTGGCATTGGAAGCAACCACGAGCTGCCATCAGAGGTTACACGCGCGTCCATGCTCGTTCGCATCAACACCCTCCTGCAAGGCTATTCTGGCATACGTTTTGAGATTCTCGAGGCCATCACAAAGCTCATCAACAAAGGTGTACACCCGAGGATTCCCCTCCGGGGCAGCATCACCGCGAGCGGCGACGTTGTCCCACTTGCTTACATCGCCGGTGTCCTTACCGGACGCCCCAACGCGCAGGCAGTTACCAATGATGGTAGGATGGTGGATGCCGCCGAGGCATTGAAGATCGCCGGGATAGATGGTGGGTTCTTCAAGCTGAACCCCAAGGAGGGGCTTGCAATTGTAAATGGCACGGCGGTGGGTTCTGCCCTCGCAGCCATGGTGTTGTTTGACTGCAACGTCCTGGCTGTCCTATCTGAAATTTTGGCCGCAATGTTTTGTGAGGTAATGTACGGCAAACTAGAGTACACCGACCACCTGATCCACAAGCTGAAACATCACCCTGGCTCAATCGAGGCTGCGGCTATCATGGAGCACATTCTGGCTGGTAGCTCATTCATGGTCCATGCCAAGATGGTGAATGCTATGGACCCACTCCTCAAGCCAAAGCAGGACAGGTATGCACTCCGTACCGCGCCTCAGTGGCTTGGCCCGCAGATTGAGGTCATTCGGGCAGCTACCAAGTCTATCGAGCGTGAGGTGAACTCTGTCAATGACAACCCGGTCATCGACGTCAAACGTGGCAAAGCACTCCATTGTGGTAATTTCCAGGGGACACCCATCGGTGTGTCCATGGACAATACTCGTCTTGCCATTGCTAACATTGGTAAACTCATGTTCGCGCAGTTCTCAGAACTTGTGAATGAGTTCTACAACAATGGGCTAACGTCGAACCTAGCTGGTAGTCGCAACCCAAGCTTGGACTATGGTCTCAAAGGCATCGAGATTGCCATGGCCTCCTACTGCTCTGAGCTTCAATACCTTGCCAACCCAGTGACCACCCATGTCCAGAGCGCGGAGCAACACAACCAGGGGGTGAACTCGCTCGGCCTTATCTCGGCCAGGAAGACTGCAGAAGCGGTGGACATGCTGAAACTCATGTCCTCCACGTACATAGTGGCGCTTTGTCAGGCCGTCGACCTCCGCCACCTCGAGAGGAACATCAAGATCTCCGTCAACAGATGTGTGGCAGAGGTTGCCAAGAAGGTTCTCAACGCCCCCAGCGTCGAGGAGATTCTGATGGCCGCCACCGATCGCGTGGACGTGTTCAGCTACGCCGACGACCCCTGCAGCACCAACTACCCCCTAATGCACAAGCTACGCAGCGTGCTCCTCGAGCATGCTCTGTCTAGTAGGGGTAACGATGAGGAGGTGTTGTCCAAGATCAGTAAGTTGGAGGAGGAGCTGGGATCGACACTGCCACGGGAGATCGAGGCCGCACGCATCGCCGTGGAGAAGGGCACCGCACCCATCCCCAACATGATCAAGGGGAGCAGGTCATTCCCACTCTACCAGTTTGTTCGTGAGGAACTCGGTTGTGTGTTTCTGACTGGGGAGAAGCTTCTCGCGCCCGGCGAAGAGTGTGACAAGGTGTTCGTGGGGATCAGCCAGGCAGGGACGGAGCCAGGAATTTGACATAGGGGGGGCGAGTTTCAGACTAGAGCTCTTATAGACTGATGGGCATCGGATGATCACTCAGAACTTTAAAGTGTGCAAAGAAACATAATCCCGGACTCGTATTTTCGTTAGTGTAAACAGCTAAAGACTACAAAATTATTATGAAAGTATTCATCTTTGACAAAAAAGTATCTAAATTAGTTATATTACATAATTTGGCCGACGGTACTATGTTGAATTGACCAACTCTGATTCTCATGTCAATCAATTAATTATCTTCATATTAACCAGCAAAAAACAGAGATTTGAAGCTAAGGTTAACTATTGAGAATGGCGTGCATCGTCGTCTCCGTGGTCGCTCATGGTGGTGGTGCTTTTCATAATCTCCTTACTGGCTGACAGGAATGATCGATTGGGGTCTATAGGGTTGGACAGTTGGACGCAAATGCTCTTGGCAAACATTTTTCAGTTTCTCTTCCTCGTCTTATCTATACACGAGTATAAAAATATAAGGGCAGCCAATATGTTGTAATTTATTTCTGATGTTTGTAGTTTCTGTATGGCACAACCACACAAATTTGAACAAATTGAAGATCATGCAGGTGCAGGTGCCGTGCTCCTCTCCTTGGCGGACAGCTTTGCCGGCCGCGACGGCAGGCTCTACTACGGCGAGCGGTGGGTGGAGATTGGATCGCACGACAGTTAGGAAGATTGGCGGCGCTAAAATCGTGACGATCGCAACAGCAGAGAATCAAAGCGGTTGTGTACGTGCTGCTGCAGCCGCAAGTCCCACGACCAATGGACCCTGGCCCCTTTTCTCTTCGATGGTGGGCCTTTTCTTTTTTCTTGGTTTTGATCTGCTATGTAGTGTACATGGGCTAGGCCGGCCCTGGGGGTTTCACGTGGTTATGCGCGACAGCCGGACAGGGGGGGCGAATTGAGGAAAATCGAGTCAAAACACTGCCTAAATACCAGCCTGCCTAATCGCTAATGAGGTGAAACAAGTTTGTCAGGGGGGGTCTAGCCCCCCCTCGTCCCCCCTTGGATTCGTCCCTGCAGCCAGGGCAAGCTCATCGACCCCATGCTGGAGTGCCTCAAGGAGTGGAACGGTGAGCCTCTGCCCATCGACTAACTGCACACGTCTGGCCCGTTCTATCTCCATAAGTGTCCCTGTCTGAATAACTGAACAATAATACTATTGTTCATGTGCTTTTAGATCATTGCATGTGTGTAAGTGTACTTTGTTTTTCATTTGGATGGAATTTGTATCCTATCATTTTGTAACACGTGTACATTTGTGCAAAATGTGTCTTTTGTCTGTTCTGGAACACTTGCGCATATTGCACCCAGCCAAAACAAGTCACACAACCCAAGAGCAACTAATTCAGGGGTATCATACGAAACGAGGCCGCAGTGGACACTTTTCCTGCGCTGAGCCTCTAGCGCTGCCGTGTGGCGCATTTCTACGCCGCCACATGGCATGAGATGTGCGCTTCTGGTCTTGGAGCAGTTTGTTCTTTGGTTTTTTTTGTTTCTCGTCTTTTGGGGTATCATTTTTTAGAGTTTACAATTTCTTTTTGGATCTTTTGTTTTTTCGGATTTCTGGTTTTTTGTTTCCGTTTGCTTTTTTACCGTTTTCATTTTGTTCTCAACTTTACCTGTCTCTTGTTTTTTAAATTCTTTGTTTTTGGGTTTTTATGTTTCATTTGTTTTTTATACAGCTGGCAGTAGTGTATGCTTCCCGTGTGAAAACATAACTAACAAAAGCACTGATATGCTTTCGCATGAAGCACAAGTTATACTTCTGTGTTTCCACATTCCCAAAAGCAACATAATTGTGCTTCCGCCTGAAGCATAAGTTGTGCCTCTGTGCTTCACCAAAAGTGAAGCAACGAGTGAAGTACAGTTGTGCTTCCCGAAAAAGCGAAATACAAATTTGCTTTTGTACTTTCCCAAAAGCGAAACACAGTTGTGCTTCACCCAACGGAAGCACATATTACTTTGCCTGAAAGTGTTGAGTATCGTGATTAGCTAGGAAAAATAGGATAACATAGGATTTATTATATCTTGTCTTATACTTCAAGTTGATCATGTACTCTTATATATATGCCCACGAGGCTCAAGGAATACATCCAACAATTTCTCAAATCCCTCTATATTCCTTCTACATGGTATCAGCCTAACCCGATCCAAACCCTAGCCGTCCCCGGGGCGGTCGATCTCCATGATTGCTATCGAGGGCCGCGCACCTGTACTTAGGGTTCGTCCGTCGATCCAGTTGATCGGCTGCCCTATAGAGTCTTTTTCCCGATCCTTTGATCCGGATTTCTCTCTCTCTCCCATTAGTCGTTTTGATCGTCGCTTATTTTTTTATTTTTTGATCTAAGATCGGTTTGCATCGCCCACCGCCGTTCATCTTCTAGAACGCGCCTCTACTCCATCATTGGTGTCGACTCCATCTACACCTTCGTCGGTCATGAGACGGTACCTTGCGTACTCTTGCGCCAGATCATTGGCCCGCACCATGTGGCCGCCGCTACTCATGCGGCTGCTCGCACGGTCCGCTACTCATGTGTGTGCTGAGCTATATAAGCCAATGTATTGCATCTTGTTCATCGAGCCAAGTGAATACCGAGGAAGAAAAAGGCCCCGACGTTCGCCGCTAGGGCGGGCGTCCGTCGCTGTGGATGTTGGTCCGCCAGCAAAATTTGTATCCTTGTGTTTTTGTGATTGTTCGTCGATCCTTGGTTCCAACAACGATCGCGTCATGTTGGGTTGCGCGCTCATGGATAGCCCGGCTGTGCGGACGCGCGCCACTGATACCTTGGGGCCGCCGGCGCCTTCTACCATCTCCGGCTGTGATGCACGTCGTCCGTACCTCGTCGCCTGTCTGTGTCTTCTCGTTCTCACTCATCGCACCTTTGGTCTGATCAATCATAGATGCACATCTTCGTGGAATTTTGTGAAGATCATCATCAAGTAGGATGCGCCCCTTCATCGATCGAGCCGCTGCGTCATCCCGTCAGGCCACAGCGTCGTCGCCCCATGATTCTCCCAGCGGCTGCACCGGCCCGTGCGTCGCGGCTGTGTCGCCCCTTTGGGCCGTAGGGCTGCAGCACACAGTCCACGCCGCCGCTCCAGAGGCCGTTCCCGCGGTTGCACCGACCCACACGCTGCCGCTGCGTCGCCTCTTCGGGCCGTAGTGTCACGACCCGCGGTCCACTGCCGCCCCGAGGCCGTTCCCACGGTTGCACCGACCCACACGCTGCCGCTGCGTCGCCTCTTCGGGCCGTAGTGTCACGACCCGCGGTCCACTGCCGCCCCGAGGCCGTTCCCACGGTTGCACCGACCCACACGCTGCCGCTGCGTCGCCTCTTCGGGCCGTAGTGTCACGACCCGCGGTCCACTGCCGCCCCGAGGCCGTTCCCACGGTTGCACCGACCCACACGCTGCCGCTGCGTCGCCTCTTCGGGCCGTAGTGTCACGACCCGCGGTCCATTGCCACCCCGAGGCCGTCCGCTTTAAGCAATCCCCGTGGTTGCACCGACCCTCGTGCTACCGTTGCGTCGCCCCATCATGCCGTAGTGAGCGTGGCACGTGGTCCCTGCCGCCGCCCTGAGGTTTTCTCCGTCGTCGCCTCGACTCACGTGTTGCCGCTACATCGCCTCTTCGGGAGTAATGACGCGACACGCGGTTCACTCGCTGTCCCCGCGCGTCGACTTCTATGTGGTATGCGTTGCGCCGCCTCCTTAGGCGCTGGAACGCCACTGTCGGCGCCGGTCTTCGTCACGCTGTCCAGTTCTCCTTGCCTACTTCGAGCACCACCGCCGTGCTTCGAACCTAGCCACCGTCGCATCCTCCTTAGGCCGCCGCGCCTCTCTTCATCCTTGGTGCCACCGCCACTCGCTCACCAGAGCCGCGCCGCCCGTCCACCCCCTTGGTCTTCGTCCAGCACCAGCTCATCATCAGTGTAGTCGTCATCTTCCCCAACCACTTCATCTACTTCGACAACCGCAGTCGACATTGGCACCTTCTACCCCACGTCGACTGGCGCCGCAGCCATCTCGAGTCCTTCTCTGCTAGCCCCCTCGACATGGTGTACAACTCATGTAGGTCCTCATCTATGCATGTTCGGTACTGTCAACACCGACGTGTGCCTTTGTTGCGGCGTGTTCCTAGGCCTGGCAAGCCTGGAGCGGCGCCTCATCAACATCAACTTCATCCGTGTACGCATGTCCGGTGCTAGCAACACCGATGTGTACCTTCGTCGATGATGTGTCCCCAGGCTTGGCAAACCCAGCACGACAACTCGTCCACACCGACTTCTTCCCGACGCACCTCTATCTCTACACCACTGCACCCATGACTAACTCAACGCGTCCTTGCGCCCGCGGCTCCACGGCGGTTACTTCGACACCAGCCATGATAATAGTACGTGCAACGTACGTGCACGCTTACTAGTAGAGATAAGGGAAAGTGATCCATTGGATCATTCAAGTTTCATTCGGTTAAGAAACTATATTTGACGCAAGTGATATTTCAGTAGTATTTTGTTAGTAATTTGATACAAACTAGTGATTGGGGCGTGGCATTGCACGCCACTTGAGAGGAAGGTGTGCGTGTGTTTATCTATATTAAAGAAAAAAGAACAAAACAAACTCACCTCCATGGCCCCACCTCAATTTTTTTCTTTAAAAAAACTTTCTCACATCAGCCAGCCAACATATGAGACATGGGCATCACATCCATCCAAAAAGAGCATTAGCGGCATCTCCAGATCTAAGGTTTGCTCCAGCGCCGGTGCGGAGCTTGGGAGGTAGTGCAGGAGCGGAACCAGATTGTGGTCTGCATCAGCGACATCTGAAAAAAATGATGGATCGTGTGTTGGGTTCATGGTTCTTGGATGGTAGACATGGTTTTTTCCTCCGATGTTTTAGTCGTGCGGGGATGTCAGATCTGGAGTTCAATGGCATGTCCGGTGTGTTGCCCTGGACTGATCTGTTCAACGGTAATGGCTTGCCCTTTGGTGAGCCACCTTGGAGCTCCGTAAAGCTGCATATATATCAGTGATGGAGTCGCGTCGAGCTTCGGTGAGGAGGTGGTTCGTTATTTTCCCCTTTGATGGCTGCTGTGGTGATGCCAGAGACTGGTGATGGACGTTGGTGTCAAGCTCAAGGGATTCTTCTACCTTCATTGTAATTTTTCCGTTTGACTAGTGTCCCTTTGGGCAAAGATTAGCGTTCTGTATTCTCTTTAGTTTTGTCAGATCGATATTTATCGTGGCTTATACTATGATCTTTATTATAATTTCTTTGACCGATTTTTTTAGGTTAACCCCGACCTTTCCCCAACCCCCCGAGTCGCTCCCCAGGCGACTCCGGGGACGCAACCGCGCCGCCGCCTAGAAGCCCTCAATCCGGTGCTCCCTCTCCGCCGCTGCCGCCGGCATCTGCGTCGCGGTGGCGGCGGGCCCCCGCTGCCAAACGGCGCCGGGGGCGGCTCCTTCTCGTGGTGGCGCTGGCGACCACCGGACTCGGCTGGGGGCGGGGATGGCGGCTGGCCGGCGCGGGCATGCCGGGGCGGCGGCCCCGGGGACGCGGAGGCAGGGGAGTGCGGTGGCCGGCGGTTCCCGGCGTGGGGCTACGGGATGGCCTTGTTTCGGGGGTCCGTGCTCTCCCAGATCCGGCCAGGACGGCGGCTTCCATGGCGGGCCTCCGCGCATGGCGGGCGGGCTGGGGCGTGGCTGCTCCGGCTGGCGTCTACGGATCTGTGGTGGTGGCGGTGTGCCACGGATCGACGGGGGCGGCGCGGCGGCGTCGCTCGAGGTGGTGGAGAGATGTCCTGGTGATGGCGGTGTTGGCCCATGGATGGTAGGCGGGTGTTGGCTGGTGGCAGAGCGGCTCTGGAAAGTGGATCCTCGGTGTGGAAGCCGGGGCGGCGGCCCCGGAAAACTGTGCGGCAAGGTGGCGCGGTGGTTCGAGATCTTGGCGGCGTGTGGTTGCTGCCGGCTGATCTGTGGCTCGACGACGGCGACATGCTACTTCCCTCTCCACGGTAATGGCCCAAGGTGACAACTTTGCTCCCCACTTCCCAGTTTGCTATTCTGCGTAGACTTGATGAACATGGTTAGGAGAAATCCGTGCGCTGCTGCGGCTGCGGGCAACGACGACGCCTGTGGGTGCCGTCTCCTCCCTGTAGGCGTTGTCATGGCCATGTCCATCCCCTGATCAAGCACCGGGGGAAACCCTAGGTTCGGTTCGCCGGGCCACGCAGCGGCGGCGCCATGGCGTCGTCCTCTCCTTGGAGACGCTGTGTGGGTGCTTGGGGTGTCTTGCGTGGAGGAGTAGCTGGTGTGGTTGCCTCGTTTGCCTCGGCGACGCGGCTTTAGGCGCCATGTTGTCACGTGCTGGTTGTTGCCGTGGGCATGGGCATCCAGGGCGCAATGTACTCCATCTTCGACGCCTCTTTTGAGATATCTTCCTCAAGTTAGGCTAGCTCCTGCTGTTCACTTGCCGATCTCCTAGGCACTAAGAGTGGAGGGTGCGTTGATCTAGTTTGGTTTGAAGGTTGTACTCCGAGGTGTTGGATCCGGATGTGACGCGGCATGTGTGCTCTGTGTTCTACATCTTCGCCATTTATGGCTTGTGTTTGGGCAGGGCGAGTAGTGTGTCGGTGTTGTCATGGTGGATGGGGATGCTAACCTCTTGGTGTAGCATTGTGCCGAAAGGCGTTGTATCGGTCATCTTGGCCTCTTCTTCTATGAATATATGATACGCATGCTCGTGCATATTCGAGAAAAAAATACTATGATCTTTATGGTATAAATGAGGCACATATTACCGTGCAAAGATGGTGCATGGAATCCAATCAGACAACCATAGAGTCGTGTGCCTACAATTTTATAGAGCACCTAATTATGTTTAGGATTGTAACAAGGTTTGTTACCTTATAATACTCCGTAGGATATCGGCGCACAAGGAAGGACACGATTGTGGCCTAGTCACATTTCCTACTGTAGGGCAAGTGGCGATCCGTTTTTTTGTCCATAAAATCTGTCAAGAGGAGATACATATAGAGAGTCCAAAAGACGGACGCTAACCTACAACTGCTGGTTGCTCCCATGGCCTCCCCGCAATCCTATGCCTCATCTCCTCCGACGGTTCTCACCACCAACAGGTGGAGAAGACAGCCTCTAAACCAAGCATAGCTCCGCCCAAGTATGTACTCCTAGGAGTACTGACCAATTTTCCTATATATATATATATATATATATATATATATATATATATATATATATATATATATATATATATAATTTTGAAACTCTAGTCATGCTTGGTCTCATGGTTGATTGTCAGAATTAGTTTCTTCGTTGTTACTAGCTCGCAATGCGGGATGATACCATGCATCTTGGGTAAAATTAATTAATAAACTTGGTTATATTGTATATATGCATAATGCTCATCATGTAGAATTAAGATCTACCTACCTGGTTATTTAGTTCAGTGGAAGTACCAACTTTCTGAGGATATATGAGCGCATGGCTTGTTCGGTAACATATAAATCCATTGGTGGCAAAAGAGAGATATACTGCAAGGATAATATATACACCCTTAAAAGATTAAATTGGTGATGGTCGGTATTTTAAGGTGCAATCGGCGCCAAGCAAAGGAAGACAAACCTATAATGCACCGTCTGCAATCGTCAAAGGCTATAATAATGTTCCATTCTACATAGATTCCATTACATGCCCCCTTTTTAGTGATTGAAATTATTATTACCCCAAGTCTGCTGATTTCATTATCATAGTATATGTTTCCATTCTGTGACTGAAACTTCTTAGTTTCACTATTCTTTTAGTTTGTTCAAAACTGAGCAGTCCAAACATCTAATTCACTTCAATACACTAATCATGATCTGATTGATGCAGTCTTAGATTTGTTTTTCCCTATGTGTGTGCATGTAATGCGTCTTATGTCCTGGCTTGCTCATGTTTACTTGCTGATTAATTACTCGCAACAGATTCTGTGCAATCAAGCTTTTGATGATAAAAAATCTAGGGATGCAATTATTCGTTTTTACTTACCCATTTGTTGCAGACCTGGAGCGAGCCAGAAATGCGTTCAGTTTGTAGGGTGTTAAAGAGATTATCAAGCAACATAAGGCAGACACTGAAAATGATTTGCATCTGCTTGACACTACATTTTGAGTCAATAAAAGAGCCCATTATCGGAGTGGGGCCTATTATATTGAGCCACAATTCGCTAGTTGGTTATTTTGGTTTCAATTCTGCTCAGTTTTTGTATATACTCTATCGAAACTACTACACATACGAATATCCTTGTCCAATTTGGTACGATGCAACATCACTACATACATACCCGACATCACAGGGGACACAAAACGTGCGATGTAAGAAAATTTAACATAGCAATCAGCAGCAACAAAAAAATGGACAATAAACCAGCAAAACGCACAACGGTGAGCAATGCGCCTACTCGATCCTTTCTTCAGATCATAACAACAGAGTGCAATGCAACCAGAAAGGACGATATCAATCGTCTATAGTAACAGGCTGTTCCTCTGTTATTGCCTGGGAAATTACATTCAGTTGTAGAACAAACAATTATGATCCTACATATTAACTCTGTTCGGATTTAGACAAAATTTGAACTAAAACCACGTCAATTATTTCCGAATGGAAGGAGTAGTAAATAAGCGAGCAGCTAAAGTGGCAAATCACTACAAATCACCAGATTGGAAACTGAATCCGAACTGCTATGAATTCTGTTTTCAGACACCAACAATCAAGATCCTACATGGTACCAATTTTTTATCCAAGAAAGAACAGCAGGAGCCAAAGAAGTAAATAACAAAAGAAAAAACTTTCTTCCAAAAGCAAAATGGGATAGTTGCAATTTAGGGCACCAACATGTTGATCCACTGACATTCTTAAATTACAGAGAAAACAGCATGCAACTTTCACCTTTGCCCTGTTACTATCCATGGAGAAAAGATTCTTGTTTTTACTCCCACTCTTAGGAAGAAGAAAGTGCAACATACAGTGAATGCGGAAACAAGAAGAGTATCAAGTACATGGTAAAAGAGATAGCTAAACTCACATTTTTACTAACCAAACTGCTCCTCAGTTTATGTTATGAAAAAACCATATTCAGTTTTGAGGCACCAACAATAAAGATCCTACACAGCAACAAACCAGCTAAACTAGCATTCCACTACCTCGCTAGATGGGAAATTCAGTTACAAACTGCTACATTTTCAGTTTTTTGAACAACAGATAACATCCTAGAAGATCCCATTTAGTAATCCTATAGCAATAAAAACACCAGAAGCCGAGCAAGGATACTTAGATGGAAATATTGCAATTTATTGCACTGAAATGTTGATCAAATGGCAGGCAAATTTCAGAGGAAATGGCAGGTACATTTGCATGCAGTCTATATGCAGTATGCGTTATACTAGTACACCCTCTGTTTCACCGGTGGGAACAGAGGTAGTATTTCGGAGTAGATGGGAAATTAAGTCATATATGCTACATATTCAGTTTTCAAGACACCAGCAGTCAAGATCGTAAAAGGTGCCTTTTGGTCATCCTACCAAGAACAGCAGCATCCAGAAAAGTAAAATGGAACATCTATTGCTTTCAAAATCAAACAAGGAATAACTGCAATTTATGCCATGGAAATGTTAATCCACTAGCATATCGCATACAAGTTTCAGAGAATACGGCAGGCAAGTTTCAGCGTGTCCTTCTGCACTGTGTGTTACAGCAGCCTACAGCCTATCAGGCATCCATCCGCGCAGATAATAAAGAAAGTAAACGCAGAAACAGGAAACAGATGGAGCAGGTGCCGATGGAGCGATTACCTTGAAGATGGCACAGAGAACACAAAACATGCCTATCCACACACTGAAGAAAATAAGGAAATTAGCATGACATTCAGCAGGAACGAAGAATTGATAAAGAACTGAAGAACCGCAGGATTTAGGGAAACACGCAATAGCGTGCGGTGCCTCTCGTCGCGCGGTCCTTTGAAAAGTTCATAGCAGCAGGGCGCAACGCGAGCCAAAAAAAAAAAACCCGATCATCTACTGCATTGTAAGAGGTCAGCAAACAAGCATTTCACTTCCCAGTTCTCCCCACTACTAAATTGAAAACAGGCCGGCTTCTCCACGGTAACGTCGTGGAAAACTATATTCAGTTTTGAGACACCGACAATTAAGATCCGGCTACTCGATGTACATTGTAAGAGCAACTAGACTAGCAGTCCACTACTACCCACCAGATTGGAAATTCAGTCATAGCTGCTGCATTTTCAGCTTCGACACAGTGACAGTTAAAATCCTACAAGGTCCCATTTAGGAATCCTAGCAAGATCAACACTAGCAGCCGAGCAAGCCTAATCTAATCGTTGCAATGTATGCCACTGCAATCTTGATCCGTAAATATCAGTCATAAATATTCAGAGAAAATGGCAGGCTACTTTGCCTTCTGCCTGTATGCAGTATGTGTTCATTTCTCTACTGTGGACTATTGGGTTCTAGCTGCTTTATGTTCAGTTTTCACAGACAAACAATCAAGATCCTACAAAGTGACATTTGTTCATCCTCGGAAGAACTGCAGCAGTCAAACAAGTAGAGTAAAATGAACTGGCAAGCGATCGACGAGAACAGGCCAAGTAGGATTACTAGTTTATCTGTCATCAGCCGCATATATGGCCTACGCGATACATTGGCAAACATTGCCATGGACAGAATCAATCAGAGCCCAACCAAGGTCCAACCTTGGATCACTACCACACCAGTTCACTGCCATTCTACCAAATCGCCAATGTCTAACCATGGTAAATACAGTATATATAGTACTCCAGGTTAAGGCGAGTATAGATAGATAATAAAGAGACGAAGGTGACCAAGTAAGTAATCAGGCACGGGAACGGGGGCTCCTGCTCGCCGTGACCTGCTTGTCGATGCGGAGACGCAGGACGATCCCTCCTCCATCCGGCGCCGGCACGTCGGACGGCACCGGCAGGTACCTGCCACCCGCGCTC
Organism: Triticum aestivum; assembly: GCF_018294505.1. Classification (NCBI taxonomy): domain Eukaryota; kingdom Viridiplantae; phylum Streptophyta; class Magnoliopsida; order Poales; family Poaceae; genus Triticum; species Triticum aestivum. Next base: position 15,769,424 of record NC_057800.1, read on the forward strand.
ATGGCCGCCTCCTCGGAGGGCACCGCACAGCTCTCCACCTTGGCGTCCAGCATGAGGACGTCCATGTGGCCGGTGTCCGTGTCCACGGGCGCGTGCACCCACACCTTGCACCTGTACCATGACGCCGATGGGCCGTCCTCGTCCACGGCCGCGCTCACGCGCACCACCTTGACGCCGCGCTCGCTCGCCACGAGCAGGAACAGCCGCAACCCGCCCTCCGCGGACAGCAGCCGCCGCCCCTGCATCTGGATCTCGAGCACGGAGCCGTACGCGATGTCGGTCACGGGCCAGGCGTGGCGCTCGGCGAGGTGGAGGCGGAGAGCGGGCGGCGCGCCGAGGAAGCCGCATCCGGCCTCCGGGCAGCGGCACGGCGCGTGCGGGCACACCAGCCGGTGGTCGCCCGCCATGCAGTACACCACGGAGCTCCCGCAGCCGTACGCCTGGTTGGGGCAGGGCACCCTGACCGCCAGGAGGTAGCGGTCCGCGCCCTCGTCGCGCTCGTACGCGCCGTCGCACGCCGGGCACTGGTTGGCCTGGTTCGCGGCGCAGGGGCCGCACGCCGCGTGCTTCGCCGGGCACTGCGCAAGAAGCAAATTATTGTGTGCGCGAGACGGAAGAAGGAGAATCAAGCAAGGGAACAAAGCAAAGATGGTCCATTTTACTGTACGTACCTGGAAGACGGGAGGTTTGAGCGGCAAGGAGCAGAGGGGGCAGTCCAGCAGGGACTTGTCGAAGTCGACGACGATCTCCACTCTCGGGGCGGCGGCGGCGGCGGCGGTGGCCACCATCACCGTCGCTGCGGTCTCCCCGTCTTCCTCCTTGAGCTGCACAGCGTCCGGCGGCAACACCCAGTTCTCCTTGCCGCCGCGAGTGCGAACCATCGTGTTGCCGGCGCAGAGGAGGGGAAGGGGAATGCGGGAGGAAGGAGGAGGAAGCAGGGGAGGCGGATGGGGTGGTTCAGGGCAGCAAATGGGTGTGCAGACTGCAGAGCTCTTTTGCCTCAAATCGGCAACCATGGGTATGGGTGGTGGGGTGGTGGGGTGGGGTGGGGAGTGGCCACGTGAAGGAGAGACAGAGACATCTTCCGCTCCTCCTTTCAATTTTTGATTTTTGAAAGGCCAGTGTTAGCCGCCGGCGGACCGGCCGAAACACTGGGCCGGTCGCGTCCCAGCCACAGGATATACCTTTTGTCAGCCGTTAGATTAGGATTCTCTTTCGTCTACCTGAGACCATGGGGTTTTTTCCATGACAAAAAAAAGAAGAAAGAGAGCAGCGCCCCGCTCATCCTGGGCCGGCCGTGCTTGCCGGCCACCCACAGGCGCCCTCGGCTGGTCGAGGTGGCACACCGCATCAGGTCGCCGTCGTCGTAGGCATGTGGCCGTCGTCGTCCCTGTGCTCGTTGGCTGCTTGTGCCTTTTGCCGTTCTGCGCTCGCCCTCGGCTGGTTGCGGTGGCGCACCCCAAGAGGTCGTCGTTGTCGTGGGCACGAGGCCATCGTCGTCGGAGCCCTGGTTGCGCCTGCTGCAGCACGGGGCCACCGCCGTCCTAGGCTCCAGCATACGATTTGGTGGTCGGGCATCGCGGGGCACAGTACTAGCATCCACGGTGGCCGGTTGCGACCTCCCGTGGTGCATGTCGTAGCATCTTCTATGGGCGTCAGGTGTTCGTTGTAGGGTAGCCAGAGACGTGCTGGTTCCAGCCTAAATCGTTGGGAATGGAAGTAGCAAGCATCTCCGGGAGTAGCGAAAAATCAACAGGGATGCAGCAAAAAGGCCGCCGTCGAGCTCGGCGCCTCAGTCGTTGCTCGTCGCACTGATGGGCCCAGTTCACGTCTTGGTAGTAGCTGCCGTCATAGCTCTTGGCTTGCCGGTCGTAGCACCTCGCTGGTCACCAACATCTCGTTCTCGCCCAACGTAACATCCCTGTTTGCCGGTTGTAGGCTTGTAGCAAAATAGCTCGCCGTTTCCAGCAAATATGCTCGCTGCTTCCAGCAAAAGAGATCATCATTGTAGCTCCACATGTCTCCGGTGCCAGCAAAATAGCTTGCTGGTTCCAGCACGTGGTTGTAGTGGATGCAAAATCCAGCCGTCGTCGTCATGGTAGCATCCTGAATTGGCCGTGGTAGCAATCCTGAAGAGGTCGTGGACATAGCATCCTCAAGTGGCTGTGGTAGCATCCCCTGGCCATGGTTCCAACACGTGGTGGTCGTCATGGCAGCATCCAGTGAGCGCTGTTGCAAGCTCCCTGACCATGGTCGCATCACAACCCACCAACGATGGTTCCAACAAAATCGAGTGCTAGTTCCAGCAAAAATCGTCTCGCCGTCGAACCACTGCAGCTCGCCGTGCTGCCCGTTGCAGCTCGCCATGTCGCTGGTTGTAGCAAAATGAAACGCTAGTTGTAGCAAAAATCGTGTCGACATGTGCGATGTAGCAAAATCTGACACCGGTGGTAGCAGAATGCAATGCTAGTTGTAGCAAAATTGCGATGCCGGTTGAAGCATGTAGCAAAAAAATTAATGATGTGGGTTATTGCTTGGTGCAGCGTCGCCCTGTGGTCACCACGCTCGCCGTTCATGGTTGTAACTCCCCTAGACACCGGTTGCAACTCCCTCCAATAACAGTTGTAGCTCTCCACCATGAGCGTTCCTTGCCGCAGACGACGGCGAGGATGGGCTGCAGGGACGCTTTGTGCGGGATAGAGAAAAAGTACATGAGGTCAAGCTCTCCGTTCATGTCGCCTGGGCGCACTGCTGCTCGTTGGGGGAGAGAGAAACTATTGCGTTAGGTGGAAGAAGAGAAAAAGCTAGAGAGGAACGTGTGGATGAAACCTAACCTGAATAGATAAGGGAGGTTGTGTGTGCACAGGGACCACCAGCATGTGCTTTACGCAGGCGCCGCGAATATACAGCCGTAGGATCTCTAGCGATCCGACGAAGCGCGCGTGACTTAGGTGAACGTTTTCCTTTTTGAAACCTGGCCCGCCAAAACCTGGCTCGTGCACATGGTAGACAGAAACTATCACTAATTTGAGTGAATTTCCCCTCTTCCTTTTTCTACTTCTTTTCCGGATTTCCGAATATTTCTTTTTTTTTGCGCGGGTAAAAGAGTTTTATTCCATATTCATAGGGTTACAATCAAATGGCAAAAGCTCCTCTATACACGGAGGGCCCTCCCAAGCCATACATCAGTAGTGCTCTCTGTACGACTATACGTAGCCAAACGATCTGCTACCCTATTCTGTTCTCGCTTAAGTTTCACCGGAATAAACTCTCTACCACCCATTAGACGACGAATCTCAGCTACTAAATGACCATAAGCCGACCTGGACAGACTCTCACCGGTCAGAGACGAAAGAGCTTGGGCAGAATCGGATTGAACAACGATCGGCAAGTTGCAATGCTGGATTGCTAGTGCCATCCCTTGCATTATTGCATGTAGTTCCGCCTCCAAAGCATCGTTGCAGTTGAAGATACACCGGTAAGCTGCAAATATGACCGACCCATCCACTCTTCTAAGTATCATACCTGCAGCCGCTGATCCATCCACTGGTGAGAAAGATCCATCGACCGACAAGGCAGCTTGGCCATCCTCAGGACGAGGCCAAGGTAACCGCACTGCCGTACCGGGTGACCTGACCGGCTCCTCTCCAAATAGTGACATCTTCCCCTTTATGATATCCTCCGTAGAGTATCTCCTGACCAAATGTATCGAGTGCATATAACTTTGCAAATAATCTGCCGTAGCCGCCGGACTTGGAACATCTTTACCATGCGCCATATCAGACCTCAGTGTCCAAATCCTCCATATTAACATTATAGTGCAGTCCCGCATCTCATCATTGCAGTTCATCAGTACATTCAACAGCCACTCCTTTCCTGTGTCTCGGAGCAGTTGGGGATCAGGGAGGTTCCAAACTGCACGCATTTGCATCCACACTGCCCGAGCATACTCACAAGTAACCAACGCATGGAAGCTGGTCTCCTTATCTGAGCCACAAAGAGGGCAAGTATCATGCGTAGATATGTGTCTATATTTCTTGCAAGAGTTTGTTGTGAGTGCTCCTGACACCACTTTCCACGCCATGATCTTCATCCTGAGAGGTACCCGCGCATCCCACACCCGACTCCATATCGACCTGTGTCTGCTTGGGTTAGAGCTAGACGCGCTCATCGAGTCTGATAATTGGTATTCTCTTGCGAGGTGATAAGCGCTCTTAACAGTAAACAAACCACTCTTTTCTGGGAACCATGCCAAAAAATCCTGCCCCCGATTTGATGACGTTCGGATCTTCATAATTTCACGTATGTCCATATCCCAGAAATATTGCCTCAGCATTTGCATATTCCATGCACCAGATTCATCCAAGAAGTCCGCAACCCAATTGTGTCCACAATTCCTCTTTGGGGTGATCGGTTTGAAGTCATACTTCCTTCGGATCCAGGGATCCCGCCAAGTCTTAATTAACGAGCCATCACCCACACGCCAGCCCCTTTTTCAATAGATCAAGTCCATGCATGATGCCTTTCCACACAGCCGACGAATTTGAAGGAAAGACGGTATCAAGCAAGTTACCATTGGGGTAATATTTGGCCCGGAGTAAACGGGCGCACAAACTGTCCGGACTGTCAAGCAATCTCCAGGCTTGCTTCGCGAGTAGCGCCTGATTAAAGGATCTCATATCTCTAAAACCCATTCCTCCCATATCCTTGGGCAAGATCATCTTCTCCCAACTGAGCCATGCCATTTTTCTTTTACCATTCTCCACACCCCACCAGTATTGCCTCATCATACGCCTTAAGTCATCGCAAACAGAGGCCGGTAGCCGAAACACACTCATGACGTATGTAGGTATAGCTTGCGCCACCGCCTTGATCAAAATTTCCTTGTTCCCCGCCGAGACAAACTGTTCACTCCAATCAATCAATCTCTTCCTCAATCTCTCCTGAAGAGATTCAAATTGTCCCTTGTGCACTCTTCCCTCTGGCACCGGAAGGCCAAGGTACTTTGGCTCGAACACCTGCTGCGTAACCTCGAGGGTGCTTTTGACTTCATCCGCCACCGCATCCGAGCAGTTGTCAGAAAAAAGGATGGAACACTTCTCTGGGTTAATAAGTTGACCCATCGCAGAAGTATAAGTGTTCAACAGCCCCTTCACAATGCTCGCTTGCTCGCCAGACGCCTCAAAAAGCAACATAGTATCATCTGCAAATAACAGGTGAGAAATAACCGGTGCACCACGACATATAGCCACCCCCTTTAGCGAGCCTTCCTCCACTGATTTCGAGCACAGGGCAGAAAGGGCATCAGCAACAAAAAGAAATAAGAACGGCGACAAAGGATCACCTTGCCTTAATCCTCTCGAGGGTATGAAACTCTCAAGCAATTGTCCATTGAATTTGACCGAATATTTCACTGATTTCACACACTCCATAATCCATGTAATCCACTGTTGGGCAAAGCCCCATCTCCCTAGTGCCTTCTCCAAGAAGTCCCAGTCCACGCAGTCATATGCCTTCGACAAGTCAAGCTTGTAGGCACACGCCGCGGATCTGTTTTGGTTCAGTGATTGTATGTGATGAAGGCACTCAAAAGCAATAATAGAATTGTCAGTGATAAGCCTCCCTGGAGCGAAGGCACTTTGGATTTCCGAATATTTCTACTCAGATTCTGATTTCCATCCGACGAACGTTCGCGGGGAACAGGTGGCATTTCAAACGGTTTTAATGGCATTTTTCAGTTATTTGCGGGGTGACAACTTCTTGAGAGCAACATGGCTTTTTCTGAGATAAAGTCTAGGAAATGTCATCTTCCAAGAAAGTGTCGTGTCTGCCTGAATAAACTGTCGTCCCACAAACTAAAAATGCCATCAAAATCGTTTGAAATGCCACATGTTCCCGGCAAACGTTCGTCGGGGAACATTACCAAACTTCATTGGATTTAAACTCCGATTAAGATTTATTTTTACAAAAGTCTCTTTTTTTATGTTTCATGGGATTTTTTTTTATTTCAGTCATTGTATTGTTTGATTAGACCACCACATGTACAACACTAGTGTTGCTTCATCCAATAAACCACCTTCAAACGAGCAAGGAACCTCTATCCAATTTCAAAAAACAAGAAATAATATTTTGTCTGATTTGCAGTTTTTTCACCAAAGCAATATTTAACCACTAGTTTGGGGGTGGAGAGAGATTTTTGGGGCATGCATGTGTCCTTTCTTTTGCGGGGGGAAGGGTTTCGTATCATCTGTGATCTCGTTGCGGACGTGCCACAACCGCCACATGGTCACCAAGATCACCATGCGGGGCGAGTCCGAAGGCGGCTCAAGCATATCGAATAGTCATTCGGGTTTGCTGTGACGGATGGACATGAGCGCTTTTTTCACCAAAACGGGAGAGAGATTTAGCTAGTTCATGGCTTAACATGACTACTCTTTTTTCTAATAGCATGCACCACAGTCTCTCTGCCTCCCTTCATCAAGGTTGCAATCTCCTGGATAATTGCAGCATATTGAGATCTATTAACTCAGGGATTGGAGATCATCGCAGCAGCTTCAGCACTATCCATCTCGATGATGAACGGAAGCGAGCTCCATTCCAATGCCAATGCATTTCCTTCTTTGCAAAGCCTCTAGTGTTGCATATGGAGCATTATCACATGTGAATAAGTGGCGGCATGAGGTAAAGATGATGCCGTCGGGACCGCCACAGATCACCATGTTAGCCTACTTTGATGCCAATGCCAATGCATTTCCTACAGCCTTCACACGAGTCGGCCACTCATCCTTTCCTGGCGAAGCAGGCTCTCGCTTTATACATCACCATGACAAAAAGAGACACAAACTTCATCAAGATGACACCCATCTGTCCGTCTGCCGCCCACCATTAAGGACCTCGCCGCCTGGCTTGTCCTTCGCCCGCTATTTAACCCCCAGAACGCAGCGCAGCCGCATCCATCCACCCATCTCGCTCTCTATCTCCTCTCCACACCACACCTGCCATGGCCTTCTCGAGCTCCTACTACTTCGCCCGCGACATCAGCCTCGGCCGTTGGTGCTACCACCAGTATCAGGCGGAATTAGAGCCTTCCTACAAGGAGATCGATGAGGCGAAGTATGAGGTCTTTCGGCAAGAGCGAGGATGAAGGCGAGAACCGCTGGCGCTACCACCAGTATCAGGCGGATTTAGAGGCCGCCTACAAGGAGATCGATGAGGCGAAGGATGAGGTCTTCGACAAGAGCGAGGATGAAGGCGAGATCGCCAGCCCGACCGCACCCCACTGCCACGACCATGACGCCAACATGTCCGTGAGCGCTGCTGGCAGCGAGGCAGAGTAGCCCATGGGAGGTCGATGGCGCTTGTATCCCATGAGGGCCATCTCTCCTCTCCTCCCGTTGAAGCCAAGCTTTGCGGCCTCAACATCTTCGGCCGATTAGCTGCTTGCCCACGACGTGGAGGCGGATAGCTTCACCTCCCGACACTCATTCCACTACTACCCACCATATTGGAAATTCAGTCATAACTGCTACATTTCAGCTTTGAGGCACCAACAGTTAACATCCTAAATCCTAGCACGAACACCAGAAGGCGAGCAAGTATAGATGGAAAAATTATAATTTATGCCAGCGAGTTAATCCACTGACATATGCCTCTTAAAATCTTAGAGAAAATGGCAGGCAACTTTCACCTGGTTTCTACATGCAGTATATGTTAAACTAGTATTGGAAATTGAGTCATATATGCTGCGTATTCAGTTTTTGGACACCATCAATCAAGATCCTACAAGGTGCCATTCGGTCATCCTTGCAAGAACTACAACAGTACAAAAAGTGAAACGAACCTTCATATAAGAAAAGGCAAAAATGAAACACTTGCAATTTACGCCATCGAAATGTTGATCCACTGACATACCCATCTTTTCAGAGGAAACTGCGTGTTTTTTTCCACCTCATCTGAGTGCATTATGTACTACTCTCTCCATTCCAAAATATAGTGCGCCCGCGCTTCCCAAGGTCCAACTTTGACCATAAATTTAACCAACGAGACCAACTGCGGCGGGAGAAAAAATTATATAATTGAAAACTTCTTTCGAATATTCACTGATATAATTTTTGCTCCCGCCACAATCGGTCTTGGTAGTTAAATTTACGATCAAAGTTAAAGCACGGGGATAGAGGAAGCACTACATTGTGGAATGGAGGGAGTATAACCTACAGCTAGACCGTATAACAATGGGAAAAGGCATAGACATGATATCATCGTAAGAAACTTTGCAAGAATTATGCCTCTTAAATTTCACAAAAAATGGCAGGCAAGTTTGCCTGCTGTCTATTGTAGGCCCAACCCTGTCTCTGATGCATGCATGGCTACAACGGCAGCATGAGCGGTCACGTAGAGCATTTCCAGCCGCGCCCCCAGAAAGGCCTCCCCAGGCGATTTTCTCGCGCCGGCGCTGAAAAAACGGCTCAGTCGCGCCCACAGGAGCCTGATTTTTGCCGGCCTGAACCGAAAACAGCGCCGGCGGACCCAGGTCGAACCCGGCGCGTTGGGGGGCGCACGGGGGCGCCGGGGCAAGCTGTTTTGGCACGAAAAACCCGCGGGCCAGCCGCGTCAGCGACACAGCGCCTGGTCTTCCCCCAACGGCCTCGGTTCCCGCGGGGAATCAATGGCAAGGCTGCCGCTGGTCAGCCTTACCATTGATTCCTCACGGACGGCGCGTCACGGGACGGCGCGCCGACGCCTCCCCTCCCTCGCACGCGTTCACACGGGCGCGGCGCGGCTATATAGCCGGTGGCCTCACTCGCCTGCGCCCACACCAGCCCCGCCCCTCGCCGCCGCCCAACCCCTCCCTCTACCCCTCCCGAGCACCGCCGCCAGCCCCTCCCTCTCGCTCTCTACCTCTCCCGAGCCCATCGCCATGGCAGAGCATTGCCCCGGAGACGAGGCGGCGGCCAACGGCTTCGGCCGCCGTTCGCTGCCCCAACAAGAGTCCTGGCTCCTGTTCCAGGTGAACATCCCGGCGCCGCCGGACATGCGCGCCGGGCCGACGGGGTGGAGACTCAGCGACGGGGGAGTGCCCATTCCCCCGTTGCCCGACGCCGTGGCCAAGCCCAAATACTTCGCCGAGGAGGTCGAGGTCGTACGCGCCTCCCTCACCGACGCCCAGCTCTCCCTCCCCCAGTACACCGCCGACAACCACGCGGCTTGGGCGGCGTACTTCGAGCGCCGCCAGCAGCAGCGGTTGGCGTCCACCAACGACGCGCCGGTGGTCGGGGGCCAGAAGAACAGCGAGGGGCGCCACCTGTGGTGGGACGTCCCCAGCCGCACACTCGAGGGCGTGCTAACGTACTTTGAGGGCGGCAACGACCCGCCGTTGGCGTACCCGGCGAGGGTGGTCGCCCCGGCGCACCACCGACGCGTCGGGCCATGGGCGCCAAGGAGGTTTGGGTCCTCCTCCTCTTCTTCCTCCTCGCGATCTTCCTCGCACTTCTCCGGTACTCCGGCCCTGCTCGGCGTCAAGGCTGAGCCCGCGGCGGAGACGTCGCTCGGCTGGCGCACTCGCAACACCGGCACCATCATAAACGAGGGTGGCTGACGCGCCTCCTCGTCGGCTCCTCCTCCGCGCTTCGTCAAGCCAAAGACGGAGCCGGGGCTCGCGCCGATGAAGAAGGAGCCGGCCGCGCCGGTGAAGACAGAGCTCGACGACAGTGATGCGACCCTGGAATGGGCGCGCAGGGACTCCATAGCGATGGAGAAGGAGCGCCTAGAGAAGGCGAAGGAGCGCCAGTGCGCCGCTTCGCGGAGCGCCGACGCGGTCGCGACGAAGGCGGAGTCGTCGTCATCTGCGACAGCGACGACGACGACGCGCCGCCGCCACCAGCCCGCATTGGCGACACCGGTCAGGGGTCCACCAGGGACGGCCGCGTCAAGGAGGAGAAGTCCGACGACGGCGGCGACGATGGCGGCGACGACGGCGACTCCTCGGCGTTCAGCCAGTTTCTTTTTTAGATTAGTTATCTATTTTGCTATGTAATGAAAATCCGCGAACATGTCTAATATATGCCCAAGTTTGCCGAAATTTATCGTGTTTAGCCAAACTTCGCCGAACTATGCCGAAATTTGCTATAAAAATTTTATTTTTAAACGCGCCTGGGGGCGGCCCTGGGGCCGGCGGCTGGGGACCAACTCGCTCCCACGCCCAATTTTTGCGCCGGCTCACCCCCAGGCGGCAATTTTAGGGGCCCCTGGGGGCCAACGGCTGGAGATGCTCTTAGCTAGCATGCAGGAGGTGCAGGTCCGCAGCAATAGATTTTGCATTCCTTACTAGTTAAGGCAGTAGTAGTAGAAACGAAGCAGTTCGGAGAGGTGCAAATCAAGCCCCGACCCCCGCGTCGCCTAGCTCTGACGACACGGGGTAGAAACCCTAGCGCCGCCACAGCCCCCGCCCCCTCCCCCACCTGTCTCGCCGTCGCCAGAGGGTGCCCGCCGGCGAAGCCCGGGCCGGCCCCGAGGAAGGCGGCGGCGGGGCGCTATCCCTGGCTACTCTGGCGCATCAAGAGGGGTTGCATCACGGCGCGTCCATGGAGATCCGCCGGAGCTTGCTCGAGCCAGGGATCTATGGTTTGTGTGCCCGGATCCGCGCGTTTCACGTCCGTGGCTGCGCGATGGAGGCGCCTGGCCGCGTGCTCGTCCAACGTCCGGTGCGCGCGCCCTTGGCGGCGCGTCGATGGAGTTGGGCGTGGTCACTGCTGCGGGGATGCCCAAGGGCGGCGCGGACGAGTGTGTCGTCGTCGCAGGGTGATGCTGGGGGATGCGGGCACCCCTGGCTGGTGGCCTCTGGCTTGAGCGGCCGGATCTGACGGGCCATGTCGGTCGTATCTGGCGCTTTGGTGGCCGGAGGTGGCTCGGCCGGCGACTGAGTCCAAGCGGACTGTGTGGTAGCTCCCTGTCGGGATGGTGGTCTGGGGTGGCGTGGTCTAGGATGTGCCTTTGGGACGCTCTAGGCTTGCGTCGCCGGCAGTGCTCCGTTTAGTTTTGTGCGGTGTAGCAAGTGGCGCCTGCTGCTCCGATCTGGCGGTGGTGTGTTTGGCGAAGTCGTCGCATCATAGGTGCTCGGTTTCCCTGACGAAAGTCATGCTCGACTCTGGTTTGAGCTGATGGCAAATGACGCCTTCGTGTGCGATTTCCCTTGTTGGAGGTGCCATCGAGGGGGTCCGACACCTCTCCCTGCTCTGTGTTCTTGTCTCCCGGTGAAAACCGTGTGCAATGGTGGCATCTTTGGCGTCATTACTTTGTTGGAAGCATTGCCTTGGAGTCAAGTTTGGTGTTGGAAGCACCTGGTTGGTGGTGGTGTGGTGGATCTGGAGTGGGCATCGTCTTGGTGAGCAGGGAGCATTGGTGGTTCATCCGTTTGGAGTTGATCGTTGGTCGACGGTGAGAGCAGCAGGAGCAACCTTTGTATGCAAGTAGCGCCAGGTGATCTATGCCAGCTAGCCTCGTGGGATCGGAGCGGCATATGTCTCGCTCTTTCGGATGTATCGTTCCTCTCTAGTGTCATCGATGTTTGCAGATATGCTCATAGCAGCCCGGTACAATACGACGGTTGTCGGTGTGCACTCTGGTAGCAGCGTAAGCGCTCGAGTGCCCGCCCGAGTGTGTTGTGGGGTTTTGGCTTTCCGGCGTTTTGTATATGTTGTGGTGCTTTAGTCCTAGTTTAGCTAAGCACTGCTTTGGTTTTAGCCCGGTTTCCCTAACTTAACCGAGCAGCCATATTTTCCTTTCTTCTTTTTTTAGCACTCGCCCTTTATGCGGTGCATTCCTCCTTTGGGGGTGTTTTTGTAATACCTTCTTCTGATCAACAAATTTGACATCTTGCCAACATTCAAAAAAGAAGTAGTAGAAACGAAGCTTACTAGATAAGCTAGTATGTGACGCAAGTGCTTACTTCATATCTAGCAGATATTTTGCTTAGGTCGGTTCGTGACCACTATATAAAGAGCTGTGCTCCATCGATGTAACTCATTCCACTCCAATCCATTTGAGCTTCACAACAATCAGCGTGTCCGTGAGCTTCTCTCTTCCATGTGTGTGTGTGTGTATGAGCAGCACTAACAGTGTGTGCTTTGCTAGTTTGCAGAGCACAAGTAGTAGTAGCACTTAGCTCTTCCACCGGTCGTTTATCAGTGTACTCGAGTGCTAGCGAGTAGTTCAGGGCTAACAATTGGCATCAGAGCCTCAGGTTTTGGTAGCCATGGCCGGTGCAAAAGGAGTGCAGTAGCGCACCACCTCGGGTGGTTCCCAGTCGCGGCTATCATAGGATGGCTCCCAGTCGCCACCGCCGAAGGAGCGGCGAGGGCGCATTCGGTCCAGGCACGCCCATCGCGGTGAGGTCGTGGTTAGGGACATCGTGCGCGAGACCGCAGTCAGTGGCAGCGTACCTGACCGTGTCCTGGACTAGGGGGTACTCACCATGCCGTCTCCCGATCAGTTAGATTGGCCCGAGGACCCCCATGGCCATATACTCATGGGCCAATTTGGACAGCTGCCGCATACAAGGAAGATTCCACAAGAATTGGTGATCAAGACAAGGACTCCTCCCCACCGGCGTATTCGGCTAGGACTCTTGTTATCCTAGGCCTCTGGTGCATTATATAAACCGAGGCCAGGCTAGTAGATAGATCATATACAACAACAATCATACCATAGGCTAGCTTCTATGGTTTAGCCTCTACGATCTTGTGGTAGATCAACTCTTGTAATACTCATATCATCAATATCAATCAAGTAGGACATAGGGTATTACCTCCATCAAGAGGGCCCGAACCTGGGTAAACATCGTGTCCCTTGCCTCCTGTTACCATCCGCCTTAGACGCATAGTTCGGGACCCCCTACCCGAGATCCGCCGGTTTTGACACCGACATTGCTGCTTTCATTGTGAGTTCCGCTATGTGATCGGCAAAAAGATCGATGGCTCGCCTGCAGATCAACTACGGCTTCGGCATCTTCGTCACCAGCTCGACTGGTCAGCTTAGTTCGACCAAGAACTATGCCCCGTGTTCGGATCACCATGTTCGGACGAGGGCCTTCATCAAACATCAACTCTGATCTCTATCAAGATCAAGGAGGAATCATCCATGGAGCTTGAGGGCTCAACGTCAACATTGCCCTCGGGCGGCCGTGCTGTTTTTATGGACAACGAACTTGTATTCGCCGTCATGGCCTTCTCGAGCGTCGGTTTGACGATTGTTCGGTGGAATAGTGCAGAATTACATCTACAATAGCCATGCAAAATTTCGTCGAGTTCCGATGGAGGAATCTCCGACAATCTACGATATACCGGAGCCCTGTCAAATCTGGACGGGAAACTGGACGAGTTTAGGGCGTGGTCTCCAGAGCACAGCTCGGAGGTCCTTTGGAAGATCCAACCGTTCATCTACTGTGGAATTCCCATATCTACCAACCCTATAAATTTCATCTCGATCCGACGGTTCAAACTCCGGGAACCTTTCGATGAGTGGACCAATTTTCGGATCCATTTTCTGCGTGAATACGGATCCGGCCCGAATTCATGTTTCTTTATAAACGTGATATTGGACAACCTTTTTAGAGGAATTCTCTTCTAGGGTATTGTGCGTTGTTTTTAAACACGTTCCCGTAAATTTTTAAGCCTCCTCTAAGGTCATCTTCACCATCATGCTGGTGTCAAACCAGTCCGGCAATATTGCTCCAAAGTTGCCGACCTGCGCTAGACACATCGTCACTTTGTTGAGCCGAGTTCAATTTCTTCGGATCATCATCCCGGCAAGCCGAACAAGATTCTGGCATCGCGAAGAATAAATCATCACTAACGTCGCCGCCCCACGAATTACACGGAGCGGGCATGCCGGCATCGCCGCACGGTCACTTCATCAAGCCAGCATCGACCACGTCACGACCGGCATCGGCATGGCCGCACTGTTGCTTCTTCAAGCCGATGTCCATCATGCCGACCTACTTCGACTCGTCGGCTGACATCGAGGCTTCGACATCTTGGCTGGACTGGGGGCTTCGCCATCTCTTCATCAACCTACACTAGAGACTTCAGCGTCACTAGCCGACCAGCTTCGTCACGATAGCTGGACCGAGGGCTTTGCCTCCGCAAGCGAACCATTGCCAGCATCGCCCTGCCATCGCTTTATCACCCATCAGGCAATGGGTGTGCGGTGTTGGGGAACGTAGTAATTTCAAAAAAAAAATCCTACGCGCACGCAAGATCATGGTGATGCATAACAATGAGAAGGGAGAGTGTTGTCCACGTACCCTCGTAGACCAGAAGCGGAAGCGTTAGCACAACGCGGTTGATGTAGTCGTACGTCTTCACGGCCCGACCGATCAAGCACCGAAACTACGGCACCTCCGAGTTCTAGCACACGTTCAGCTCGATGACGATCCCCGGACTCCGATCCAGCAAAGTGTCGGGGAAGAGTTCCGTCAGCACGATGGCGTGGTGACGATCTTGATGTTCTACCGTCGCAGGGCTTCGCCTAAGCACCGCTACAATATTATCGAAGATTGTGGTGGAGGGGGGCACCGCACACGGCTAAGAGAACGATCACGAAGATCAACTTGTGTGTCTAGAGGTGCCCCCCTGCCCCCATATATAAAGGAGCAAAGGGGGAGGCCGGCCTGCCCTTGGGGCGCGCCAAGGAGGGGGGAGTCCTCCTCCTAGTTGGAGTAGGACTCCCCTTTCTGTGACGCCCGGATAATTAAGCTACAGTGATCCCCCGCTAATGATGCCACGTCACCTCGGTTACTGTTGATAAACTCTAGATAATTCAAAATCGAAACAAATTCAAAATTTAATTACAAGAAAACAATAAAAGTTTTCAAACATTAAATTAAAAATGTTCGGTTTGTACTAAATATTACATAGATAATTATAGTGTAGAAGACACAGTTTTATAAAATGCATAAATATTTTAAATTGAATTAAAACAGAAGAGAAAATAAATAAAAGAAAGAAAATACAAAAGAAAAAGAAAAACAAAACAGAAGGAAAGAAAGAGAAAAGGCCTCCTCCCCCCCACTGGGCCACGGCCTCGGAGGCACCAGGCCGGCCCATCACCCGCGCCCATATCCCTCCCACTGCTCCCGAAACCCTAGAGCCCCACCCCACTTCCCCCCCACGATCCCCACCCTCTCCCTCCAGCGCCGTCACAGGAGAGGGCGCACGATCCCCATCGCTCCCCCCACTCTCCCCTCGCTCTCTTTCCCCCCTGAGGACCCGATCTGGATCGGAGCGCTCGCCCCCCCCCCCCCCCGATCCCGGTGACCCCGTCGCCCCCGACGCACGGAGCTTCGCCACCAACCCGCCGGAAGCCGCGGCCTCGACCTGGTGCCGCCTCGCTGCGACGCCGCTGCCTCGACCTCGCCGGACGTTGTCGCCGCCTCGCCGTCCACCTCCTCGCACCTCCGTCGCCGGAGTCACGTCGCCACGCAGATCATCGTCGCCGCCTGGACATCGCCGAGGCCGCCCCTGCAACTCCTCTTCCTCCACACGAAGGCCTCCCGCAACCCGCATCTCTGCATCGCCCTCGCGCCTGCCGGCCGTCCGGCCGCTGGACCTCGCCGGCAGGTTCCTCTGGCTCCCTTGGGCCCCCTACATGCTCCGATGTGAGCACCTTCCGCCCCCCTCTTCTCCCCTGCTTAAGTCACCGTAGACCGCGCCCCTGCCATCGCTTGAGCTGCCCGCCGTGTTGCTCCTGCCCGGAGCGCTCGCACCTGCTGCGTGCCCGCGCGCCTCGCCGCGGCCTCATCCCCTGGCTGCGCTCAGCGCTCCCTGCCGGCGCCCGTCCGCGCGGCCCCACTCCGGCGTCGCCTCCGGCTGCCGCGCGCACCACCGCGGCCTCGCCCCGCTCCGGCCATGGCCACGTCGTGGCCACCGGCCTCCCCTGTTCCCGTACCCTCCCGGGTCCGCCTGCACCTGGGCGTGCGCCCGTTCGGGTCGTGCGTTGCGCCCGCAACCACTAGCGACCAGACCCGTTATGGCCCCTGGGGCCTATGACAGATGGGCCCCATGCCCTGGAACGTTTAAAAAAAAGGAATATCAAAATAAATAAATAATAAAAGTGTTGGCCTCTCTGTTTTGCCTAGGTGGGGCTGCGACGTGTTGATCTTCTGCGGCCGGGCATGACCCAGGAAAGTGTGTCCGGCCAAATGGGATCAAGCGTGTTGGGTTATGTGGTGCACCCCTGCAGGGAAGTTAATCTATTCGAATAGCCGTGATCTTCGGTAACAGGACGACTTGGAGTTGTACCTTGACCTTATGACAACTAGAACCGAATACTTAATAAAACACACCCTTCCAAGTTCCACAGAAAACCCGGTGATCGCTTTTCAATAGGGCGACGAGGAGAGGATCGCCGGGTAGGATTATGCTACTGCGATGCTGCTGGAGATGCTACTGGAGTTGTTACTTGGAGTTGCTATTTGGAGATTCTACAGTGGAGATGCTACTTGGAGGACTTCAATCTACTCTCTCCTACATGCTGTAAGACGGAGGCTGCCAGAAGCGTAGTCTTCGACAGGATTAGCTATTCCCCTCTTATTCTGGCATTCTGCAGTTCAGTCCACTGATATGGCCTCCTTACACATATACCCATGCATATGTAGTGTAGTTCCTTGCTTGCGAGTACTTTGGATGAGTACTCACGGTTGCTTTCTCCCCCCTTTTCCCCCTTTCCTTTCTTTCTGGTTGTCGCAACCAGATGCTGGAGTCCAGGAGCCAGACGCCACCGTCGACGATGATTCCTACTACACTGGAGGTGCCTACTACTACGTGCAGGCCGCTGACGACGACCAAGAGTAGTTAGGAGGATCCCAGGCAGGAGGCCTGCGCCTCTTTCGATCTGTATCCCAGTTTGTGCTAGCCTTCTTAAGGCAATCTTGTTTAACTTATGTCTGTACTCAGATATTGTTGCTTCCGCTGACTCATCTATGATCGAGCACTTGTATTCGAGCCCTCGAGGCCCCTGGCTTGTATTATGATGCTTGTATGACTTATTTATTTTTTAGAGCTGTGTTGTGATATCTTCCCGTGAGTCCCTGATCTTGATCGTACACATTTGCGTGCATGATTAGTGTACGATTGAATCGGGGGCGTCACACTTTCCTAGTCCAACGAGGAAGATAGAAGGGGGAAGGAAAGAGAGGGAGAGGGAGAGGGAAAGAGGGGCCGCGCCCCCTCCCCTAGTCCAATTCGGACTCCTCATGGGAGGGGGCATGCCACCTCCTGGACTGCTGCCCTCTCTCTCCCCTCAGGCCCACTAAGGCCCAATACTTCCCCGGGGGGTTCCGGTAACCCTTCCGGCACTCCGGTTTTTCCGAAATCACCCGAAACACTTCCGGTGTCCGAATATAGCCGTCCAATATATCGATCTTTATGTCTCGACCATTTAGAGACTGCTCGTCATGTCCCCGATCTCATCCGGGACTCCGAACTCCTTCGGTACATCAGAACTCATAAACTCATAATATAACTGTCATCGAAACCTTAAGCATGCGGACCCTACGGGTTCGAGAACAATGTAGAAATGACCGAGACACATCTCCGGTCAATAACCAATAGAGGAACCTGGATGCTCATATTGGCTCCCACATATTCTACGAAGATCTTTATGGGTCAAACCGCATAACAACATAAGTTGTTCCCTTTGCCATCGGTATGTTACTTGCCCGAGATTCGATCGTCGGTATCTCAATACCTAGTTCAACCTCGTTACCGCCAAGTCTCTTTACTCGTTCCGTAATACATCATCCTGCAACTAACTCATTAGTTGCAATGCTTGCAAGGCTTTAAGTGATGTGCATTACCGAGAGGGCCCAGAGATACCTCTCCGACAATCGGAGTGACAAATCCTAATCTCGAAATACGCCAACCCAACAAATACCTTCGGAGACAGCTATAGAGCACCTTTATAATCACCCAGTTACGTTGTGATGTTTGGTAGCACACAAAGTGTTCCTCCGGTAAACGGGAGTTGCATAATCTCATAGTCATAGGAACATGTATAAGTCATGAAGAAAGCAATAACAACAAACTAAACGATCAAGTGCTAAGCTAATAGAATGGGTCAAGTCAATCACATCATTCTCCTAATGATGTGATCCCGTTAATCAAATGACAACTCATGTCTATGGTTAGGAAACATAACCATCTTTGATCAATGAGCTAGTCAAGTAGAGGCATACTAGTGACACTCTGTTTGTCTATGTATTCACACATGTATTATGTTTCCGGTTAATACAATTCTAGCATGAATAATAAACATTTATCATGATATAAGGAAAAAATAATAACTTTTATTATTACCTCTAGGGCATATTTCCTTCAGTCTCCCACTTGCAGTAGAGTCAATAACCTAACTCACATCGTCATGTGATTTAACATCAATAGTTCACATTACCATGTGATTAACACCCATAGTTCACATCGTCATGTGACCAACACCCAAAGGGTTTACTAGAGTCAATAATCTAGTTCACATCGCTATGTGATGAATACCCAAAGAGTACTAAGGTGTGATCATGTTTTGCTTGTGAGGGAAGTTTAGTCAACGGGTCTGCCACATTCAGATCCGTATGTATTTTGCAAATTTCTATGTCAACAATGCTCTGCATGGAGCTACTCTAGCTAATTGCTCCCACTTTCAATATGCATCCAGATTGAGACTTTGAGTCATCTGGATCAGTGTCAAAACTTGCATTGACGTAACCCTTTACGACGAACCTTTTGTCACCTCCATAATCGAGAAACATATCCTTATTCCATTAAGAATAATTTTGACCAATGTCCAGTGATCTACTCCTAGATCACTATTGTACTCCCTTGCCAAACATAGGGCAGGGTAGACAATAGGTCTGGTACACAGCATGACATACTTTATAGAACCTATGGCTGAGGCATAGGGAATGACTTTCATTCTCTCTCTCTATCTTCTGTCGTGGTCGGGTTTTGAGTCTTACTCAGTTTCACACCTTGTAACACAGGCAAGAACTCTTTCTTTGACTGTTCCATTTTGAACTACTTCAAAATCTTGTCAAGGTATGTACTAATTGAAAAACTTATTAAGCGTCTTGATCTATCTCTATAGATCTTGATGCTCAATATGTAAGCAGCTTCACCGAGGTCTTTCTTTGAAAAACTCCTTTCAAACACTCCTTTATGCTTTGCAGAATAATTCTACATTATCTCCGATCAACAATATGTCATTCACATATACTTATCAGAAATATTGTAGTGCTCCCACTCACTTTCTTGTAAATACAGGCTTCACCGCAAGTCTGTATAAAACTATATGCTTTGATCAACTTATCAAAGCGTATATTCAAACTCTGAGATGCTTGCACCAGTCCATAGATGGATCGCTGGAGCTTGCATATTTTGTTAGCACCTTTAGGATAGACAAAACTTTCTTGTTGCATCATATACAACTCTTCTTTAATAAGTCCATTAAGGAATGTAGTTTTGTTTATCCATTTGTCAGATTTCATAAAATGTGGCAATTGCTAACATGATTCGGACAGACTTAAGCATAGATACGAGTGAGAAACTCTCATCGTAGTCAACACCTTGAACTTCTCGAAAACCTTTTTGCGACAATTCTAGCTTTGTAGATAGTAACACTACTATCAGCGTCTGTCTTCCTCTTGAAGATCCATTTAATCTCAATGGCTCGCCGATCTTTGGGCAAGTCAATCAAAGTCCATACTTTGTTCTTATACATGGATCTCATCTCAGATTTCATGGCCTCAAGCCATTTTGCGGAATCTGGGCTCATCATCGCTTCCTCATAGTTCGTAGGTTCGTCATGGTCAAGTAACATCACCTCCAGAATAGGATTACCATACCACTCTGGTGCGTATCTCACTCTGGTTTACCTACGAGGTTCCGTAGTAACTTGATCTGAAGTTACATGATCATCATCATTAGCTTCCTCACTAATTGGTGTAGTAGTCACAGGAACACATTTCTGTGATGAACTACTTTCCAATAAGGGATCAGGTACAATTACCTCATCAAGTTCTACTTTCCTCCCACTCACTTCTTTCGAGAGAAACTCCTTCTCTAGAAAGGATCCATTCTCAGCAATGAATATCTTGCCTTCGGATCTGTGATAGAAGGTGTACCCAATATTTTCTTTTTGGGTATCCTATGAAGACGCACTTCTCCGATTTGGGTTTGAGCTTATCAGGTTGAAACTTTTTCACATAAGCATTGCAACCTCAAACTTTAAGAAACGACAGCTTATGTTTCTTGCCAAACCATAGTTCATACGGAGTCGTCTCAACGGATTTAGATGGTTCCCTATTTAACGTGAATGTAGCTGTCTCTAATGCATAACCTCAAAACTATAGTGGTTAATCGATAAGAAACCTCATAGATTGCACTATATCCAATAATAGTACGGTTATGACGTTCGGACACACCATTATGCTGTGGTGTTCCAGGTGGCACAATTTTGTGAAACTATTCCACATTGTTTTAATTCAAGACCAAACTCGTAACTCAAATATTTGTCTCTACGATCAGATCGTAGAAACTTTATTTTCTTGTCACGATGATTTTCCACTTCACTATGAAATTCTTTGAACTTTTCAAATGTTTCAGACTTATGTTTCTTCAAGTAGATATACCCATATCTGCTCAAATCATCTGTGAAGGTCAGAAAATAACGATACCCGCCGCGAGCCTCAACACTCATCGGACCTCATACATCAGTATGTATTATATCCAATAAGTCAGTTGCTCGCTCCATTGTTTCAAAGAACGGAGTCTTAGTCATCTTGCCCATGAGGCACGGTTCGCAAGCATCAACTGATTCATAATCAAGTGATTCCAAAAGCCCATCAGCATGGAGTTTCTTCATGCGCTTTACACCAATATGACCTAAACGGCAGTGCCACAAATAAGTTGCACTATCATTATTAACTTTGCATCTTTTGGTTTCAATATTACGAATATGTGTATCACTACGATCGAGATCCAACGAACCATTTTCATTGGGTGTGCAACCATATAAGGTTTTATTCATGTAAACAAAACAACAATTTCTTCTCTTATTTAAATGAATAAACGTATTGCAATAAACCCCTGTTCAAGAACTCATCCGATTAACCAGTTAACTTGCCGATTAATCCCTACTCATAGGGTCACCGAGTAACCGATAAAGCGAAAAATCGTCCGATTAATTGATTAAATGGCCGATTAACTTGCCGATTAGCCGATTAATCCCCTACTCGCTAGCCAATCGAGCAGCTACTAGTTAATGATTTCCTCAACAATGCAATAAACATGATCAAATCATATTCATGCTCAACGCAAACACCAAATAACACTTATTTAGTTTCAATACTAATCCCGAAAGTATAGGGAGTGTGCGATGATGATCATATCAATCTTGGAACCACTTCCAACACACATCGTCACTTCACCCTTAACTAGTCTCTGTTCATTATGCAACTCCCGTTTCGAGTTACTACTCACAGCAACTGAACCAGTATCAAATACCGAGGGGTTGCTACGAACACTAGTAAAATACACATCAATAATCTGTATATCAAATATACCATTGTTCACTTTGCCATCCTTCTTATCCGTCAAATACTTGGGGCATTTCCGCTTCCAGTGACCAGTCCCTTTGCAGTAGAAGCACTTAGTCTCAAGCTTAGAACCAGACTTGGGCTTCTTCACTTGAGTAGCAACTTGCTTGCCGTTCTTCTTGAAGTTCCCCTTCTTCCCTTTGTCGTTTTCTTGAAACTAGTGGTCTCGTCAACCATCAACACTTGATGTTTTTCTTGATTTCTACCTTCGTCGATTTTAGCATCACGAAGAGCTTGGGAATTGTATCCGTTATCCCTTGCATATTATAGTTCATCACGAAGTTCTACTAACTTGGTGATGGTGACTAGAGAATTCTGTCAATCACTATCTTATCTGGAAGATTAACTCCCACTTGATTCAAGCGATTGTAGTACCCAGACAATCTAAGCACATGCTCACTGCTTGAGCTATTCTCCTCCATCTTTTAGCTATAGAACTTGTTGGAGACTTCATATCTCTCAACTCGGGTATTTGGTTGAAATATTAACTTCAAATCCTGGAACATCCATATGATCCATGACGTTCAAAACGTTTTTGAAGTCCCGATTCTAAGCTGTTAAGCATGGTGCACTAAACTATCAAGTAGTCATCATCTTGAGCTAGCCAAATGTTCATGACGTCTGCATCTGCTCCTGCAATAGGTCTATCACCTAGCGGTGCATTAAGGACATAATTCTTCTGTGCAGCAATGAGGATAAACCTCAGGTCACGGATCCAATCCGCATCATTGCTACTAACATCTTTCAACTTAGTTTTCTCTAGGAACATATCAAAAATAAAACAGGGGAGCTAAATGTGAGCTATTGATCTACAACATAGATATGCTAATACTACCAGGACTAAGTTCATGATAAATTTAAGTTCAATTAATCATATTACTTAAGAACCCCCACTTAGAAAGACATCCCTCTAATATTCTAAGTGATCACGTGATCCAAATCAACTAAACCATAACCGATCATCACGTGAAATGGAGTAGCTTTCAATGGTGAACATCACTATGTTGATCATAACTACTATATGATTCACGCTCGACCTTTCGGTCTCAGTGTTCCGAGGCCATATCTGCATATGCTAGGCTCGTCAAGTTTAACCTGAGTATTATGCGTGTGCAAAACTGGCTTGCACCCGTTGTAGATGGACGTAGAGCTTATCACACCCGATCATCACGTGGTGTCTGGGCACGACGAACTTTGGCAACGGTGCATACTCAGGGAGAACACTTTTATCTTGAAATTTAGTGAGAGATCATCTTATAATGCTACCTTCAATTAAAGCAAGATAAGATGCATAAAAGATAAACATCACATGCAATCAAAATATGTGACATGATATGGTCATCATCATCTTGTGCCTTTGATCTCCATCTCCAAAACATCGTCATGATTTCCATCGTCAACGACAGGACACCATGATCTCCATCATCTTGATCTATATCAATGTGTCGTCACATGGTCGTCTCGCCAACTATTGCTCTTGCAACTATTGCTATCGCATAGCGATAATTGTAAAGCAATTATTTGGCACTGGCATCTTATGCAATAAAGGGACAACCATAAGGCTTCTGCCAGTTGCCGATAACTTCAACAAAACATGATCATATTATACAACACTTATATCTCATCACGTCTTGACCATATCACATCACAACATGCCCTACAAAAACAAGTTAGACGTCCTCTACTTTTTTGTTGCAAGTTTTGCGTGGCTGCTACGGGCTTAGCAAGAACCGTTCTTACCTACGCATCAAAACCACAACGATAGTTTGTCAAGTTGGTGCTGTTTTAACCTTCGCAAGGACCGGGCATAGCCACACTCGATTCAACTAAAGTTGGAGAAACTGACACCCACCAGCCACATGTGTGCAAAGCACGTTGGTAGAACCAGTCTCGCGTAAGCCTACGCGTAATGCCGGTCCGGGTCGCTTCATCCAACAATACCGCCGAACCAAAGTATGACATGCTGGTAAGCAGTATGACTTATATCGCCCACAACTCACTTGTGTTCTACTCATGCATATAACATCAACGCAT
Source organism: Triticum aestivum (assembly GCF_018294505.1). Lineage (NCBI taxonomy): Eukaryota > Viridiplantae > Streptophyta > Magnoliopsida > Poales > Poaceae > Triticum > Triticum aestivum. The sequence goes on from NC_057800.1 coordinate 15,793,098, forward strand.
AAAACCTAGCTCGGATGCCACTATTGGGGAACGTAGTAATTTCAAAAAAAATTCCTACGCACACGCAAGATCATGGTGATGCATAGCAACAAGAAGGGAGAGTGTTGTCCACGTACCCTCGTAGACCGGAAGTAGAAGCGTTAGCACAACGCGGTTGATGTAGTCGTACGTCTTCATGGCCCGACTGATCAAGCACCGAAACTACGGCACCTCCGAGTTCTAGCACACGTTCAGCTCGATGACGATCCCTGGACTCCGATCCTGCAAAGTGTCGGGGAAGAGTTCCGTCAGCACGACGGCGTGGTGACGATCTTTATGTTCTACCATCGCAGGGCTTCACCTAAGCACCACTACAATATTATCGAGGATTATGGCGGAGGGGGGCACCGCACACGGCTAAGAGAATGATCACGAAGATCAACTTGTGTGTCTAGAGGTGCCCCCCTGCCCCTGTATATAAAGGAGCAAGGGTGGAGGCCGGCCTGCCCTTGGGGCGCGCCAAGGAGGGGGGAGTCCTCCTCCTGGTAGGAGTAGGACTCCCCTTTCCTAGTCCAACTAGGAAGAGAGAAGGGGGACGGAAAGAGAAGGAGAGGGAGAGGGAAAGAGGGGCCGCGCCCCCCTCCCCTAGTCCAATTCGGACTCCTCATGGGAGGGGGCGCGCCACCTCCTGGGCTGCTGCCCTCTCTCTCCCCTCAGGCCCACTAAGGCCCAATACTTCCCCGGGGGGTTCTGGTAACGCTTCCCGCACTCCGGTTTTCTTCGAAATCGTCCGAAACACTTCCGGTGTCTGAATATAGCCATCCAATATATCGATCTTTATGTCTCGACCATTTCGAGACTAATCGTCATGTCCCCGCTCTCATCCGGGACTGCGAACTCCTTCGGTACATCAAAACTCATAAACTCATAATATAACTGTCATCGAAACCTTAAGCGTGCGGACCCTACGGGTTCGAGAACAATGTAGACATGACTGAGACACATCTCCGGTCAATAACCAATAGCGGAACTTGGATGCTCATATTGGCTCCCACATATTCTACGAAGATCTTTATCGGTCAAACCGCATAACAACATACGTTGTTCCCTTTGTCATCGGTATGTTACTTGCCCGAGATTCGATCGTCGGTATCTCAATACCTAGTTCAATCTCGTTACCGGCAAGTCTCTTTACTCGTTTCGTAATACATCATCCCATAACTAACTCATTAGTTGCAATGCTTGCAAGGATTTAAGTGATGTGCATTACCGAGAGGGCCCAGAGATACCTCTCCGATAATCGGAGTGACAAATCCTAATCTCGAAATACGCCAACCCAACAAATACCTTCGGAGACACCTGTAGAGCACCTTTATAATCACCCAGTTACGTTGTGACGTTTGGTAGCACACAAAGTGTTCCTCTGGTAAACGGGAGTTGCATAATCTCATAGTCGTAGGAACATGTATAAGTCATGAAGAAAGCAATAGCAACAAACTAAACGATCAAGTGCTAAGCTAATGGAATGGGTCAAGTCAATCACATCATTCTCCTAATGATGTGATCCCGTTAATCAAATGACAACTCATGTCTATGGTTGGGAAACATAACCATCTTTGATCAATGAGCTAGTCAAGTAGAGGCATACTAGTGACACTCTGTTTGTCTATGTATTCACACATGTATTATGTTTCCGGTTAATACAATTCTAGCATGAATAATAAACATTTATCATGATATAAGGAAATAAATAATAACTTTTATTATTGCCTCTAGGGCATATTTCCTTCATGCGGATCGAGTCCCAATTTTGGGAGTCACCTTTTTTCGGATTGTTACAACAAATAAACCAGGTGCTATTAATCCTAGTATTTTTGCTTGTTGGGGTTTATTTTTTCCAAGAAATTATTACTCTGTTTTGTTCCATCATCTGTACACAGGTCCACCGAATGGTGGCCGCACTAACGATGGTCGCGTGGTGGTTCGGTCAGTTTCTATACATAGTCCGGCGAATGCCGCATCCGGAACTTGGACCGACCTATGAATTCAGGCTTTGCCACACCTTACCGTATCACGCCGACGCCCTGCATCGACATTGACTTCGGCGCCAGGCCATTTTTCTTTTATTACTCACTTTGCATAAATTATTTATTATGCAACGACCTTTTTTTAATTATTATTATTACTATTATCTCCGGTTTGCACTATTTTTTATGCACAGGAAAATGATCCAGGTTGGGAAGTATCGTCAACTCGGCGTACTGACATACCACATGACCTCGGCTGGATGGGGGGCTTCGTCAACACTTCATTACCCCATGCCAGGGACTTCGGCATCACTCTGCCGGCCCGCATTGGCCGTGCTATGTCACCACTTCGGAGTGCCGAGCTCTTTGCTCCGCCACCTTGGGACCGTCTTGGGGGATGGAACCTTGTCCCGCATCAAGCTCGAGCCGCATTATCAATACCGAACACATTAACCAGCTAAGTTGCTTTCATGCTCAAAGTTTTAAATTTTTAACTTGTGTTCGGTTCGACCAAGCATTATACCTTTTTGAAAAAAAAGTTGCTTGTAGAGAATCTCCTTGTCAAGTTTGTGACACACAAATTCAAATACCCCGTTTACTTGGGGGCTCCCTTGATGGAGCTTTTCCTCTTACACATGATTATACTTGTACGGTTTTGTTTCTTGTTCGTGTATTACGCCATAATATGCACCACATTGACCTAAGCGATTTGCAAGCTAGGTTGCCTGGCTCCTGTGCTTACCCCTACGTTCCCGATTGTTCAGCTAGGGAGTAAAGGGAGCATATCTCCGATTGTCACGACCGGGTCATCCGAGCTCTGACCTCAGACTGGGTGAAGACGAAAGCTAGCACTCTTATTGTTTTCAATCATGGTCGGCACACAACGGAACTCATGAGTACGAAAAATCTATTACACAAGTCTCATAGTAATAATGAGCACCGAAGAAAGGTATCAGTGGGGGTACTATTTTCTTCGAAGATGCTTCTTACACTTTGTTAGTAATATAGCATAAGTTCCCTGAGCGTGCTTTGTCTGTTACAGTCTTATGGCCTGATTGCCCGGTCATCGGAAACACCGTCGATACTCTCGACAGGCGGAGTACATGAAACTTTTCGGCCCTTGGCCGAAGAGGGAGAAGCCGACGGTCGGTTAAGACGCGTTTAAAGTTCGGGTGAACACAAATATGATATAAGTACTTCGGTACATACAATCATTATACATAAAATTCTTACCCAAGTCACTTGGGGGATCTTAAAACTTATATATGAGCTGTAAATGTGTTTTTTTCTTGGTCGTTGTCAAAACACGGCAGAAGCACAATTTTTTCTTTCTCCTCAATTTTCGGATTGGCACCGAACACTTGATCTTGTTCGGACGTCAAGTTCTTACTGACGTTTTTTGGTTTTCCAAGCTTATGGTACTTTTAAGCTATTTGTGTGTTTTCAGCACAAGTCTCGCAGTGCAACGCCGAACACCTTTAGAGATTCGGTAAAAACATTCTCAAATATTGCTATATATGCATCGGTGTCGAATTGTGTCTTCGGTCAATAGTTGGGTCGCCCTGCTCCTGCGCTTGCCTCCTACGTTCCGCTCTGTTCGGCTAGGTGTGCAAAGGGAGAACCACTGTGATTGTGCTTCCAGCTCACTTGGTTAAGCACCTCAGTGGAGAAAGCCGAAAACTGATTTTCACAATAAGCGTAAACTGGTCAGCGATCCGATGACTGTGTTAAATGACGGGCCATTCATAACATTGGCCGAAGTGTTTACAGCTTGACCTCGACTGTCGCCGAACACTAGCGGGGGCTAGTAACTGGCCTCCCAAACTAAAATCCTCAATATTTTGCTCTTACATTAGAGCTGAGGTTTCATGATCATGCTTAGCATGACAACCCAAAGAAAGGAACCGATAGCGGGACTATTTTCTTTGGAAGACATTTCTTATGTTAAACAGTACTCCCTCTGTTTTTATTTAGTTCGCATATTAGCTTTAGTCAAAGTCAAGCTTTACAAACTTTGACCAAGTTTATAAACAAAAATATTAAGATATACAATAACAAATCAACAACATTAGATTTATTATTGAATGTACTTTCACATCGTATAGATTTATTATAATAAATGTCTATATTGTTTTCTACAAACTTGGTCAAACTTTACGAAGTTTGACTTCAGTCAACTCTAATATGCAGAGTAAATAAAAATGGAGGGAGTAATATAACATATCTTTCTACGTACCTTTGTTTATAAAACCGTATGGCCAGATTGCCATGTTTGTCGTAAATCTTTGCCCTCATAAAGGCTTTATAAAGTAGGACAAACACACCTCGGCTACTAGCTGAGGAGGTGGAAGCCGATGGTCGGTCAACAAAGTTTTGTAAAATGCGGATCCGAGCATTAATGATGTAAAGTACATGGATACATATAGTCATTACACATAATTTACTATGGATATCGATCCTTAATTCGGCCACCCGTGCCCGCATTAATGCTTGGGGGCTACTGGGCTTCGGGCTTATTATTTAAAAATATTAAAGGGGCACATCAATCCCCTGATCTGGTGTTTCCACCCGACCAGTGTCGTGGGGGTTACTGCATTGCCTATCCAATGCAGAAAATTTTAAGTGCAATACAATTTTGGAGGAGATTATGATCCTCAGGTTGGTTGGCCGCACCCAACCTGAGTCTTGAGGACTGAGCACGCCACTTTTTGTATCCCGAAGTATTCTGCCGAGTTAGGACTTGATCCTCAAGCCGATTTTGCAAATCAGCATGAGTCTCAGCGGCTACTGGGATCAGCGGTCTTACGTCATCCTTCAAGTGCATCTCGGGTTTTAAACCGATACACACGTTGAGGGGTACTGGCTATATATCTCGGCGGAGAATAAATTGCACCAATCAAAAATATTGACAAAAACCAGCCCACAGTCGGGGTGGTGCACCACCTCGGAAGCAGTCTGGCATAAATCTCGGGCGCTAGTGGTTGGCTCCATAGAGGGCATTTCAGGCATTAAGCTCGGCTAAACTCCTTCAACCTTTTTGAACCAAGGTGATTTATGACACCTCGGATATAGTCCGGCGTTGGAGCTCGGATACAGTCCGGCGTTGGAGCTTGGACATAGTCCGGCGTTGGAGCTCGGATACATTCCAACGTTGGAGCTCGGAAGCGGCCCGACATTGGTGCTCGGCTGCAAAAGATACCTCGAATGCAGTCCAGCATTAGAGCTCGGACGCAAGAGGACACTGCCTCCTGGGAATAACTTCAAACCCGAGGTGTGGCATAAAAATAACAAGGCATTGATAAAGGCCGGAAACTTAAAGGGGCTCCTTGGATACCCGACGTGTAAAGTCGTCGAATGCATTTCGGCGATCCTCAAGATCGAAGATGAGAAGATTTGTTGAACCAGTTTTCAAGACCGACAATCGAAGATGAAGAACAGTTTGGAAGAATTGAGGAGCGTCCCTAACTTGAAGACCGGTTCAGGGGGCTACTGACGGTGTCCTGGACTAGGGAGTACTCACCATGTCGTCTCCCGATCAGTTAGATTGGGCCGAGGACCCCCATGGTCATATACTCATGGGCAGTTCGGACAGCTGCCGCATACAAGGAAGATTCCACAAGACTTGGTGATCAAGACAAGGACTCCTCCCCACCGGCGTATTCGGCTAGGACTCTTGTCATCCTAGGCCTCTGGTGCATTATATAAACCGAGGCCAGGCTAGTCGATAGATCATATACAACAACAATCATACCATAGGCTAGCTTCTAGGGTTTAGCCTCTACGATCTCGTGGTAGATCAACTCTTGTAATACTCATATCATCAATATCAATCAAGCAGGATGTAGGGTATTACCTCCATCAAGAGGGCCCGAACCTGGGTAAACATCATGTCCCCTGCCTCCTGTTACCAACCGCCTTAGACGCACAGTTCGGGACCCCCTACCCGAGATCCGCTGGTTTTGACACCGACAATACCCATCACCTTCCCGATGCTCAGGCCCTCGAACTACAGCGAGTGGGCATTGATCATGGAGTGCAACCTCCACGCGGTGAACCTTTGGGTTCCCATGGAGGACGACCTGGTCGAGAGAAAGTAGGAGAGGAAAGTCGTGGCGGCACTTATGCGGGACACGCCACCAGGGATGCACGGCATGCTCGCGGCGAAGGCAAGCTCCAAGAAGGCGTGGGAAGCCATCCGGACCCAGCGCCTCGGCAGCAACCGCGTACGCGAGGCGAACGTGCAGAAGCTGCGGGCGGACTTCGAGAACATCTCCTTCAAGGAGGGCGAGCTCGTCGATGACTTCGCCATCCGGATCTCCAGCGTTGCTTCACAACTCCGAGAGCTCGGCGACTCCATGGACGATGCGAGAGTTGTGCGGAAATTTCTCCATGTCGCGCCACCTCGCTTCGCTCAGGTAGCGGTCTCCATTGAGACCTTGCTTGACCTGAGTGAGCTCTCCATCGAGGAGCTCATGGGCCGGTTGCGGGTGGTGGAGGACCGCCTTGAGGACGGCCGTGAGAGCTTCGGTGGAGAACAACTCCTGTTCTCAAAGAAGTGGGAGGCGAGGAAGCGTCACGGACGTGGTGGAGGTGCCCCGAGCAGTGAAGGCGGCACCGGTAGAGGCGGCGGTCGCACCCAGGGCGGAGCCGGACAAGGTGCCAACAACGACGACCGGGACAAGTGCCGATATTGTAGTATCAAGGGCCACTGGGTCCGTGAGTGCCGCAAGAGCATGGCTGACGAGGATGCCGCAGCCGCTGCAAATCTCGTGCAGGCTGAAGAGGACGATGGGCCAGCAATGATGATGGCTTGCGTCGAGACCATGCAGGAAGGCCCAGCGCCTCCGGAGACCATGGTCCTGACAAGCATCGAAGCCGTGCAGGAGGGCGCAACACCTCTGGCGACCACAGTGCCGGCAACTATCAAGTCAATGCGGGAGGCATGGAGCTCTTCAAGTAATCCCCTCCCGACATCGGTAGCACTCTCCCTGACAACAACATTCACGAGAGACTATGATTGGGAGGAGATGAAGACCCGGGTGTGGAGGAGCCACACCCCGGCAACCACGTCCCCTGCGACGCCGGTCAATCCCGTGCAAGTTGGCACGACAATCGCGGCCCTGACATCCTCAGGACCCGACAAGTTCGTGCAAGTTGGCACGGCAAAGGCGTCGCCAACATCCTCGGGACCAAACAAGCCCGTGTCAGGAGGCACGACAACGACGCATATGGTGGGCCACGTCCCAACCATGATGCTGGTGACCACTGTGCCCGTGCAAGAGGCACGACACTCTCATGTCGGCCACACCCCGACAACCAGGTTCTCGGGGCTCTACAAGTCCGTGTGGGCGACACGGAACTCTTTGATAGGCCTCAACTGGGGGCGATGAAGAGGCGGTCATGGGGTGGCAAGGCCTCGACCGTGACTCTGGCGACCATCGAGACGGTGCAGTAGGCGCGGCGCTCTCTAGTCGGCTATGCCGCGACCTCGATGCGTTCGGGATCCATCACGTCCGTGCGGGAGGCACGACACTCTCTGGAAGGGCACGCCCCAACCACACTGGTGGTGACTGTCGAGATCGTGCAGGAGGCACTGTGCTCTATGGTCGGCCACGCCGCAACCCCGACGCGCTCGGGGTCCATCGAGTCCGTGCGGGAGGCACGACTCACAACTGTCGGGAGAGACCCGACAAGCAAGTCTGATGAGAAGAGCGACAAGGAGTCCACTACCTTGGGAGAAGCCACTCTGGGTAGTGCGGTGTCCAACAAGTCATCCCCAGGAAGGGAGTTCCCGGGTAGCATGACGTCTGACACGACGACCCCGGGAAGGGAGTTCCCGGGCAGTGTGATCTCGGGAACTACGACTCCATCAACACTGACGCCTGTTAAACTTGTGGTTTGGTGGAAACTGGCTCAACGCATCTGGTGCGTGGCCTATCAATATATATAGGGTACCAAGGGGTACAATACAGGTACAAATACAGTTGTGGTACAATATACAGTCTAACACCCTCCCTCAATCTTAACTGTGGCCTGAGGTACTCAGTAAGTTAAGATTGCATCTAAAACCTATGAGCAAAGGAAGAGACAATGGTTTGGTGAAGATATCAGCAAGTTGATCCTTGGAGGAGATGAACTTGATCTGCACGAACTTCTGTGCAACATGTTCTCTCACAAAATGATAATCAACTTCGATGTGTTTCGTTCGGGCATGAAATACCGGATTCGATGAGAGGTATGTGGCACCGATGTTGTCACACCAAAGGACAGGGGGCTGACTGTGAGAGATCTTCAATTCTCGAAGAAGGGACTGGACCCAAATAAGCTCAGCAGTGGCATCAGCAACCGCCTTGTACTCAGCTTCGGTGCTACTCCGAGAAACTGTAGCCTGTTTCCGAGCACTCCAGGCGATCAGATTAGGACCAAAGAACACGGCATATCCCCCCATGGATCGCCTGTCATCTGGGTTACCAGCCCAGTCCGCATCACTGAAGGCTGAGCGTGCACTAGAAGGCTCCGGCCTGAGATGAAGTCCATAAGAGGCAGTGGAGCGAACGTAACGCAGAATACGTTTGACGGCAGTCAAGTGAGGTTCTCGAGGAGTATGAAGACACTGGCAGACACGGTTAACTGCATAGGAAATATCAGGCCGTGTGATGGTGAGGTACTAAAGAGCTCCAACAAGGCTTCGGTACTCGGTAGCATCATCAGCAGAGAGGGGATTCCCATCAGAAGCAGAAATAGGCACAGTGGAGGACATGGGAGTAGTGACAGCTTTGCACTCCAACATGCCAGCACGCCGCAGGAGATCCTGAGAGTACTTCTGCTGAGAAAAAGCAAGACCATCCTGTGGATATGTGACCTCCAGACCAAGAAAGTAATGAAGTTTGCCCAGATCCTTGACAGCAAAATCAGAACTGAGAGCCAGAACCAAACGATCAGTCGCCGCAGCAGAGGAGCTGACAAGGATGATATCATAAACATAGACTAGAATGTACATGGTGACTTCCGGTCATTGAAGAATAAATAGTGAAGTATCCGCAGTGGAGGGCACAAACCCATGAGCACGAAGCGCAGATCCCAGCCGAGCATGCCAAGCGCGAGGAGCCTGTTTGAGACCATAGAGTGCTTTCACCAAGCGACAAATATGCTGAGGACGATCAGGGTCAACAAACCCAGGGGGCTAACGCATGTAGACCTCCTCCTGAAGAACACCATGAAGAAATGCATTATGAACATCCAATTGACGAAGAGACCAACCTCGGGTGACAGCGAGTGACAGGAGCAGTCGAATAGTGGTTGGCTTAACAACATGACTGAAGGTATCCTCGTAGTCAAGACCATACCGTTGCTTGAAGCCCTTAGCAACCAGCCGAGCCTTGTACCGCTCAATAGAACCATCGGTGTGTCATTTGACCTTGAAGATCCATTTGGAGTCAATGACGTTGATACCTGGACGGGGAGAGACCAGCTGCCAGGTGCCATTCTAAAGAAGAGCCTGAATCTCGAGGTCCATAGCAGCACGCCAGTGAGGAATACTCATCGCTGCTTGATAGTGTCGAGGTTCCGCAGTAGGATCTGACTGCGCTTGAGCCAAGCAGGCAGCAATCCATGCAACAGTGCCATTAGTGTACTTCTTGGGCCTGTGAATACCACTCCGGCTACGTGTATGCGGTCGAAGAACCACAGGAGCTGGAGGCGGGTCCGCCGCTACCTCGTCAGGAGAGGCAGGCGACAATGCAGGAGACGGGCTCCTGAGCGGCGAGGCCACATGCGGGGCAGGCGTGGGCGAGTCCGGCCCAGTCGAGGAAGCTGACGCAGGCGAGGCGGGCTCAGGTGAGGCCGGTCCAGGTGAGGCAGGCGGGGGCGACGTGGGCGATGGAGACCGCTCAAGCGAGGCCGGCCCACTGCCAACCGGCCGCGCGGGCGATGAAGCGGCTGGGCCAGGCGGGGCCGAGGAGGAGGCCTCGGGGCGCTCGCCTGCTGCATGTCCCATGCAGCGATCGACGACGCAGTCATCAGAAGCAGGTGCGGGCGACGCCGGTTCGTCAAGTAGCTCGAGACGAGCACCACGTCTGGTACCTGCACTGTGATTAGGCAATAACACAGGCGAATATGCAACATCCTCAAGTTGATCAGGCGAAATAAAGGAGCTATGAGTGGATGATGACAACGATGAGGAAGATGGCAGATTCGAAAAAGGAAACCGATTTTCGTCAAATACGACATCACGAGAAATATATACTCTATTTGTTGGAACATGGAGACATTTGTAGCCTTTGTGAAGAGCACTATACCCAAGGAAGACACACTTTTTGGAGCGAAACTCAAGCTTGCGGCTGTTATAGGGCCGAAGGTGCGGCCAACAAGCACAGGCCAAAACCTTGAGAAAAGTGTAGTCAGGGAGTTCATTAAACATCAGTTCAAGCGGTGTCTTCATTTTTAATACTCGAGTAGGAGTTCGATTGATCAAGAAACAAATAGTGGTAAAAGCATCACTCCAAAACCGAAAGGGCACGGAGGCATGAGCAAGAAGTGTAAGACCACCTTCAACGATGTGACGGTGCTTGCGCTCAACAGCACCGTTCTACTGATGTGTATGTGGGCATGAAACACGATGAGATATCCCAAGCTTGTTAAATAAAGAATTGAGGTTGCGGTATTCGCCCCCCCCCCCAATCCGACTGAACATGAATGATCTTATGCTTGAGGAGTCTCTCAACATGCAATTGAAATTGTAAGAACACATGAAACACATCAGCTTTGCTTTTTAGGAGATAAAGCCACGTAAAGCGACTGTAGGCATCAAAGAAGCTGACATAATATTTATGACCACTGACAGAGGTTTGGGCAGGGCCCCATACATCCGAAAACACAAGCTCTAATGGAGTAGTAACAACTCAAGATGAAGACATAAACGGTAACTGATGAATCTTTCCCTGTTGACAAGCATCACAAACTGCTAAAGTTTTATTACTAGATGACGTAGGGAGCTCATGTCTATGCAAAACATGGCTAACTATGGGAGATGCAGGATGCCCAAGCCGGGCATGCCAATGAGACACCGACGTGCGAACAGCGCTGAAGACCTCCGGAAGGGACGGCGCCTCCAACGCGTACAGACCCTGATGGATGCGACCTCTAAGCAGAACCTCCCGTGTGGCTCGATCCTTAACCAAGAGATGAAACGGGTGAAATTCACAAAACACATCATTATCATAAGTAAACTTACGAACAGATAGTAATGGACGAGTGACAAGTGGGACACGAAGGACATTATGAAGGCGAAGGCGACGAGAGGAACTAGACAGAAGGGAGGCCTGACCAACATGAGTAATGGGCATACCTGAACCATCAGCGGTGCGGACCTTGTCACGGCCGCGGTAGGGCTTCAGCGCCTGGAGGCGAGAAGCCTCATTGGTCAGGTGCTCCGTGGCACCCGTGTCAAGGTACTAGGCGGGATCGATCGGAAACGACGGCGTGTACCCGCCTGCGCCGAGGTGGGTACCGCCAGGGTGACCGGCGGAACTCTGTTCGGCGATGGCAGCTTGCTTCTCGTTGCCACGCCCGTCGTTGCCGATGCTAAGGAAATCCCGCTTGAAGCGACGGTGGCAGTGAGAGGCATAGTGCCCGTGGATGCCACACAGTTGGCAGTCGACGTTGGGGCGGCCGCGGCGATCGGTGGTCACAGGAGGGCCACGGGACGGCGGTGATGGAGGGGGCTGGCGGCCACCACCTCCCATGGGTGGGCCAGTAGAAGGACGAGGTGGACGATGGCCACCAGCACCACGGTAGGTTGCATGGGCCTGAGGGTCATTCAGCTGCATCTCAGCATGGCGGGCATCAACATGTTGCTCGGTGGAGAGGAGGCGCGCATACAAGTCCCGGGGAGACAGGGGCGTCTCACGACCCCGCACCGCCTCAACCAGATTGTCGTAGTCCTGATCGAGGCCCCGAAGAACAAAGTCAGTGAACTCCGTATCACGAAGCGGCTCCCCGATAGCGGACATGGTGTCGGCGATCATCTTGATCTTGTTGAAGTAGACGTGCGCGGAGGAGTCGAGCTTCTTGCACTCGACAAGTTGTTGACGAAAAGCCGACGCGCGAGCCGAGGAATGGGCTAAGAAGCTGTCCGCCATCGTCGCCCATACATCAAGGGACGTGGCGGCGAACACCACCAGCCCAGCAACTCCTTTCGTCAGAGAGGACTGGAGCGCGGACAGGATAGCCTGGTCCTGTGCGACCCAGGCGCGGTACGCCGGGTTTTCGGCCGAGACCCGGGCGCCGATGGCCGTGACCGCGGGGATGAGGCGGGGCGAACACGGGTGGCTCCCGTCGACGTAGCCTTCGAGATGGCGGCTGCGAAGGAGCGGTAGGATCAGCGCCCGCCAATACAGGTAATTATCCTGCGTGAGGCGCACCGTGATGAGGTGCGTGAGCTGATAGGGACCGTTGGCTGGGCCATCGGCGACCGGGGATCCAGCAGGGGCGACGGCATCAACCACGGTGGAGATGATGGGTGCCTCGGACACGACGGGGTAGGGGCCGAGGAACGATGAGGCCGGGGGCGCCGATGGGGCCGAGGGCGGCACCGCGCTGGACGGCACCAGCGGCGCCGACGCGTAAGACGGCAGCGGAGGGAGGTGGTTTCTGGGCAGTTCATGTTCCCGCCAACAGCGCGGTCGGACCTGTTCGATGCCAACAACAACGTTGGCGATCCATACAGGTTCCGAAACCTAGGGGACCTTCTCGGCAAGCCTGCGGGACGACCGCAACACCCTGAGATCAAAAGGACGAACACGGCGCCATCAAGCAGAAGGAGCGGCCCGTCACGAAAGGTGGTGTACTGCGCACGGGGGAGGACTTGCAGGAAGTCTTCGCTCTGGTGGCAAAACACCAGCAGGGCATGCGGGCTACACAAAGCCCGAGAAGGCGGACATCCCGACGAAGACACTTGGTTGCGTCCGGTTCCAGAAGCCATGCGACAAGCTCGGGATCATCGACATCAAGACCCTCCGACAGGGTTGAGGGGGAGATTGTAGGCCCAACCCTGTCTCTGATGCATGCATGGCTACAGCGGCAGCATGAGCGGTCACTTAGCTAGCATGCAGGAGGTGCAGGTCCGCAGCAATAGCTTTTGCATTCCTTACTAGTTAAGGCAGTAGTAGTAGAAATGAAGCTTACTAGATAAGCTAGTATGTGACGCAAGTGCTTACTGTTGGGGAACGTTGCAGAAAATTAAAATTTTTCCTACGGTTTCACCAAGATCCATCTATGAGTTCATCTAAGCAACGAGTCTAGGGAGAGAGTTTGCATCTACATACCACTTGTAGATCGCGTGCGGAAGCTTGCAAGGTGATGATGTAGTCGTACTCGACGTGATCCAAATCACCGATGACCTGCGCCGAACGGACGGCACCTCCGCGTTCAACACACGTACGGAACAGCCACGTCTCCTCCTTCTTGATCCAGCAAGGAAGGGAGGAGAGGTTGAGGGAGATGGCACCAGCAGAAGCACGACGGCGTGGTGTTGGTGGAGCTGCAGTACTCCGGCAGAGCTTCGCTAAGCACTATGGAGTTGGAGGAGGTGTTGGGGAGGGAGAAGGAGGCAACCAAAGGCCAAGGACTCAAGGTATGAAGTCCCTCCTCTCCCCCCACTATATATAGGGGTGCCAAGGGGGGTGGCCGGCCCTAGGAGATCCAATCTCCTAGGGGGTGCGGCGGCCTAGGGGGGTTTCCCTCCCCCCCAAGGAACCTAGGAGGTGCCTTCCACTAGTAGGACTCCTCCCCCTTGGAAACCCTAGGCGCATGGGCCTTGTGGGGCTGGTGCCCTTGGCCCATGTAGGCCAAGGCGCACCCCCTACAGCCCATGTGGCCCCCGGGGATGGGTGGCCCCACCCGGTGGGCCCCCGGGACCCCTCCGGTGGTCCCGGTACACTACCGATAACCCCGAAACTTGTCCCGATGCCCGAAACAGGACTTCCCATATATAAATCTTTACCTCCGGACCATTCCGGAACTCCTCGTGACGTCCGGGATCTCATCCGGGACTCCGAACAACATTCGGGTTACTGCATATACATATCCCTACAACCCTAGCGTGACTGAACCTTAAGTGTGTAGACCCTACGGGTTCGGGAGACATGTAGACATGACCGAGACTCTCTTAGTCAATAACCATCAGCGGGATCTGGATACCCATGATGGCTCCCACATGCTCCTCGATGTTGTCATCGGATGAACCACTATGTCGAGGATTCGATCAAAACCCTGTATGCAATTCCCTTTGTCAATCGGTACGTTACTTGCCCGAGACTTGATCGTCGGTATCCCAATACCTTGTTCAGTCTCGTTACCGGCAAGTCACTTTACTCGTACCGTAATGCATGATCCCGTGTCCAACACCTTGGTCACATTGAGCTCATTATGATGATGCATTACCGAGTGGGCCCAGAGATACCTCTCCGTCATACGGAGTGACAAATCCCAGTCTCGATCCGTGTCAACCCAACAGCTACTTTCGGAGATACCTGTAATGCACCTTTATTGTCACCCAGTTACGTTGTGACGTTTGGTACACTCAAGGCATTCTTACGGTATCCGGGAGTTACACGATCTCATGGTCGAAGGAAGAGATACTTGACACTTGCAAAGCTCTAGCAAAATGAACTACACGATCTTTTATGCTATGCTTAGGATTGGGTCTTGTCCATCACATCATTCTCCTAATGATGTGATCCCGTTATCAACTACATCCAATGTCCATAGTCAGGAAACCATGACTATCTGTTGATCACAACGAGCTGGTCAACTAGAGGCTTACCAGGGACACAGTGTGGTCTAAGTATTCACACGTGTATTACGATTTCCGGATAATACAGTTATAGCATGAATACAAGACAATTATCATGAACAATGAAATATAATAATACTTTTATTATTGCCTCTAGGGCATATTTCCAACAGTCTCCCACTTGCACTAGAGTCACTAATCTAGTTACATTGTGATGAATCGAACACCCATAGAGTTCTGGTGTTGATCATGTTTTGCACGCGAGAGAGGTTTAGTCAGCGGATCTGCGACATTCAGATCCGTGTGTACTTTGCAAATCTCTATGTCTCCATCTTGAACATTTTCACGGATGGAGTTGAAACGACGCTTGATGTGCCTGGTCTTCTTGTGAAACCTGGGCTCCTTTGCGAGGGCAATAGCTCCAGTGTTGTCACAGAAGAGTTTGATCGGCCCCGACGCATTGGGTATGACTCCTAGGTCGGTGATGAACTCCTTCACCCAAATCGCTTCATGTGCTGCCTCCGAGGCTGCCATGTACTCCGCTTCACACGTAGATCCTGCCACGACGCTCTGCTTGCAGCTGCACCAGCTTACTGCTCCACCATTCAACATATACACGTATCCGGTTTGTGACTTAGAGTCATCCAGATCTGAGTCGAAGCTAGCGTCGACGTAACCCTTTACGACGAGCTCTTCGTCTCCTCCATAAACGAGAAACATGTCCTTTGTCCTTTTCAGGTACTTCAGGATATTCTTGACCGCTGTCCAGTGTTCCTTGCCGGGATTACTTTGGTATCTTGCTACCAAACTTACGGCAAGGTTTACATCGGGTCTGGTACACAGCATGGCATACATAATAGATCCTATGGCTGAAGCATAGGGGATGACACTCATCTCTTCTTTATCTTTTGCCATGGTCGGTGACTGAGCTGAGCTCAGTCTCATACCTTGTAACATAGGCAAGAACCCCTTCTTGGACTGATCCATTCTGAATCTCTTCAAAATCTTATCAAGGTATGTGCTTTGTGAAAGACCTATGAGGCGTCTCGATCTATCTCTATAGATCTTGATGCCTAATATATAAGCAGCTTCTCCAAGGTCCTTCATTGAAAAACACTTATTCAAGTAGGCCTTAATGCTGTCCAGAAATTCTATATTATTTCCCATCAGGAGTATGTCATCTACATATAATATGAGAAATGCTACAGAGCTCCCACTCACTTTCTTGTAAACGCAGGCTTCTCCATAAGTCTGCATAAACCCAAACGCTTTGATCATCTCATCAAAGCGAATGTTCCAACTCCGAGATGCTTGCACCAGTCCATAAATGGATCACTGGAGCTTGCATACTTTGTTAGCGTTCCGAGGATCGACAAAACCTTCCGGCTGCATCATATACAGTTCTTCCTTAAGATGCCCGTTAAGGAATGCTGTTTTGACGTCCATCTGCCATATCTCATAATCATAGTATGCGGCAATTGCTAACATGATTCGGACGGACTTTAGCTTTGCTACGAGAGAGAATGTCTCGTCGTAGTCAATCCCTTGAACCTGTCGATAACCCTTAGCGACAAGTCGAGCTTTATAGATGGTAACATTACCATCCGCGTCCGTCTTCTTCTTAAAGATCCATTTGTTTTCTATCGCTCGCCGATCATCGGGCAAGTCTGTCAAAGTCCATACTTTGTTTTCATACATGGATTCTATCTCGGATTTCATGGCTTCAAGCCATTTGTTGGAATCCGGGCCCGCCATTGCTTCTTCATAGTTCGAAGGTTCATTGTTGTCTAACAACATGATTTCTAGGACAGGGTTGCCGTACCACTCTGGTGCGGAACGTGTCCTTGTGGACCTACGAAGTTCAGCAGTAACTTGATCCGAAGTACTTTGATCATTATCATGGTTTTCCTCTTCAGTTGGTGTGGGCATCACAGGAACGGTTTCCTGTGCTGCGTCACTATCCCGCTCAAGAGGTAGTACTTCATCGAGTTCTACTTTCCTCCCACTTACTTCTTTCGAGAGAAACTCTTTTTCCAGAAAGCATCCGTTCTTGGCAACAAAGATCTTGCCTTCGGATCTTAAGTAGAAGGTATACCCTATAGTTTCCTTAGGGTATCCTATGAATACGCATTTTTTCGACTTGGGTTCGAGCTTTTCAGGTTGAAGTTTCTTGACATAAGCTTCGCATCCCCAAACTTTTAGAAACGACAGCTTAGGTTTCTTTCCAAACCATAATTCATACGGTGTCGTCTCAACGGATTTAGACGGTGCCCTATTTAAAGTGAATGTAGCTGTCTCTAGAGCGTATCCCCAAAATGATAGCGGTAAATCGGTAAGAGACATCATAGACCGCACCATATCCAATAGAGTGCGATTACGACGTTCGGACACACCGTTTCGCTGAGGTGTTCCAGGCGGCGTGAGCTGTGAAACGATTCCACATTTCTTTAAGTGTGTACCAAATTCGTGACTTAAGTATTCTCCTCCACGATCTGATCGTAAGAATTTTATCTTTCGGTCACGTTGATTCTCCACCTCATTCTGAAATTCCTTGAACTTTTCAAAGGTCTCAGACTTGTGTTTCATTAAGTAGACATACCCATATCTACTCAAGTCATCTGTGAGAGTGAGAACATAACGATATCCTCCGCGAGCCTCAACGCTCATTGGACCGCACACATCGGTATGTATGATTTCCAACAAGTTGGTTGCTCGCTCCATTGTTCCGGAGAACGGAGTCTTGGTCATTTTACCTAAGAGGCATGGTTCGCACGTGTCAAACGATTCATAATCAAGAGACTCTAAAAGTCCATCGGCATGGAGCTTCTTCATGCGCTTGACACCAATGTGACCAAGGCGGCAGTGCCACAAGTATGTGGGACTATCGTTATCAACTTTAAATCTTTTGGCATCTACACTATGAACATGTGTAATATTACGCTCGAGATTCATTAAGAATAAACCATTGACCATCGGAGCATGACCATAAAACATATCTCTCATATAAATCGAACAACCATTATTCTCAGACTTAAATGAGTAGCCATCTCGTATTAAACGAGATCCAGATACAATGTTCTTGCTCAAACTTGGCACCAAATAACAATTATTGAGGTTCAAAACTAATCCCGTAGGTAAATGTAGAGGCAGCGTGCCGACGGCGATCACATCAACTTTGGAACCATTCCCGACGCGCATCGTCACCTCGTCCTTTGCCAGTCTCCGTTTATTCCGCAGCTCCTGCTGTGAGTTACAAATATGAGCAACGGCACCGGTATCAAATACCCAGGAGTTACTACGATTACTGGTAAGGTACACATCAATCACATGTATATCAAATATACCTTTGGTGTTGCCGGCCTTCTTATCCGCTAAGTATTTGGGGCAGTTCCGCTTCCAGTGACCCTTCCCCTTGCAATAAAAGCACTCAGTCTCAGGCTTGGGTCCATTCTTTGACTTCTTCCCGGTAACTGGCTTACCAGGCGCGGCAACATCTTTGCCGTCCTTCTTGAAGTTCTTCTTACCCTTGCCCTTCTTGAACTTAGTGGTCTTATTGACCATCAACACTTGATGTTCTTTCTTGATTTCAGCCTCTGCTGACTTCAGCATCGAGAACAATTCAGGAATGGTCTTTTCCATTCCTTGCATGTTGTAGTTCATCACAAAGCTCTTGTAGCTTGGTGGGAGCGACTGGAGGATTCTGTCAATGACCGCCTCATCTGGGAGGTTAATGTTTAGCTGGGTCATACGGTTGTGCAACCCAGACATCTTCAGGATGTGCTCACTGACAGAACTGTTTTCCTCCATCTTACAACTGTAGAACTTGTCGGAGACATCATATCTCTCGACCCGGGCATGAGCTTGAAAAACTAGTTTCAGCTCTTCGAACATCTCATATGCTCCGTGATGCTCAAAACGCTTTTGGAGCCCCGGTTCTAAGCTGTAAAGCATGCCGCACTGAACGAGGGAGTAATCATCAGCGCGAGTTTGCCAAGCATTCATAATGTCTTGGTTCTCTGGGACGGGAGCGTCACCTAGCGGTCCTTCTAGGACATATTGTTTCCTGGCAGCTATGAGGATGATCCTCAGGTTCCGGACCCAGTCCGTATAGTTGCTGCCATCATCTTTCAGCTTGGTTTTCTCTAGGAACGCATTGAAGTTCATGTTGACATTAGCGTTGGCCATTGATCTACAAGACATATTTGCAAAGGTTTTAGACTATGTTCATGATAATAAAGTTCTAATCAAATTATGAACTCCCACTTAGATTAGACATCCCTTTAGTCATCTAAGTGTTACACGATCCGAGTCGACTAGCCCGTGTCCGATCATCACGTGAGACGGACTAGTCATCGTCGGTGAACATTTTCATGTTGATCGTATCTTCTATACGATTCGTGTTCGACCTTTCGGTCTCCGTGTTCCGAGGCCATGTCTGCATATGCTAGGCTCGTCAAGTTAACCCTAAGTGTTTTCGCTGTGTAAAACTGTCTTACACCCGTTGTATGTGAACGTAAGAATCCATCACACCCGATCATCACGTGGTGCTTAGAAACGACGAACTGTAGCAACGGTGCACAGTTAGGGGAGAACACTTCTTGAAATTTTATAAGGGATCATCTTATTTACTACCGTCGTCCTAAGTAAACAAGATGCATAATACATAATAAACATCACATGCAATTATATAGTTGTGACATGATATGGCCAATATCATATAGCTCCATTGATCTTCATCTTCGGGGCTCCATGATCATCTTGTCACCGGCTTGACACCATGATCTCCATCATCATGATCTCCATCATCGTGTCTTCATGAAGTTGTCACGCCAACGACTACTTCTACTTCTATGACTAACGTTTAGCAATAAAGTAAAGTAGTTTACATGACGTTATTCAATGACACGCAGGTCATACAAAAATAATGACAACTCCTATGGCTCCTGCCGGTTGTCATACTCATCGACATGCAAGTCGTGAATCCTATTACAAAGAACATGATCTCATACATCACAATTCATCATTCAGCACAACTTCTGGCCATATCACATCACATGATCAATCGCTGCAAAAACAAGTTAGACGTCCTCTAATTGTTGTTGCATCTTTTACGTGGCTGCAATTGGGTTCTAGCAAGAACGTTTTCTTACCTACGAATCACCACAACGTGATTTTGTCAACTTCTATTTACCCTTCATAAGGGCCCTGTTCATCGATTCCGCTCCAACTAAGGTGGGAGAGACAGACACCCGCCAGCCACCTTATGCAACTTGTGCATGTCAGTCGGTGGAACCGGTCTCACGTAAGTGTACGTGTAAGGTTGGTCCGGGCCGCTTCATCCCACAATACCGTTGAGCAATAAAAGACTAGTAGAGGCAAGTAAGATGACAAAATCCACGCCCACAACAAAGTTGTGTTCTACTCGTGCAAAGAGAACTACGCATAGACCTAGCTCATGATGCCACTGTTGGGGAACGTTGCAGAAAATTAAAATTTTTCCTACGGTTTCACCAAGATCCATCTATGAGTTCATCTAAGCAACGAGTCTAGGGAGAGAGTTTGCATCTACATACCACTTGTAGATCGCGTGCGGAAGCTTGCAAGGTGATGATGTAGTCGTACTCGACGTGATCCAAATCACCGATGACCTGCGCCGAACGGACGGCACCTCCGCGTTCAACACACGTACGGAACAGCCACGTCTCCTCCTTCTTGATCCAGCAAGGAAGGGAGGAGAGGTTGAGGGAGATGGCACCAGCAGCAGCACGACGGCGTGGTGTTGGTGGAGCTGCAGTACTCCGGCAGAGCTTCGCTAAGCACTATGGAGTTGGAGGAGGTGTTGGGGAAGGAGAAGGAGGCAACCAAAGGCCAAGGACTCAAGGTATGAAGTCCCTCCTCTCCCCCCACTATATATAGGGGTGCCAAGGGGGGTGGCCGGCCCTAGGAGATCCAATCTCCTAGGGGGTGCGGCGGCCTAGGGGGGTTTCCCTCCCCCCCAAGGCACCTAGGAGGTGCCTTCCACTAGTAGGACTCCTCCCCCTTGGAAACCCTAGGCGCATGGGCCTTGTGGGGCTGGTGCCCTTGGCCCATGTAGGCCAAGGCGCACCCCCTACAGCCCATGTGGCCCCCGGGGATGGGTGGCCCCACCCGGTGGGCCCCCGGGACCCCTCCGGTGGTCCCGGTACAATACCGATAACCCCGAAACTTGTCCCGATGCCCGAAACAGGACTTCCCATATATAAATCTTTACCTCCGGACCATTCCGGAACTCCTCGTGACGTCCGGGATCTCATCCGGGACTCCGAACAACATTCGGGTTACTGCATATACATATCCCTACAACCCTAGCGTGACTGAACCTTAAGTGTGTAGACCCTACGGGTTCGGGAGACATGTAGACATGACCGAGACTCTCTTAGTCAATAACCATCAGCGGGATCTGGATACCCATGATGGCTCCCACATGCTCCTCGATGTTGTCATCGGATGAACCACTATGTCGAGGATTCGATCAAAACCCTGTATGCAATTCCCTTTGTCAATCGGTACGTTACTTGCCCGAGACTTGATCGTCGGTATCCCAATACCTTGTTCAGTCTCGTTACCGGCAAGTCACTTTACTCGTACCGTAATGCATGATCCCGTGTCCAACACCTTGGTCACATTGAGCTCATTATGATGATGCATTACCGAGTGGGCCCAGAGATACCTCTCCGTCATACGGAGTGACAAATCCCAGTCTCGATCCGTGTCAACCCAACAGCTACTTTCGGAGATACCTGTAATGCACCTTTATTGTCACCCAGTTACGTTGTGACGTTTGGTACACTCAAGGCATTCTTACGGTATCCGGGAGTTACACGATCTCATGGTCGAAGGAAGAGATACTTGACACTTGCAAAGCTCTAGCAAAACGAACTACACGATCTTTTATGCTATGCTTAGGATTGGGTCTTGTCCATCACATCATTCTCCTAATGATGTGATCCCGTTATCAACTACATCCAATGTCCATAGTCAGGAAACCATGACTATCTGTTGATCACAACGAGCTGGTCAACTAGAGGCTTACCAGGGACACAGTGTGGTCTAAGTATTCACACGTGTATTACGATTTCCGGATAATACAGTTATAGCATGAATACAAGACAATTATCATGAACAATGAAATATAATAATACTTTTATTATTGCCTCTAGGGCATATTTCCAACACTTACTTCATATCTAGCAGATATTTTGCTTAGGTCGGTTCGTGACCACTATATAAGGAGCTGTGCTCCATCGATGTAACTCATTCCACTCCAATCCATTTGAGCTTCACAACAATCAGCGTGTCCGTGAGCTTCTCTCTTTCATGTGCGTGTGTGTGTGAGCAGCACTAGACAATGTGTGCTTTGCTAGTTTGCAGAGCACCAGTAGTCGTAGCACTTAGCTCTTTCACCGGTTGTTTATCAGTATACTCGAGTGCTAGTGAGTAGTTCTGGGCTAATAGTCTATATGCAATATGTTCTAATCTAGCATTTCTCTACTAGAGAGTAGAGACTAGATTTGAAACTGAGTCCTAGCTGCTACTTCAATTTTCACTTTTCACACACAAACAATCAAGAACCTACATACAAAGTGACATTTGTTCATCCTCGCAAGAACTACAGCAGTCAAACAAGAAGAAAAATGAACAAGCAAGCGATCGACATGAACTTGCCAGGTAGGATTACTAGTTACCACCCGGTCATTAGCCGCATAGTATGTGACACATAATACTCATTGTTGTGGATGAGGTGCAAATTTAATTAATTGGCATCATGTTTAACTACATTCATAACGACATATCCAAACAATTCAATAATTGGATTAAGGACTACAAGGTTCTGCCTATTGATTAGATAACTGACACACCAAGAGAGAAAATGATAATACTTATGATCAAGAGGAGAACAATTAGAGAGTTTCTTGGCAAGATGCCGCCTACTATCATTCAACAAATAAACAACAGAAGCAGAGGACTTGGTCATTAGAAGACTGGTAAATCCTCTGACAGAATGGCCGAGGTGAGGGATACTAGCAAAAATAATCTTAGACATATTGTATGGAACATGGCTGCACTTGTCTTGAGTGGCAATACACATGACAACCTGGTGAGCATGCACTAGTTTTCTTATGGAAAGGATGAACTTGAAGTTGGACAACTAGGTGCATGGTAATTTCTCTCCTAACATGTTTAGGGCTGCTTAGAAGCCTGTTGTAGAACCCATCACACATTAGTGTCAATGGCCAAAAGTTGACCTTGGCTTCAAGCTATTTGCAACTACATTCAAGAGGGTTCCGAGAGGAGTAGAGTGAATGGGATGAATAGTTGCTTGAAAGGTGGTACTGGGTCAAAGAGTATGAAAAAGGAGAAAGAAAAGAAACAAGTAGGTAGCAAAAATATATGAAACAGGTGTGATGAGTTGGGACATAGGCAACTGAAGTGCCCACTGAATGGCACCAAAAATAGGTAGCCTTTCTTCTTCTTCTTTGTAAATTAAATAAGGAAGATATTTAATTTGAGAAATATGAACTAACTTACATTTGGCAATGTATGAATGTGATGCAGGCCCAGGAGTACAAAGAAGGTGAAGGCTACCTTCGTGGATGTATGTGATGATCAAACAAATGATACTCCTAGAATTGACACCCCAATAACAACCAAAGAATGTCCATCATAATTGCACCAAGTTAGGAAAATGAACAATGAACAATAATGTCATCCTATTATACTCGTTTTTCTGTATTTTTTCAGAATTTTCCAAACACTTCAAGATTTCACCCAAAATTTGGACAAATCTTGATAGAAATTTGAAATCTCGCTCTCTTTGGTCTTTGCGCAAAATCGGCTGAAACAGAACAATACTATGATTTTTTTCCTGTAACTTTTTCAGATTTTTCTGGGCAGTTCATATTTCAGCCCAAAATTTGAAAAATAAAATGGAATAAGTATATTTTTCATCCCTGAACTCTCTGGAAAGTATGAAAATGGCCCTCAACTCTAATACCGGCAAACATTAGTCCCTTGACTCAACAAAAGTAGTTTTCGTGCTGAGTTGGCGTGGTTTTGACCCGGCGTTGCCAACGTGGCAATCTTCTTCCTTTCCATCTTTTAACTCATCTGAGCATTTCGTCAAGCAGTTGGCGTGCACCAAGGAACAGAAAAAGGAGGTCGATGTGGAGCTTGTGGCGCCGCACGTACTAGGTGCAAGCTGTCGGGGAGGTGCGGCACGGCGAGGATCGCCTCCTCGCCAGTGACGTGCACACGGCAGCATGCACAAACTTGCACATCACACCCACCAGCACGCATACACTCGCACAACACAGATGCACACGCACAACACAGACGCGCGGTGGCAGAGGGAGAGAGCACCGGCGGGTGCTCTTGCGCTCGTCCGCGCTACCATGGCGCGCGTAAGTTCGGAGTTGGTTCGAGCGCGGTCGTGGTGGCGATTCTCCGTCAGAAACAAGGTAGGCGGGGAGCTCTGGGGCGCGGGGTGGCTCTGGCCAGCAAATTGAAGCGCTTTTGAATATGTCAGAAGATGAGGGCGAGCTCTAGATTACATTGTGATGATTCTAACACCCATGAAGTCTTGGTGCTTATCATGTTTTGCTCGTGAGAGAGGCTCACAATCTAGAGCTATTCTTACAATCTAAAGCTATTCCATTGTTGAAAAAAAAGCTCTATCTGGATGTTCCACCTGAAATTTATGTATTTGTTATAAATATTATATTTTGTTAAACAGTCAAAGTCTCCCGGTAACAATATATTTTGTTAAAAAGGATGCAAGTCATGGCGGCCGAAGCATCAAAGTATAAACGAAAACCGAGAACATGGCATAAGAAACATTGGCGGCGGTTGTTATTATGGTTCTTTGGGAACTTATCACGGCGACTTTCTGACTGTCTACAATAATAAGGTTTGCCCGGCTCCGGTGAGGGAGGGCGATAACGGCGGTGTGCCTTTGGCTCACTATAGTGCTTGTAGTTGCCTGTAGGCCGGGAATAGGAAAGATCAATCTACGCTTCTCTCATCAAGGAAATTAGGCATCTCTTGTCTCTTCGTGATTCTTGTATTACTCATGTTAATCGTACTTAGAATAATGTTAGTGATAGTTTAGCTAAGTTTACTAGAGATGATGGCAGAACCATTGGTTAGGGTCTGGCCCTGAAGTTGCTTTGTCTTTAGCTTTTAATGATTGTAAGCATCTTGTGATTGAGTAATACAAGTTTTCATCCGTAGAAAAAAGAGTCACAACATGATCAGGTCTCAAAAAGAAGGAAAAAGGTAGATGCCTACTACTTCGCCGGTCCGGTAGTCGTTCACGTGGGGGAAATACTTATTATATAATGTTACTGCAATATTCTCCCCCCGTTAAACCAGCAACCTACACTTTTTCCATCATTTATTAATTACATTTTCCTTTGTTCTTATTAGTACATTTTTTGGGAATAACTAAATATTTCCCTTGTACTTCGGAAAATAAAATAGTAACAAAGACCACATGCAATAGATTTTGTAATTAAAAATTAGACAATAAAGGAGATCCTATAGCCAAATCACATGTTTTATCACTACACACGACGGGTATTGAGCAAGACAACTTCAATCGGACAAAGTTTGTCATCACGGAAAAATAATTAATCTCATAGTTTCCTAGTTTCTTAAACCGACCAAAAAAACCACGGACGCAGATTTCTTGTACTCGTTACAATGGTGTATGGGGACACCTACACCCTTGTACTACAAAAATCTGTAATTCCACAATAAGTCAATAGTTTCTGCAATTGTTTTTCCAAATAATATCAATTTTTTATTGTAGTCATTGTAGATAATCAACAGAAAGAAATCTCCTTCTGACTACCTTTATCAAAGCAGTCTAATGTTTTTTCAATAAAAAATAATGAATAGTGAGCTATACTACGGGAAATCCCCTTTCGCTCCCGTATGTATATACCCCCTATATGGGGATTATTTTATAAATAATTAAACAATAAGTCAAAATAGTTCAAAAGTATGTTTGGATTAAACTCACTAGTAGAAAACAGGGCTATGGTCCAGGCCGGCTCAGCCCATTAGTCCCGGTTCAGTCTAGAACCGGGACCAATGTGGGCATTGGTCCCGGTTCGTGAGCCCAGGGGGCCGGCCGGGCCACGTGGGCCATTGGTCCCGGTTCGTCTGGACCTTTTGGTCCCGGTTGGTGGGACGAACCGGAACCAATGGGCCTCGCTCCTGGCCCACCACCATTGGTCCCGGTTGGTGGCTAGAACCGGGACCAAAGGCTTCCCTTTAGTCCCGGTTCATGTCATCAACCGGGACCAATGAGGTGCCTATATATACCCCCTCGCGCAAGAGCAGAGCACAGTGCTCTGTTTTTTCTGGCCGAGGGGGAGAGGGCTTTGTGGTGCTCTAGCTCACCTCCTATGCACATGAGGTGTTCGATGGAATGCCCGAGCCACACTACTTAAGCTTTCTCCTCTCGAAGCTCGACCTCCAAGCTCCATTTTCCTCGAGATTTGTCTAGATTTAGCGGTCCGTCACGCCCCGTCCCCGTCTTCACCGCCGTCGATCACCCGCGCCGATCTCATCACCGACACCACCGTGGTGAGCCTCTTGTTCTTATCTTCTTTCTGAAAGGAAAAATATTCTTACTTGTATGTTTAGATAGATACTTGTATCATTTTCTTACATTTATTATTGCATCTTATATAGTGCGATGGTTTTGGTATCCGCCCCCGTCGGCCCTCGTCCTGTCTATGATTCGGATTTGGTATGTATATTATCTTTATAACTATTGGTTCATTTATTGTTTATGAAAATTATGCCGACCAACGTGACATAGATTTTATTTATCTAGGATGTATGTGAATCGGAAATGCCAACCGACCCTATTGTCGAGAGGTTAAATTTAGTTGAAGAAGAAAACAATTTGTTGAAGGAAAAAATAAAAAAAATTGAGGAGGAGAAGATGATATTGGAGTTGCATGTTGCGGATGTCGTCGATGATCACAAGATCAAGATGGATGCAATGCGCTTGAAGATTAGAAAGATTAGAAAATATGCCATTCATACCGAGGCTTGGTATCATTATGCCGTTGGATCAATTGTTACCTTGGTTGCGATTATGATCGCATTTGTTTTCGCATTGAAATGTTTTACATAGTTTCAATGTATGGTTTAATTAATTAGATGCTCTGGAGAGCTATATGTTGTTAGATGAGAACTATGTATGCACTTTGGTTTTAATGTGATGATGAACTTCTATTAATTTGGACACTTAATTATATATAATGCACGCAGATGAACCGGCAATGGATGTACGGTGACAGACACACCCGCGAGTACATTAAGGGCGTGCATGAGTTTCTCGATGCGGCTGAGGCAAACAAGCAGAATGGTTTTATGTGTTGTCCATGCACTGAATGTGGGAATACGAGGTCTTACTCTAACCGGAAAATCCTTCACTCCCACCTGCTTTACAAGGGTTTCATGCCACACTATAATGTTTGGACGAGGCACGGAGAAATAGGGGTTATGATGGAAGACGGCGAAGAAGAAGAGTACGATGACAACTATGTGCCCCCTGAATACGGTGATGCTGCAACGGGGGGAGCTGGTGAAGATCAAGAGGAACCAGACGATGTGCCCAATGATGCTGCCACGGGTGAAGCTGCTGAAGATCAAGAGGAACCAGACGATGTGCCCGATGATGATGATCTCCGCCGGGTCATTGTCGATGCAAGGACGCAATGCATTAGTCAAAAGGAGAAGCTGAAGTTCGATCGCATGTTAGAGGATCACAAAAAAGGGTTATACCCCAATTGCGAAGATGGCAACACAAAGCTCGGTACCGTACTGGAATTGCTGCAGTGGAAGGCAGAGAATGCTGTGGCTGACAAAGGATTTGAGAAGCTACTGAAAATATTGAAGAAGAAGCTTCCAAAGGATAACGAATTGCCCGACAGTACATACGCAGCAAAGAAGGTCGTATGCCCTCTAGGATTGGAGGTGGAGAAGATACATGCATGCCCTAATGACTGCATCCTCTACCGCGGTGCATACAAGGATCTGAACGCATGCCCGGTATGCGGTGCGTTGCGGTATAAGATCAGACGAGATGACCCTGGTGATGTTGACGGCGAGCCCCTCAGGAAGAGGGTTCCTGCGAAGGTGATGTGGTATGCTCCTATAATACCACGGTTGAAACGTCTGTTCAGAAACGAAGAGCATGCCAAGTTGATGCGATGGCACAGTGAGAACCGAAAGAAAGATGGGAAGTTGAGAGCACCCGCTGACGGGTCGCAGTGGAGAAAAATCGAGAGAAAGTACTGGGATGAGTTTGCAAAGGACCCAAGGAATGTATGGTTTGCTTTAAGCACGGATGGCATTAATCCTTTCGGGGAGCAGAGCAGCAATCACAGCACCTGGCCCGTGACTCTATGTATGTATAACCTTCCTCCTTGGATGTGCATGAAGCGGAAGTTCATTATGATGCCAGTTCTCATCCAAGGCCCTAAGCAACCCGGCAACGAAATTGATGTGTACCTAAGGCCATTAGTTGAAGAACTTTTACAGCTGTGGAATGGAAACGGTGTACGTACGTGGGATGAGCACAGACAGGAGGAATTTAACCTTAAGGCGTTGCTGTTCGTGACCATCAACGATTGGCCCGCTCTCAGTAACCTTTCAGGACAGACAAACAAAGGATACCACGCATGCACGCACTGTTTAGATGACACTGAAAGTATATACCTGGACAAATGCAGGAAGAATGTGTACCTGGGCCATCGTCGATTTCTTCCGACCAACCATCAATGTCGAAAGAAAGGCAAGCATTTCAAAGGCGAGGCAGATCACCGGAAGAAGCCCGCCATGCGCACCGGTGATCACGTGCTTGCTATGGTCAATGATTTACACTACGTAATCTTTGGAAAGGGTCCCGGTGGACTAGCTGTTCCGAATGACGCTGAGGGACACGCACCCATGTGGAAGAAGAAATCTATATTTTGGGACCTACCCTACTGGAAAGACCTAGAGGTCCGCTCCTCAATCGACGTGATGCACGTGACGAAGAACCTTTGCGTGAACCTGCTAGGCTTCTTGGGCGTGTATGGGAAGACAAAAGATACACCTGAGGCACGAGAGGACCTGCAACGTTTGCACGAAAAAGACGGCATGCCTCCGAAGCAGTATAAAGGTCCTGCCAGCTACGCTCTTACGAAAGAAGAGAAAGAAATCTTCTTTGAATGCCTGCTCAGTATGAAGGTCACGACTGGCTTCTCGTCGAATATAAAGGGAATAATAAATATGCCAGAGAAAAAGTTTCAGAACCTAAAGTCTCATGACTGCCACGTGATTATGACGCAACTGCTTCCGGTTGCATTGAGGGGGCTTCTACCGGAAAACGTCCGATTAGCCATTGTGAAGCTATGTGCATTCCTCAATGCAATCTCTCAGAAGGTGATCGATCCAGAAATCGTACCAAGGCTAAGGAGTGATGTGGCGCAATGTCTTGTCAGTTTCGAGCTGGTGTTCCCACCATCCTTCTTCAATATCATGACGCACGTCCTAGTTCATCTAGTCGACGAGATTGTCATCCTGGGGCCCGTATTTCTACACAATATGTTCCCCTTTGAGAGGTTCATGGGAGTCCTAAAGAAATATGTCCGTAACCGCGCTAGGCCAGAAGGAAGCATCTCCATGGGCCATCAAACAGAGGATGTTATCGGGTTTTGTGTTGACTTCATTCCTGGCCTTAACAAGATAGGTCTCCCTAAATCGCGGTATGAGGGGAGACTGACTGGAAAAGGCACTCTTGGAAGAGACTCAATAATATGCAGGGACGGATATTCTTGGTCTCAAGCACACTACACAGTTCTACAGAACTCTACCTTGGTGACCCCGTATGTCGATGAACACAAGAACAGTCTGCTCTCCAAACACCCGGAGCAGTGCGACGACTGGATTACATGTGAACACATCAGGACTTTCAGCAGTTGGTTGGAAACACGTCTCAGAGGTGACAACACTGTTTGTGATGAGTTGTACTTGTTGTCAAGGGGACCATCTTTGACTGTATTGACTTACAAAGGATACGAGATAAATGGGAATACATTTTACACGATCGCCCAAGATCAAAAGAGCACCAACCAAAACAGCGGTGTCCGCTTTGATGCAGCAACCGAGAGCGGAAAGGACACATATTATGGTTACATAGTGGACATATGGGAACTTGACTACGGACCTGATTTTAAGGTCCCTTTGTTTAAGTGCAAATGGGTCAATCTGTTAGGCGGCGGGGTACAGGTAGACCCACAGTACGGAATGACAACAGTGGATCTGAAAAATCTTGGGTACACTGACGAACCGTTCGTCCTAGCCAATGATGTGGCACAGGTTATCTATGTGAAGGACATGTCTACCAAACCGAGAAAAAGAAAAGATAAGGAAGCGAATACATCATACGATGAGCCAAAGCGCCACATAGTTCTTTCAGGAAAAAGGGACATCCTGGGAGTGGACGGCAAGACAGACATGTCTGAAGATTATGAAAAGTTTCATGAAATTCCTCCCTTCAATGTCAAGGCTGACCCAAGCATCCTGATAAACAATGAAGATTATCCATGGTTACGGCGCAATAAGCAAATGACACAAGCGAAGAAAAAGTGAAGACTTTCTCCCGCAACTATTATGATGATACCATGCCAAATTTGTAACAGACGAACATGCTACCATTGTCCGTTTTGTACATGCACATGCTATGTGGGTGAAATTATGATACCATCCCAACTTTCAACTTTTTCAGAGTTCATTTGAAATGCTTTCATGTCTTATGGTTCGAAACTTTGATACTTCGAAAGTGATTGTCCATTTTGTACACGAAGTGCATCAAGTTTTTGTCGTAACCCTCTCTACTTTTTGGAACATGCTATGTGGGTGAAATGATGATACCATGCCAACTTTCAACCTTTTCAGAGTTCATTTTGAAATGCTTTCCAATTTCAGAGTCATTTAGCTCAAAGAATGAATTAATAGCAAACAGAATGAACTACAAAACTTTTATGAAAATAAAAACAATCAATCAATCAAAACTATAATATTCTTCAATAGCAAAAAGAATATAATTTTTGTGACCTAAAATCAAACTATAAGTATTTAATTGTAAGTATAAATAAAAAATAAATAGCAAAGAAGAAAAAAAATTCTATTTTTATAGTAAAGTTATTCATAAACTAGTGATTCACACAAATTTTTAAAAATTCAAATTTAAACTATTCAAAATTTAAAACTAATGGCACTAACAGAAAGTTTATAATTTTTGTGACCTAAAATCAAAAAGAAATCACTAAAAAACTATAAGTATTTAGTTGTAAGTATAAATAAAAAATAAATAGAAAAAAATGCCTCCTACTAGGCCTCCACGGCCTAAATACGACTAGAAACCCTACATGGGCTAGGATTCAGGCCCGCAGAAGGCCTAATAGGCCCACAGGCAGTAGCAAGTTTAGGCCCGAAAGCCTGCATTAGAGAGGAGCTCGAATGGGAAGGCACACCAGCGCTTATAAACCAGTGCCGGCGCCCTTCAGCTAGCGATGTGGGACTAAACTTTTGGGCGCGGGGCAGCACAAGGCCATTGGTCCCGGTTGGTGGCACCAACCGGGACTAAAGGGGGCATTGGTCACGGTTCGTGGCACCAACCGTGACCATTGCCCCCCTTTAGTCCCGGTTGGTGCCACCAACCGGGACCAATGGCCTTCGCTTCCCGCCCTTTCGGCTGCTGAAAATTGGCCTTTGGTCCCGGTTCGTCGCACCAACCGGGACTAAAGGGAGCATTAGTCCCGGGTCGTAGCACGAACCGGGACCATTGCTCTGGCTATATAAGCCAACACTTGTGAAATTTTGGCCAACCGCCTCCCATTCGCCCCGACGCCCCCAGGCCGTTCGTCGTCGTCGTCGCCGCCCCGAGCCCGTCGTCGCCCCCGCGCCGTCGCCCCGCCCCGGCCCACCATCGCCCCGCCCCGCCCCGTCGCCGCCCCGAGCCCGTACGTCGTCGCCCCGCGCCGTCGCCCCGAGCCCGTCGTCTCACCACGCCCGCCGCCGTCGCCCCGCCCCGTCGCCGCCCCGAGCCCGCCGCCGTCGCCGCCGCCCTGTCGCCGCCCCGACCCGTCGCCGCCCCGCCCCGTCGTCGCCCCGCGCCGGCGCCGCCCTTTAGGTTGATGATGTTGATGATATGATGATATGATGATGTTTTTTTTCTGTTGATGATATGATGATGTTTTTTTTCTGTTGATGATATGATGATGTTTTTTTTCATATATGCATTTTTCATATATGTATTAATTTTTTAAGTTGTTAGTAGATATCGATTTTAGGTTAGTGCATTTTATCACTGATTTTAGGTTAGTTGAGCCTCTTTAGTGCATTTTATGTTTGTTGCATTTTAGGTTAGTGCATTTTATGTTAGTGGAGAGGAAAAAGTAAAATAAGGAAAAGGAAAATAAGTAGAGAAAGAAGGAGAAGAAGAAGGAGAAGACGAGGAGAGGAAGAAAAGGAAGAGGAGAAGAAGAAAGGAATAGAGGAGAAGAAGAAAAAATAGAAAATTATTCTATTTTTTCTTCTTCTCCTCTATTCCTTTCTTCTTCTCCTCTTTTTTTCTTCTTTTTTTCTTCGATCTTCTCCCCTCCCGATAGGAAAGTTTTATATAGAAAGTTACAATTTTAGAAAAGTTTTATATATGCAAAAATTACAATTTTAGAAAAAGAAGGATAGGAAAGAAGAAAATAAGAAGAGGAAAGAAAGAAGAAGAGGAGAGGAAAAGAAGAGGAGAAATAAATAAGAAGAAGAAAAAAGAAGAAAAGAAGAGGAGAAGGAAGAAAGGAATAGTGGAGAAGAAGAAGGAAAAGGATAATTCCCTTTCTTCCTTCTCCTCTTCTTTTTCTTCTTTTTTCTTCTTCTTATTTATTTCTCCTCTTCGAGGGGTCGAGGGTCGGGAACTAGGGTAGAGGGTCGAGGGTCGTTAAGGGGTCAAGGGTCGAGGGTTTCAGGGTCGAGGGTTCGAGGGTTCTATAGGTTCGAGGGTCGAGGGTTCCAGCAGGGTCGTCTAGGGGTCGAGGTTTCCTAGTGTCAAAGTATTGAAGAAATCCATGCCTTCATCATTAGCCGGAAGTAACCAGGGCATGTTGGTACGAAGTTCTGCAAAGTTGTTCTGGAATGGAGTCCCGGATAGAATAATCCGCCTTTTGGTACGAATTCAGCAAAGGCCTTCCAAATAGCGATATTCGGAAGGCTCTTGCTGAACTTTGTACCAAAAAGCGAATTGTCATATCTGGGACTCCGTTCCAGAACAACTTTGAAGAGCTTCGTACCATCATGCACATGTTACTTTCGCCTAATGATGAAGACATGGTTTTGTTGAATCCTTTGACACTAGGCAACCTCCCGACCCCTCGGCGATCCTCTCGAACATGAGAGGAAGAAGAGGGTCGTCTAGGGGTCGAGGGTTCCAGGGTCGTCGAGGGTTCGAGGGTCGAGGATCGCCGAGGGGTCGAGAGAGGTTTCCTAGTGTCAAAGTATTGAAGAAATCCATGCCTCCATCATTAGCCAGAAGTAACCAGGGCATGTTGGTACGAAGTTCTGCAAAGTTGTTCTGGAATGGAGTCCCGGATAGAATAATCCGCCTTTTGGTACGAATTCAGCAAAGGCCTTCCAAATAGCGATATTCGGAAGGCTCTTGCTGAACTTTGTACCAAAAGCGATTATCCTATCTGGGACTCCGTTCCAGAACAACTTTGAAGAGCTTCGTACCATCATGCACATGTTACTTTCGCCTAATGATGAAGACATGGTTTTGTTGAATCCTTTGACACTAGGCAACCTCCCGACCCCTCGGCGATCCTCTCGAACATGAGAGGAAGAAGAGGGTTCTTCTCCTCTCTTTTTTCTTCTTCTTCCTCTTTTTTTTATCGGGAACGAGGGTCGTCGAGGGACATAGATGTAGTGTCGTCGTTGTCGATATATACCCCCTCCCGATAGCTTACTATGATTAGGTAGCTAGTTCTACGTTTGGCACTAATATATCCATCTGTCATGTTTGAATAATAATTGCCATGTTGTAAATATTTGTAGAAACTATGGACACCGCCCTAGACGAAGCAAAAGAAGCGTTGTTGAGGGACATAATCGCAGAAGGAAGTGATGCCATCTCGTTGTTTCTCAACGAAACCGATGGTCTGGAAGGAGAGGGTGAACAAGCTGGCTACGGTGACCTAATGCCGGTGCAAGAAGAAGAACATGAGGACGGCTCCGGTGACCCAATGCCGGTGCAAGAAGGAGACCGTGATGACGGCTCCGGTGACCGAACCGAGTCCGGCCAGGTATATATATTAGTTAAGCCTATGCTGACTAGCTGATTGATGCATTCATTGTTTTGGTATGTACACATATTAATTAAGTCTTTGTTCTTTTTTCTAGCCCTCCGGATCGAGCACAACTTCGGTAAAGAGACGAGGCCCGAAGAAAAAGTTGAGCTCGGATGAAAAGTTTGAGATCATAGCAATCGCGCCCGACGGCCAACCTATTGAACCCCTCCGGACAAAGAGCGCATTTGTTGCTCAGTGCGGGGTTCTGGTTAGGGACAAGATCCCGATAAGCATCCAGCAATGGTTTAAGCCGGCTACAGAAGACCCTGAGGTCTCTTATGTCAATGATATGCAGAAAAATGATCTTTGGACTGAGCTGAAGTCAAATTTCACCCTACCGCCTGAGGATAATCCAGAGAACCCAGTTAAAGAGAAATTAATCAAGTCTTTTGCTCTGAAGAGGATGGCAGAACTATTCAGGAGGTGGAAGAAAGAGCTGAATAAGTTTGTCGAAAATAATGAGACACCAGAATTCAAGGGCAGATATGAGAAGATCAGAGATCACTGGCCCGCATTTGTGGCCCACAAGACATCGGAAAAGAGTCAGAAGATGTCGGCGACAAACAAGCAAAATGCTGCGAAGAAGAAGCTTCACCATCGCACGGGGTCAGGTGGCTACCTCGTAGCCCGGCCTAAGTGGTCCAAGACTGAGAATGATCTGGTTCATAAAGGGATCGAACCAGAGACAATTAACTGGCCAGACCGTTGCCGGACTTGGTTCTTCGGGGCTGGCGGAACCCTGGACCCTGTAACAGGGAAGTGCATTTGGACGAACGATCAAATGGACATACCAGTCAGTAAGCTTAAGCAGTATATCGAAGCAGCGCAGGAAGGGACGTTCTTTCCAGACAGAGAGAACGACGAGCTCACAATGGCCCTCGGGAATCCTGAGCACCCTGGACGGACACGAGGCACGCCAGGCTCCATTCCGTGGAAGGTTGGGTTTCCGGACGCAGGCGGTTACAAATCCCATGAGAGGAGGAAAAAAGTGCAGCAGACCCAAATGCAGGCGCTGCAAGCAAGGGTAGACGCGATAGAGGAACGAGAAGCAAATCGCAGCAAACGTACTGCCGAAGCCTCCCCCGAAGCTACCCCGCCATCTCAGCGCAGAAGCAGCGTGGCTTCCACCGAGCTGCTTCAGCCGGAGCATGCCTTGACGGCTCCTGCCAGCTATCCCGTGGATGCTATAACGGAGTCTCAAAATTGCCACCTTATGACGCAATGGATGAATTTGAAGGTCAAGGCGGCTGTTGGCTCTGTTTATCCTACTGAACCCGGCGCAACTTTTCACTGCCGGCCGATTCCAGAAGGATATGCTAGGGTGATGGTGGATGAGATAACGGAGGGATTTGAGGACCTCCAGCTTGACCACCCTACCGGTGAAGGGGAGACTCGGCTGGGGTCTGCTCTGAAGACTCCATGCCTATGGCGGAAGGAGCTCATCAACCTTCCGAACTGGATGCCACCGCCTCCTCCTCCTCCTCCGGCGAGTCAGGGCACTCCGCCTCCACCGCCTCCTCCTCTGGCGAGTGATGATCAGGGCCCTCGGCCGGCTCCTTCTCCGGCGCGTGGCGGCACTTCGCCTCCTTCTCCGCCTGCGCCGACGCGCCCGAGCAGCCAGCCTCCTCCTTCTCCGCCTCGTCAGCAAGGGCGGAAGAGACCTGCCGCCGCTCCAGCTGCTCCGGCGCGTCGTAGTCCTTCTCCTCCGCCTCTTAAGCAAGTAAAGAAGACAACCGCTATGTCTGCTCGGTCGGTGTCTAGCAGTACAACCAGAGGCGGGAGGACATACAGATTCGGTCCTTCTCTGAAGACTCCAAAGAAGTTACCATATGAGAGGACCCTGGAGGAGAACGCCGAGATCGCGCGAGAAGAAGTGAGGAACTTCTTTGAAGGGGTGAAAGCAAAGAAACATCCAACTCCGGAGGAGAAGGTAGATCGGGTGAAAGTGAAGCGCACTCTGGCTGCCCTGACAAAACCACCGAAGTCTGATCCGCCGAAAGGAAACTATGACCGCATTATTGGAAAGGAATTTGTCGAAGCGGAGCAGTCGGGAAGTACTGTCAGTGATCAAAGGCTGAAAGAACGACGAGCTGGGAAACAAATTGCCCAGCTCGGCGAACAACCGAAGCAATCGTGCCCCCCGCTCAAGGTGCCTAGCCACAACATCGCTAATGATCCGAGGATGGTGCCCGGTTATAGCAATCTTGCAGATTACCTGCCCGACGAAGTACATTATGAACCCATGGACATGCAGATACAAAGATATGAGTACGGGAAGCCTCTCGTCAAAGATGAAAGATCTCTATCAATGATGATGCGAAGATTGCATGATTGGTACTTGAAAATCTGCAGAGACTCTGGGGGGAGGAGTACTTTGTATGTGAAAGTTAAAAAGGAGCATGACCTCGTTGGAATTGATTTGTTGCCTGTTCCATTTGAGGAGTTCTATCAGTTTTTCAATCAATTGGCCCTCGATAAAACAACGGTCGCCTGCTACTGTCTATAAGTAGTATTACTTCTGTCATTAAGTTTCTCTATATAGCTTAGCTCTTTTATTGCATGTATTTATAATCATCCTCACTATATTATGCAGATTGAAGATCGCCGAATTGAAGAAAAGACAAGTCGGTGATATTGGGTTCATTAACACATATCTCATAGATGCAACTGAGGTTAAACTTCATGCCGCAGCTACCGAGGCCAACTTGCTACGATCGTTCATAATAAATCAAAACAA
Organism: Triticum aestivum; assembly: GCF_018294505.1. Lineage (NCBI taxonomy): Eukaryota > Viridiplantae > Streptophyta > Magnoliopsida > Poales > Poaceae > Triticum > Triticum aestivum. Next base: position 15,830,079 of record NC_057800.1, read on the forward strand.
AGATATAATACTCTTTCCTTACAACTTCAGGTGAGTGTTACTGTCTTGTGCGTATTCGGTTTCCCTTATATATTAGTCAAGGTTATAGTAATGTAATTGATGAGTTATGCATGTGTGTGCAGTTTCCACTATATTCTCCTAGAGATTAAGCTTGAGCAGGGAGTAGTAACCGTCTTAGACTCTAAACGAAAAGATCCCCAGGACTATGCAGACATGACTCAAATACTCCAGAAGTAAGTTAAATCGATCATTATCCATCATATCAACAACTTTGTTCATTTCCTGATATCAAGTAGTTGTTTTCTTTGTCCGGCAGGGTTTGGAGAAAATTCACCAAAACAGTTCCAGGACTGCCGAAGGAGCTGGAATTTAGACACCCGAAAGTAAGTACTATAGTAGCATGTTCCGCGCATCTCCTAGTGATTCAAGCGCTAGTTTCATCAATACCATTTAGCATTCTTGCTTATCAGTTTGATTGACCTCTTTTTCTTGTAAAGTGGTTGTTGCAGGAACAAGGGAATGATTTCTGTGGATACTACATCTGCGAGTCCATCAGGTACTCTAGCGAACAATATGAAGTACGTAAATAATAACATTCACAATTTTATTTTATTACCATCATTTGTGTTGAGTTTCATTCATTTATATATATATATATATATATATATATATATATACATATATATATATATATACATATATATATATATATGTATTGACTCCCTTCTTCAAATTAGATGTTTCGGAAGCGGGATGAACTCCTAGCACCAGCTCGCATGCGAGCAATTCAAGAGGAATTGGCGGCATTCTTTCTTGACCACGTGATCCCTGAAGATGGAGAATTCTATGTGGACCCTGAGTCCGTATGATTATATTTGTAAGAGATAATTATTGTATATATGTAGTCGGTAGTGTCAGATAGATATACGAGAACTTGTTGTTCGACCAATCTCTCGGAGAAGGAGAGGTGGTCGATATCACTTCTCTCTGTATGCATATATGTTCATGACGATCTTCTGCTTCCTTCGTTTGCTTACTAGCTAGCCAGCGTGTCTAGTCCTCTCTATACGTATGTATAGTACGTAGCGTCGACCAAGCACGGACATAAGAGAGGACACTTCTCTCTATTAATTATAGCTAGCTAACACAATATATGAAACACCTAAATTAACCCCCCAAAACCCCCAACCCCCCCCCCCTTCAAAAAAAACAAAACCCTCAGCCACAGAAATGCTGACGCGTGGATGCCTATTGGTCCCGGTTGATGGCACCAACCGGGACCAAAGGGTCTCCTGACTGGGCTCTGCGCACTGCCCATATGGAGGGCCTTTAGTCCCGGTTCTCGATTGAACCGGGACTAAAGGGGGGAGGTATTAGTACCGACACTTTAGTCCCGGTTCCGGAACCGGGACTAAAGGCCCTTACGAACCAGGACTATAGGCCCTTTTTCTACCAGTGACTTGACTTCATGAAAAAAAAACCTTGACTTCACAGCGTAAAAGGGAAAATTTATTTGCTATTAAATGTCACTATTCACGCTATTTTGATCGAAAATTTGTCTTCTTTGGAAAGAAGTCAAAGAGAAAAATTCTTTTTGTGAAACTTCTCTCACTAGTACAATTAAAGGTCAAGTTTATTTCAAAAACATTTTCATAAATTTTTGACTTTTTGTTGAATTTCTAATTTATTTTTTCATTTAGGGTACATATGTACCCAGAACCAAACGTTCCCCTCCACTATACTACCAATTAATTTTTGTACTTATTTAATTAGTCCCATGGATAAATCTACTTTTCATACTTATTTAATTAGTCCCATTTTCCTGCTGATCTTTTCAAAACTTGACGGTTTAGTTCATTTGTACCACACGCAAAGACATTCTTGCGCGCCCACTTAACCAAGCTACGTTGACGACAGGCCTCTGGCAAAGACCTCGTTCTTGCAAAAAGGTGAAGTGTTCCTGCAGTACAGCATTTATCCATGGACGATGGAAAGCGCGTTGTCCCTGCCGGCAGATCCTGTACCAACCTGTTCCACCGCCTAGTACAGCACTGTTCGTCAGGTCAATAATCAACTTTCCAACTTTCCCTTCAAACCGTATAGTCCCAGACGCTACTTTATCTGCCAATCGCGATGCACCTATTGACGCATTGGATAACCGGGACACATGTCCCCATAGACCAAACATTCGCCTCCTTCACGTGGGTGGCTACTCTTGCACAACACAGTACAGCACCACCCATACCTTGCCGTGTTCATGCCCGCCCACTGGCTCGGCCTGCACCAGCGCCAGCCCCCGGTTCAGGAAGAGGAGTATTCTCCACTTTGCCCGCTCGGAGGTCAGCTCAGCCGACATCGACAACGACGACAAGGAACTGATTGAGCTAGTGCTGGTACCTATCAGAAGCCTGTGGACTGTGGCTTGAGGCTCAACCTCAAGGGGAAACGTGGTTAGCATATCCCTTGGCTGTTTCAACGTGGATTGTTCATCTCTTCATCGAGGCTAGAGCATTTAATTACAAGCGGAAACAGGAAACCAAGAACATGGCGTGATTGACATTGACAGAAAGACAGACATGAAATGAGCTAAAAACACCTATGACTAAGTCACTATGCTTCTGTGGAGGCTTGTCCCTGCGAGGCCGTGACAAGGATTTTTCATCCTAGATGTCAGTCTAACTAAGGCCAATTCTTTTGAGAGTCCTAAAAAGATAAAAAAATAATGGAGTCCCTAGTACCGCCGGTGGAGGCCAGATAGGTTTTGACAAACCGTGGTGCTGTCATCGCAACGAGAGAACCAACCACGGGTCGAGTCAAAGCATCGGACTCAAATCCGTCCCCTGAAATGGCCGCGGACGCGCTCGGGTCCGAACACCGGTTGATCAAGCCTCAAATTTCTTTTCTCACAATCAAACACCTCAATTAGCATATCTCAAATCCATATAAATCCATGCAACTACGTAAACGATGCATTACACATCATCCGGCTACTGCATTACAATATGTCATTGGAGTACCAAAATTTGGCATGTTTGGCTATGCTGGAGAAGATCATCCCCGGTTGCCCTTGCCCTTCCCGGCGCCACCATCGTCCTTCTCGAAAAAGTACCGGTCGAAGACACAGTTGGGATCGATACGGATCTACTCATCGTCGGAGTTGTTCTTCCGGTTGTTGTCCTCCTTCTCCTCCTTTGGTGGTAGTCCGGCCATGGCACGGATCACCAGATTCTGCTCTCAGACGAGGGCGCGCGTGAAATCCGGTCGTGTTTGAATGAATTTCGCCCGGTTAGTTTGAATTGTTGTCAAAATATATGTGGCTCCGTTGGATGTCGTCCTCCCGCATCCGTGTTCGCGGACTGGTCTCTCCCAGTTCGTGGATGAATGCGGGATAAAATTTGCGAGTTGCCAGAAGAGGAGGAAGTCATCCACGTCCAAATTATGAAGAAGCGGCAACGAAGGAACACACGTGTCCCTTCCAGATTGGAGGCGCTTGCACCACCTCCTCCCGTGGCTCCTGCTCAGCGGCGTGGGGTGACCATGACCTGACACCCACCACGTCGGCCATCTCTGATGCCATGGACGACCAGCTCCACCGCTGGCCCACCATGCGTGAGTTCCACGCGGCGATGGGTGGCTCCTCCAGCATCTCCAGAAATATTGTTTTGTTTTTAGATCAACATGGAAGGCTCCCCGGCTCGATTATACTAAGAAAAATGAGGGAGGAAATATGGTTTCCGGTATAAACTTGTGGTGCATATTCTTTTTTCTTTTTGACAGAATTGTGGTACATATTCTTGACGGAATAACCTTTGGCATGGAAATTCTTGTCCACGAGGCACACGAAGAACCATACAACTCCCGTGTACCGCCGGACAGAGTCTCACAGACACGACAAGGAAAAGAAATGAATCACAACCCACACTCATGGGTCGAGATCCAAAAGGAAAGTTGATACTTTTTTTAACATCAGTACAGATACAAGCACTCATATACACACGCATACACTTACGCCTATGAATGCACATACACACACCCTACCACTATGAGCACCTTCGAAAGACTAAGTCGGTATATCATCTTGAGATTTACGAAGTCACCGTAGGCGCCTCGTCGTCGATGGGAACGTCTCCTCCCACTAAATGCGCATCGCTAGAAATCCTCAAATAAATTCAAGAATAAATGCGGGCACCAGGATTTGAACCCTGGTGGGCTGGGGATATGAAAGTGCGTTATATCGACTAGAGGGGATGAATAGGCAGTTTTTATGAATTCTTCACTGAAGAATTTCAGGGTGAGGAAATTCCTGAGTGAAGAACTACTTGCAGCGGAATAAGTACTCAGAAGTAAACCTAATAGAGCATGAGCATGGTCTTCATGAAGAAATGAAAACAAGCACAAAGTACAGAAAGCGTAAACACATGATAAGACAAACAGACTGAAGAAATTGAACTGAGGAAATAGAGAAAGTCTTCAGTCAAAGTCTTCAAACAGATATGAACAAGCACACAACACAGATAAGAGGAAATAAAAGGGTTGAGGAAATGGAACCAGGTAGTTTGGTGAAGACAATGATTTGATAGACCAGTTCCAACTGATGTGACAGTTATACGTCTGGTTAGGGCGGCTAGGTATTTAAAGCTAAGGACACACAGTCCCGGACACCCAGTCCTGAACACGCAGCTCAGGACACTTAGTCCTCACCGTATTCCCCTTGAGCTAAGGTCACACAGACCTCATCAAATTACTCGTGGTAAGTCTTCAGATGACTTCCAAACCTTCACAGACTCAGTCACTCGGCTATCCACAATTTCCTCTTGGATGCTCTAGACCATGACGCCTAACCGTCCGGAAGATGCACAATCTTCAAAGGTAATAAGCGTCGGATCCACGCAGGATCAATCTCTTCAGTGATGCTCAATCACTTGGGGTTTGAGGTGTTTGAGTTTGGGTTTTCCTCACTTGATGATTTCCACTCAAAGTCCTCGGAGGATGGGATGCTCTCAAATGACAAGTGTCAGTTTCTCTCGGAGTAGCCAACCAGCTAGTGGTTGTAGGGGGCGGCTATTTATAGTCTTGGTCTTCTTCACATCTGATGCAGATGGAAGGATAGGAGTTGGTGTAGGCGCGGGAGGAGCAGAGGAATTTGGTCCAAGATCTTCAGGCACAACTGATGCAGTTGCCCTAACTTCTTCATTTTCTTCAGGCACAACATTAGTGGTTGCCCTGGCAATTTCTTCAGCGGATGGAATGCAGTCATCAACCCTGGAATTAGCATTTTCTTCAGCAACCTGAGTGTCATCAGCGGTGTTGGAATTTACTTCAGTAGGCTAAGCAGATGCTGTAGCCTGAGGAATTTCTTGTTGCGTTTGTGCTGCTACAGTGGAGGTGAAGTTGTCGGCAAGTCTCACAAAACGAACCTTGGCTCCCAGCCAATCAGCGTGGTATGCGTCAAATTCATCACTGGGTTTCTTGATCTCAGAGTGAATAGTGACAAGTTCTTCAGTTGTCATAGAGACAACGTTTTTCTTCAGGAAGCACTCCTTTTTATACTGCGCTTTATTGATCTGCCTGGCCTTTTCAAATTTCCCTTTCTCTTCCTAAATGAAGGGAGTCAACATATGACTTTGGCCAGGAGTCGACTTGAAATCAAGCATGGGAGTGTTGGGGTCCTTGTGCCAGAGATCAATGTAATCCAGGATCAACTTTGGATCCAAAAGCAGAGGCACACTTGTGCCTTTGGCTCTAGCAGCCCCGACTTGCCTGTCCCTGATGATTTCGGCAAGTTCTTCATCATTAGCTTCATCTTCATCGGACGGCACTTGAAAAGCGACCTGCTTCTTTTGAGGACTTGGTCGAGAGCCCGTCCAGCAGTTGCCTTGGTCTTCAGCAGAGTGGGGCCAGTTGAAGAATGCAGTGGAGCTGAAGAACTTGCAGAGGCGTCTGAGGCAATAGAGATGCCTATTGTCCTTTGGCACGAGGCAAGATGCGCAGGTGCGGAGGACTTTGACGGAGAAGCTGAGGACTTTGGAGGAGCTGGTGTGGGTTGAGGAATTGGCTGTGAGGGCTTTGAAGAAACTAGTCGTGAGGGCATTGCTGAGGAACTTGGTCATGAGGGCATTTGGGTAGAAGCACTTGGCTTATGAGCTGGCTTCTTTGACATTGCCTTCTTGGGCTTACTTGCAGATGCCTCAGCAGTGGCAGCAGCAGCAGCAGCAGAGTCTTCATTGAATTTCCTCACTGCTTCTCTAGCAACTCTGGCAAGCTTGGCCTGTCGCTTGGCCCATTCATCAGGATAATCCTCACCACATTTGAGACTGGTGGGATCAGCTTCTTGGCCAGGTGCCAAAGAAGGTCTTGGGCATGGAGGATTAAGAGCGAATTTCTTCATGTACTTGGGAGTAACATATCTGCACTCTCTTCATTCCCGTGCCCATCTCCTTTCTATTCTTTGTATGCGTACCTTGCGCTGATTTTTGTCCTCCTTGCCATGTTTGGCCTCATCAGGAGTGCAATAATCCTTGTAGATATCCTCAGGAATTTCAAACGCGGTGTTGACCTCAGGCCTCTTTCCTCCCTTCTGTGGTTTCTTACCATCTGCCATTTTCTTCAGCTGAGGGTTTTGAACGATTGAGTTCTCTGAAGAGGTATGCAACTTTTCTTTGAGGAACGCTGCAAATGAGTTAAGTTGATGAGAACCTAGTGATTCGGCAGTGGATATGTGTACCTGTGAATAGAGTATAGTTCCGAGGAATTTGGAGAGGTCATATGTGTTCTCAAAAGGTTTTGCAATAAGAACAAGTTTGAGGAATTTGACCAGTTGAGTCTTGAAGAATTTCACTAAGCGTTCTTTGACTTAGGTTCCAGAGTTGTACAGATTGAAAATCCACACAATTGAGGAATCTTGAAGAAAAATGTTTCTTAGAGAAACAGATCAAGAACAGATGATATGTGAGGTGTCCAGAGTGTAAGGATTTGAAGAATAAACACCTTTTGAGGATTTGAAGAAAAACATCTGAATCAACAAGGGTAGTAAAAATAACTTTTAATTACCCTGGACGAAGAACACGATGAACTGGAAAGTGTAGATTTGAAGCTCGTCGGTTCAGATCTTCCACACCCTAACTTGGCTGAGGAAGACAGTTACGGTGGCGGCGGAGTGAAGAAATCCGCGTCCGGCATGAGTACGACGGCGACGAGGTCGAGGCAGTGAAGCTCTTCTTCACCGACGACGATGGAAGTAGCGGCGGCACTAGGGTTGGGAAGCTCGAGTGAGAGAGTGAGGTCGAGCAGAGTAAAAGTGAAGTGAGGATGGGAGAGGGGTATTTATAGCCGAAGTGAAAAACCGCTCGCCCGAGGAAATAGGACGAACGTGCCCCTGACCTTTCTCATTCGCTTGACATGTGTCACCCACGTATAGAGAGGTGATGATCGTGTGAGATCGTGGGTGAATAGATAAACATCGCATAGAATGTGGAACGGTTTGAGCGGCAAGGCCGAAAATTTAGATAATATAGGTTTTAAAGTTCCGTTCGCAATTTCTTCAGCTGACAAGGACACAGTGAAGATTTTGAATGAGATTCAAATAGAATGCACATGAACAATTTGTGAATAGACTGGGTTGAGTTAAGCATAGAGGAGAAAAGGGTCCGATCACATTCACTTAGCAGAAAGAGCAACTAGAATAAATAGCAATAAGTGAATGTTGTAGCCAATGAAGAAAAACAACGGAAATGGTGAAGACAATGCAAGTTGAAAAACAACTGAGAAATTTTAAAGAATTGAGGAAAAACTCAATTGAAGATTTTCAATATTTTGTGGTGGCGTGACCCACCTTATAAGAATGATGATTTCAGACACCGCGTACAATTGTCGTAGGGTTCTGAGAATCAAATTCTTCGTTAATTTCTTCACACTTAGAGTGTTATTCTTCATTGATTCAAGAAAAACGTTTCTTCATGTGTTGCACATCTAGGTCATCAATTTTGCAGAAGTACTAGGATACGTGTCCTTTTCAAAGAACATTCGAAGATTCTAGGATATTTAGCTCACACTGCAACTTACTAAATCTCTTCTCATCCAAGGGCTTAGTAAAGATATCGGCTAGTTGTTCTTCAGTATTCATATGCTCAATAGAGATGTCGCTCTTCAACAAATGATCATGAAGAAAATGATGATGAATCTGAATATGCTTTGTCTTCGAGTGCTGAACTGGGTTATGAGTAATCTTGATGGCACTCTCATTGTCACAGTAGAGTGGCACAGTCTTCATGTTGACGTCGTAGTCCTTGAGTGTTTGCTTCATCCATAGTAATTGAGCACAGCAAGAACCAGCAGCAATGTACTCAGCTTCAGTAGTAGACAGTGATACGCAGTTCTGTTTCTTCGAGGACCAACAGACCAAAGATCGTCCGAGGAAATGGCATGTGCCAGAAGTTGACTTGCGGTCCACACGATCACCAGCATAGTCAGAGTCTGAATATCCAATGAGATCAAAAGCCGAGCCCTTGGGATACCATAATCCAAGTATTGGTGTGTGAGCTAGATATCGAAGAATATGCTTCACAGCCTTATGGTGTGATTCCCTCGGTGTAGCTTGAAATCAGGCACACATGCAAACACTAAGCATAATATTTGTCCTAGATGGACATAAGTACAATAAAGAACCAATCATGGAGCGGTATACCTTTTGATCAAAGTCAATACCATTTTCATCAGTGCATACATGACCATTTCTGGGCATAGGAATTTTGACTCCTTTGCGATCTTGCATGCCGAATTTCCTCAGTACATCCTTGAGGTATTTCTCCTGAGATATGAATATGCCATTGCGCTGTTGACGAATCTGAAGACCTAAGAAGAATTTTAATTCTCCCATCATAGACATTTGATATTCTTTACTCATCATATAGGTAAATTCATCACACGCCCGTGGGGCCTGCTTGAGGCCATAGAGGACCTTATTGAGTCTGAAGACTTTGTCAGGATGCTTTGGATCTTCAAAACATGGGGGTTGAGCAACATATACTTCTTCCTCAAGCTTACCATTGAGGAATGCACTTTTCACATCCATTTGATATAAGATGATGTCATGATGGTTAGCATAAGCAAGTAATATGCGAATAGCTTCAAGTCTAGCAACAGGTGCAAAAATTTCATCGAAATCAATTCCTTCAACCTGTGTGTAGCCTTGAGCTACAAGCCGTGCCTTATTCCTCACCACAAGGCCATTTTCATCTTGCTTGTTATGGTAGATCCACTTTCTGCCGATGATATTGTGCTTGCGAGGATCTGGACGTTTGACCAGTTCCCAGACGTTTTTGAGATCGAATTGATGTAATTCCTCTTGCATAGCTTGAATCCACTCAGACTCCAGAAATTCTTCATCTACCTTAGTGGGCTCTGTGATAGAGACGAAAGCAAAGCGCCCACAAAAGTTAGATAAATGTGAAGCTCTTGAGCATGTGAGAGGACCTGGAATGTTGATGTCGCTGATGATTTTCTCAATTTGCACTTCATTTTCAATGCGAGGATAAGCGGGTTGTCGTTGACGAATTTGATCAGCATTTTCTTTAGCACCATTTTCCTCAGGTGCATCAGCATGACGTTCTTCATGTTCTGGAATGACTTCTTCAGCAGATTCTTCAGTAGGAATGACATCCTTAGTAGCCTTGAACTTGATAGATTCCTCAGGAGGTATTTCATCTGTCACAGGAGGTAGGTTCTCTCTTTGCGAGCCATTAGTTTCATCGAACCGCACATCTATAGTTTCAACAACCTTGTGATGACAGGTGTTGAAGACTCTGTAGGTGTACGAGTCCTTACCATAACCGAGCATAAAACCTTCATGTGCTTTCGGTGCAAATTTAGAACTGTGATGAGGATCTCTAATCCAACATTTAGCACCGAAGACCTTGAAATAACTCACATTGGGTTTCTTGTCAGTGAGGAGTTCATATGCAGTCTTCTTGAAGAATTTGTGAAGATATACCATGTTGATGATGTGGCACGTGGTATCAATTGCCTCAGGCCAAAAGCAAGGAGGCGTCTTGTACTCATCAAGCATAGTGCGGGCCATCTCAACAAGAGTCATGTTCTTGCGCTCTATGACGCCATTTTGCTGAGGAGTATACGGAGCAGATAACTCATGAGTAATACCAAGTTCATCAAGATAGTCATCAAGACCCGTGTTCTTGAACTCAGTTCCATTATCACTTCTGATGTGCTTGATCTTCACACCAAAGTTGGTTGAAGCCCTCGATGAAAATCGTTTGAAGACTTCCTACACTTCAGTTTTGTAAGTGATGATATGGACCCATGTATATCGAGAATAATCATCAACAATGACAAAGCCATATAAGGATGTAACATTAGTAAATGTGGCATAGTGAATAGGGCCAAAGAGATCCATGTGAAGTAATTCAAATGGTCGAGTAGTAGTCATGATAGTCTTCGCTGGATGCTTGGCCTTGGTCATTTTTCCGGCTTCACAGGCTCCGCATAAGTGATCCTTGAGAAATTTGACATTTTCAATGCCAATGACATGCTTCTTCTTTGCGAGCGTGTGCAAATTCCTCATGCCAGCATGACCAAGTCGTCGATGCCATAGCCAGCCTTCTGAAGCTTTTGCAAGTAGACATGTAGCAGGTTGTGATCCTGTAGAGAAATCAACAATATACAAATCTCCTTTCCTAAAACCTTCGAAGACTTTGGAATTGTCAGCTTCCATGATCACAACACAATGATACTTGCCAAAGACAACAACCATATCAAGATCACAAAGCATTGAGACAGACATGAGGTTGAACCCTAAGGACTCGACAAGCATGACTTTGTCCATGTGTCGATCCTTTGAGATTGCAACCTTACCTAGACCCAATACCTTGCTTTTGCCTTTATCAGCATAGGTGATATGCTTTAGATGTGATGGAGATAACACAGTGTCCATCAATAAGCTCCTGTCACCAGTCATGTGATTTGTATATCCACTATCGAGGACCCACTCAGTGGCTTTGGGTTGATCATCCTGCAGATGAATTGGTGCAGCTTACGAATTCATATACTTCATCAGTGAAGAATATGGTATTAATTTCATTAGATCAATTTCATCAAGCAATAAAACAGATAAAGAAGTATGAGGACGTGAGAAATGAAAATTCATTTCTTCATGATTAGCTTGCGTCCTTTCAAGCACATTCAGGTCTCTAGCAAATTCTTCGGACGATTAAGTTCGTCTGGAGACCTAACCCTGCATAAGAGATTAGTTCTTTTTCTTCACCACCCACATCTCAAGGGGTGGCAAAGAGTTCATCATTCTGCGAGCTCCATAAGAGAAAGGTGGCATAAATGCCAATCCACTTCGTTTCACATAAGAGGGGTTAGGGTAAGCATAAGAGTAAGCAGAGAAATTCTTCGAGGACTTATGAACATAATGATTTGAAGAATAATGCACATATCCATAATCCTTAGATTTTCCCTACGAAACGGACGGGTTAGCACGATGATGTTCATATGAGGACTTTGATCCTTTTGAGGAATTTGATCCATGTGAGGAGTTTGGTCCGTATGAGGACTTGGATCCATATGAAGAATTTGGTCCATATGAAGAATTTGATCTGGGGTTCCTATTCTTCACAGGTGGTGTCATGATGACATTCACCTGAAGATTTTCAAGGCACCTTTTGGGAACCCAGATTTTCTTCACAGGAGGACCGTTCCTGCAGTTAGTGCCAACATATCTAGCAAATACTTCACCATTCTGATTTTTGAACAGTTTATAGTTGGAGTCAATTGACTCATCAGAAGAATATGAAGATTCACATGTAAAGCCAGATAAAGTAGATGGATCCACTGAAGGTCCCTTTGCAGCAACCCATGAGGTTTTGGGATACTGCTCAGGTTTCCAGTAGGTCCCATCAGCATTGATTTTCCTCTCAAAGGCAATACCCTCTTTCCTAGGGTTCCTGTTGAGGATCTGCTTTTTAAGCACGTCACAAAGAGCCTGATGCCCTTTGAGGCTTTTGTACATGCCTGTCATATACAATTCCTTCAGCCCTGCATCATCAGTGATACTAGCAATGTCCTCAGATGAGGAATTAGTGATAGCAGAGGCAGTTGAAGAATTTGCAGCAATGGAAGTATTTGAGCATTCAGGTGAAGAATTAGCAGTTTCACGTTCAATGCACTTCAAACATGGAGGAACAAATTCATCCTGAGTAGCGCTGATCTGTTGAGCAAGTAATGAATCACGCTCCTTCTGAAGATCTTCATAACTCACTCTTAACTGCTCAAGATCTTGCTTTCTTTGAAGAAATTCATAAGAAAGCTTCTCATGATCAGATAGGAGAGTGTTATGATGACCTTGAAGATTGTCAAACTTGGACTGAAGTCTCTGAAGATTTTCAGTCAAAATTTTAGTGCGATCCATTTCCTCGCCCAACATATCATCGCTTTTATCTAGCATGTTTTGAACCTTTTCAAGAGCCTTTTGTAGTTTCACAGCAATCTTAGCAAGTTTAGAATAGCTGGGTTTGAGGTTTTCATCAGATTCATCCTCACTAGATTCAGAGGAGGGATATTTGAGTACCTTTGAGCCTTTTGCCATGAAGCAATAGGTGGGAGCGTAGTCCTCATCGCCGTCATCAGTAGTGTTGGGGAGGTCCTTTTCTTCAGAGTTGAAGATGGACTTGCTGACGAATGCGGTAGCGAGGGCTAGGCTCACCACACCAGAGTCTGACTCCTCAGATTCCTCCTCTTCCTCATTTTCCTCAGATTCAGCCTTAGAGTCCATTTCCTTGCCAATGAACGCCCAAGCCTTCTTGGAGCTGCTCTTCTTGTGAGATGAGGACCTTGAAGGTTTTGATGACGAGGACTTTGAAGATTTCTTCTTCTTCTTTGAATCACCAGAACTGTAATCCTTGTACTTCTTCTTCTTTGATCCCTTTTCCCACTGAGGACAATCTTGAATGTAGTGTCCAGGCTTCTTGCATTTGTGGCAGAGTCTCTTCTTGTAATCATGGGATGAGGAATTTGTTCTCAAGTCACCACATCTTGACGATTTACCAAAGCGACCACGTCTTGAGAACTTTTGGAACTTCCTTACGAGCATAGCTAGCTCCTGGCTTAGTTCTTCAGGGTCACCAAGGCTGCTGTCAGAATCTTCACCTTCAGATTCAGACACTGCCTTGGCCTTCAGAGCCCGTGATCTACCATAGCTCGGTCCATAGAGATCTCTCTTCTCAGCAAGCTGGAACTCATGAGTGTTTAGTCTCTCGAGGATATTAGCGGGATCAAGTGACTTATAGTCTCCATGTTCTTGTATCATCAATGCCAAGGTATCAAATGAGGAATTAAGTGATCTCAGCAATTTCTTCACCACCTCATGGTCGGTGATATCAGCGGCACCAAGTGCTTGAAGCTCATTTGAGATGTCAGTGAGGCGATCGAAGGTTTGCTGAACATTTTCATTGTCGAGTCTTTTGAAGCGGTTGAAGAGATTTCGAAGAACGTCAACTCGAGAGTCACGCTGTGTTGAGACTCCCTCATTGACCTTGGACAGCCTGTCCCAGATAAGCTTAGCTGTCTCCAAAGCACTCACTCTGCCATACTACCCTTTGCTTAGATGGCCACATATGATATTCTTCGCTTGAGAGTCGAGTTGCTTGAATCTCTTCACATCAGCGGCGTTGATGGTGGGAGTGACAGAGGGAACACCATTCTCCACAACGTACCAGAGATCGTTATCAATTGCCTCAAGATGCATGCGCATCTTATTCTTCCAGTAGGGGTAGTCCGTCCCATCGAAGGTAGGACACCCAGCAGAAACCTTGATCATACCTGCGGTCGACATAACTAAAACTCCAGGCGGTTAAACCAAAATCACACAGAACAAGGGAGTACCTTGCTCTGATACCAATTGAAAGTGTGTTATATCGACTAGAGGGGATGAGTAGGCGATTTTTATGAATTCTTTACTGAAGAATTTCAGGGTGAGGAAATTCCTGAGTGAAGAACTACTTGCAGCGGAATAAGTACTCAGAAGTAAACATAACAGAGCATGAGCATGGTCTTCATGAAGAAATGAAAACAAGCACAGAGTACAGAAAGCATAAACATAGGATAACACATGATAAGACAAACAGGCTGAAGAAGTTGAACTGAGGAAATAGAGAAAGTCTTCAGTCAAAGTCTTCAAACAGATATGAATAAGCACACAACATAGATAATAGGAAATGGAAGGGTTGAGGAAATGGAACCAGGTAGCTTGGTGAAGACAATGATTTGGTAGACCAGTTCCAACTGTTGTGACGGTTGTACGTCTGGTTAGGGCGGCTAGGTATTTAAACCAGAGAACACACAGTCCCGGACACCCAGTCTTGAACACGCAGTTCATTACACTTAGTCCTCACCTTGCATAGCCTTGAGTTAAGGTCACACGGACCTCGCCCAATTACTCGTGGTAAGTCTTCATCTGACTTCCAAACCTTCATAGACTCGGTCACTCGGCGATCCACAATTTCCTCTTGGATGCTCTAGACCATGACGCCTAACCGTCTGGTAGATGCACAGTCTTCAAAGGTAACAAGCGTCGGATCCACATAGGATCAATCTCTTCAGTGATGCTCAATCACTTGGGGTTTGTATGTGTTTGAGTTTGGGTTTTCCTCACTTGATGATTTCCACTCAAAATCTTCAGAGGATGAGATGCTTTCAAAATGACAAGTGTCGGTTTCTCTCGGAGCAGCCAACCAACTAGTAGTTGTAGGGGGCAGCTATTTATAGCCTAGGGAACAGCCCGACATGATAATACATAAATTCCCTTCAATGATATGACCGTTAGGTGGGTAGATATTTTGGGACATGTGGCGCATAGCACAGCAACGGTTGGAATTTTGAGTATCAAATTCCTCAGGGCTATCATGTTCCTCACCGTGTAGGCAATCCGCACTGGCGAATTCCTAACTCCTCAGTCAGAACAAATTCCTTAGAGACAAGAAGAACCTCGTCTCTATCACTGAAGAAATTGATTGAACTATATGAGATTTCCAATGGCTTCACTCGAAGGGATTGGTAGGTGTAAGATTTTGAGTTGAGCATCACATGGAAATTTTTCCTTAGTATTTCCTCGACCCCCTTTAAGAGTACGGTGTTTCCTATGACTCAAGAAAGAGAAAATGAAACTACGAAAACCTCGAATGAATACCAAGTCTTCAGGATTACACCAATTTCTTCACTTTCATAGTCTTCAGAAAGTCTTCAAAAATACAAAGTCTTCAGTCGAAGAACTTTATTTTTAGGGGTCGACTTTCTCTGTAAATATCAAACTCTTCATATACTTATAGACTTGTGTACACTCACAAACGCATCAGTCCCTTAACCTATAAGTCTTCAGTACACCAAAATCACTAAGGGGCACTAGATGCACTTACAGGATACCATAGTCCCTCTAACCATCCAACCACAGGTTGGTTCGTAGGAAAATTGGATACTGCATACTTTCTGCTGATCCCTTCCCACCGCGCAGCTAAATTTTGTGTTTTGACCCTTTTTCGATACCTATTCAAGATCTGACCCTAGTTTGAAACTTTTTTGAGATTTGACCCTTTTGCTACCGCCAGGGTCCATGGCGGTAGGGTATAACTGCCTACCGCCAAGGTCCCTGGCAATAGGGTTGCATGCCTACCGCAAAATTTTGCTAAGTATTGAACACAGTGCGTGCTCGTGCCTACCTCCGAGCACCTTGACGGTAGGGTTGTACATGCTACCGCCATTCTGTTTGGCGGTAGCGATGTTTCCTACCACCAAGGTCCCTGGCGGTAGGCTGTTACACCCTACCGCCATGGACCCTGGCGGTAGCAAAAAGGTCAGATCTCAAAAAAATTAAACTAGGGTCAAATCTTGAATAGATATCAGAAAAGGGTCAAAACACAAAATTTTACCCCACTGCGCCTGTGTCGATAAGGACAAGGAACCGACTAGCCTGATCTCAACTCCGTCGCCTCCTGCACTGCGCTGCTTTCTCGTGGTCTGCTACTGCATCAAGTATGGATCCATCTTCTATATCTAAGTCAAATTTGGGATTTTCTTATGTCTATGATAATTATGAGTTACACTTTTTTCTTTAAAAAGTAGGTAAGGCCCCAAAGGTTATACTAGGAGTAAACGGAGCAGCCTAAGAATTTTAGTAGTGTCAAAATTTTGTTAGGAGTAAATCATGCATTCCTAACCTTTCTAGGTGGGCTGTCGGGGATCGGATTGGGCGGCCGGTGATCCTCCGATGGTTTTTGCGGCATCAGATCTGGTTGTTCCCCTCCCTCCTACTGCCTCTCTCGTCGTCCCGGCGGTTTGCGGCTGCAGGCTCCGGTGATGGTGAGCCCTGGTGATGTACCTTGGCCAAGGATCACTCACTAGTTTCAAATTGGCTCTTAAAAAGGCACTCTAGCATTTTGGTTGAAATCCACACATTCTTTGAAACAAGTGGCGACTACTCATGTCTATACACTCTTTAAACCCATTTTGGATGACATCACCATAGTTCCTAAGCTTCTGACCACTGAAATCAACTGCATTATCATCGACAACAAAATGTTATATTAGCAACAATTTCCCCACAAGGATCTCTACTACTAAGCACATGATTCACACAACATGTCTGGAACGTCGTTCTGTAGAACGCCTTCTTCGCATCGACAAGGGTTTTCGTCTTCGTCCGCCCCAAATGCTAGAGTTAGGTTTGAGGGAGGGGGAGGTGCCGTTACAAATATGGATCCATGCTATATATCTAAGTCAACCGAGATTTTCTTATATCAACCTAAGAATTATATAGAGTCGAAATTTTGTAGGAGTAAAATCCTGCATTCTTAGCTTTTCTAATGGCGCAAATGATTTGTTATTTATTTCCAGATATCTCTCTATTGTACCCATTTAGATTTAGTTAAATAGAACAATTTCTTTTGAAAACAGCCCCGCACCCTCACAAACTATTGCGTGCTCTCTTCCAGTTTTGTCAGATGCATATCATGTCTGCAATTTCCTCTTCATAGCTAGCATTCAATCGATAATTTTAAAAAAACTTTCAAGTCTTGGCAAAATATAAAAAGGAACTTTCAAGGAAGAAATGTCATGCTCCAAAAGCTTGTATTCTGAACCACATCAAAGAACACTTATGTCATGCATAACATTAGCAGGTGTGAAGGTTATACTCACACTTGTACATTCATCTGTGGACAGAGCTAAGCTGTAGCTTCAGCCATCATTTACCAAAGCCAAACACTCTTTCTTTTTACAAAAAAATAAAATAAAATTGAAGATGCAGTTACTCTCACACATTTCAGTCTATTGTCGGTTTGGTTATATCTCATCTTGGAGCCAGGATGGCAAAAAAGTCTAAATTCTAAGTAGTTTCCTAAGCTGCCAGATAACAGCAGCTGCGCGCCATTTCCAGGTCCAAAAATACCACCTAATGATGTGTTTGACAAAACCAGTCCAAAAATCACCCACAACTGACATTCTAGACGAATTTGACGGGGCAACGCAAGCTCAGATCCCACAATAGATGCAACAACAGTGGTTACCTATGAGAGGAGCTACAACAATAGTAGTTAGAAAGATTCAGTCTAAGGAGTTAGTTTGCAGGGTCGGCAGTTCTTCCTACGATGTTTTACCTTCCCACTCACCAGCTTTGTGCTGCCACCTTCAGAGGACAGAGCCTTCGGACTGGTGGAAGTCAGGCCTGTAGCGGGTCACTGTTAAGATTTTTCTGGGAAGGCCACTGATAACTCCAAATGCTAGGAATTTTTTGCAATGTATGCTTTGATATGGATTGTTTGCATGATAAAGCACACAACTGTAATGACAAAGGGATAGAGAGGAATTTACTGGGGAATGGCGCTGATGTGTGAGGACAATTCGACGACTCGGCATGTGGGAGAGCGAGGACAGCCGTACCAAGAGGTGGTTTTTCTGTATGGTTCTTCTTCTTAGGATGTTTCGTCTTCAGTCTCACGGGCTTTGCGTCGCCACCTTCAGAAGTCACAGCTTTAGGAGTGCCGGTATGGTGGTTCTTCCTAGGACGTTCCACCTTCGCTCTCACCAGCTTTGTGGCGCCACCTTCAGACGTCAGAGCCTTCGGAGGGGTGGAAGTCAAGCCTGCAGCAAGACCATTAACATTTTTCTGGTAAGGTCGCTGCTCACTTCAAAGACTAGGAATTTGTTGCGATATTTGCATTGAAATGGATCGTTTGCATGATAAATATGTACACAACTGTAATGACAAAAGGGGAACGAGAGGAATTTACTAGCGAATGGCCCTGATGTTGGAGAGCCAAGACAATTCGGTGATCCAACATGTGGGAGAGCGAGCACAACTGTATCAACAGGTGGTTTTTCTGTATGGTTCTTCTTCTTAGGATGTTTCGTCTTCAGTCTCACGGGCTTTGCGTCGCCACCTTCAGAAGTCACAGCTTTAGGAGTGCCGGTATGGTGGTTCTTCCTAGGACGTTCCACCTTCGCTCTCACCAGCTTTGTGGCGCCACCTTCAGACGTCAGAGCCTTCGGAGGGGTGGAAGTCAAGCCTGCAGCAAGACCATTAACATTTTTCTGGTAAGGTCGCTGCTCACTTCAAAGACTAGGAATTTGTTGCGATATTTGCATTGAAATGGATCGTTTGCATGATAAATATGTACACAACTGTAATGACAAAAGGGGAACGAGAGGAATTTACTAGCGAATGGCCCTGATGTTGGAGAGCCAAGACAATTCGGTGATCCAACATGTGGGAGAGCGAGCACAACTGTATCAACAGGTGGTTTTTCCGTAACCAAGGATGGTGCGGTAGCTTCCAAAGCATGTACGGACTCAGCAGTCTCTTGCCTTCCTTCGCTAGCTGCAACAGACACAACCTACACATCTTGACTTCCTTGACTAGCTGCAACAAGAGGTGCCTCCTCCATAATCATGGACGATGCGGTAGCTTCAAAAGCATGTCCGGGCTCAGAAGCCTCTTGCCTTCCTTGACTAGCTGCAACAAACACAGCATGCCTATCTTGACTTCCTTCATTGGCTGCAACAAACACGGCATGGTCATCTTGACTTCCTTCACCAGCTGCAACAAACACGGCATGCACCCCTTGGCTTCCTTCACCAGCAAGGAAAAACACACCCTGCTTATCAAGCAACATCGCCCGGTGTTGAGTTGCAATCTGATCCTCTTGAACAGTCTCCTCATCGCTGCTCAAGTCAATAATGTTATCATCGCTCAGCTCTGTGAAATCTATTAAGGTCATTGTGTGGCCTGAAATAGTAAAAATGTGTGAGCAATGATTAATGAAGAGTAGTGCAGGAACATAAAGAGCTGAAGCTATATCCGTCGAACTAGATCAAACTGTGTGCATAGATCACCAGATAAACCACGTCAAAAACAATAAGGGGGAAAGCTGAAAAGGTACGCTGAATACACATTTTGAAAAGTTGAAAATTCGGAACAAAAATCTCACGGGTATATCCGGACATTCTATGTGCATGCACAAAGTTTCAGTGAAAAACGACGTTTTTTGTGGCTTGTGTAAAAAAGATAAAGAAATGCCTCGTGAATAGTTATAATGAAGCATCAGAAAATGTCGTTGGCACCCCGAACTTATCAATCTCTGTCTAAATAAAACCCTGGAGTTGTTTGGTGCACCGGGAAAGCGACGGTCCTGGGATTACATCTCTCAGGTCGCTCCTGCAAAATAGTCGTGACTTTTTTTTACGAATTTCAAAAAATGTGCATGATATTGAAAGTCTTGAACAACTTTTGAAAAGTGGAACATTTAAAAAATGGGAATATTTTTTGGATTTTGAACAAATTTT